>NC_134368.1:17570000-18195000 GCF_035582795.1 Mycteria americana | reverse complement strand
AGCAAACTTAACCGGAGCTCTTGTCTATAATAAAAATGTACGCAGGCATACATATGTATATACTGTGCTATTTTCTTATATATGTCATGAATAATGCAGTTCATTATTTTTGGAACTGTGTCATTTGCAGTCCTCTTTCAAGCCAGCTCCTGAATTCAATAGGGCTCATTGTATATGTAAAGTTTAATACATGCATAACTCTTTTGCAGGATCATATTCTACAATATTAATGTGGTATTCACATTATGGATTTACCTGCCTGAAAATCCAGAATATTTTAAAATACACATTCTGGCAATTAAATTACACACCCTAGCATTCTACATTTTCATGCTTTCTTTGTGTAAACCGGTTGTATTATATTGAAAAAAGACAACATGTAACTCCTTTTTTTTCCAAAAATAAGTTATTGTGGCTTTTTAGTCTCTTTTTTATTTTCCTTCTCCTGGAAGAGGAAGGGAAGGGAAGATACAGTCAAACACAGATTTTACATTTTGCTTGTTTAGGGAGTATTTCGACAGCTGGGTGCGTGAATCCTCTACTGGCAAGGGTGGGGTGGAAGCCCCAGTTGCTGTTGTGCTGAGGTGCAGATGTTCAGCAGGCTGGTTTGGGACCTTTGTTGACTTAGCTCTACTTGAATAAAGAGCCTTCCACAAGCAGATACTGTGAAAGTCTGTTTTGTGACCAGGGGTCTGATCTGTTTGAACTCGCTTGACTGTTAAGTTAAAGGGACAACTCAGCTCTGTGCATGGATGGGCAACTGAGACTGGGATTTGGTGCTGAAGTTATACAGAACACAATAGCAAAGTTATTTTCAGAAAGTTACAACTTCCAGCCACATTTCAGAAGAAACTTAGAAGACCTTTATTATTCCACAGTTCATAGGGACTCAGAATTCTTCTAGTGACTAGAAGACTAGTGACTCTCTCTAGTGACTCCTGTAGTGACTAGAAGAATTCTAGTTCTAGTGACTCAAAATGCAGTACAATGCATTTTTAGATAAATGGAAATAGGTGAGTACCGGAAAAAGTTTTTTTCTGTAAAAACAAAAATTTAATTTTTGAGGTTTTGCAATCATGCTGAAATCATATTAAGATTTTGAAAAGAGAAACAAGAGGGTGAAGAATTATATAAGGACTAACAGCAGCTCTTAAGTCTATTTCAAATAGAAATGTTTATATATCTCTTCCTCAGTTGAAATATTTTTCTTAGCATTTAGGTATTTCCTACATGTTTCTGACATTGGTCAGACAACAACAAAAAACCTAGGGTAGCTAAAAATATTTTTTACATGGAAACAAATTAGTGATTTTTTGAAAATCAAACAATAATTATGACCTCTCACTCATGTATCCCTTTCAGCCAGGCAATTGCTAGCTGACTCAGACAGCACTTGAATCAATTACACTGGCTAGGCCACCCTTAAAAAGGTGAGAAAATGTGCTGGCAGGTCCTGTCTCTTGTGGCTGTGCTCAGTCATGTGAAACAGAGCCACTACTTGCAATAAAACAAAACAAAACAAAGTTAGGATAGGACAGGAGGTAAATAACAGAAATTGCAGAGAAGAAATTGCAACCTGCAGGCAGAATTAATCATCAGAGCTGGTGTTGGGAGATACCAGGGAAGTATGTCTGGAGAAGTACCATTTCACTGAGCACATGTGCTAAGGACTGTTGGTTTGGGGACCTGCTGTTCCCAGCAGCATAGTCCTTCAAGGCTGAAACCTTGCCCAGGCAGTAGGTCAGCTGAAAGGAAAGCTTGGGTTTGTTTCATGGCCTCTCTATCTTGCAGACGTTTCAGGCATGACCCAGCCATGATTAGTTTGAGGAGAGGACAGGCTGAGACCTTGTAGAACCAGCCGTATGACGTGAATGTAATTTTAAGGACCTGACATAGACCCTAAAGATTTGGCAGGGAAAAATGACTTCCATTCAACCACTTAACTGTTTGTAGTTTTCTTTTGCCTGGTGACGGTATTGCCTGGGCTGAACAGCCCATACAAACTGTTGTGAAGTCCCTGTTGTGAAGACCTGTGATGTAAGGCTGACAGCCAGTACTTGCTAATCCCACAGATTTCACTGGGAGTTCGACCACAGCCAAAACACCAAGACACCATGCGAAATCCAGTTTTCTTTCTGAATTCCTCTAATCTCCAAGTGATATTTTGAAATATCCCTAAAGAAATTAGTTAGAGAACTGCAAGAATCCTACGTATATCATGAAAATTGTAACCAAAGCTATTGCAATCCCAGACTGCACTAAGGAGAGTTTGGTATCAAATGTCTCTGAATTATTTTGCAGTGTTGAAATAATTTCAGACATATAACTTCTGCAGTGTTTTCTAGGGAATAATATAAGTTTCAAAACTCTGCTTTCTGATTTTGTTTTACTTTCCTTGATTTTTTCTATTATTTTAAACTTTCATTTTACGTTGTTTTTAACTTCTTATATTCTTTTGAATTTTTCAGAAATTTTCAGCCTCGTAGCAACAGCAGCTATAAATTCATCACATATGTACAGTTGCATTCTAGCCGTAAGGCTTATGATGATGCAAATCCCCCCTAAAATTCAAGAATTGGATTTCTAGATAAAATGGTTTGCAACTATACACCAAGGAAAGTCATCAAAACTTAACAGTAGTGATTTTCAATGTATATTTTAATACGTTCCAAAAATTGATCTGCCTTCCGGAATCACTGCTGCCATCTCAAGTCCAAAAGGTGTTTTCTGAAATGAAAAACGATAGTATTAGATTTTCAAGAGTATCCTTAGGAAGTGGGCAGAAGGTTGCCTGCAGGTAAAGCCACTGGGAAGAGACCCCACGATAACAAGAAGTAATGGGGCAAGGAGAAACTTCAGGAGGGCTGGTTGCTTTTTTTACTTAGAGGTCGATTTTTTTTGTGGGACAGGAATGGAAGAATCTCCAACAGGATTTGGGGAACCAAAGGGTCAGATTAGGCCCCTAAAATTATCAGTACCTCTCTGGCTGGGTCAAGTGAACAACTGCTGCCTCTTATGGAGTTTAAAATTCAAGTCAGCACCCTGGGTTACATATTAATTTCCTATTGTCAAGTTAAGGCGAGTTATTTTAGAATGTGTTCCACCTATTGGCAAACATTGCACTAATATATTAGATGTTTTTAACTTGAGCATATACTCATTCACAAAAATAACCAACTAAGGTAAAGTTAAACTGCAGGCATATAACCTTTTTGTCTATGCATCGCCTTTCTTTTAGGAGTGTTTCTGTTGCAGGTTATATCCTTGGGAACATGCATGTCCCTTCACACAAAACGAGAAAAGCTTTTCTGCATCCATGAAGGACATATTCTTGTTCCTCACTTCTCTGCCTAGTGTGTGACACACAGGACAGAATATACCCACCAGCCTCTCTGGTTTTGTGTGACAAGACACAAGTCCAGCTGTTGTTAGGACACCTATTGGCACTGTGCATCTCAAAGATGATGAGTTTCAGGTATGTAACTTTTCCAGAACGAAAAACTACCCCAGCAGCTCCACGTTAAAATTAGACTCGTTCAAAAAGTCACATGAATGTGAAGTTCAGATCTTAGCTATATTCTTTAAAAATGTAATGACATTCAATGATCCATTTTAAGAATTTTGATATAATATTGTCACAATTTGCCTATCCATTACTTAGGCATCTCTAATGGAGAGATGTCGTTTAAAAGTGCAACAGCGATGTTGCTTGCTTGATTTATAGTCCATTCTTCTCCCTAGCTTTCTGGCCTGCAATGGGATTTCTATTGTTGTCTATTGTTAAATCCCAGCATAATGGATACCACAGCTGCAGTGGACAGCTATAATTTTTACTGACTTCTGTCTTGGTGTGTGACTCAGCTATGCAGTTCAGTGCTCAGCCCATGTGTTTTGAAAATGGATTTAAATAACGTAAGTCTATATATTTTTTAATTAACAATAGGCAATGTTTATTCTTTTGAACTTCACACTGTTGAAAGAGAAACAGAACATGTGTCTGTTTTGAATTTAATATTGGTATTCCCTATATGCTTAATGAGGGAATGTATAGGACAGCTGTTTTGGATGTATACAGAATGTAATCCCTCGGTGGAGTGTTTAACTTTTTGAAACTACATTTAATTTTAAAGTCTCATAAAAGGTAAAGTAGTCACAAAACACTGAAGGAGTCATATGATCTTACTACAAAGACAGCAGGAATATGGTATATATTAGCCAGGATCCTTAGTAATTAACACCATGTTTTTGTGTTTGAAGAAGAGTTTCTTGCCATCATTTACTAACTCACTCCTTCTTTTCCCTGCACAAAAGCCTTAGAAAGTACCTTCATCATCCCTGAGCTGAAATTGAATTGATATACCAGCTTTTCACTAGAATATCCCAACATATTCAACTTTTCATGCTATATGTTGGATCTTGTCCATTGAACGACACCTGATACCTCACATAATTGAGCAAGAATCGTATGCTGCTATTGTTGGGATTTGTACTTAATAACAGGTAACACATGCTTACACATAACTTGCTTGAAAAGCTGAATATTTTCCTCCAAACAACTTTACTGCAAAAATATCTGTAAACACATGCTATCCCCATGTCACTTCTCTATGGAACAAAAGAATAGGGAAGACAATATATTTGCACACACTGAAATGGAGCAGTGTGCCCAAAAAGCATCCCAAATTTAGCTATACGCACAAAACGCCCTGAGAAGTAAGAACCGTCCCTGAGAAGTAAGACAAAGATGTCACCCAACAATTTGGCCTCTCTGTTTTGTACCTGATATGCCAGTGAACATCCCATAATCTCATAAAGCAAATCTAGGTTACTGAATGGTTTGCAGGTGAAAAGCCCAGTGCTAACTACAGTTTGAATATTTAAATAATAAGTCCTCCGTTGCATTAGGTACAAATCTGTTTTCTGTCAACATTCGGGCACTCCAGCCTCGGATTTTAAAAAGAAGTATCAGTTAATCATGAATCTATCTCCAGGCTGTATGAGCCTCTCTAATGTGTAATTTCAGGAAAATTGCCACGGGACTAATGTGTAGCCAGCACTGAAGCATGTAGCACTCTCCATGAGATTCAGTGTGATAGAAAAGTGGAAATAAAACCTTCAGTCTCTCCAGGAGGAGGTACATTAGAGTAGTGGTTGGCCATTTTTAATACCATTTGATATCTTGTAAATGCATAAGAGTATTGAGAATTAGCAGTCTGTTTTTCTTGTGTTGCAACAGGAGGGCAGGTGGTTTTCTGACTCTTCTCCAGGTGAGAGCCAGTTTTGCTGGCAGCAGTGGTATCTTAAGAGAGGAAATAATTTTGGTATTTCCACATTTTTATCTGATTACAATAGCTATTTAACAAGATTCTTTACACCCTCAGTCAGGAAGGATGCTAGCTACAATCTGTTAATTAAAGCTGAAAGGGTTGGGGTTTTCTTGGAAGAATTTTAGTCAACTGTCTAGTGAGCGGCCAGCAGGGACACTGGATACTTATGACAATATTCGGCTTCTAACTATCAGGGTCAAATTCTGTATTGGATTGATAAAATTAAGAGTGTAAGGCTGTAGAATATAATGTAGTAAAAAAATTCATTACCTTTGATATCTGGAAAATTATGGTAGCCAAGAACATTTTGCATATACACAATTACAACTTTTTATCTTTGGAAAACAAGATTTGCTGCTATGGATCAGCCTATGGTTTACTGTTCCATTTGAAGTAGTTTGATTTTTAGCTGGTTTAATTCAGCTTGTTCTAAAAAGCCTTGTTCTAAAAAATGTTTTCACCTAATTATGATTTACATGACTAATGTAATCAATGTCATAACACAGGTAATGTTTCTCACAAATATCCCAGGAATGGTATTATCCATTTATTTCTTTTTTGGTATTTACTCTTTGCATCTGTGTGCTGTTGATTTTTCCTGTTAATAGTTTATTTAATTTTGTACTCTCTTGTAGAATAACTTTCCATTACAAGAAATACCTTGCATACAAGATCAAATATTGTGCTATGTAGTCCACTTATTAAAGAACCACTAAGCTGTTTTCTGTATTGTAAGTAGCTTGTTCAAAGTAGGAGCTTGCAAAAGTAATAGTAAGACATCTCCAGTCTGTTTTTTCTGTTTCCCTGGATATAAAAGGAGCAGCTGGATAGAATCTGTCTGCCATATTAAATAACATCCCAGCAGGAACCGCTTCTCTCTGAGAAAAGTCTAACACTGAAAGACTTACCAAAATGTGCAGACTGTAGATTCTACTTCAGCTTTTACTTTAGTTCATCCTATAGGTTATGTCCAGGTATATGTTGCTACTTTTCTACATATGATTTTTAATGAATGTATTTTTGAGTATTTAAATTAAAACCTAATAAATGGAAGGGAACATTAGATTTTTCAAAGGAAGGATGTAAAACTCAAGTTCTGAATTCTGAGTTTTAAACTCCTCTGGGAGGGATGAAAACCCTATCAAAATATTTTTGGTGGTGGTTACAATGTTTTGGTGGTGGTTACAATGTTCACATATTATGTATGAAGGTAAAAGCAGTGCATAAGAATTTTCCAAAGAGCTCTGTGCATGATGAATCTGCAAATTAGATGCAAGTTATTTATTTTATTTAAATTGTATAGCCATTTGTCACATAGCTTGGAAAAAACCTGTAAGTTAGAAAGGGTATGTTGAATTTTACACGGCTTAAAATATCTGAAGAGCATTCTGTTTAGGTGACATCTTCAACTATTAAGTACAAGGTACTCACCATCTGAGTGCCAAATATAAAATGTTAAGACAGCTATTTGGCATGTTGGCCTGTAATATGTACTTTTTCTAAAATTGATGTGATAATACTTGTTAGATTTTTAAAGGTTTTCCTTTGTTTTGTAATCAAGATTTCTTGGTGATTATATCTGGAATATGTTTGTGTAGGTGTACACAGACACACACCCTTAGACATATGTATAAAATAATGAGGTAACAGTTTATACAATAGTGAGCTATTTATGCTTAAATGTTGGTTACAGATTCATTGTGCTGTTTGACATCATTATATTTGTATGTTTAAACCATGGATAATTCTTCTTCCATAGCAAACTAAGACTATATTATTAAAAGAATTAAACAGTGGAAAAATAGAAGTAGTAGTTAACAGAAGTCCACCTTGGTGAGTTAAATTCTCCTATTTTAACTCACATCCACTCCACTGTGAGAGGATATGAAAAAACTTCATGCAAATCTTTTCCTGCACTATACCTGCAGGAAAGCAGTTGTTGTTATTATGGGTTTCAGCTAATCTAAGGGTAGGATTTTGTCCAGTAGATTATATTTCATCTGTGCATAATTGCCATATCAGGGGCTGCTCCTAGAAGCTGCCCCAGGAGACCAAACACTACCAAGGGAACCCCTTGCAAATTGATAGAGGTATGGAGTCTGGTCTGGCAGATGTGAGCCATGTACGTTGAGGCCAACCGAGGTGTGGCAACGGGAACTGGGTCAATGGTATCTTGTGCCGCGTTGCCTTGCTCTGGCATGGAGGTATGTCCATGCCATGAAGAGAAACCCTCCAGTCACTGAGTAAAGGCCGGGGGAAGACTCTCTCATGAAATCATAGAAATGAAGGGAACATGTTACAGAACTGATTCCTTTTTCATTCTGGGCTGTTCTTAAGATGATTGTACAGGATTGTACTCCCCCCTGTTTGCTTTTTTTTTTTTTGGAAAGGAATTTTAAAAAGGAGTGAGCAAACACATACTACCTTCTATGAGGGAGATCAGTAAAATGCATGTGCCCACAGGACGGGTTACAAAGACAACTTTGGCATTAGAGATAGTGCAAGTTCCAGTGATATTCCCTGTACAGCAAATGAGGAATTATTCTGGCACCTGCAGTTCCTGTACTAATAGAAGAAGCTCATGCAGTAATGAACTCTGTTATTTTTATTTATTTTTATTGTTACCATCCATAACGAGAAATATTGGGGCCTGTCCCCATTTGCTTTCCTGCTCAGAGTACTGTAGTTCAATGCAAGAGCGCTGCTCAAAAGCATATGGAGAAGTTCAATCCCACAGGCATGCAAGTTAGTGCTCTAGAAAATGATGTATAGTCTAGTTCATCACATAGGAAAAACATGAGTTAGTCTTATCAACTGTATCTGTGATGAATACTGTTTATTGCTATTCATTTATAACATTTAAACAGAAAGTAAGAGAAGCTATTGTGGTAATCTAGGAAATGGCTAATTTTCCTCAGATTTTTTCAGCTGTTCCTTACCAATGTACTTGGCATTGGACCTTAAAACTTTCACTTCTGATATAGAAAGTGTAGGGGAAAATGGAATCTGCCTGATAGTCTGGCTGATAGATTTGTTCAGAAAACAATAGTTTTCATCTTTTAATTAATATCATGTAATTCATTCTCCAGACCATATATTTTTTCATTTTGCTGCTCTTGTAGTCTGTAATAAATTCCTTCATTTTTCCTTCTTGGAAAAAATATGTGGTTAGGTTATTTTTTCCCACCATTCCTCCTGTTAACTCTAATTGTGCCTTCATGCATGTTATGGTGTATCCCAGAAGGTCTTGACTAATTTCAGTAACTAAATAATCTCTGAGGTGGCAGCAGCATTTCTTAGTGTTCTGTAACGATTCTGAGAAACAAGATTAAATTTAGAACAATGATGATGTAGGAATCCATTCACTGTCATGAATAGATCATATTTAAATTGTAGAAGCATTTTACATTACAGGTTTACATTGCCAAAGTCCAGGTGAAGGAAATAAATTCAAAACCTGCTCTTCAAGCCTGGAAGCATGTGTCTCAGTCTTACCTGAGGAAGGAAGGAAGCTGCTGCAGAAACTAACTTTATTCATGTGATAGAGAGTGACATTGCACCAGAGGAAAAGGGTCATCACTCCTGAGCTTGAAACAGTCTTTTAAACATCCTACACCCAGATCTTTAAGTGGTTTGGAGCTAAGGCTGCAGAACTGGCCTTAATGTAATATTCTGGAGGGAACTGGCATAGCTAGTGGTGATAGATTTGACATCTTCTTGGCAGTATTTCCAACCTTTTGGCTGGAGTAGCCTATAGAGGCCCTTCGCAAAGTGTTTGGTGGGCCCCTGTCCTGTTGTCTGACTACAGATGTTGTCCTGTGATCCAGGTAAAGCAGGAATCGACCGTATGGCAGCCACACACCTGTCATATATGCCTCCTGAGCCATGACGGGACATGTAAGCAGCCTCCATCATGTCATGAAGGGCACGCACGCTCCCAGCATGTGACAGACAGGAGGCCATGGAGCTCCAGAAAGCAGGAGAAGGCAGCAAGGCAATCCCTGGAGGCACAGCTGGCCTCTGGGCTGGGCCTGGGCAGTCTTTCGTTCAGAGCATCCTTTCAAATTAGACGGCATACTGCCACATTTGCTACTTGTGGTTTCTTTCAACGTAATGTTTAAAGCTCAGGCAAGCTGCAGTGTTACAGTCTGGTCAGACGTTTCTTTCAGCTGCAGATAGGCATGTTAATTTAGTTACACGCTCTCAGAAACATCCTTGTTATCAGTTCATAGTGGTTGCCTCCTGGGTGAGTACAGTTCCCCAGTAAAGATCTAAAAAGCTCCAGGAAAAACTGGGTCCAGTGGCGCAGAACATCTTCCAAATCTCTTTCCATAGCCACATATTAACTACTGGATTTAGGCTGATGGCTACAGATCTTCCAACGATGTTGACTTACTTTCTAGCAATAGCAAGCTCAATAACCCTGCTAGACCACAATGCTAATCAGTTTCTAATCAAGTCTCTAACCAGCCTGGAAAATGCATTATCTGTTTGAAGAGCAGAAATTAATGTATTTGTCATTTTTTATTTTTCTGCCTAGCACTTATAATAGCTTCTTCTTGCTATGCTCCATCTTCTATGAGAAGCCTGAGATATTCTCACAGATCCATGCTTTTCCACTTCTTTTCCTGTATTGTGAAGATGCATGAATGCTTAGTTTGTTAATAGATATGTTTAAAACACAAGTTCATATAAGAATGTTTATTTCTTGCAACACATTGTATTCTAAGGCTCTATACCAAATCTACTTGATAAGTTTTCCTTTCTCTTACAACCATTTTAGATCACTGCTGGTTAATAGCTGATTTTTTAGTGCTTTAGTTAATTTCTTGCATATAAGTCGTCTTTATTTCATGGGTTTCTCTGAAATAAAATTTCTTTAACGACAATTTTCTTAAGAGGTAATTTACTACCATCTCATTTTGTCTGACCTTTAAATTAGTTTTAAGCAACCACAATATTAGAACATTCGAACAAATGCAACACAGATTTATCAAAGTTGTTATCCCAAACTACACTGATACCTAGATACAGGAAATGTGGTAGACCTGATATTATTTGGAGTTCAGCATTCGATACAGGATCACACACAGGAAATTATTAGTCCAGTTCAACAAGGTGGATGTTAGTAGTGGTACTACAGAACAGAATGGAGCTGAATAAAAAAGAGATGACAACAGGTTACGTTAAATGGAGAACTGTCACACTGGAAGGAAGATATCAGCAGAATTTTTCAAGGATCAATCTAGAGGAGGACTTGACTTACTTAACATTTTAATTAATGATGTTGGCACAAAATGTAGAAGTAGAGGAATGGAATTTGGTGGTAGCAAAATATTGTGAGGCATCATTAATATAAAGGATGATCAGAATATTACACAGGAAAAATGTTCTGACCTTGAGGACTCAAGTAATAGAAATGAGATTAAATTTAAGAGTATGGATGGCACTTAAGGGCTGCTAAAAAGAATTTCTGCTAGAGACTTATCAGTTGAAAATGACAGAGGAGGCAAAAGACCTGTGTGTAACAATCAGTCATAGAATAACCATGAGTCACCGATGTGATACAGCTGTGAAGAAAGCGATGTGATCCTAGAAAGTATAAAATGAGATATTTCCTGCAGAGACAGGGAAATGTTAATGTTGTAGCAGCACTGGAGAGCTTGCTTTTGAAAAACTGGACACCCATTTTAAAGAAAGATGAAATCCAAGCGGAGCAAGCATTAGGAAGGGTTATAGGGATGATTAGAATGATACAGAAGCTTATGTTGTGCAAACCAAGTAAAAGGTTGTGGCTTGTTTAGTCCAGTAATACAAGGTTGAGAGGAGACTGGATTGCTGTCCACATGCTCTTCAGGGGGTGAAACAGCAGTGTGGGAGAAAAGTGGCACTTGACACTAAAACAAACGGATATAAGTGTATATAGGCTGGAAACTAGAAGAACATTTCTAGTCGTCAGATCAATGGGGTCTGAGCCAGTAGTAGCAGTGGAGGAAGAAATGGACTGGTTATAAGACAGAGTTCAGTAAGCTCATGGAAGAGATTATATGATGTGATTCGCTGAGTCAGTAGGGGACTAAATCTGCAGATTTATGAGGTCTTAATGTTCTTCATTGCTGTTAATCACCTATGTATGCATCGTATGTGGCACAGCTTGTTTAGACCATGGTAGCTTATTTATCCTCAAATTGATATTGAACAGCAAGATGCAACCTTTCCTTGAGAGCTGTCTTCATTCATACCTAAAACATTGCTCAAAAATACTCAGATATCCTCATTCATACATAAAACATTGCTCAAAAGTACTCAGAAGATTTATGTATTTATTAAAGGTCCTTTAGATTGTACATAAACTGGATTGTATTCTTAAAAAATTATGGAATTATTCTCATTTATGTTAAGGCTACATTACATAATTTTGGCAGAGGAAACACAAAATGAGTGTAAATAAAACTGCTAGGCTGCTAAGAGGACATAAAACACCTTTAATACCAGTAAAACTCAGGTCTTCTTTGCTGACACGAGCGCAAACCTTAAAAAATATGAAAAACATTGTGTCTGTTCTATCCATTGTATGTTCACTTCCACAACTAATTCACTGGAACAATGTGGTAGTAAGTTTTACTGACATAAGAGGTTGAATGTGGCTCAGAATATAAGAGGAACTTCTTGGAGGTTATGATCCTTGCGATGTGAATTCCAGCAGTAGAAATTCAAATGCACATAATTTCTAGCAGGATAATAAACATGAAGGTTCTGGGCAGCTAAAAATGTTGATCTTTAGATGCCTGTTAGTAACTATTAACTATACAGGAAAGTTTTCCTATTAAAAATATTTGTAATGGGCTAAATTATTTTCTGACTTTAGGAAATAAAAATAATTTAAAAATATATGCAAGAAAAGAAAGGGGTTCTGGCAAACAAAGCAAGTCCAGGTTATCTAATTTCAGCCGTGAAGTGGTTCTTTACATTACTCCCCTACAGTAATGGATTTGGCGGGAGGGCCTATGTCTTAATAGAGCACTTTAAATGACAAGAGTTGTTATTAAAAGAAAGTAGAAGAAAATTCTTAGGGGGGAGCATGTTGGGTTTGCCTGTCTCATACTGCTGGAGAATACTTGTCTTGTTTGAAAAATATTTTAGTGTTACAATTACAGAACCCTCTGGGCTCTCTTCAGCACAAAGTATCCGCTGCTTTACCATTATGGACATTGCAGAAGGTTGTGCATAGGGTTCTGCAAAAAAACAGTTCTTTCAGTATAAACATCCTTTGTGCAGAAAGTCGAAACAAAAAAAGAATGCAGTACACTGACATGTTGCTAAGCAGCAAAAAGGACATATGTCAAGAACCATCTATGTCTGTTGTGTTACTACACTTCCTTTCCTCACACCTTCATCACACAAGCTGTTATGATTCTTATGTACCCATAATATGGAGAGAAAATGACACAAAAGCTAGTTTTTCCTCCATTTCTTCTCCATTTCCTTTTTTAAAGATCTAGTGTTAAAGACAGGTCCCTGGTGGGTCTAAGCTGTTTGAGACATTACTAGTTTCAGGTCAGTCCAGGGCTTTAGGCATTTTCAGTGTAGCTGATTAATTCATTAGTTGATGGGCATCATGTTGAAGCCTTTTGGGCCTGGGTTGCTCTCAGAAATGAAAGGAAAATCTCACCAAAAGGGAGAATATTAACCTTAGAAATAAAATTGGCCTCTCTAGGCCGTGAGTAGGTCAGCAGTATCCTGCTGCTTTGCTTTGGCTGGGGTAGTTAAGACCTGCAAAATGGTGACTGCCAGAAGAAAAGAGGTAATTTGAAAACATTGCAGCAGGAGTTTGGAGATGGCTTGCACTCACCATTAATTTATGTTGCTGACCACATCACTTATTCACTGAAGGAGGTATAGTTGCTTCCTAGCAAGTTTTCACTGAAAAAGCATTAAGGTCTTCCCCTTGCTCTCCTGCAAACGTTTATTTGTGTGAGTAGTTTCAGTGACATGTATTTGTAAAGTGTCTTGTATTAAAGACCTTTTGCTAATTGATTATTTTTTTTTCAAGGATGTATTTTATGGTAATCACATTCCATGGTTTTAAAAGCATTTATTTACTGTGAAACTACGACAGAGCACTTTCAGGACACACTGTCTTCCTGATAACAAATGTCTCCTGAAATGAGAGCGAGCTTTTCTTAATTTAAAATTTCAGTATTGGGATTATTTTTTATTATTACAGCTATTTAATAATCTCTTCCAAGTAGTTTCGTATTTTCAAGGTCAAGATTTTTTTTAAAAGGACTAATGGGACCCAAATTTCTTTTCACTGCTATCAGACCAACTGTGATGAAGTAATGCTGTTCTGCAAGTTGGCTTTGGAACAACAAATTATACATCAGCCAAGATTCATCAGCCAGGGCACATGCCTTTTTCCCTATGTGCCCTTTGACTATATGACTAATAAAATGCCTATTTTTATTGTGTGTGGTCCAGTTTCAGAATAATAATCATCCTTGAAGATTAAATTAATGAAAAATCAATTTAGCAATCAAATATTTCAGCCATAGTGGGTGGCTGAGTTAAGAAAGTATTATAAGCAGAATATAATTTGTTCAGCCATATAGGCAGCTGTTGAATTTCTTATTCAGCTATCAATTACTACAAAATGGTTAGCTGAAATTACAATTAAATAATGGTTGCAAACCACACTGTTAGAGCACAGTCACATGTGGAAACAGCTGTAGTTATTTTAAAAGTGACCAGTCTTGCTGTTTGCCACTGCTCTTCCTCTGGCAGTGACTGACCTCAGAGGGGGGCTTTGTCATGCGCTGCCTTGCCAAGTCATCTTCAGGCACCACCAAGCCCTCGTTTGGAGTAGGAGCCATTGCGAGGGCCATTGTGGTGTCTCCCCATGGGCTTGTAACTCCCAGCAGGATGACAGCAAGCAGCTAAGGCTGGGCAGGTCTTGCATTGCTCCCTCTCTGCCTGCCATGTGGGTTTGCCTGTGAGCATGGGCCTTTGCTCACATGAAAGTCATCCTTAACCCCTTCCATGTTGATACATTTATAAAGGCATGCTTCGTGCCTGTATGCAAAGAGGGATAAGCTTTACCTGATTACCTGCTACTACTGTGACCACTCTTGGAACGTTGCTGTTATAAGTATTTCAATAATATTTACTGTCCTACAATCATACTTCTATCAAACTGTGTGTAGATTAGGAATTAGGCTGTAAGAGCAGTATTTTCAGGAAAAGTATTTACAGTAAGCTTTCTGTTTCAATTTCCCACATGTTCAGTACCCATCTTTATGACATGAGTGAAAATAATTAATTGCTTCTTGCCGAAATAATTGCCCCCAGTTTACTGTGCGCCATAGGACATTATAGAAGACATGGGAGAGGCTTTGAAATTTGCTTTCAAGATTTTCAAGGGAAAATGATGATAAATTAAGGAAGATTTTGGGGCTCATCATAAGCTTGTAATTCCACTTCAGGGCTCAACTTCTCACAGAAAAGCAGTGACGTAATAACGCGGGCCAAGTCTTTTCTTTTTATTCATTGTACAAGGGGTTTTTTAGCACTTACCATCTCTCTCACAGAGCGTTGTATGCTCGCTTACATATTCAGGGGGAAAGGTTGTTCTCTGCAAGCTTATCTGTTGCAATATTTCCAGCTATCCTGTTTTAAGACATTCGCTAGTAGCCATACGTAGGCAACGCACCATGAACAAATGCCAAAAAAAACCTCATAAAAACTTATTTTGTGTATTGAAAGTGGATGTGGGTTCAGATGTGCTCCAACACTGCACCACTACTGTGTCTTTTTAGTAGTTTTACATGTAGGCGTTTGCTATTAGGTGTTTGCTATTGTTAAAAGTGACAGCTACATCCCCCTCTTTAGGCAAGCCTTTTAAAAATAAGTGTGATTTACGTATGGTTTGCATATCTTAATTCATAATTTGCATATGCTAATCGACAGTGCATTGCAGCGACAAACGGCATTGCATGTAGTCAGCCTAAATTGTAAGAAGTTACAGGAAAGTTTGTGTGCTCAAAGGCAGGGTCCCTTAAGTATCTCAGCAAAGACTGAACTGCTGTTCACTCTCCCTACTGATGCTGAGGAGGGGTTCTGTATTGCACACTTCAAAAGCATAAGTAAATAAACACAATGGTCTGTTTCCTATTTTCAAAAATCTTGCAACTCTGGAAGAGAATCATCCCTTGCTATCAGTGTCTTTCATGACAGTAACTTTGTGCCAAATCATGTAGAGATTTGCTCTTAAAATGAGCGTACGTTTCTGAAACTTTTTCAGGTAATGAGGATCTTAACTGTACCAGTAAAATCATATGTAAGTATGAAGTAAATGCCTCTTGTAACCATGCAGAGGAGTCACGAAGTAGAACTGTGGTGTAGGCTGAACCAGATGAACACACCACTCTGTAGCATGGACTGTCATGCCATGGAAAACGGCAATGCTGCAACATGAGATTCATTTCTGCAGATCGCCAGGGTGTTTTCCAAGAACAAGCAAGATCAGTGTGATACTCAAAAATATGTGTTGGAGGAAACATCCAAGTTTTTTCTTGAAAAGGTGTTAGATACAAAAGGACACAGTAGGGAATAACTCCTTTAATGATGTTTAGGTTGCTGAATATTGCAACAGTTGACCCATACTGGAATAATCTTATAAAGGGAGCTCACTGGGATCCTTCCACTCTGTAGCAGACACACTGGCATCAGTTTTTATATTTTCTAGGCCACTACGTTTCAAAGAAGAGCAGATTCATATTACTACTGTCAGTGATGCATTGAGAAAAAATAGTGAAAAAGACAAAAAGAAAACCTGTATAATTTTCCATTACAGTGACACCAATGTGGTATCAATAATATGGATCATCCATCTTGCAGTAGTGTATTCCTGTGGTTAGCAAATATGCAAGTGGCCAATGACTCTTTCCTTCAACATATCTAATGTTGCCAGCAGACCAGTTTTTATTCAATGCTTCAGCAAAACTCCTGCTTAGTGTCACATTTAATAAAGACAATGTAGTAATTCCCGGTAAATCTAGGAGAATGATTCATAGATGGATAGATAGTCGGGAGAATCCCTCATAATTGTCATCTCACTGTGTCCATTAAGAAACATCCATTGGCAGTCACCCTCTTGGGACTAGTTTGCAAACTTGTCAGGGAGCACTGTAACATTTGCCTTAGATGTGTCATCCCAACGTACCACGGTCAGTATAGTGAGTCTGGCATATGGTAAGGAGTTGATTATTCCACATCAGTCAGCTAGTTATATAAAGGTTAGGTATTTGAAATAAAACACTATAGAATATAACAAAATATTCTTAATTTCTGGAATCACTGGGGAGACAAAAAAGACACAACATAGATATTGTCAATTTTTTCATGATACTGAAGTGTAAACATAGACGTTTCTCTGAAAAAAAGTAAGACTTTTTCTTGGTTTCTGATCGCATTTGGGTTAAAATTTCCTCCTTAGAAAGTAAACACCACTTTTTCTTGACACTGTTAAGAATGTCATTCTTCAAGTGTAACTTGTAGCTCTGATGCAGTAAACAAAAATGTTGTTTTGTTAGTACTACCATTTGCTCTTAAATCTTCTCACAGTTGCATGAAAACCTGTGTTCTGAAATTCAACCATTCCCATCACCTTTCTTGAGATTCTGCAGTTTTGGGTGCATTTATCACTACTCAGAACATACGGAGAACCGATAACTTAACAAACAAGTGGCAAACACAAATTCTTCAATGGAAAGGCTTTGGGCGACCTTCTTGTGAGTGACTTCCATGTGAGTACCCCTTTGAAGGCCATTGAATAGAGCAGACAGCTTACGACATGGGAGAGTAAAATGTGAATGGGATGACATACGAGTGATGAAACTCAAGGGAAAAAGCAGGTGGAAATAACAGAGGAGGAGCAAAAGTTCAGCTCCCCTATGCAACATCCCCACGCAGAGCGAAGGCTTCCTGTGAAGTTGCCTTTTTGAGGGTGTAGCCTGCCATCTGCCTCAGAACTGGCGGACTTTTAGGAGAAATTAAAGGTGAGAAATGTCACTCAGAGCCACTGCTTGTGAGTACACTGCACACCACCTCATGGGAATAGCTCTGGGAAATCAAATTCATGCTGCTTTGCCGACACAATGTGTGTATGATTAGAAGCTCCTGTTCCACCCCACTAGGATATTGTGAGTGTGTAGGCATAGAGGATTAGCCTGAAGAAATTCAGAATCACTTCGCTAAATGTTTATTGCTCCTGGAGTGGGCACGTTATGTAGACATAAGGAACATTCTGTAAGAGAGGGTCGATATTTTCTTCTTTCAGAGGTGTAGGTCCCTATATACTGATACGAGTTTCATCTGCAGTAACAGGTGAGATTCGGTTGCACAGGGGGGCAAAACCAAACCACCCCATGAATCTTTTCTGCAGTTATGTGACATGTATTGTGTTATGTTGTGCAGTTAGTGTGGGCACCTACTGGGTATGAAGCCCAGGGGAGAAGAGTCTTTAGTATCACATTGGTTGCTGTGAATTGTTTCCTATGTTAACTTGCATACATTCAAATATTTAATGAGTTAGTTTTAAGTTCCAAGCCATAGCTCAGACCATCAAAGTAATTTCACTTTTTTCCAATGGCAAGCAAAATAGCCATCTCTTTTTAAGAACCACATGCCTCCGAAGTTCTTGCAAAGGCAGGAAACAACAAGAATTTCAGGCTCAAAAGCCTGTGAGAATAAACTCCCTCATACGATTTTTAGCACTTCCTAACTCTAACCAGATGTGAGGTATACAAGAATAACCTTTTAATTTATATTTCTAGCTGTGCTGATTCTAGGAACAGGAGGATAGGAGGGATGTGGATAAAGTACTGTATAAAATACAAGAGTGCTGATCCAAAAAAAATTTAAATGTCATGTTCAGTCCAAGGTTTGTGCAGAGGTCTGGGAACAGCTCTTATTTGTCTAAATTGCTTTCCTTTTGCCTCACTGTGGGTGATTTTTCCTCCTTTTCTATTTTTTGTAGCAAAATGACATTTTAGTTTTGAATTAATCCACAATTTTGCTGAAAAAAAAATACAGAATTCAGTTTGTATTAGTGAGTAGTTGCCGAGCAAAGCCCATGTTTTCCGAGGTTTTCAAGTTGCGTGCAGTGTGCTTTATTGACATGATCCAGACACATGGGGAGGAGAAACAATGCAGCTACCTGTCCTGCATCAGAGTACAGCACTCCTCCTCTGCCCTTACCTCTTAGATGACTAACTTCACAAAAATGAAGATAATTTTCTTCAGTTCTTCTTATCGTTATGCAGGCAAAATTCCTGCTGTTTAAGTGGAGATCCATGGGGGACCAGGATTTGTCCTTGAATAATGTCTGAAGTAAGATCAGGATTAACGGGGGGAAAAATCATTTGAAAATATTCATGTATGAGTGTAGTGAAGGAAGACTGACTTTAGGTAGAGATATTTTTCTATGGTTATGGTGAAAAAATGACCTTGTAAGAGTGTTACTTTCTATTACTCTTCTGTGTAATGGATGCCAACAACATAACAATTTTGGACTGGCATTTTCTGCATTTTATTCCAGCACCTTTTTTATTTGTCTTATAACAAAAGTATGAATTGGTTCCTACCAAACTTACTATTATATGGTGTTAGGTTGTGTAAACAAATAAGTCAGCTAACTATTCACTGCAGTAATCACCACACAAATTTGTTTCCAGATCCTGAGTTGAGTTTGCAATACTGCTGTTAAAAAGTATATTCTTAGTTGTGAAATATGTACAAATTATTTGAAAGTCAGGGAGATATTTCAGATGTGTAAGTATACAGCACCATATTTGCCTGTTTAAATTGCAAGGTGGAGTATCTTTTTTTTTTTATTCAGAGTCCTGTTTGACCGTAATGAATGTGAAAGATACCAAATTAAATTGGGTTTCCCACATTAGGTGATTTCTGTACATTTTTCAAATTTGGTAGATTTTGAAAAAATATATTTAATTTGTCAAAGAAGTATTTTGAATTATTCATATTCATGTTAAGATATCAGAACAAAGTTATTGATCTGGATCATTCTCCCTGATGTCAACAGGGATACTTATGGGCAACGTTGCACTGGAATCCTATCAACACTGCTGAAAGATAAATGTTATTCCTAAACCCTTAGAGAAGAACTTCCCACCTTGAATTTCTTCAGTTCTGTAAGAAAATATGTTCCAAGAGAATTTTTTTTGTATGTTTCCAGTCCAGGATCATAAAGTTTGTATATCTCTTTCTGTAATTAAATTAAGAGTTGTTAGGTTGATATTTGAAGCGTGGGGTTCCCTGCAATCTCATTGTACTTGGATGTTAATAGCTGTTAATAGCCAAGAATTCCATGTGTAATTGAATGCAACCGTCACCTTTGTAGCTTTCCACCTGTTCACTTTTGGAAGCAGGTATGATGGACCAGGACAAGGATCATGTCACACTTGTCCTTTTTTTTTTTTCCATTTTTTTCTTACGTTTGTAGTTTGGCTGTTGTCAGGCACAGGTGTTGGTCTGGGTGGGCATTTGGGTTGATCCTGTGTGGTGGTTGTTATATTTTATATTCAGGGGGTCCCTGAAGCTGTCCTGACAGTGACAATTCAGCATTGTCACAGGACCTGCATCTTACCTGTAGTGGTTCCAGAAATCACAGTGAGTCATTGTAGTAAAAATATATCAAGAAGATGATATAATGACTCTCTGTGAAATGTGGAAAAGATGTATCATACAGCTAAAAGGACAGAAAACATAGGAAGAAGCTATTTCAACTTGTTACAGCACTTATTACTGATGTTACCTTTGTCAAGTTAAGAGCATTCTGCATTACTTGCTGCGTAAAATTTTATTAAAAGCTACGTATAACGTGTGTTCTGACTGAAGCTTGTAAACCTGTTACATTGCTTGCCCTTTTCTGAAAGTGGTTCTTTATTATTTGACGTTATTTTGTCAGACATCTGATTTGTATAGCTGAACACAGGGCACTTGCCTTCATTTTAAGGGTAATAAACAAGCTGCACTTTTAAAACCACCAAAACATTTTAAAATGGTAATATTTTCCTAATTATTTTGTCTAGTGTGTTGAATACCTTTTTACTTTCTCTGCAGTTAGCTTCCATGAGCTTGAAAGAGAAAGCGAAAGAGAGTGGGAAAGCAAGCTTTGCTGCAGAAAAAAAGAAATCAAAGCCAACCACCAACAGCTTTTTGAAAAAGAGTGTTCTGGTTGTTATAAAACATGTATATAACCGACAACTGATATTATCCACTGGTGAGATATTGTTCATACGTCTACAGCATAAAATTACCAGAAAAATCATGCTGGTTATCAATCCACATGTGCTCAATGCAGTTTGAGGATTTTGAGAATGCCATGTGTATCTTTTATCATATCACCGTAACCCCTCACCTCCCACCAGTTCTCCAGACACACTCCCCACTATGTTATGTCCCTTTTGATGCACATATCAACACATTTCACCTCTGATATTTTTCACCTGAATGTGGACCGTGCTGTGATGCTTGACTGACAGTGCTTGAGCACGAAGTCCTGTGTTCAGGGAAGGGACTATCTTTCTCCTTCACATTGCCTACCCGTGGGCTGCAGTCTTGGCATGAAAAGAAGTCTGCCAGTGTTGAGGAGGTCAGCTATGCCTACATGGCAAATGCCTATATGAGCCCGTTCTGCCCACACGCTGAGCTGACCAGGTGCTGTGTGGCCATTTTCATCTGGCTTGGAGCCCAAACAAATATATCCTGCCTCTTCACGGGATTTACTTGCTCAGACGTGATGCCACGCTATGCAAACATGTAGCTTTTGGGTTACTTGGAGTGTTAGCAGAGCAAGTTGGTGTCTGCCTACAATATGTTTTATAGACACATTCATGGCTATGTTTACACGGTACTAACCACAGCAAAGGAGTAGCTTTAACTAACTTAAACTAGCTGCCATAAGTACTGTTAGTAGCTTTCTCTCAGCAGAAGGGAGCTTGTGGAGAGCTGCAGAAAGCATCCAAGAAAGGTAAATTCTGCCTGAGCTGAGCCCTGTGAGGTCCTGGCAGCCTGTGCTTGTCCTCAGGCTTCTCACCAGGCATGGTGGTGGTGGTGTGAGGTGCTATTCTGGCAGATACAAACTGGACTGAAACCAAAACCAGGATTTATCAGAGTTGCAGCTAATGAAAGGTGTATGTTGCTGCTGATTTTGCCTGGATGTAAATCAGGAGCTGTAGAAATGAAAAAGTTATCCAGTATACATGGTACCCTGTCTCAGTCACTCACAGCTTCTCTTTTAATGTTTCTAAGGGTGAAAGGGACCTATGCATTATTCAGATCAGTACTTTGTCAGTTGTTTATTCTTCCCTCATATAGGCTGTAAATGTTTAATAGCATTTCTAGAATACATGCAAGATTTTTTTTCTTTTTTTTCTGCCTCAGCTTCCCATCTCAACATGGTTCAGAGGAGAGAGTAGAGATCAGAAACTGGTAGAATTATGTTTGTAGACATCTGTCTTCAGAACAACTTTGCACCAGCAAATATATCACAACAGATCTTCCTACATGCTTTCGTAGCAATAGCTTGAATATTTACACAGTCGGGGGGGAGGGGAAAGATCCCCAGCATAATGGCTGAATTCTTTGCAGGTGGTAATTGGTGTGGTTACAGTGACTTGCTTAATTTTCGTGGAACTGTTTGGATTCAGATCAACAAGAGATTAATCGAGTCGATTGCTGTGAAATGTGTGCGTTAGTCAGTTAACCCACCACCAGCACAAACACACCACAGAAAGGCAGACACCCATTTTTGGCAGCAACTAAGCTTTGGTTTTGAGCTCTCTGGCTAGGTTCTGCCCCAGACCATCTTGGGTACCTGCATAAAAGAATTGTGGCAGTATGTGAGGGTATGGCCTATATGACTTTATCTTAATGTCATTTTGCTTGTGCTTTTACATAATTTTTTGTTTAGTATTCTGCTAGGTCAGATGAAGTCAGGGGTCAGGGGTGTGCTTGATTTAATACAACTGGATGGTTTGCCTGTTTTTTGTCTGTTCCTTTTGGTGTCCTGTCATTTGAATTTTATGTTTTTGCCTTTATTTCTTGAGACGACTTTTCTGGGTATCATTTTCTGCGCTGTGTTGGTCCTTTATGCTGGTACAGATTGCATTTGTTCATCTAAAATGCCTGTCCTCCACAATTTCCATCATTTTTACGGTCTTACATTTTGTCATTTTCTGCTTGAGTTTGGTTGTGGTTTATTATGTTTTGACAGTGGTTTGTCATACAGCTGTGAATAAACTCTTTGGCTTGCCTTTAAAACTTTCTTCTTTGCAGTTGTTGAATAAAGTCAACTGAAATACTCTTTCCTCAAACAGAACAATTAGCACAGACAGAAGTGTCAGTGGTTGTATACTGCAACCAGGCAAACCATTTGTTCTGGCTTTGTTCACATTTAGAGTGCAGATTTTTTAATGCAAATACAAATATTCTCTTCGCTAAAATATTCACGTATAGATCTTTGAGGGGAGTGATGGTTTTGATCTATAAGATGTGGAAGTTTTACAGTGAAAACTGGAGCTTCCTCATAGAAGATATGTCTTTTGTCTGTGGAAAAAGAGTATGGGTAACCCTCTCAAACAGTTCTCCCCTCCAGCCTAAAAAATCAGCTTAGACCATAGGCTTCCTCAGAAACGTGCCTGCCATGAGAAAGTCTGAATTTTTCAATGTGGGGTAAGGGTCTGGCCTGCTCTCTACTACTGGAAACCTAATTCAGTTGTTTAAAACAACAAACTGTATGGGCTCTGAGTTTTCATTTTATGATCAGTTAGCAGACTCCCTCAGTTCTTAGAGTGTTGTCACTGGATACAGAGCAAAAACTTAAAGCTTGAAGCTGGCACAGAGCTGTGGAGGGCCAGTGCTCTGCTATTTGTGCTTGAATTTGAGGTGCTGGTTATGAGACCTGCAGGAAAGGAGCGGAGAGTTCAAGCTGACCATGAGCCAGCAATGTACCATTGCAGCAAAGAAGCCAACAGCCTCCTTAGCTGCATTAGGGAAAGTTTGAGGGAGGTGATCCTTCCCTTGGTGCTGGCGAGATACATCTGGACACACATTCAGTTTGGGCTCACCATTTAGAAGAAAGACATGGTTATATGCAAGGCCAGGAGAAGAGCTGTGAATATGATTAAGGGCTTGGAGGATCTGCCATACGAGGAGAGGCTGAGAGAGCTGAGACTGTGCAGCCTGGAGAAGGGGCATCTTATCAATGTGTGCAAATATATGATGGGGACGGAGTAAAGATGACAGAGCCAGACTCTTCTCAGTATCACCCAGTGAAATGCAAGAGGCACTGGGCACAAAGTGAAACACAGAAAATTCCATTTAAATATAAGGAAAAGCATTTTCCTCAAAGGATGGTCAAACACTGGCACAGGTTACCCAGAGAGGTCGTGAAGGCTCCATCCTTGGAGATATTCAAAACCCGACTGGACACAGTCCTAGGCGACCCACTGCAGGTGACCCTGCTCTGAGTGAGGGGTTGGAACAGACGATCCCCAGAGGTGCCTTCCAATGCCATCTTGTGAAAGGGATCTTGGACTCTGCCGCTTGCTCTCCACATCCCCTGGTCCACACTGTCTTAGCCTGAGGCTGCAATACTCTAGATCTAAAGACTCTGAATTTTGTGGTAAGCAATTCTTTAAAGACTGGTAGTGTGCTGCCAGTATAATAAGGAAAGAGCTGGGAGGAAATTTTATTGTAATAGGTAGACTGGCTGAGCCTTAATGAAAAACTATGCTGATGCAGTTTAGCTTTGTACTGAGATATACAGAGCTTTTTATAGTTGTTTTCTGGCTATTTTTACCAAAATGAATTATAGTAAAATATTGTCTCTCTTCAGAGAGATGATGGATTTAAGACTGAGTTGCAGATTATGTGTCTGTGAGAATAAGGGTCATAAGGTGTGGGGAGTTAAGCTGAGATCTCATTGTCATGAAGTTTCTGTTACTTGTTCTTGACTCAAGTGTGTTTTAAAGGATTGAAGTGCTAGTTATAGACTTTTGAGAAAAGGAAATACACTGTCAACGGAATCAAAATTATACAGGCAAATCCTCACCAGGGTAAAATGTTGTTAGAAAAGAATTATTGGAGAAAAGGCAGAGTCAAACCTAACACAATGTTTGAATTACACAGGATAGAAGGAACTGGAGAGGGAAACCTAGACATTTACAATTTTATAAGCTTTAATATTTTGGGTTATAGCTTTTAACTGCAGGCAATATTATTGACATAAAATAAATAAGGTATTGCAGATACCATGAAAGTATCATGGATCAAAACAAAACCACCCCAGAACATTGGGTTCTGGATGTGGGAAGGATTCAAGTCACTCAGTCACAGTGCTGAATCCATGTTACTCATCCCACTTTGCAGTTTTCTTCCAAAATTGAGAACAAAAGCAAAATGGTTGGAAACCTTAGATTTCTGCAATTTCCATGAAGTGCTAAGTAGATTATTGAAGATAAAAACAAAATTGTAAGGACATGGGAAGAATGTGTATATGGCTAATTTTACTCATCAAAAAGCTGTGCTTTATTAGCAATATGGAGGTAGTACTTCCACTGTCTTCCAAACTTCATGGAGTTTAAAATCTGTAATGTCTGTAGATTATACAGATGTTTTCTGACTCTTTAAATACAATATAGTATATTACTAGTACACTACTATTAATAGTATACTAGTATACTGTAGTATATTATTATTACTACAGTTGTAATAGATTTTAAATCATACATTTAATTTTACTTAATATTTAATATGTATAAATAACTAGACATTTCCAATAAGTGGAAATTAATCAAATATTATAATTTTTATTCTATTAGTAGTCTATATGATAAGACCCCAATCTTACCCACTAGATAGGGAGAAAAAAAGGACAGGTCTGTGTGTGCCAGATTCTGCCTTGGATACATGTGGCTGGTTTAATCAACATGGCCCACACGTCTCTAAGACAGAATTTGGACTTATTAGACTGTCTTTTCACTGCCTTTCATGCCATACTATCAAATCTAACAGTAGCTTTTCCTGGGAATTAACAGATTCATGCTGTTTGGGTTTGAATCCACTCACCAGATAAGGTCGTACAAAGGTGGAGGGGCGTTCCCACAAGCAGCCTGCCTTGCTCTTCCAGAGAGCAGGTCACAGTACTGAAAACTGGAGCTTTACTGTTGTCCAGCTTCATGGATGGATCCCTCCCTCCATGTCCCAGCCAGATGGACTGTGTCTGGGAGGGAACACACCTGATGTGCTATTTCACTGGCACAAATTTGGGCAAATAGAACTATAGGCAGAATAACAGCAATGACATCACTATGTAACTCCATGAAGTTTTGCTTTGTGTGTACTGATTTGTTTATTTCGGTTAAAAAAACATATGTAAATGAACATGCCAAGCTCTGGCCCACACAGATGTCAATTAGCCATGCCCAGAGATGTCAATTAATAATTAACAGAAAGCACAGGCTTTCTTCTGCGGTGCTTGGGAAATCTCATTTGCAATCAATGGGAAGTCTTCTCCTGGCTTCCGTAGCCCTTACATCTGGCTGGGGGAGAGTTAGTTGTAGCATCTCCATTTAATTGCTGAGATCCAACTGTGATAATCTCTCAAGCAAGAGACTTTCATGGTCTGCCTAGTGCTTTACAGGACAGCTCAACATTTTGTGTTGGGAGCCAAAAAAACCCACAGCCCCCACCATCTAAGCCCATCCTCAAGCCCATCTATAGCATGTTGATGAGATAATCAGCTGCAGGCTGCACCAGAGCTTCCAGGCAGAGCTCCTTTAAGCTATAGGCACAGGGTGTTTTTTTCATTCTGTTGCTGATTCTGTGGAACTTTTAAAGGCTTTTTATATTTTATGGTTTTATATTTTTGTCTGTTTTATTACCTATTTTATGTCCTAGCTCTAATTGAAGACATAGGACTTGACAGGATTCAGAGCTGCAAAAACCAGCCTGGAAGCAATAAACCCAATATTTTTATTTCACTGATTAACACTTCCATTGTTTCACTTCTGTACCAACTTGGCAGATATCTTACATGGTGTATATGTATATGCTAAATCCAAGTCTCTGCCCCTGAGAGCTTCTACTGTAAAGGCAACACATGAGCAGTTCAGTGAGCAAGGAGGGGTTTGCTATCAAGCCCTGCTTCTGCAAAGAGGCTGGGAATCTTCATTCTGTAGAGAGGGCACTGAGATTTTGACAGCCTATCTTTGGGAGACAAAGGGAGGAAGTGTTCTTCTATTCCTAGCCCACAAATAATACCAGTTTCCTGTGAACTAGAAAAACATGTTTACTTTCTATTTTATTCAAATCTTCCTTGGGGAAAAAAAAAGCCAACAGTACTATCACCACCACATGGTGGGTGGTGGTACCACAATCATATTACAAACTATTTTTTTAACTGGCTTTCTGCCCATAGCTAGTCTGAGGCTTGCAAAAATCCTAAATTTCACAAATTATGGCCATTCCCACCCAGAGATCATTGGATTTTTTGGCTCATATTTGGGGTGGAAAAATAATTTTAGACGTAAACATATTCCTGAGAGAATAAAGTATTTTACACTTAGGCAAGCATATTTAAAAGGGGAAATAAATGGAAGGACAGCATGAAAATAATGATTGCTAGGATCAG
Source organism: Mycteria americana (assembly GCF_035582795.1). Taxonomy (NCBI): domain Eukaryota; kingdom Metazoa; phylum Chordata; class Aves; order Ciconiiformes; family Ciconiidae; genus Mycteria; species Mycteria americana. The sequence continues at coordinate 18,167,958 of NC_134368.1, read as the reverse complement.
GATGACAGAGGGGCACCCTAATCATTATCGTTGCATGCCCAGGCCAAAAAGCAGGAGTGTGGCCTAAGTGCCTCCCTCCCCAAGAGGCAGGCCTTGGGCCATTTAATATGTCAGATGGTTTCTGACATATTTCATCATTCTTTTCTTTAGAATTCCCCAGGAATGATACTTAAGAAATTATACATAATATAACTGTTACTGACCTATAAAGCTTCTTGCCTATGTTCATAGATTGAATTAATTGATTTCTGGACCGCTCATATTTGGGGCAGTCACAAATCTACCTGTCTTACTTCAATTCTAAAATCGTATTTAGGTCACTGATCTGCCAGAAAGGTATACAAAATCACATGCAGCCAAGCCGTTACACCACTGAATAGGCTAAAGGTATGTCATTCAGCAGATGACAGCATTATATTTTGTGCAAAATAGTCACTTCAGATATGTCTGTCTTATAGACATTTTCATACAAATAACTATTACCTGTTGCTAAATCCAGCTGATCTTTGTCAGTCTGCTTTGCTATCTGGGGATTTGCTAGCACAAATGAAGCAAACTTTAAGGGGCAGTGCCCGCTTCTCATGGGAAATAGTACATCCTCAGATACTCAGCTAGAGATGAAGGATGCTGCCCAGGACAAAATGGTAATTTAAAGCAGCATTCCAGTGATCTGGAATAATGCCTGAATGCTGAGGGGCAGGTGAATTTTCCTTCTAGTATATCCAATATCTTACAATGCAGGGTGTCACATTTCACACTATAAAAAGGTCTTTTCTGGGTAATGTGGCTGCAAGAGCCTGTTAGTATTTGTATAGATGCAGGTATGAACCTACGTCTGCTTTCCTAAGCCTGAGTATTGGGCTCAGAGCCTCAGCATCTGCAGTCATGGCAATTCCAATATATTCTTGCAGGCAGATGATATAGCATCTTTTATTAATATTGTTTGATAAGTTCCATTAAAAGGCCTTCTTTCTACTTATCTATAATTTTGCCAAACTTGACCCAATAAAGCTGAAATTGTTCTTGCTTTTAGCTAGTTCTCTTTTATTTAAGCCAAAAAGGATTTCTTCTTTCCCCACAAATGGAAAAATATTGTTTTGTCCGTGTTACAAAGGTCTTGCAACTTTGTTTTTTAAATGCCCAAGAATCTGTGTGCTCTGGAGTAGGGTTGCTCACCTTTGTGGCAGGGGTTTCCCTTTTGTCCTCTTTGTGGAAATCTGACTGAATTTAGCAAATTTATAAAACTTTGGGGAAAAAAAAGCACCCATTCTCAAGTACTCAGTGCAGGCTTTACTAGAGTTTGACAGCTAAAATTTCCAACGACTCCCTTTCCCAGGAGCATAGTAAGGCTCCTCGTAGCAGCCCAATGGGGCAATCCACATGCCAGCTGCAAAGAGTAACTAGACATGTTGCAGCTCAGGGCTATGTGGACTTGTGGACATTTCTGCTGCAAAGCCCACGGGGAAGGCTCAGCCAGTGCTGCATGCGTGAGCAGGAGGCCCTTCCTTCTCCTGTGCTCCCAGCGGATGCACCTGGGATCCAGGTGGCCCTGCAAAGGAAGCAACTTGACCTGAATGTATAGGAAAGAAGAGGGAAGAGGAGAAAAGAAAAGAGAAGGGAATAAATCAGGGCAAGATGACACTGACGCAGGAGAGAGGAGAAAAATAGTAACTGGGAGGTGAAAGGAGAAGATGGAGGATGATTAAGTAAGGGAGAGTTGGAAGTCAATGAGAAAAACACAGGGAATGGGGAGGTGTTTGGCTGGGTGGGAGGCACAGAGGGAAGAGGTCCTCTTGCCTGGTCCCTGGCTGGATGAGAAGCTGAAGGAAGGAAGGAAGGAGAGATGGGGTTCATATGGAGAAAGAATCTGCTGTTAGGAGGAGGCAGAGTGGGGAAAAGGGCAGAGAGAGAATCTTGTGGAGCAAAAAAACACAAAATCAAGATCCAGAAGGAGGGCTTAGACTGCTGAGGCAGGGAGCCTGGGACAAGGAGCTGGGGCAGCCTGGCTGGGTAGGAAGGGCACCAAGAAAGTGGGCGTGAAGCTGGTGTTTTTGGGGAGAGTGGAGGAGAACAGGGAGACTGAGACTAGATAGCTGGGTCTGCTTAAGTAAGGAGAATGAGGAAATTGGGTGGGTTTGGGAAGGATTAATGAGCCTCCCTGAGCAAGAGAAAAAGGAGCAGTATGCAAGGAGGGGGAGAGAAGAGAAGACAGGGAGATACTGGGAGTTGAACAGTGAACTTTGAAGATAACTGATGCAAAGCAACCAACCATAAGGTGGGAAAACAGAGGATTGGACCATGGGGGTAGGTGACCAAAGAGATTGGAGAAAGAATAAAGAGCAACAGCTGGATAGGAGACATGACTGGAAGGAGATCCAGTTGCAGGGAACTCTGTGAGGCTGTAGGCAGAAAGCCTTGCAGTAGCTGGGCAACGATCCCCCCGAGAAGCTGGAAGGAAAATCTGCCTGGCAGCCCAACCCCAGAGCAGGGGTCCTCTCAGGGTGCTCTCAGGGCCCTGACACCAGGAAAGGAAGTTACAAGAGTCTCCCCATACTCAAACTGCTATTGCAAACACTCTTGGAGCTCCTGTGGCAAAGATCTGTGCTCTGGCTCTGAGGGTGTCCATATGATGCTCCTTTAGGGAAGTGTGGTGTGGGAGGGAGAAGCACTACGAAACCATGCACAGAGATACATTCTTAAAGTGTATTCTGTGGACTAAAAGCCAAGCGCTAAAACATGAAGAAATTCCAATGGCAGTAGCATATAAGGCTTCGTTCAGTCCTGTTGGTGTGATAAGATATTACACCATATGCGATGTAGACTATACTTGCCATTATTGTCTGTGACTGCCTCTGGGGAATTGCAAACCCAAGGCCAAGCTAGCGTACAGCTTGCTCTGCGCTCTGCAAAGTGTGAGTTCACATTTCTGGTGCAAGGATAGCTAAACTACATCCTGAAGTGGCCACAGGTATCAAGTTGTCCCACAATCCTGCCTTCATATTACTTGGAGCCCTCCTGGGAAGTAGCCTTCAGCTGACTCTGGCAGAAGGTACATGGTGTTGCTGAAATCCTGTTGAGATGTACACTGGGAGACACAGGTGGAGTGTGTACACGCACACCCAAGCATGTCCACCTGCTGCAAGAAGGGAAGGAAAAGTATGTTTGCCACGTTCATATTCCTGCTCCCAGGAACGGATTGTATGTGTGCATGCAGCAGAGCTGAGGGTGCACACACATATGTGCTTGAATGCTCATGTGCACAATCATGTTTTGGAGGAGAAAAAAATCAAAGAAAAGTCCTTCGCACTTAAAATGCACAGAGTTTGTGATGATCCCTAGACTTTATAAGAGCTGTTCCACAGCCTTTTGTTGTTCTTGGAAATACCGTCTCCTGCACAAATAAGCTTTATTACTGCTGTAGAGAGTTTCATGTTTATCCTAGAACTGAAGTGATCTTTTTAAGCCATTGAGTGCTTCAGGAAGAGAACCAAAACCTTGAAACCGCTTCAGCCTTCTGTGGCAAGGCAACATGGTGAGCTGAGGACAGGTCTGCTTGTTAATATGGGTTTCCATGAATGTTTCTTCTGGAGGTGAATATTAGCTATAATCGTTTATGCTGGACATTTCTACTAGCTATTTTCAGTTTTACAGACAGAGGGGGTCTGCATGTGCATCTGTCATTGAAAATCAGGTTCCATGGGGCATATCCTTGTGTGCATCTCTATTCCTCTTCATCCTTTTGGTCCCCCGCTTTGTTGCTCACAGTAGCATGTCCCTGTGGCAAACACAGATAATGCTTACTAGGAAAAGTAATAAGTATAAGGTATTTAATGTATTTCTAGCCTTCTTTAATGTGTTGTAGCTGTGAATACAAGGCAAAAAGCAACACCATATGACCATGCTACTTTGGGAACAGTCTACAAACTGCAGTTAAAATAGTTTCAAGATATTTATGCAGTGCATAAGTCACGTGAATAGAGGTTTATCACAATCAGTAGGAATGCTGGATTTTCATATCACACATTTGCTGCTTAGGATGATTAGCAGGAAATTTAATTTGCACTAATTAGCCTTAGGGGAGCAAGAAATTAACTTGATGGGTAAATTTCACGTTTTACTATATACCATACCAACATGGAAAAATTTGAGTTAAAGCCCGAGTTGAGTCCTATGATGATACACTGGACTTCAGTTTTTCTAAATTAAATTATAAGACTGTAGAAAATTAATATATGCATAGTGAGTGGGTGGGGTTTTTTAGGTGCTAGAGTCGTTCAATGTATTCATTGAATTGTCAGCCACTTCCAGAGACTGTGGTATATTTTTGTACATTAAATTACATTTATATCTAATATTACAGGAAAAGCTTTAACAAGTCTTAATTTTCTACATTTGTACATTTTCATTATATAATGTGCATTATGACTGCACATGCAATATTCCACATTGTAATGCACAGAGCAGAAACAGTTTTCACAGAACTACTGTGAAAACACCATACTTTTTAATTTACAACACCCACTTGCAAATACATTTTTAGGGTCAGGAGCCTTTGTTTATATGCTGGCAAAATTCCTATGAAAATAATTTTTTTAGAAATTACGCTCAAAAGTATACAGCAAATGAGGGAGGCATGAGTCACTGCATAGTCCTAATAGACAAATAAGAATTAGGAACCAATAAACTCTAATCTTGCCTGTTGATGGGGACTTTTCTATCTCATTCTTCCAAACCACAGTTTAGATCGCTTGTTTTTTCCCTCTGTAAAATGGAGGCAATTTTTATGTATCCACCACTCAGAATTACTGTGGATTGATTAATGCATGCAAAGCAATGAGTCATTCGGTATGGAAGTATTGGTCTATTATAAACTGAAGTGTTCTGTCATATCAGGCTTGTGGTTGCATCCAAATTTATCTGTAAAAAAGGAGATGGAAAACATTAGTTGCATATGAGATAATTGCCTTTGATGTCAGTGCTTCTGCTAGTTTGTGCATCTGAAATACAACCAGAAGCTCACTATTACTATTAGGTATCTGGAGTTAGACCTCGTAGTACTTACCTGAAACTGCGATTGAAGTGAGAGGTGTGACTTCAGTGAGAGTTTTGGCCGAGTAAATATTGCAGAATTGGGTACCTTGAGTCCATAGTTTGGGGTTTAAGTGCTGCACATAAGCTAGTTCAGGCGCCTGCTCAGACTTTCTAGCCTATGACATAAATACTTCTGGTCTAAAGAGAGATCTCAAATAGACCTGTGGGTAGTCGTATATTGTGTAACATACATCGTATTGCGTTCTCAGGTCCTTCTTCAATCCCCAGGACTCTGATTTCTCAGCAGTAGCCCTCCTAGTCAATCAAGAGTGTGTGTGCATGTGTGTGTGTACGTATGTGTGGGTGCGTATATATAAATATACATGTGCCCACACACGGACAAGCATATATGTGTACACAACCCCCCTATATAAATGTGCTTTGCCTTTTTGGGTGTACGAGTATATTTCTGTAAATGCTTACCACTTGTATTTATATATTTATGAGTAATATCCAACTTTCAGTCATAATTGACACCATGTGGCTTTCTGTATAATAATTACTTTGGAACAAAAAACCTTGCAGATGGTTTCAAGAGTGACTCTAACTCACCATCAATGTAAAAAAATTAAATAAGATGAGCCCACTCCCTCTGAATGGAGTAAGCCATTTTCATTGATTTCAATGGGAGCAGGCACAACTTCATTTCTACAGCAGACAGAGAACATGTATTATAGTTGTTAAATGAAAGTTTGATTTCATTGCACTTAAAATTATTCATGTTCTGTTAGCAAATGGTTTGAGATTTTATAACCTAGAGCTTTTGCTGAATTCTGCTTTGTATTTTCCTCACAGCAATTGGAAGGACCCTCATTCCTCGTTATTTTAGCACTGTCTTTGAAGGAGGTGTAACAGACCTGTATTACATTCTCAAGCACTCAAAAGAGTCATACCACAACTCATCCATCACAGTGGACTGTGATCAATGCACCATGGTCACTCAGCATGGAAAACCCATGTTTACCAAGGTAACAGGGAAGACTCAATAAAGCATGTTGTTGGTTTGGTTTTTTTATTGTTTTGGTTCTTTTTTCTTTTTCAGTGTGTATAAGGGTGAAAAATATTGGCTGTTGCATTTTTCTGGTAGACTGAGATAATTTCTAATACTGAAAACCCTTGAAGCCATTTAATTACTATTTTCTATATTCATTACGTGACTGGAAAATTCTGTGGGCATCCTCTGCAATTCTCCCAGAAAGACTGCAAGAGAAGCACATAATGCCAGGTTGCCACAACCATCAGTTGTACATGAATTAAATTCAACCTGCCCATCTCCTTTCCTCTGGGCTTGATTTTAAAGCAACAATGAGATTTCTCTGGGCTTGATTTTAAAGCAACGAGATTTCACATTGCTGGTACCTACCACTTGGGATGGTATGCTTTACATTTGATACTTACCCAGTCCAAGGACTATACATCTCTAGGAAAATAGTGATTTAATACAGTAGGATGCTGGTCCAAAGGGCACTGAAGTCAATGGAAGGAGTCAATTGATTTAAACATGCTCTGGATCAGGCAGTTAGTGAATATTCAATATTTGTAATTGATACTGAATTATCTTCATGCATTGGCCACTTCTAGTCCTGTAATTAAACTGAGTGACATATATTTATAAAAAACGGTACCAAAAAGGTGGAAAATACAAATTAAAACAAAAATTTTCTTATATTAAAAAAATCAGTAAACTGATTTTCAAAATGGAAATGTACCCTTTCGTAAATTAACAGAAAATTATGATTTTCCATCTTGTACCTGTTCATCTGTATGAATTTTAACCTTTGCATGGAGAAAAGCACAAAAGGAGAAGGGGCAGTAGGAGGAGACAACCCACCCATGTTGCCCTTGGCCTGCAGGACTATGGAGGTTTTAGAGTCATCATGACCATGGCCCACATGGCTTATGCTGCTTTAGCATGTATGTGAGTCCCATCCCTTCATAGTGTCTTCCCTGACATCTTCATGGCTCGTGGAGTGGGGCTCAAAGAAGAGGGAGAGGAGGCTGCTGGTGTGCGGAGCACTGGTGAGCTGGGAGCTGTGCCTTTAATGGTGTCGTCGGTCCAGCTCTCCCACTCCAGCGCCCTGTGACTTACATAGACACAAACAGAGAGAGACAGAGAGATGCAAAGAGACCAGATACTCCTAGGTAGCACCTCTTTGCCATGAGAAGTTGTGCGTGCTGGCCACGTGCAGAGGATGTGACAAGGGTATACAGCAGCTGCTTCTTCACATACGATTATGCTATTTCTGTCATTTCCCTTTGTGTTAGTTTTAATGCAATAGCAAATAAAAGGGGGGGGGTTGAATCAGTAAACAAAACACACTTTTCTTGATGCAATTAGTTTATCTTACTTATCATAACAGCGCATTACAGTGTTGTTACTTTGGAAAGGAGACTAGTATCCAGCAAGTCAAAGATAGACTAGCAGCAGGGACCGGGCTGGGTGCACACCTCGTGTGAGGGGGGCCACCGTCGTCTCCCATAGCACCGTCCTGCTGCGCGCAGTGACACCCTCCGTGTGCACCGCAGCCCTGGCAGCGCACGGCCTGCTTCAGCCCTGACATTTCTGTTGCGAACTCCAATATAAACCTCTGTATCCCAATAGAAAAGTTCAGGTGGGGATGTGATTTGCATTCTAGGAGAAAAATTAGGGGGTTTTAATGGCTGTATGTTTAAAATATGACTGTGATAGGAAGAGCAAATTTGAAATAAAACACAGTAGTTGGTGGAATAAGGGGGAAGAGAATGTATTACTCTCTCAGAAATAAGTTAGAGCCAAATGTTGTCTCAGCCGTGCGTGTGTAACTTCTAGCAGAGATACTGAGGGCCCAGATCTTGTACCCAAAGGTAAACTCCTAACTCTCACAGCATCGGTGGTGGAACAAAGCAGACCTCCCATAATAAGCAGAACTTCAATGGACTGCGTAGCTCCTTAGATCATGTCTGAATTTGACCCAGTGAAACTACCACGAAGGGTTTTTTTAATGCGAAAGTACAAACTAACTGTATTTGTTAATAGCTGTTTCAGTTTCACAACTTGTAAGCTACAAATTCACTAACTTCTAATATAATGGGCTGAAACAGTTCTCATCACGTATTGAATCAGGAATCCACAGCTGCATTTTATTCATTTCAACATTTTCCTAGTCAGAGCAACTCACTGCATACTGCAGTATTGGATGAATATATAAAATGGCATTTCTAAGGTTTTTTTCAAACAAATATGGCCAGAACATGGCTAACAGTAACAATATGAATAGTCCAGCTTGTCTTTAGAGGGCAAGAGGCCCTTGTAAAGTGTCACACACTTTAAAATTGTTTTATCAAGGTATAAGTAAATACTATAAAGAATTTAATAAGTTCAATGGCATGAATTAAATGTGGGAAAAGAAGAGACTGAAGCCCTAACTACCACATTTGTTTACCTGGCAGATGCTTCATTTTTTTCTCCAGATAAAAGAAGGCTTGAGAAGTCCTCCTAAGTCTGTTTTCACCATGTTTACCGACACTCCAACTTTATGTGTAGGCAAACTGTTTTTCTGCAGTTAGCGATGCTTATTTATATTCCCCGGTAGACTGGCAGAGGCGAGCTTTGCCTTCACCACTAGAGCAGGGAGCACCCCGTGTTCGAACCATTCTCTTCCTGCACCCAACAGTGGGGCCATCAGCTGGATTTTACAGTTGACCCCTTGGAACTCAGCGATTTTAATCCTTACTAACAATCTCGGGCATTTCCCAGATTTGTCTAAGCTTGAGGTTTCTTTTCAAGCACAGAGACAGGTTTGAGAAATGGTCATTAATAAAAGGGGAAGAGTTTTAAAAGATGCCCGGTGTTAGGAGAGCGAGGCTCTGAGCAATAAGGCGCAGGACCAAAATTGGTTTTCATAGGTGTGAGCAGCTGAAATTCCTACAATTAATAAGTGCAGTGAAGGGGTTAAAAAGCTATTGGTTAGTTTGAGAAATGTTCTTTTTTAGTTTTTTCCTGGCCTAGTCTAGAGCAACCACGTGATATACTGAATGCCTGCCAGCCTCTTTCTTGTTGATCCTCCGGAGACCATCTGTGCTGGGGGCATTGATTAGAGTGTGTCTGCTGGGATTACATCTTTTCTGTTGCCATGCCAACTAATCAGCTGATTTTGGTTACCACAGAAACAAAATGTCAGAGCTCACAGTACGGTAACATGAATTCAGCACAACATAAAATGTTTTCTTAATTGGAGACCCTTTTGATTTTTTGGATTCTATGTAAAAGGCAGCTTTAAAAAAAAAATAGAGAGAGGCCCGTTTAAAATAAGAACTGCGCCAATTTTATTGATTAAAAGCAATGCGTAAAATTATGCTCTACATAAGGAAATTAAATTCCTTTATAAGATGTGTACCTTTTTACCCCTGTGATATGAGGTATGTGTTTCAGTTTTTCTATTAAAATTTGCTAATGCCAGTGCATAAAATAAATCTGTTAAGAGCTGTGGGGTTTTGAGCTTAACAGAAGAAAGACTTGAGAAGCCACAGGTATTATGATAAAAAAATATTTTAAACCTGAAATATTTTCATGTTTACTGGTCAGTAATCAGGATCTTTGGCCTCCACACAGTACCATTAATATAAAGTGTTTTTCTTCTTGTATGAATCCTTATGTGTGCGCATGTGTACCCCTGTGTAATTTCTTATCATAGTGCAACTGATGAGAAAATCAAAATCAGGGTCAAATGACAAAATAAGTCACATTAAAAATTTGAGGGCATCACTAAGGTATGTTGAAAAGGGCAGATGAGAACCTGTTGTAAGATTCTCCTTCATAGGTCTACAGTAATTTGTCTATATAGTATGCCTGTTAAAATTACCTACCTGTTTTTTGCAAAAACAACCAGGAGGAAAAACTATGATGACGTTAAGTGAACTGTTAACCAGAAAAGCCACACATTGCCCAAATGGGAATGAGCCAACTCTGAGTTGGGGCTTGTAAAAAGGCTCAACAGACTCAGCTGAATCTAGGATGGCTAGTTGTTCAATCAAATATTAGTGGATTAAAATTAAAGTTGCAGGACCCTTTTCTTTCGAAAGCTGTTACACCCTATTTCCACAGTACCTCTGTACCCTGCACTTGCAAGTTTACTTTGCATAGGAGTTGTAAGTCTAAACATCCAATTTAAAGAAAAAAATCAGCAACAGAGGGAGTTAATTTTCAGATCATGCATCATTTACAGTACTCCAGTCAGGATACCATGCTAGGCATGTATTTTGCACCTTAAAGACCACCACAGCCACAGCATTTTTTCCACGTAAAGTTGTGGACAGTTGTTTAAAAGTCCCCATTAATTTATTTTACTTTTCCTTTCCAGGTAGTACCCACTTGCTGCATTTATTCCTCCCATCTTTTCTCTCCTTTCTCAGACAAGACCCCTCACAAAGCTGCATGAGCCACTTTCTGTGGAAGCAGCTCCGTTGTCCAGGACTGCAACCTCTTCTCTGCTCCCCTGGCTCCCAAACCTGCCGTGGCAATGCAGCGCATACAGCCCAATGGCAGACACCCCGTCCGGCTTTCCTTGGAAGGGTGGGGTTAATAAAAGTAGATAAGAAATGAAAAATTAAAATGGGAGAAAATGCCTGGAAAAGACAAGAACACTTGGAAAAGACAAGAAGGAAAAAAATAGGGAAAAAATCAGGTTTGGCCACAAGCATTCAGGGCTCTGTGTACTCCAACTGGACGTGAAAGGAAGGTCTATATGCCAAGCTATTGTAAGGAAAGGGCAACATAAAACAGGTTAGGAATGACTGGTTCAGCAACTTGACATCAAGTGCGCGTAGTTGCACCACAGCCACCTCCACTGCAAGGTTCAGTCATTAATTAGCAGTAGCGAACTGCGAGGGAAAGAGAATTGATGCAATAAATAAGATCTAGCGTACACAATATTCTATGTTTGTAAAATGTGATAAAATCTATATATTATAAGTTACTGTCTCCGCGGTAAGGCCTATGAAGTCATATTCCCACATCATTTTTTCTCCCCAAGAGAAAGCAAAACAGCAGAGATGAACAATAGAATACTGCTCTGATATTTTTGAATGTTGTTTAATCAATGATACAATACCATTGAAAACAAAATTCCCGGGAATTTATTTCATGCATTTTATGTATTCTAGGTATGCACAGAAGGACGTCTTATCTTGGAGTTTACTTTTGATGATCTTATGAGAATAAAAACATGGCACTTTACTATTAGACAGTACAGAGAATTAATCCCACGCAGCATTCTAGCCATGCATGTAAGTAATCCTTTTTTCACTTGACCTAATGCAAAGAGATGAGATTAGGTTTATGAAGAACTCCAGCAAATTTCACACCCAAGGCAATTAACTATAAATATTTTGTTTTGCCTGCAACGGCATCCATTTACAAGTTCTTTCATCACTCCCTTGTTTCTCAGTGCTCTATTGTTGCCACTGTTGCTATGTTTTCATTTTGTTTTAGCACATAGTTTTCCTTTTAATCCCATTTGGTGGTCTGTATGATTTGGGCCCATAATCTGTTCTTATTGATATGAACTGCACTAAATTCAGTGAATTTTCATCATTGTAGGTATGAATTATATTTAGACTTTAAATTAAGCAAATTGTTACTCTTGTATGAGACAGAAAATAAGTAATTACCATATATTTACTTAGAAACCTTTAGAATTTTAATCCAGATCTTCTTTTTTCACATTTCAAGACTTTTTTTTTTTTGTAATTGCATGAAAGCACACACAATGGAATATTACAATATTAAAAATTCTACAGGTTGAAGTCAAACTATTATAAAGTAAATTGTTGGGGAGAAACAAAGGACAGAGACTTATTGCCACTTTCAGTTCTGCACTGTAGAATCATTCAGATTAGTAGTGCTGCATATACAAAATTAATTGCAGGACTATGGTTTTAGAGAGGGTAAGAACACAGGTCAGAATATGTGCCCATATTTTGACATCAAGTTACTCAGATATCCATAAAGATATATTCTTAGTGAGGAATTTTAAATAACTTAAGCCGCCGGGACTTTTTTGAAAATGCTATTACAGGCCTGAAGAAAATATCTTTGAAAATCTGTCCCACCATTTCTGTCTCAGAGTTATTTTAGAGGGCTGATCTTCTGAACTCTTCAACAGTATCCCATTAAGGGACAACGTGGATGGCCATGAGCACCAATATGTATTTAGAGGGCTGCAATTCAAAGAGAGTAGACCAGGTTAGGCAGCAACCAGCAGGTATTAATTTTAGTAATGAGATTGATCTCATTTTAAAGAGGAGGCTGGTCACACAGGTAAAGCTCCTGGCTAGGGTCAGAGAAGGACTGTGCTTGCATTTTTCCTGTTTAATTCTGGGAAAATAACTTGGACCAGAAGGGTTCTCCAGCCTGTACTTAATGCTACTTATGTGATCAGCTCTGCTGAAGGTGCCTTGATGAGTTCTCTCTGCTTCAGTTTCTTATGCACAAAAAGAAAGCAATACTTTCTTTATTCCTGCCTTTATCTGCTTAGTCTCCTGGGACTCCCAGCCAACAAATGGAAGGCTCAAAGTGTACTGTGATCCCTCAGGAAGCTCTTTGGTGGGCCCTGCTTGCTTGTGCCCCTGTGCATGACCGGACCTCCTAGGTCTATCTCTTGAATGGGTAGAGACAGAAAGAAGATATTGGAAAACAGTCTTTATTCTGCTCCAATTTCATAAGGTTTTGCATTTTCCTGTGCAAACAGAACTTTGTAGCTTATACCAGAAATTTAGCATCAATGTGTATTTTTTCCATAGGAATGGCATCTCTCTTCAGAGCACCCTCCCTGCACTCTACCAAGCACAGAGAGAAAAACAAATAGACAAAAAGCAAAGTGAAAATTCTTTTTTCCTCTGTTGTTTAGGCACAAGACCCTCAGGTGCTGGAGCAGCTGTCCAAAAACATCACTCGAATGGGTCTGACAAACTTCACCCTCAACTACCTCAGGGTAAGCATACTATAGCTGATGATTATTGTGAGCATTTTTTAAAAGTTACTGTTAGCTTTGAGTCAAGGTAATGAGAGCAGAGCCTGTGTCAGTCAGGTAAGAAATGGACCTTACTCTTAATGAGGATGAAGGAGAAATACAGAGACTGTAATAAAGATGTAGCTGCTAACAACGCACCAATAAAAAGGATAAGAATGTTATCATGGAGTTGAAGCAATGTGTGAGTAGCCAATGCTTTTAAAGGTCTTTCTTCGCAGTTTTGAATAATGGCTTCATTTTTTGTAAGCAAGAAGTTCCCCACCATTTTTCCTCTGTGCTTCACTGTTACTGAGAAAATGGCAGCTCGTTCTTATTAAGAGCTGCCTGTCTTCTCCAGCTCTTCGACCTCCCCACCTCTCCCGGGCAGAGGCAGGGCTGAGGGAAAGCTCAGCTCCAGCCCCGTTTGCAGCAGTCCCTCAGAGCAGTCCTCACTTCACTTGCCTCTGGGAGCCTGAGCTCCCTCCTCAGCCTTGCACTGAATCAAGTGTGTTTTTTATGGTTAAATAATGCATTTGTTCCCATTGCTTTTTGACCCTTAAAGTGCATTCAAAGTTTGGAAGTTTATTTTTATTTTTGAAAGTATTCCCTGGTGTGGGCTTACAATGCATACACTGAAATACGGGTTTGTAGAGTTCATATTTCAAGGTTAAAATTCAGATTTTTCTTATTTCTAGACATGCCATTAGTAAATAAAAGGAGGCAAATTACTCAATGATACACCAAGCTAACTTGGCCAAGAATATCTGATTTTATTCCTTTTAATTGTGTGAGTAATTATTCAAGGCTCTTTTTTAAGATAACAAGAACACTACAAAATGCAGTTATTTTCAGCCTAATGTGGAGCTGTACCTGATAGTCTATATTTTAGTTGCACTTCATTCAGGTCTTTGAACTTTGTAACACCTTCCCTCTGGATGGAGTCCTGCCCCCAGAGTGTTTTGAACTCTAAGGGGGACAGTGTGCAGTCTGAGATGTGAGGTGAGATCTCTCTCACTGTATCCCTACAGCTTATAGACAGCCTGTAGTTGTCCTTACTCTCCCAATATGATAAGCCATTGCTGATTGCTCCTTATGTGGTGTTAGCATAAAAGTTACTGTTCAAATTATAGTCTGAGTTATGCAGGGCAGGTCTGCTGTAGCGTAACTGAAAGAAGAATATGGCATAAAACCTCAGAGGAATAATACATTGCATTCAAATTTTTCCATGTATAAATACAAGAATAATATGTGTATGTTGTGCGTATTGTATTCTCACAGTTAGTTTAGTTTCTGGTTTGGTACAGAGAGCGACTGTTGCACTTTGGCAACATCCCTACAGCCACACTGTCATTGTCTTACGGTGAGGCATCCTAGAGCACGTTCTCCAGAAATTCCCTCTGGGGATTCCTCCTCAGTCACGCCAAGTTTTGCGTTACACCCTTGTGGCAAACTGGGCAGCAAGCAGCTGGCTGAGGTAGACTATTTCCGTATTTTCCTTCCGAATTTTCCTGTGGCACAAGACATTGCCCTTCTTTTGAGATCTTAATCCCCTTAGCACGACTGGATGCACTGGCAAGCACTTGGGCTGGCCTACACCAGCCGCAGTACTGAGTACCCGTCCTCCACGAGGCTTGGAGGGCCATGCTGAATTTGTAGTGCTCTCTCTATCACCGACCCCTTCTGGGTCCTTTGTGGCATATTCTGTACTTGCTGAATGTGACAATGCAAATGAGAAAGGCAGGGTCCCTGTTCGGACGCAGCTGGCATCAGGCACCCATGCCGCTCCCCCCGTCAGCATCAAAAAAAAGAAAGAAATGAATGGGGGGGAGGGAGAAAAAAAATCCTCAGAAAAAGAAAACTGGGATCAAGATAAACACTAGGGACATGAGCAGTGAAGTGGAAGGGGATGAAAAGATGAAGTCTTACTTTTTTTCTTCTTCCAGACTAGTTTTGTTAGCTTAACAGACAACATTAGGTCTCTGGGTGCAAAGCTTCCTCTGGCTCCTGCTGTGGTGATTCCAAAAGGAAATCTTTTTTTTCCCAAGCCAATCTTTGCGTCTCTCTTTCTTGTGGTGAGGAATTGATCATTCTGCTCTTTTATCAGATTTTCAGCTCATCATGGGAGCTCGTATTAGATGATATATGTCCATTTTGATTTACTTCTTTCCCAATTACTTTCTTCTGCTAATTTTAACATGAAAATCTTTTCTGAACTTGGGATTGTAAAATCATGCACTAAAATACGTGGTAAATGCACTTAGGTTTAAGGTGTTTTGTTTCATGGTTGTTTTTTTTTAAGTCAGCATTTTATGATATTTTATTCAGTCTTCCCCATGTTTAGTAATTAGCGCTGTTACATGGTTTTGAATAAGGATTTGAAACTAAGCATAAAAATGATTTTCTTTTTTTTCTGCTGCACACAGCAAAGGCTTGTGATACTCATAAGCGAAAACTTCACTGATGGGCAGAATTAATCATTTTTATTCTCCAACGTGCACACAGCAGCAAGCTGTGCTGCAGTCTCTTTAAAGGCAGAATTTAAACCTGGATTTCGGATGGTTGTGATATAAAGGTACAGCCTGGATTTTTTACACCCTAGACATCACAGAATGCTAAATCATTGCTAGTTGGGATAATAGCAGTTGCTGGCATGTAAACCTCTGTTCCAGAGTGCCACATGCCTGTAGAACCACAGCTT
The DNA here is from genome assembly GCF_035582795.1 of Mycteria americana. NCBI lineage: Eukaryota > Metazoa > Chordata > Aves > Ciconiiformes > Ciconiidae > Mycteria > Mycteria americana. The sequence continues at coordinate 18,152,181 of NC_134368.1, read as the reverse complement.
TGGATGCATGCCCTGGTTTGTCTTCATTCACTCCAAGTAAAGCTGACCAGCATAGAAGAACATTGATTTTGTAAATCATATTTAACACAAATTTAAAATATAACTTTTTGGAACCTGAAAATGAGATGTTTTGTCCTGCATTTGCCAAATGCTCTTGCTCCCTCTTTTCTCTGGCTCTGTATAAAACCATAGGCTTCCTTTCTTTCTAGTTACTAGTTTGTTTTGTTCCAGCATAATTGATTACCTCATCAATGGGGTCAGCATACTTTGCTGTAGCTGCTGACTGGGAGTTGAATAGGCTGTCTCAGAAATAATGAGCAAAACCTTGTAGGTTTTAAATTAACATCAAGCTTTTTAAAATGTAATTTCTCATCAAGTCATCAAGTAGTAGATATTACAAACTATCAGATAATAAGGCCAAGACCTATATCCTAGTCTCAGTCAGTAGGAGTCCAGGAACAAACAGGAATCCTGTACAGATTTTGAAGATGGAGATAACACTTAGAAGAACAGTTTCCACCAAGCTACAATAATTTAGTCCCCACACATTACCTTCTTATTTTTTTTCCATGTAATGTTCTAGTTGCCTAGCTATTTTATTTAGATCTTCAATGCGTAATGGATTTGAATGTACTCTAAAACCAGTAGCTTTATTCACAATTTGGAGCTCAAATGTTTGTTGCTGCTTTCTATAAAATTATTTATTCTCTCAAAATTTCTGACATTATAAAAAAGCCAGCCCATACTGTCAATTAGGCAGGACTACCTGTCCTGAGCCTTGAAATAAAGTTGTATCTTGCCCAGCAGGTTTTCAAAATTCATCTCTGCTTTCTTGCACTGGTTGGGTTGGAGCGATTTCTTAGTGCTCTTCCCCAGGTGTAGCTGGGGGTGCATCCTCCCCACGCTGTGCATCTGCTCCAGTAGCCAGTTTATTGGTGTTAATGGAGCCGAATCTGCATCTGCCCTTTGCAGAGTGAGCGTTAGCATGGCAGAGCCCTCCCACGCTGCGTCAGGAGAGGTATCTAGGCAGGGGAATGCACACTCCCGTTTCCCCTTACATCTTGTATGGTTATATTAACCAAGGCTTATCTGAGCTACAAATTATCCAACTTGTTTGTTTTCTGTATAAACCAATAATGAAGTGTTACTATTGCAACACAGAGGACAATATTTTCTGAATCCCCACTTTCACTAATTTAGTTCCTCACTAGACACTTTCGGATTTCTTCTTCTAGGAGGATAACATGAATTATTTAATGGGACACAATTTTCTAAAAGCAGTACTTACATTGCAATCAAAAGCCATTTGTATGTATACCTATTGTGTATGCAAAATTTTCTTCTGCACATGCAAAATAGACACGCATGCAACAGCTTCCTCTAATGTGCGGGGAAATTTGCTTCTCTAAATACGGTTTCATGCATGGAAAGGATATGAACTCAAATCATTTGGGAGCTAGTTTGCTCCTAATATGTAGCAGTTTGTGGCAACTATCTGGTCAATATTTTACAGCTGTTTGTGTATCTTCAGTGAAGAAGGAGAAAGATTGCATGCAAGTGTGTTAAGGATGCAAAGTCAGGTACTCGGGGAAAAGAAATGCTATGTTTATAGTCACCCATGCAATATGAATTCGTTTCCCTTTGTGAGTTACATTATGTCATCATATTCTAACTACATCATCATGCATTGTGTTTCCCACAGACTCCCCGACACATGCAGTGCCCGGGATGACTAGCACTCACTCGGCAGCAAGTGCTCCAGTGCTACTCATTTCCTTGTAGGCTTTTCTGCAGTGTCATTCTAGTATCTCAACTGCAAATGTTAATGGCTGCATAGCACCTACCAGCTGAAGAGGCATTGTCACTCCCGGTGTGCACGTGTGGCGTTGAGGCACATGGGTGAGCACCGGGGCACTCGGAGCTAAGGGCAGGCGGCCATTCTGAGAAAGCAAGGGCCTGATTTTGCAGGGCACTTGGAATTTCATCTCATCCCATATACTTGTCCTGGTTTTGGCTGGGGTAGAGTTAATTTTCTTCCTAGTAGCTGGTATGGGGCTGTTTGGGATTTGTGCTGGAGACAGTGTGGATAACACAGGGATGTTTTCGTTGCTGCTGAGCAGTGCTTGCATAGAGTCAAGGCCTTTTCTGCTCCTCACCCCACCCCACCAGCGAGGAGGCTGGGGGTGCACAAGAAGCTGGGAGGGGACACGGCTGGGACAGCTGACCCCAGCTGACCAAAGGGCTATTCCACACCACATGACGTCATGCTCAGCATATAAAGCTGGGGGCAGTTGGCCGGGGGGTGGGGATCGCTGCTCGGGGGCTGGCTGGGCGTCGGTCGGCGAGCTGTTCCATCACTAGTTTTTCCTCAGTTTTATTTCTCTCTCTCTTTTTGTTGTTTTCCTTTTCATTACTATTATTATTATTATAATCTTTTATTTCAATTATTAAACTCTTCTTATCTCAACCCATAAGTGTTCTTACTTTTACTCTTCCAATTCTGTCCCCCATTCCACTGGTGGGAGGGCAGTGAGCAAGCGGCCGTGTGGTGCTTAGTCGCTGGCTGGGGTTAAACCACGACAATATTAATAACAAAACTATTGCCATTGGATGCAGTCTGTTATCTCAGGCTGGCTATATAGTTGAAAAGGGTGTTTCTGGGAACAGATCGGTGAAAATGCTTTTTCCATGACTTAGTACCACAGTAGAGCTCGGGGGCAGGGGCAGTTTGTTAAAGCAGCATTGGGTTCCTCTAAGCTCATCCTTTCTTGTTCTGCAGTTCCCCGCTTCATGCTTCTGCCACATTTCCGTACTTCAGTAGATGTGAATGAAGTCCTACACACAGCAACAGAATTTACTTTGTGCTGTGCACTGAATGGGGGGTGTTAGGGAAACAGAGTACGTGATCATGTAGCAAGATGCTATATCCTAATGGATACGAATAAGAAATTCTATTAAGGGTTCACAAGCACTCAAAGGAGGGGATTTGGATCATTTAATCATTCTGGAGCTTTTCCTATGAAAGCTGTCAAAATTTTAAAGAATCCTTGGAACTGGAGATGCGGAAAGCAGACACAACATTTTGTAGACTTTATTCCTATAAATGATGGCATTTTTCAATCTAAACCAATTCAGCTTGGGGCAGCTCTCCCCAGGAAAATGCAGTCAAAATCAGAGGGTTCTCACAGAAGTATTCAGATAACTATAGCTGGCTATCTGTAATCTATCTGTGCCAACTATAATTAGCTGATTCTGCCAAGGTTTTCTGGTAATGTAATTTCTTAGCATTTATTTTAGTAATGATCACAGTGGTTTCTGTTCCTCTCTTTTATGCATCTAATGTTTTATAGACAGTGTTATATGTTACTTTCAGAATAATAAATGAGAATAAATGTATTCTTTGCAACAGCTCATACAGTAAAATGTTAGCTTTTCACTTTTTTAATAAAGACACAACATCACAGAATAGTTATGTCAAGAGTTATTCCATCATAAGCAGGAAAGATCAGAGAAAAAGATACAGCAAAATTTTTGAAAAAGAAGTGGTCAGGATGGAGTGGGTGGGAAAAGGGAGCAGGGATGGGAGAGTTGCAGAAGATGGGACAGGTAGAGAATGAAGCACCAACTTAAAAATGTTCTGAAGTGAAGATGGAATCTGAAGCAATCTCTGGATAGGACATGGGTTGGACAGTTAACATTCATATTGTTAACAATAATAGTGGTGTGCTTTTCATCCTTTGATACCTAAGCATTTTATTAAAACACATGAAGTGTTTTATAGATGGGAAAACTGTGGCACATGAGAAGCAAAAAAAGATGGAGCAAACCCAATAGCATTTGAAAAAATCAGTTGGCAATTTTAAACCCGACTTCGGAGAGTACAGTGAGTTGGTGCAGTAGTGACCACTTCTGCTTCTCATGGCTCAGAAAAAGATTTTAGTGTCTGTGGGTAGTAGGAACTTCAGAAGTCAGTGAAAAATGGGGAATGGTAACAGAATGCAAGTGATTAGAGAACAAATTGGGATTTTAGCAGAAATGGCAAATTTTACCGGTGTTCTGGAGATGGTAATGACCAGTCTTCTCACAAAGGGCACTACCAGGCTCATGAGTATCAGTTAAGGAGAAAGATATATTCTGTATGAACACAAGCCAGCTACTGTGCCCACTGGACATACAGACCATATGACCTTTGAAATAAAATTAAGGTCTGGACTAATGAGAATGGAAGGATGATAATCAGCGATGTGAGTCCTTGAAGCATCCATGAGTAAGAAATCAGAATGAAGTTAGGTTGGAGCAGTTTAAAAATAAAAAAGTCAGAAGGGTAAAAGGGAGAAAAAGAGAGACAAATACAAAGCACTAGCCATATAAAAACAAGCTACAAGATTTGAACTACTAATGTTATTTCAGAAAAGAAAAAAGACGAAGGAAAAAAGTCCAAGAACACAGCCACAGGCTCTTTTTTTAGAAGACCAAATTAAAGCTTGGACTAGCATGCAGTGCCGTCATAAATAATAATAACTATTAATTAAGTTTAGGAATGAGAGCTGCAGAGGTACGATTTGTATGAAGATCTGAAAACACCCAAACCAGCTTCTTGTTCAAAGCAATGAAAACAGCAAAAATTTTAATTAGATGTTTAATATTGAATATCCATGGGTGTTTGGTGCAAATTGTTATGCAGGGAGGGGTGGGTGCTCAGAAGAGGTCAAGAAATAGGCTTTAATACAAAGCTGGTGGTTCAAATCTTTGTTCTTGGAAGCAGTTATTTTAGAACCTGAAGTATTCATTGTGAAAAGCTTATGGCAGCCCTGTGGTCTGCTCTTGATTTGGAAAGTGAATCCCATACCCCCCCACACCTCGTGTTTTTAATCTTCAGAAAGATTATTTCATGAGTCTGTTTATTGTGATATCACAAGCAACTAGGTCGTGTAATCTTTCAAAATAATTTTCTATATGTAGTTAACTTTACTGGTTAGCCTGCTTGTCCCTTCCCCTTCCTCTGCCACTCTTTCTATAGGTAAAATGGCATTACTGCTTACCTGTCTCTGCTGGAGAGATCTTCTTTGATGCATCTCAAGATCAAATTTGGTTTTTCCATATCTACATATGTTGGAGGTTTGCCCTGGGCTCTTGAGTTTGATCCTATTTCTAGGATGTTCCTGAAAAGCTCTCATCTTTCTTTTATGATGCCCTGACCCTTGTCTGTATGGAGGATGCCTCCCCACTTTGTCATTCAGTCTGTCCATATACTCCCACTTCTTCTGCTGTAATCTCACCATTTTATATTTACAACAGAAACCCTAAAACCCAAAACCTGACTCTAAACAGTAAAATAGAGCAAGCACTTCAAAAGTGAATAATAGTCCTGGGTTTCTGCGGGTTTTAGAGACTGGCACATGCAAAGCTAAATTTGTCTTCCAGTCACCTCCCTTGTACTGGTGCAAGCACGGTCAGAGCTGGGTCAGGAGACTGATCTGATGAAAAAACTAATCTAGTCCTTTCCACCCAAACAATGACCATCCTTAATAGCTCCCTGAGTGCTACTTGTGCTGGGCAGGGAAGAAAGCAGCAGGATGGATTCATATCAGCTGGCATCTGTCTTGAAGTTGGACCTCATCTCCAAATTTGCCAGCACTGAAAGGAGAAGACAAGAAAGTGCTGGGGAATCCTGCAGATCCTAAGCTGTAAACTTCCCTTTCCTAATTCTGGATCTGAGAACATTATAGTGGTTTTGCCTGACCTATTATGGCCTCACACTGCTATAAATTTATTTACTTCAGTAGAGTGACTACTGACTTTCAGCGGTACAATTTAGAGCAGACTCTTGCTTATACCAGATTACCATAATTTACAAAACTTGAATTGAAAACAAAATAAACAGAAAGAGAAAAGGTTGGTTTATTGCACTGGTTCTGAGTGAAAAACAAAATTCTATCTATATATGTGTACATATGGATATAAATGGAACACACATTTTTGTAGGTTCCCTATGAACCATACTGTTTAGTAATTTACCAATTAATTGCAAATAGTCTCCATTTGTACTAACCTATTAGAAAACTGGTAAACTTTTTCACTGCTGTATGTACGCATATGTGAATATCAGTGTCTATCTGGTGATCATTAATGTGCAAATCTGTGCATTGCTTTTGATTTGTAAGCATACCTGCTGTTCATGTTAAAGGAAATATCAACAGGTGTATCAAATCAATAAACATAAGCCCATGATTTTGTGTTTACCTTACCGAAGGTAGACCCATAGGATGTAACATGGAGAATCTACAGCCAGTGCCGATGAGGTGCTGAACCAGACCTGTACTGATACATACATGAGGCTTGTGAGCAGAGTGGAGGCAGAAGACAATATCAAAATGATAACAGAGGTTTCTCTCTGAATTGTGTCATTTCTGGTACTGTGTTCTGCACAGCTGGAAAACTATGCTATATTGAATATCCCTCCCTACCCCAAATAGCTTCCTTAATCCTGTGGCTTGTTACCTTTTCCAGTAGGTGTTGCTGCCTCACCGTTACTTCATAATAAGGCAGTTTGTTAATCAAAGATCCAGTTCAACATCCATTAAAGTCAAAGGGTATATCTCCTTTGATTCAAATGTCATCTCATAGTTTTTCATTTATTCAGAGGTCTTTTATACCCATAAAATCCAATTTATTGAAATTAATTTCTCCATTCCCTTGGGCAATTTTAGCCATGAAAATGCCATGCTTCATGAACAACAACAACAAATGGTTATTTTTATTGCTTGTTTTTTTGTTGTTTTGTTTTTGAGTTTTGTGACAAAAGAAAATTAACTTGATTTAGCCACAGATTATAGTTCTTAGGTGAGCCCAAAGCAGCAAATATCAACTTGGGGATCTGATTTGAAGAAAGGGTTTAGGAATAGAAAAGAATGAAGGAATACAAAAGAATAGTGTTTTCATAGCAAGACAGAGAATTTTCTCATTTTATTAATCATTCAGGCAAAACTTAGAGCTGATTTAATTAAAGGGCTGTGCACCATTTCTACCCAAGATAAGATGATTTTACTAAAGTAAGTATGAAGCATATGAAAAAAAGCCACAGCCGTATTCCCTAGCCTAGATTTCATAGCATCTCATTTATAGAGCAGGATGGGACCCAGCTATGCTGGATCAAAACCTCCAAGGAAAACACGAGCACTGTCTAAACAAAATGGTGTTGGTGATTAGGCAAGATCGCGGTACTCTCCAGAGCAGACCTTGTCTCACTGTGGTGCTTTGCTGCACCAGCTTCGGCAGGAGCATTACCACTCCGTGTACCACAATGTAACGTAGATCCCAAGTCTACAAGGAGGCAGAGGTTTCTTTCTAGAGACTTTCCAATCAAAGTAATGAAACATAAAATGGAATAATCTTCTGATAGCGATATGCAAAGGAAGGAAGTAAAGTTTCAGTCTTCTAAAAACTACACCGGACCTTTCCACTGATTAGCTTTTGACAAGATGTATTAGACCTATGGTTTCAGTTGAAATATTATAGTCTATTTAATAGCAAGTCTCTGTCTTTTATAACTCTCCCAATATCTTAGTGGTATTCCAGTGTATCTTTGGCTTCCTTACTGATTTTCTTTCCCAGTGTGTGAGATGAAATATTCAGCCATACAAAGGAGAGAATATCATATATTCTATTGCTAAGTGCGCTTGAACAATGCAATTTTTAAAATGAATTAATTTTATGAAAATAATTGTGATAAGAAACAGAACATGAAATACAGCTTGCTCATTATGATAGCCAACAGTGTAAGGAGAATGAAAAATTATTCAGAACATAATGTATATTCTTGGAGTCTTTCAATCTTATCACCAAAATCATATTCAGGACACTTTTTGTTTCTTTTGTGCACCTTCTTGGTGGCTAATTGTATCTTGAAGACCATCTGGTCTCTTTATGTCTCAGCTTCTTCAAATTCTTTCTAGTTTAGTGTAAGGATAGGTTGGTTCTTATTGTAGTCTTATAGTCTTATTGTAATATTTAGATTCCTACTGTGGGCCACTTTGCTACCTAAAGTAAGCTTCCTGTGGTAAATGGTAAGGAAAAATTCTGCTTTCAATTACACAAGTATACAAACTGGAATAACATCTCAGAAAGCAGTGGCCTTTCTCCAGAGTGACATAAGTGGGTGCAAAACTTCTCCTGTGCTATTTATATATTTCATTACCTTTAGAAATATATGGTACGAACACTATCAGATTAATCGGTGAACTTCACAGCAGCAAAGGACATGTGGACACTGTCATATTCTGACCTCCAAGGCTTGCTCCCAAGCCTCTGCCAATCAGCCTGGTTCTGCTGAGACCACAGGGAGCTGCAAGGCACTGCTCAAGACTCTTCTGAATACGAATCCAGTTCAGAGGGAAAAGGCTGCCTCCCTTCTAGACCAAAAAAAAAGGACCACAAAAGCTTCAAGAGCTTTATTTTTCTTTTTCACTGACTACTGCAGCAGGTATTAGAAATACATGAAGCAAGAGGAAAAGCAGCAGAAACAAAATCTACCCACATAAGGCAAAGCACTGTAGCCCCCCAGGGGGCTTGAGAAGGATGCTGTCTATGAAGATGCTCTCACTTCTCTGCTTACACTGTCCTCCCATGTTTCTTGCACCAAGTTCTGCTAAAGACCATTTCCTTGAAGAGGATAGAAAACCAGAGAAATCATAGGAAAGGTCAAAATATAAAACAAAATAATTTTTTAACGCTGATTGGTTTGGAGTGATATTTTAGGCTTTTTTCTCTCCATTTCCTTTAAGTGAAATTGAAGAAGAAAGCAGCCTTTTTTGACACCTGCTATGAAGGCAGTTATTGGTCCTTGATCATGCCTTTGTTTAAACAGAAGTTGTGGCTGCTTAGTACTTCTCGAGATAGATGTATCATGCCAGCTTTTACCCCTAATTTATATTCTCACACAAACCTAAAGGGAGCTTACATTTTTAACTTCCAGTGTTTGATTTCATTGTTCAAAGTTTTGTTCTTTTATAGTTTCTTTCTGGACAAGAATTAGATTAGAAAGAACTTCAGAGGGTATTAACTGCAAGAGGGTTGTTGATTTCAGTGGAATTATACTGAGTTCTAAAAAAATCAGGCCAAAACAGGGGGGAAAAAACTGAGAGGAAAAATACATGCATTTAATATTCTTCGAGCATGCTTTGATAAAGATTTTAAAAGGTGAGCTGCTTAAATTTTGCTCACACTCATTTCTTTTAGGCACATAAACATATGCTTTCCCAAACAATTAATACAGTTCATCTTTGCTCAGCTTCCTACTAGTAAGGCTGGAATCAAGTTCTTGAGACAGTGTCTGAGGCTAGTTATGGATACAGTCCAAAAAGCTATTCATCTATATGTGTAATCGTGGAAGGTGATGTATATAAAGGTGAAAATGACCATTTGTCATCACAATCTAGCTTAAAGATGATCTGTACCTTGGGAATAAGGCAATATGGGCAGTTTTTCTTCTCATTAGCTACTTTATTTGTTTCTACAGGGGCTGTCAGAAACATGCATTTAATAACACTGATCTCTCTGTGTTTTAATAAATAAGGCTGTATGAATCTATAGAATATCATAGAAATTGTGATTGTGCAGAAAACGTCTTTGGTAATGATAACTGTTTTGTTTTTTGCTTATCACATAGATGTTTTTATATGAATATAAAATTCTGTGTTTTCCCCAGTTTTAGTTGGAAAAAAACCCCTGTATTAGTTGGCCATTTTAGGCAATGTGTTACTGAGGCAATGGGAAAGTCCAGGGAGTGCATCTGTGGTTGGTTATCAGTATTAAACACCTTGAATGAATTGTGTAGCATCAGGAAAACCAGATGACTTCAGCCATCCAAAAAGTACAAGAAAATGCATTGCCTGCAGGCTCCTGTGGCTATTATAAAATAGAAATAATTATGGAGAGGGGAAAAAAGTTCATCCACGTACATTTATTAAAGTATATGTCCATGACATCATTGAAAATGTGCCTGAAAGTTCTAGCATAGTAAAGCCATTTCCTACAATGAATTTTGTTATGCCTTCTCATATTGTCTGTGGACTCCGAAAATCTAGATCTACCTGCACTCCCATCATCATAGTATCTGATCTTTTTGCAATTTTTAATTTTTTATTCTAGCAATATTGTTATAAAAGCCATTACACCCATTTCACAGGTGAGGAGCTTTAGGATGCTCAGAAGGACATAAAGGCACAGTCAGACTTAGGGGCTTCACTGCAGCCTTCAGCTAGAGGCTTGTCTTTGACTGGAGTTCATTGCTTGGGACACCACAGGCATCTGTGCCATGCTGGTTTCAGCCAGTCATTCTTTTGTTCAATTTTACAGCACAGCATTGGAGGTGATAAGTGATGCCTGGCTTTATCTGGTATTCCAGAACCCTTGCCCAGAAATCTTGACATATAGGTCAATGTCCTCCTTAACCTGAGGGAGTTCAAAGCCTCACATGCTGATACACTGTGAACAGGCTAAAAAATAGTGTGTGCTGTGAGCAACCTATTGAAGCTGGGCCACGATGCAATCGGGAGGGCATGGCTCCCTGGGACAGAAGGGAGAGTACAAAAAGGAGCCAGATTATCTCAGCTGATCGGGAGCATGGCTCACTAAGAATGAGGACTTCTATATTCCAGTCTTTGCTCTCAGGATTCATTTTTTTATTGAAGAGCAACTGAACAGCAGGTTGGAGTGAAAGTGCCAGTGGTTGCTCTTCTATGTACTCAACTTGTACCTCTATGTACTTAAGCCATCCAGGTCTGTCAGACTTAGAGCTCATTGTCTATTCAAGACCCTCAGGTTATGTCCATCCTTGTATATTAAACAGCATCTAGCGATGTTCTTAGGTACCTGAATGCAATGTCTATACTCTTTTAGAGCTGTCCCTGGCCTCCTTTGCTGACTGTCAAATAATTCCTGGGCACAGTTCAGGAGTTGGCGTGATATAGAGTCCATTGCTGGAAGGCAATTTGTATGTGGTGTCCTGTCTTGGTGCATGAAAAGGCTTAACATTATGAAGGTGGGACGTTCCCTGCCAGTTGGCCCCACTGCCAGAGAACAGCGCTGGCACATTTAGTTTACTAGGGTTGCTATGGCTTCTGAGGGCTTAAGCATACTCTTTTGTGAATTCTGAATTGTTTGAGTATGTGCCAGGCTCACCTCAACCAAGGTAGGTGAAACACAGGTGCCTCACCAGGACTTTTACGGCTCATGCTTCTTGAGTTGAATGCTTAAATGTAGGTACCTTCGGATCTTTTTTTTTCTGATGTTGCATTTAATGTCACAACCATGGTCACAGACCAAGCTCTCCTAATTTTTTGCCTGATATCATTACCGCCATTTCATTCCTTTTTTTCTGTGTTAACAGAAACACATGCTTGTGTGTGCCTATTCTTTCTTGTCACAGGAAAATGCTACTATTGTTCTCCTGCATACTGGGATCACAGTTGGTAACAATTTGCTCTGTCAGCTAGCAGGAGAAATGGCAGTCTCTTTTTACTCCCCTCCCATATACACTTCTAGTAGTGACAGAAATACCTTTACTTGCCTCTCTGGAAGAGGCCAGCTGCCTAGACTGGAGACAGGCGTGTAATGGCCAAGAATTAAAGTGCTCAACTGGTACATAACACAACATGTTCCAGCACGTGAGGACAGCTCCTGAATGCCATGGAGAACCTGTAACACTTGGAAGCGTGTATCTGGGTCCACAAAATGGGGCTAAAATCTGAAAAAAATGCCAGCTCCTTCTTGAATATCTCTGGTCCTTGCATGCCTGTCTGAGTAAAGGAAGAATTTACTCTTTGATTTCTTTTGTAAGTGCTGCAAAGTCATGCAGCTTCCAAAGATTAGAGGGGTTCCTCCTTTCTGAGTTGTACTTTACAACAGGATTGTTAAGCGCTGAGTGCAGTGTTTTATTGTGGTGATATATGAGACAGAAGGAACACAGCTTGACTTTCAAACTCCAAGCAAGATTTTGCACTGCTAGCAATTAGGAAAAAGATATTTGTACATGTAAACTGCAAGTCTTATCTGAAAATCACCATGAGATAATAATCTTGGGACCTTATGACGTTATTTTACCAAGACACAAATGAAGTATAACAGCAGTTTAAGGACCTTGTTGTGTGAAACTTTGCACAAATCTAGTAATAGATCAGCTGGTCTGTTTTTAAAAGGAGGGAAGGAAGACTATTTATTTCCCCCCAAAGGAACTGCTACAAAGCTATTTTCCTTATCAGAAGAACACCTTTTTCCTGAATGTTATCTCTTTGACATTTGTTCTGTATAACCTAATGAGGGCAGGTGGAACACCATAGGAATGAGTTATTGTTGATTTGATATAATTTTAACTTTTGTTTTAAGCCTGCACATGGAGTTGGTATTTTGAGCCTACATTTTGTTTATTGGTGACCTTGGGCTATTTTATAGCCAATGGAAGGAAAAAAAATAGTGCTTCTTTTTAGTGCTAGGCTGTTAGGTGGCTCCAAGTCTTATCTAGAGACCGTGACAGAGTTTATATATATTTTTTCTTCTGTGAGCAGCAGAGAGTGTTGCTTGATCTCCCCACATAAAATGGTAGGGAGCATTTGTGATTTAGATCCTTCCCTGAATGTTTGATTTAGACCTCTTACACATCTTGTAACAAACACATAGTGGTCTTCCTGGCTAAGGGACCCTGCTGTGCTGGCAGGGTGAAGCAGCACACCGTGGCCCTGCCTGCTGCCTCCATTACTCAATGGAGCTGACAGTCTGCTGGGTGCTGCCCGCCCTGGCAGCCAGGCACAAGCTGACTTTTCTGCATGAGAGAAGGTTCCAGGAATCTCCCCCAAAATGATCTTTTGACATGGTCGTGCCCAGAAGATGGGCTTTCCTCTGCCAGACGTAAGGGGCTATGCAAACCCGTTACTCCACTGGTGTCAGTGGTATCGGCGTAGGGGTTTGGTCCTCGTCAGAGTGGATGCAGCATTGTGCACACAGTAAAACCCAGTGATCGGGAGAGGAGCTTGTGCATCCTCAGCTATGCCCATGCTCCTCCCGTGGCCAGCCTGTTTTAATTTGCCTTCTTGGCACTAAAAAAATAAGTACGGGGGAGACCTGGGGGTTGCAAATGATCACCATGGAAAGTAAAGATTTAACCTTATCTGTGCCCCGGTGCAGCCTCTTCCCATCCTGGCATGAACCCAGAGGTGTGTTAAACTCTGGATCAGACAGAATACGAGGTCGTAGAGTATCAAGGCTCAGGGATTACTTTGACACAGTCTCTTGAATCTTAAATGACTGGACATCCAAGGCCTGTTTACATGTCCCTAATACTTTACATGGTACTATAATACCCAACCCTGGATGAAGGTGAATTCCCAGTGCTGCTACTCTGCCAGGATCAGGGGGCAGCTTCTATCACAATAAGAAGAAAAACTGCTTTAGCTCAGCCTACAAATGACCATTCTTTGGAATTCCATCAGGAAAACAGTTCTTCTAAAAACCACTTTCTCCTCTTCACCATACTTGGCTACTGGGACAACTAGAAGAGTGATACGCAGATAAAAAGAAATTTAAATGCAACATAGAACTAAATGTAGTTTTCTCTGTTGTCATCTATCCTGGCTTCCGGCCAAAGATATTTGGTGCCCAGCTGTTATGTCATCTTACTTACGCAGCCCAGCCATAGTGGAGTACGGGTGATCCCCGAAAACTTTTCGGAGGCTGGACCTGAGAGCCACAAGCCTCCACAGTACCATCAGTCTCTGCTCCAGAATGACCCTTTCTGGGGAGCTGAGATAATCAGCAGTAATTAGAGCTAAAGTAAGATAGCTTTCCATAAACAAGCCAGCAAGGATCTGGCTCAGAACACAGTCCTAAAAAAGCCTTTGTCTGTCACCAGCAGAAAAACCTTCTCCAATTGCTTTCAGAAACCTACACATGGATCGGCCGTCTGTACCAGTTTCTTAAGCAGCATTTGTCCCACAACACCAGTTTCAGCCACACATTTCTGCCCACGTGCTGCCTTTTTCCTTGGTTATTTTTTGGACAGATCTGTTCCCCCAGCTGGTTTGCTGTACAGCCACACAAATAGCTGGGCTCACACAGCAGTGAGGACAGCATGGTGCTGCTTAAGCTGGCATTGCCACCTAAGAAACAGCAGCCTTAGTGTAGGGTCCTTTGGATCCTGTCCCTTCCTAAAGCTTCCACATGATTTCTTCTGGCCTTGCTTTCTTGGAGAGGGGGAGAAGGGAGAGAAGGCAGTCAATTAGTACTAACGTCTCTGAAACGAGATTTTTCCTAAGTAAACAGCTTATTCAATATTTGACGGGTCATTCAATCACAGGTTATACAGTTGGATACAAATACTTGCAGTCTTCTTGCTTCTCAACAAGAGATGAGTGTAACTCATTTCTCCACTTAGCCACAGATTACTGAAGGGTTGGGGAAACTGGGGCATACCTAGTGAATATAAAAATATTGCCAGCATTTCTCATGTTCTTCACACCCTAAATGTTCACTTCGTGGTGCACATACCATATTGCTTCCCAGAACACTGAGACTAGGGTTCTTCTGCAGTCTGCAAAACTAGTTAAAAGCTTAAAAACAAGGGGTCTGAAAGAGCATATTTCTGCTAAAGCTTTGCTGGTCAGTGATGTCTGCAAACTAATTTATCCTCATGTCTTGATCAATTGACTCATGCCATAATGATCTCATACTTTTCCCATTCAATCTCAGAATATTTTTAATGACTGGAAATCTCTGGCTCTGGCTGTGCTTTATACCTTGTGTCATCTCTTAGACTTCAGGAAATTTCTTAGCAAGAGTTTCCACCTTTCGGTGAGCTAACTAAAGGGCTGTCCAAGCTGTTCGATTCTTCAGCATCAGCTCCCAGAATGAACCCACTTGGGAAGAACAAGATAAATCAAACAACATAGGCAAGGACATAATGCAGACAATTCACAATAATAAAGTAGCTGCATTAGTCTCAAAACAGCAATTCAAAGGAGCATAGGATTAAGCAAATACTGTATATGCCAGTTCATTTGCACCATCTGCTGAACCAAGTATCAGAAGGGGAAAGGATAGTAGACGCATGGGACTGTATGTTGAAATACATTTGGAGAAAGAAAATTGTTTCAGAAAGCTATCAAAACAAAAATCTGGGTGCTTACAAGCCTGCAGCCAGGAGAGGGAAGGAAGAATGATGTCATTTCATAGACCTCAGAGATTTGGTTTTTTCATTTACCATTTTTAGGAGTGGAGAAGGTTGTGGAGCTTAATATTAGCTACTCTGGAGTCTAGTTCAGACTCAGATAGGAATTGCTATTTCACTATAGGAAACACAAGTGTGGAAATTATTATGCAGAGAATACGAAGCACAGGTTTTTCAAACATGCTTGGATGCTGTGAGTGAGTACGTGTGAAGTCTGGGCTTGGACACAGTCACCAGGATATGGCCACAGACTGACTGTGTGTTAGATGGTTTAGACAATGCAGCCGTTTACTCAGAATGTGTTGTGTTGATCAGAGCGGGTGATAGGCATTTGGATCCTTTCAGCTGATCTTTGGATCAATAGTGTTGCTGAGGATGCTTTCCTCTAAAATATGATTGAAGGCTGAGAAACTAGGTTGTTCCGATACTATTGTGAAATATGTGTATTAGTCAAGAGGTGATATTGGACTTAGGTGTTGTCAAGCGAAGGAACAGTAATACAGGAAAAAAAGATCCCAGTATTCCTGTAGTCTGGGAAGTGCTGGTGCATCTCTGAAGTGTCATATGGTGTAGTAGCATATACCAACCCATTTCAGCCACTGAAAAGATGTTTATTTCTCTTCATCAGGACTGCTTAAATATTGGAAGTTACAGTTTTTCCCTTGTAATATAAATTTCTATAAGAAATGTAATTGAATTGTTACTTATTTAGTTGGTAATAATTACACTTAACAATCTGTGCCACAAAAGAGAATGGCTGTGGAAGTCAGAAGGCATTTGCACAGAAGTTTAACTTGTTGATAAATGGCTTCCTCTGTGAGATGACACACAAGAGCTGCAAATACTGTCCCATCTTTAAAGACTTGAAAAATTCTGGTTTAGCTGCAGGAAAAAAAGAGGGAAAGAATTTCCTATGTCCTTTCCTTTGGTGTTGAATAGGACAGTATTTTGGAATGTAACTGTAAAAATTAAAAGGGTCCCTTAAACAAATACAGTAAAAAGTAGTAACTGTTTAGGTAGTTTAATTTTCAGTTCTTATAGTATCGGAACACCTCAAAATTACTGATAAAAGCATCATTGATTCATAGATAGATGGTGTTAAAGGACATAAGGCATCAGCAGAGAATCCAGTCTGACTTTGTGTATATCATAGGCCGTTACATTTTACTGAATTACTGCCAAATTGAGCCCAGTGGCTTCCATTTCACTGAGACATAACCGGTGTTTGGCAAGAGCAGAAAGTATCCTCACAGTACCCATTTGAATTATGGAATTATTAGTTTCCTTATTATATAGATGGGACATAGAATAGTTCAGGGAACCATTGGAAGGTCTTTCCGGATGCCGCATGCTCTACCAAGAGCCTATTTTCTCCGGGAAAAAAAAAAAAGAAAACACCACAGGAATCTTAAGGTCTCAGTAACTCCTTCCCCATAAGACTGACTTCTCCTGACACTAGTGGTGATAACGAGAATTTGACGATTGTTCTGTGACTTGTGTGATATTTTCAGTCCTGGCTGGAACACATTAAAAAGCTGTTTTGAAGACAGAGGATACATTACTGTGATCACACTAGAAGAAAAGTTCAAAATCTGTCCTTGCTCTCTAAAAGCACTGAACTGCCTGAAGAAAATTCATGTGTTAGCATAGGCAAAATTACCTAAACCATGTGCCAGAAGTAAAATTCACATTGCCTTGCTCACATAAGAAGATGTAAATTGTAAATATTTTTTTATAAATGAAGTATAAAAAGCCAAATCGTAATTGTTGTTGTGGTCAGAGTTTCCAGAGACAGACACCGTGTCTTGTGAGCTTCCGGGGACATTGCGGCCACTCTGGACATAACAGCTGCACTGTCCCCAGCAGTGCCAGGACCACTGCATACCCTCTACATGCATCAGTAAAGTATGGACAGTGCTATCTGCAAGCAATCACAGATTTCAGCTTCCTGATCCAGAAACAGAGGTCTGTCCAATTAGTCCAGTTCCTCTTCACCATGGAAAACAAAGAGGACATCCCAGTCACCAGACCTGTAGCTGTATTAGGTAGACAATGTTCTTGGCATAAGCCTCTCTGGCTGCACTTCCGCTAGTAAACCAAACACAGCTACAGCGCTGAGTCGAGAGCTGGCATATAAATATCCACCCAGGTGAGCTGTTGGCACGTTTTCTCAGACAATTTATCCCCTGCCACCTTGCTCTCTCCCAGACCGTGTCTTCGTACTGTTCTCAGAGCAGCCTGGGCGAGGGATGGTTTCCAGTCAGAAGAGCAGCTGGGGCCACCCTCGGCTGGCAGCAGGCAGAGTTTAGCTGTGTGCTGTGTGCACACAAGCGCTGCTCTGTCGCACGCCCTAAGGCTGGAGAATGGGCCTCACCCATTTTATTTGGGAGCATAAATGTACCCATAAGTGTGTCGTTCCATACCCATTAGTACGGAATCCTTGTACGCTGGATCACCAAGCCATATAAACTTAGCCTGGATCAGATGGGAGCAAAATGACATTTCTGTTATATTAACAGAGCATCCGTTGTGGAATTTAGACTGACTTTGTTCTTTGTGCTGATGCTGGAATGGAACTGGCAGATGATTCCTTGTGTGGCATGAAGCGTGCTGACACAAAAGTAATCTGTCAAATATTTTTGAAAAAATTTGAACTGGTCAAATTAATTTCTACAAGCACAGCTCTCTGCATCGCTGGTACCCAGGAGCTTTAACGCCAGGGCTGCTGTGCTGCTGAAGCACAATCTTAGTCGCACAGTTAACGGCATTGAGAGCAGTGCTGCAGTGCAGTTGGTAGCACCGATACATGCACAGAAGACCTTTTTCAATATTGCTATTATTGAGAACTTCAAATGAATGGATGCATTTGAAAGACTTCCCAGAAAATACATTTCCTTTTCAGCTGGCAGCTCAGTTATTCATCTAAGTAGTCTGTGGATTAAGTAATTTGACAACCATTGAAAGGTTTCTTTTTGTGAAACAATTGTCTGTTAATGCTCTCTCCTTTTTCCATTTCACCTGTACAACTAACCCAGAAATTCAACACAGACATATCAAGACACACACTGAGACCTGTGGTGGGTTGACCCTGGCTGGACACCAGGTGCCCACCAAAGCTGGCCTGTCACTGCCCTCCTCAGCTGGACAGGGGAGAGAAAATATACCGAAAGGCTCGTGGGTCGAGATAAGGACAGGGAGAGATCACTCAGCAATTACTGTCACGGGCAAAACAGACTCGACTTGGGGAAATTAGTTTAATTTATTACCAATCAAATCAGAGTAGGATAATGAGAAAATAAAAACCAAATCTTAAAACACCTTCCCCCCACCCCTCCCTTCTTCCCAGGCTCAACTTCACTCCTTCACTTCCTTCACACTGATTTTCTCTACCTCCTCCCCCCACAGCAGCGCAGGGGACGGGGAATGGGGGTTGCGGTCAGTTCATCACACCTTGTCTCTGCCGCTCCTTCCTCCTCACTCTCTTGCGCTGCTCCAGCGTGGGGTCCCTCCCACAGGAGACAGTCCTCCACGAGCTGCTCCAATGTGGGTCCTTCCCATGGGCTGCAGTTCTTCGGGAACAGGCTGCTCCAGCGTGGGTCCCCCACGGGGTCACAGGTCCTGCCAGCAAACCTGCTCCAGCATGGGCTCCTCTCTCCACGGGTCCACAGGTCCTGCCAGGAGCCTGCTCCAGCATGGGCTTCCCACAGGGTCACAGCCTCCTTCGGGCACATCCACCTGCTCCGGCGTGGGGTCCTCCATGGGCTGCAGTGGATATCTGCTCCACCATTAACCTCCATGGGCTGCAGGGGGACAGCCTGCCTCACCATGGCCTTCACCATGGGCTGCAGGGGAATCTCTGCTCCGGCGCCTGGAGCACCTCCTGCCCCTCCTTCACTGACCTTGGTGTCTGCAGAGTTGTTTCTCTCACATGTTCTCACTCCTCTCTCCAGCTGCAGTTGCACAGTTTTTTTTTCCCCCCTTCTTAGATATGCTATCCCAGAGGTGCTACCACTACCGCTGATGGGCTTGGCCTTGGCCAGCGGCGGGTCCATCTTGGAGCCAGCTGGTGTTGGCTCTATTGGACATAGAGGAAGCTTCTAGCAGCTTCTCACAGAAGCCACCCCTGTAGCCCCCCCCCCCAAACCTTGCCACACAAACCCAGTACAAGACCAGACAGCAGCCACACCAAGTAGCGTGTGATGATGCTGGTGTATCTCAGGAGCTACTGCAGGATGGGCTTGTAAAAGACTGGGGAGGGAAAAAGAGAAGCAGGAAAAGGGTTAAGAAGATTTTTTTTTCCTATTTGCTATTTAGCTCACTTCTTTACATACAGGGGGAAAGAGGGAGCACGGATCTTAGTCATTTCACATCACAGAAGATTAGTGCGGTGGAGGTCAAGTTGAGGTACAGCATCATGTGTTATAAGGCAGCTGAATGATCCAGTATCTAATTTATTAAGATACCAGGCAGACTGGCAATCTGATTTTTCTAAGTGTGTAGTGACTGTCGGTTTGGTTGGTACTTCTCCATCTTTCTGTCTATGCTATCCTGCACTGTGGGGGGTGGGAAGAGGCTGGACTGTCCTCATCTGGCCACGGCCACCATGTCGTAGCACTTTCCCTCTCAGGGGGGACATCAGACGTGTTTCCCCGGGGACTACCTCCGCAGCACCGACAGACCGCCGAGCACTTGTGTGAGCGGGTGGTGTAAGGCAGTGCCATGGCCGCACGCAATGCCCCCACAGCCCTGCCAGACGCAGTCATTCTGGGAAGCAGGGGCCGCGTGTTGCTGGTGTGTTATACCTCCACCTGACCATCAGATCCACCCACCTTAAATCCCATCTCTGTTTTTTGTATAGATCCTGATAGAACAGCTCGAGTACACTGTGTACGGTCAGAGGAAAAGTATTGATTTTGCTGTACCTGAATAGAATTCTTAACAGAAAAACAAACCTAATGTTGATGTTTTGGTTTTTTTCTCTTTTCACTCTTGTGCATGGGTTTCTGTACTCACCATATAGTATCTGATCCATGTGAAGTACAGAGTTAGAGCTTGATTTTTAAGATGAGGACAACCCAGGCTCTGATCTCTGCAGGCACAATTTCAGAACCAGTAAATAATTTTGCCCATGTTTTATTGCCTGTATTTAATTGAAGTGCAAAGTAATAATTTCCTTCCTACCTACAAATCAGAGAATCAGATGGGCAGTTATTACATTTTTCTGGGGCAATTATCAGGAACTGTACCCTACTACATCAGCATTACTAAAAAGATTAAAAATGTAGCTTATCCGCAGTTCACTGGGCCAAGGGACAACTAGCCTGACCTGAAGTGTATCCTTATTTATTTTGAGGATGTTGCTGTGAATTACGTTCATTAAAACATTATTTTAATAATAGGTATAGTATACATTAGTCGTGTTACTAATTATATTGTTATGAAAACAGTTTAAGCATTATTGATGCACACGCTATCAATACTTAAAAGCATCATTTCCTGATGGTGATAATACAGCTTCACTGGTGGATGATCTATGACTGCAAGCATTAAATACTCTCTACTTTAAAGTCATTAATCCCTACTTTCTTCGAATACGTTTAATTAAAAAGTTCCATTTTCCAGTAATTGCTGTTTTTATATAACGCCAAAATGGAATTTTATTGAGGCACAAGGTCTTTTATATAAACATCCATCTGTCCACAGCGGAACAGTGCTGGGACAAGTTTTGTGGATTGGGTGAGAAGTAGAGGGATTACAGAAGACTCTGTGTCCCTGTAAGAACTGTGAACTTTTGTCCTCTGTGTAACGGCTCTGGAGGATTTTTGCTTTCATAATTTTGGTACCAAACAAGGGAACTGCAGAGTCAATAGGAGAGAAAATCATGAAACAATGGGTTTAGTGTCTAGTGGAGTAGCTTTATTAGCTTATAAAGAAAAGCTCCTTCCTTATTCCTTTTTTCCTATGTCAAGCTATGCACTGCAAAGTATCATCTGCTTCTTATATTGTTCCTTTCTATTTGAACACAGAATTAAGCAAACCTCAATTGCATATATAAAAATACATATACATATATATATATATATATATGCGCTTCAGGCTGAGAGATGTCACTAATAGAATAGAAAATATGTTGGTATTAATAAGGTTGGCATTCAAAAAGTATGAAATAAATGCATGGAAGTTTGTCAGCTTATTAATCATTCCATTATAAGTGGTGTTTCTACTTTCATTGCTCTAACATCTAACCACAGTTCACTGGCTAAAGGCCAAGCTAGCTTTCGCATTGGCACATTACCATGCGGTGTAGTTCTGTACTTCTCTTCCATTTATTAATGCTGCAGACTTCCTACAATTCAGGCTAAAAATAGAACTGGTTATGTGAAAAACACTGCATTTGTGCTTGAGCTGCAGTATAGAAACAAGAGGATTTTATATGGATGGGGGAAGAGATTCATGACACAGAAGAGCTAGCTGCTTACACTCTGGAAAAAGCTTTCTTTTTGCACGGTTGTAAATAAGATTAAAGTTGCTATGTACACGTTAGTCTGAAGGATGAATCATAGTTTTGGTATTGCCTCAGTATGTATGAATCTTCATGTGTATCTGTTGTATGAAGGAAAGCTGATTTCTTGTACAAGGAAACCTGAAAATAGTGCAATGTAAAAAAGGGAATTTGGAAAATCGAAGGTGAAGGTGACGCTTTGTTTTTCCGTATATAAAGAGTGACTTCATCTGTGGCAGATATTTTGAAGCATCCTCAAAAAACTATACACTAAACTAAAACTTCAACCGCACCACTAAATTTTTAGACTTATATTTTGGCCAGTCATAGCCTCTCCTATTGTTCTGCTTTCAGTATCTTTCAGGCAGCATTTGCTGTCTCCAGACCACTTCACCATGAAAACATTCCTAAACTTATTTCCAAGTTGTAATACAGCTGCACAGTAAAAATTGTCAGCATACAAATGCAGTCCCTACACTCTTGATCTTTTTTATAATGCTGTGATTTGTTTTGGATCAGCAGTAGTTTGAACAAGACAAACAACATACCGGATTCCATCTGAACCTAAGGGAGCTGCCAGGGACACAGGTGAAGAGTGATAGTGGATGCATTTCATAGTCAAAATGAAAAGCGGCAAAACCGATAAGGTCTCGTTGTTGCACAAATAGAAAAAGCTAACAGTTTGCATATCAGAAATATCAGGTGTTAGGATTTGACTCAGAACTGCTGAATAGTAGCTTGTTTGCCTTTGGAGAAATAGAGAGGAAGGAAATGTCATGCAGCAACATCACACGTGATAGTGATGGGAGACGGCAAACAGGGAAATAGACCTTTCCAATGCTGTTTCCTAAAGATACTGTTTGGACTGGTTGTGATGGTGGATTATTAAGGAATTCTGATTATTAAATATCTGCACTTGGCAAAGCGTAAGAGAGGAATGAACCTCTTTTGAACTGCTCAACAGTCTCCGAAGTCACCCTTGTTTTGTTCTTAACTTGGTACTGTGTAAGAAATAAAATTGGTGATTGTGTTAGGAGCAGAGGCAATAATAATGAAATGAGAATAAATTGTAAGCTGTATGATTTTTGAACTATCTAGAGAAAATGAAATTAAGAAAGCTTTCAAATGTCATGTGCTTTGCACCAGGCCACCGAACACAGTGAGGTAAAACAACAGCTATTGGGTGTCAATTCATACCCTATAACTGGATGTAAAAAAGGACAGATTAGTTCACAGGACAAGGCTCAAGTAAAAAATATTTGGTCCAAAGCGCTTAGTTCCTCCTCTTAATTACTACAGACCAGCCTTAACCCCCACATAATGGTGGAACTCCATCCAAATCCAGTGTAAGCTGAAATCAATGAATCTGCTCCGATTTACATTAAAATTTAATTTTGTCCTGACAAGCTCTCTGAAATTGATACTCAGCGCAATACCAAGTGCAGTATAAAGGATCATATCAAGCAGTCAACATGATGCACTTTGCAATATAATTTAACACTAATGTTAAATTAAATTACAAAGATAAATTTTATGGTCTCTCTTAAAATCATTTAAGAGCTTAATTCTGATCTGAGATGTGTAAGACACAAATCTTGCCTATTGATCATTGAATATACAGATAGTTGTGAGAGAAGAATCACACGATATGATGGGCTGTACAAGACTTTTTGTTCTGATACAGGCTTGTGATTTGATGTATTGATCCTTTTCTGCAGTTAGGATCTCTGCTCAAGGAGAAGGCTCAAGCAGGTCAACCTCATTGCAGAAAACACCAAACAATCTGTATACTTTGGATGAGGCCAGATTGCACCAGGACATCCATAAGGAAGAGTTAGATGGTGAATTATTCAGATTCTGGGTTTTCACGGCCTTCAGAACTAAGCCCATCAGGAGGAAGATGAGACTTCTCCTGCAAGCCCTTTCACTTTCATTAGCTGGAAATACATACAGCAACTGGATGCAGTTTGCCTCTGCCATTGGGATTCCAGGAATATCTATTTGTGTTATTGAAACCAACTGCCCTTACTTTGCCTGATTTGTCATCATGGGAAAAGGAAAGGAACCGGATAACCTTCACTGTTCACTTTGATGTAGGAAGAAACATAAGCCCAGCTGCTGCAAACAATATTAAAAGCTCATAAGACTTGTGTGATGCTGTTGAAGGAAGGGTTTTTCAAAACATCTCCCCATTGTACAAAGGGTGAATAGGAAAAAGAGCGTTTACTGAAAGAACATTCTTTTAATGGCTGGGTAATGAGAGGAAGGGTGAATAATTTAAAGTTGCAAAGTTCTTGCAAAGAGTCCAAAAATGTAAATCTATTAAAAAACAGTATTAAAACTTCAAAGAGAGAAGCAAAAATACAAACAATAGAGCTCCTTTCTAAACCCATAAACTATAGATCTAAATAGAAAGAGTAAGCAAAATCACAGGGAAAGTAAAAAGAGCTACTTTTTCAAAAAGTCTGAGGGGAGAGGGTTATCAAATAGTTACAGCAATGACTGGGAGGCCTAAAACATTTTTTTAATGCCTAAGAGTACTGCGAAACAGAATTCATTCCAGCACATGCTGTAATGATGAGAGTACTGCCAAAGTGATAACTAAATAAGGCAGATGTCAAACTCGTCTCCACAAATGCAACTCCAGCATGAGTGCTTCCTCTCAGACAGGGAAAGGAGAGCACATCTGTCCCGTTCAGCATTCATTACACGGCATCTCGAAGGTGCTTCACACCATTCATTACATATAAACTGAAGATGTCACTAAGACTGCTCATGTCCAGCGTAAGAAATACTTAGTTTGGTGCAGTATGAAAGCTAAGGAGGCCCTCAAAAGAGGTTCTTGTCAGGGGAGAGTGTGCTCAGCTGTCCACGAAGCATTTCAGCAGCAGTTCTGCAAGAACAAGGACGTTTACAGGAATGCTTTTCTGGTTACAGAAGTGTTGAACCCAGACCCCTTTCGCTAGTATGGGCACACTGCAGGGAGTGAGGAACCTGAAGTCCCAGGTGGGATGTGGGGAAGGAGGGAGAAGCTTTTTGTATTGTAAAGGAGGTTGGATTCCTTGCTGACCAGGCACACGGTTTTGATGCTGTCACTGATGCTGCCACACGAAAGGGCAGAATTAATGGCCACGAGAGCGAGCAAAGTTTCCCTAATCACCTGCATTGCTCCAGAGTGCATGGCGGAGAGGGCACTGGTGAAAGCTGTTAGCTAGCTGATATGTTAAAAAAAAAAAAAGAGGGAAGGAGAGAGAGAAATAAATTAAATTGGGGTCCAACACACTAATGAGAATTAGCTCTAGCGCTGGTGATAGCTGTGCTGTGTTAAGAACTGTTTCTCTTTCCTACCCACTCATAGTATTTGCCTGGAAAAACACTTTTTTTAAGCTTAGCCTTACCTGAAATGAATGCTGCTTCTTTCCATTCTGGCTGTTGCTGGGAATTGAAATGGCTGCAGATACAGAGCAGAGTAAAAACATGATGAGCTATGTAGCTTGGGAGCAATTGAGCAGCTGAATACTGCATTATTGAGAAATCATTTGCTACCTCTGGGTGTTAGTGAGAAACTGGAGAGTTCTAGACTGGCATTCAGGGCAGAGCATAGGATGAATAAACATTACGGAGTGCTAAGTATTTACTAGCGAATCCAGCATGGAGCTTCAGTAGTTGCATGTCATCCCACTGCATCTTGCGGGGTTGGCAACACACAGGAAAGAAATAGTGAATTCCAGGAGCCTCGTGACAGAATTGATCTTATATTGCTTCCTAAATAACCAAATTATCAATGAAATGCATGACATTTTGCTTAATGTGCGGCAGGCAATCTGCATAGCAAAACAGCCATATTTTCAAGTGACAACACATAAGAACCATTTAAATATATATCAGTAGTCCTCAAGGGACTTGTAGATAGCTACATGAAATTGTTGTTTTAATGTGCATACCTTACTGTTGCCAAATTACTCCTGGCTTAGTATTTTCCCTCTTATCTCGTTGAGATACGAATCTCTTCAGAACAAGGGCCTCAGTAGTCTGTAAAATATCCGTGTATATCTCTGGCATTGTATAAATAATAAATAATAAGCTGTAGGTGCTAATGATCATTAATATTGCAAGTTTTAAGCTGGAAATTCTAATTCCTAGCCTCTTAGGTGATTGCAAGTATAAATATTTCTTGAGTCAGCATGGTGAGTAGTCAGAAAACATGGATCCTTCTCCAGTGCAGAGTGACAGCTATTAAGTATATCCCAGACCCAGTAAATCTCAGGTTATGGAATTTGTCCCAGAATCTGCTCTTGCTATGGTATTGTGCTGCAGAACGAGTTTCTGCATTTTTTTAAAGCTAACACAAAATATCCACTCCATATGGTTTTGGAGACATGCTTAAAATATGAGCCAAGTTCAAGCTGATGCAGCGCTGTCTTGCTGAGCCCTGAACTAGTCTAAAACAATTTCTTTGAGATGTGCGATCACATTCATCTCAATGAGATTTTAAGTCAAAACCTAAAGAAAGAAATTTCAGTGACAGTTTTGAAACCTTTTCATTACTATCTGTTCAAAGCAAATGTATTTAATTTAGGAGTAAATACAGTAAATGTGCATATACCATATTTCCAAGCAGTTTCCCACCTCCTTCTGGATACCAAAAGCTCATATTGTTCCCTACCTATGTAGCAAAACCAAGGACTTCAATCTGCTTACACACTGCCAATTTAAAAATCTTTGGCACAGAAGGAACTGGAAATACGGAGAGAACAGTAGTCACGGTAAACAAGTCAGGGATTACTCTATGGTATTGGACTACTTAAGCTGTTGGGGTTAAGAGCTGCCTTTTCATTCTGTCCCAAAGATCATCTAAGGTTTCACTAAAATAAATGAGCTTGTGCAGACTGGACTTTGAATAATTTAAATCGAAGTGGTTACTGAATTTGCTGCTTGCTACACTAAGTACTGCAAAATTTCAAAATTGATCATTTATTTATCCATGTATATCATTACATGGGATGTACAATGAACATTTCTTATTAGTGTCCACATCTCAGCAGGAGTGTACAGTGACTCTTCAAAAAGTGAAAGCAGGTAGCAGGCTAGTATGTTGAGTAATGGGAATCTCAAAACCACTTATTTTGGCTTAAAGTCTATCATGCAGGGAAGGAGCATGGATATAGTTGATCCACTGAAACGCACTGATGGAAGAGACTTATATTTGACTTGACAAACTGTGCAAGAGCTTAGAACAAAGCAAAAGCAATCCCCTCCAGAAAAACAAGTATGTAAAAAAAAAAAAAACCCTCATTTCTTTTGGTTCATAAAAAACCCCAAAACATTTCTCATTTATATCTCCATGTTTTTAATGGAAAACAAAGGCGGCTTTTAAGATGAAAATGTTCTGTATTCACATGTGATTCTTAAAAAACACAAGCTATTTTCAGTGGTGAATTGCAAGCCGGCCACTGAAAGAAGCAGCAATATGTTCCTAGGAAATTTTCATTCCTCCCTCTGTTCTGCAGAGGAATGATACTTACATTAATTTTGAAAAACAAGCATGAGCAGAGAAATTTAAACTCAGCTATAAGCCTTTCCTATTTCTAACACCAAAGAATGAACCGTATTGAGGACCGCATCAAAGCATTACTGTTTCAGTGCCATACTGCTGGGAGTGCAGAGCACTTGTACAGGCCTTTGACACCGCTCCTGGAAGTCAGACTTTCAGGTATAGTTCTTTCACAGGGGCTGAAAAAATATCCATAATGTGTCCCCTTCCTCATCACAGATGTATCAGTAACATATCATGGACGTCTGGAAATATGTATCTGTGGATGTCCATAAAACAGTGTGCAGAGACATTTCAGATCTTTTCAGAAATCCTGCCCCACTGAAGTCAATGGGACCTTGCCCAGGGAAATGCATTGGGGCCAGAATTTCACTGGCAGCGTTAACTGGAGCTGTTCTCTCTAGAGAACTTATAGGGCATGTGAGGGAAGACTGCATTTCAACACAGAAATGAAATGTCATTGTGTTCAGATTTGTTAGTTAATAACTCAAAATCTTTGCGGAGGATAAAAAACGAACTCTAAAAGAAAGCACCAAACCCCTTCAAGGCTGCACAGTGTATTCCAGGTATACCTTCGCTGTCAATGTCCTACCTGAACATTAGACAGCAACTAATACTCCCATCCAAATGTTTTTTGTCACTTTTAGGAAGGGTTGTAAATCTCTGTGAGCTCTGACAATGCAACAGTTCCTATACTTTTCAAGCGATTAATACAGGCATTCAACCAGGAGAAGTTTCAAGCATCAAAGAGTTAAAACTTAATTTCAGTAAAACTTCAGGGAACACTCTAATCGCTGTCAGGTTTCTTGCTGGTTTCATTCAGAAAAACTGATGTTACATTATACATTAACATTTTTAAGTGTCATCTACATGAAAATTTTAGATAATTCCATTTTTTAATTGTGGTTAGTGAAACTTTTGCTTATACAGACAAAACTGGTAACCATGGGAAGATACAGTTCTCAAAACTTGCTTCTTTTGGTAGACTTTGGGACTTTTTGGCTGCCCGGCACTTAATGACCAGATATGTTTCCTGCTTTAAAGAAACTGGCTGGTGGTTATGTCAGTCTCACCACCTAAGTATTGCAAGACTCGAGTCCTACTGAATTCTCTTTAAAATGCAAAAGGCATTGAAAGACTGAAAGGCTGCAGTTCTTTTGTGCTCCTAGCATGTAAGCAGGGGAAGGCTGTTAGCTGGGCTGGCTCTGCCACCTGCAGCTCAGAGCTGGCAGGACCGCAACATCTTCACCAGCAGCGTAACAAACCTTCGCTACTGGAAATGTAAAAATTCTCATGGAGACAAGAGGATTTACTGAGGAGGGTAATTGCTAATTAAATTAGCAACAGAATACATAAGCTTATGGTACGCAAAAGTAAGGTAAAAGATAGCTTTCACGTTGGTCTTTCTGCTAATCTTCACTGCTATCAGAATGCACGTCTGTTCTCAGAATAGAATAGAAACCCGGTGTTAGAACAAAAATCGTAAGGCTAAAACCATTCTTGGTGTGACTGGAGTGATCTCAGGGCTGAATCTGACCGCTTACCTATGAAGGCTGATTTTGGCTCTGCTGATAACTGAAGTATTACAGGAAATTATGTGTGGATCCATATTCTCAGAACCCTCTAACTCCTGTCTGCAGTGCCTCCAGTATCTCCTCATATAACTCCCTTCTTAAAACACACTGTTTTCTGAAACCTATAAATGCTAGTCTTCTCCTCTAAAAAAGAGTTATTAAAAAAATAAAATAAATCAAATCCTTCCAGATGTGTTTTACTAACGCAAAAAAACATGTACTTTATTAAGTTCCCTGCTTTCACTTCCCTGAGCCCCAGGGTATAACATTACCATTTTCTCAAGTTGGATCCAAGCTCTGTAATTCATGAGTTGTCCATAGGATCCATATGGAACTCTAGCAAAATCACTGACACTCTATACAACACCAAAATGCGTGCATGTGTCCCCGTGTGTGCTGGGCACCCACAAAGATAAACTTTTCATGCCAGTGACTTCTCCCACTGTAAAGCGCTGTGTCTGTCTCTAGCGATGGATCCAACTCACAGCTATGACACAGTGAAACAGCAATGGTTCCGCAGTAATGGTCAGACATCATTGTGATGAGTTCAAATAAGAAAACATGACTGGAAACTAATTCTAATAATATTGGATTACTAAGCATCATGTGGAGTTCTTTCAGTAGGTTTTAGTACTGCAGAGGGGAAGTATATAATCTATTATGATACACGTTCTTCCAAATATGTCTTAAAAGTTAAAAGCAGCATAATTTTTATTTTAACTTTGGGCTTCATTCAATTGCCCACACACTTAAGACACCTTGTAGTGCCCGAAACATCCACATGGAGCCTTGTGTCCTTCTGGGACAGCAAGAGAGATCAGATGGATCAGATCCAGGATAACCTTCAGCTGGCACTAGACACCTATGTGCGGGCAAACGAGTCCCACCTGTTGTGTTGCCTAAATGTGGAGTTTGGAAATGTCTAACTGTGTCTTGTCAAGCATTGCCATTAAAGGTTCTGGGTCCCTAGAAATGTAGAAATTATTTCTGTGATCATACATCGTCACTGCCCTGAGGTCTTTAAGTCTTTAGGGTATTTTCCTGGGTGACTGATTCTGAGCTGTGCAGAAAATGCTCGTAGAAGAGGTCAGTTTTGTTGGTGTTCCACATATTATTATTATAGTGCTACAGTAAAGACTTGCACATTTTAATGTCATCCAGTGCTTGAAAAAAATGTTAAAATAGATGTTTTGAAAAGGAATCTCACCAAGTGAGATTAGGGGATCTGTGGGGAATAGGCAGTCTAAGCCTCAAGCTTCTTCTATATGCCAATGAACATAGGAGTATGTAAAACATTTTGTTAGCTTTGTTTTAAGAAGTCACTTTGTAAAATGATGCAGTCAAACCAGCCTGCCAGTTACCCTCCTTACTAGCAGTTAAAGACGGCAGGTGGTTTTGGCCAACCTAGCTCTTAAATGCATCTTGTCCCCACATTTTTAGTCTAGCTCTTTGCAAAAACCAAACTACTGATTGTCAGTGGCAGGTTCCTCAGACTTAAGATAATTGGACCACGATGTTTTCCTCTTTCAGGGCTTTGGTTTTGAGTTACTTTAGATTTCAAGTAGGTCTCAAAGGTCACTGAAAAAGACTGTGAGATTTAATATCAATCATCGTTAATCCAGTTTGTTTTACATTTGTGCCGAATTCACATGCGCTAGAGGCATTTAAAATGGACTTGTCACTACAGAGTGGAATGCTCTCCTATTACTCAGGCATCCAAAGCTGACCTTACAATTTGCAGACTTTAGAGGGAGAAAATGGTTGAGAATTCCCCAGTCCCAGAACCAGAAGAGGAATTCATGCAAATCTATACAGCTCCCAACTATTCAGGAGATGTCCTGTGCCAGTGCCACTATTCAGGAGACCGTCCATGTCCCAGTGTAGGGGCCCCGGCGCTTGTCATTTTGAACCCATGCATGTGAGATCGGTCAGGCATTGCTACATTTTGGGTCCATATCCATTTTTAATCTTGTGTGTGAAGTGAAAGAGATTATAGACAGGATTAGCAGTCAAGATATCTACAGGCAGCAGGGACTGCGTAGTTCTCCTCAGCGCGCATCGCATTACAGTTAGTGCACAATAGGAAACATCTTTGCCAGATGATAAAGAAGAAACATTCTCTTTGTTGCCAACAATAAATATATACGGAGGAGTAAATGTGTCATGAATAAAGTGTCCCTAAGGAAATCTTGGAAAACCCCACATGTGTATTTACATACTTTTAGTCCCAGCAGCAGTAGAGCTACGTGAGTGTAGTGCTCTGCCCAGGCTAACTAGTTTGTTAAGTATCATCACAGCTATCTTTTTCATACTGGTTACTATCTGCTCATAATGAGACAATTTAGGCAGCCCTGCCAGAAACCCAGACTTTTGAGAACCAAAGCAATGGCGTCGATTATGATAATGAATTTCTCTCACACAAACACACACAAAACCTGAGCAAGTGCCTGCAGTTTCAGAATAAATTGAATAAGAATTCAAAATACAACACCTCTTTCACAGCATAAACTGGATCCTGCACATACTTTAGGACCTGATGCTCTTAATTTTTGGTAGAATATTGAACCAGAGGAAAATCTGAGCCCAAAGTGAGCAATCTGATAGCAACTCTCTGTCTATTAGATTACCTTGCAGATGTTAATCTCCAAAAATATATGTACAAAGTCTATGTAAGAAAAAAGTCAATGAGGCAACTGCAGATTCAATTTCTGCAGTTGGAAAAAAAGAATTCCTCATACTGAAGCTCTTCATTCTCCCTGCTGCTTTATGTTATCTCTGTTTTAAGTGCTGTTAATGAAAGGCTCATCAAAAGGCAGTGCCAATACACAATAATATTTAAATGCTGAATTAATCTCTTAGTCCTCATGGCAGCTCCCTTTCAGCTATTTTCCCTGCGTGCTTGGCACCTCCATTTATATGAATGAGAGTGGGGTGCACATGGGGAGAATGGAGCAAACATTGATCGGCTGTGGAGCCCAGAGAGAAGAATTTGCCTCATGTCATATATTTGTTAAAGCATGGAAGGAAAACATTGCCTGCTGAAGTAAATCCAAGCAAGACCTGCTAAAATTAAGTAAATAACTCAAAACAAGACTCAGCTTAAGTTATGCCTTTCTGCAGTTGCCATTCTAACTTCTAATAATGACCAACTTGTTGCCTTACTTCTGTTGGTAAAAAAAGCCAAACCGTCCCCTGCTTCTAAATGCAGTTCTGCTTTGAAAAGTGAGTAAAAATGGCATGCAGGCTCCATGTTTATTCTGTGTCAGCTATTTCCTTATCAAATGTGCTCAGTTAGCAAGTAAGGAACCTTTCCCTCCTATGTGCCAGCCCTGCGAATTTCAGGTGGAACATAGGGGTCAACCTGGATTTTTTCTTTTCATGTAGGATGACCAAAAAACAAGGATCCTGCAAGCGAGAGTAAGCCCTCAATTACATGTGTGCAATTCTGCAGTCTTCTGTGGCTTTGTGTAAGGTTTAACTGACTGGAAATGATTCTGTGGTGATAAACAGGAGGGAATAGAAACCAGCTCACTGTGTTCTTTCTGCTAGATCTGCTGTGCTAAGAGGAGCAAAAGGCAGTGAACAGTGGTTTTAATTACTAAGTGAACAGGCAGAAAATATATAAGACTCTATTTAAAGAAGAGGTTTGCTTGAAATTCCATGTTTTCGGAAATCTCCAGCTTCAACATAATAGAGCATTCAAGCTGACGAGGAAAATAAAATGCTTCTCTTTTTTCTTGGTCATGTCATTCATGTGATGAGAAGAGAATGTATAGTCCTCATAACAAGAAAGGAACAAAATTATTTGAACTATTTTGCATCCAATAGCAAGATAAAATATCATATTTACAACCCTTATTTATGAGAAGTCTTCATTGTGGAGTGCAGCAGGTCAGAAGATCACTGTGTGTACATTTTGCTGTACGGAAATGATAACCCACTATGGGCATTTTATTATTTATTAATTCATCTTTGCAGCTTTGGCAATCAAGCATGAAAATTTTCTACTCTTCTGAAATCTCTGTAGTCTAGAAGAGCAGAGTTGAAGTTTATCTGATTTTTTTTTAACTACTTAAGATAGCAAAGAGTGAGCAAAAGTTTTCTCAATTCAGAGTTTTGATCCTGCAATCCCAGTGCAGATTAAACTGAGCTGTACAAGGCATAGTCCGTTAGCAAGGGTAAAAAAAATCCAAGAGTATACTTTCCAGCTATGTAAAATCATTCTGTTTTGACTTTTTCTTCCAGTTGTGTGTAATACTGGAGCCAATGCAGGAACTGATGTCAAGACATAAAACTTACAATCTAAGTCCTCGAGACTGCTTGAAGACTTGCTTGTTTCAAAAATGGCAGAGAATGGTGGCCCCACCAGGTATGTTTCATTTCCAGTATTTTACTTATTTTATAGTTAAATTAATATAGAAACAATGGGAAAATTTACTGCAAATTTACTTACAAAGGAAAGTAATAAGAATTAGCACTGTTCCAAAAGTAAGCCTGAAAATGATTCTGATGTTTTATGATTTCAGTCTGACCCAACTGATTTATAGATGTGCACATTCAGATGGTTTCACTATGACTAGGATATAATTTAGTACAAAAATGTGTGTAGATGGAATGCAAAATGCCTACTGGCTCCATTAGAATTCATCATTTGTGTAATTCAGCTTCCTGCTGTGACTCTGAAATTACAGCTACAATTCATAATTAATTGTCTTTGAGACTAATATAATGTTATTTACAGGCCTGGACCTAATCTCCTTCCTCTTACACCTCAAAATAATAATTCTCTCTTTTTTCAGATTATTAAAGATTTGTGTATCTAAGACTGTTCACATGGGTGCCCAGGCCAAATTTTGAAAAGTGCAATTGCCCCTCTGTTCTTTTCCAATTTAAGAAAAGTTATGTAATTGTCCTATTTCGGTCTGAGTTTGGAAGACTCGCAGCGAAATGGCATCCAGTACTCTCTAACGTGTTCCCTTGGGAGTGGCAGTTTTAAAGAGGAAGCCCACAACAGAGGTAGAAGGAACTGAAATGGTAGTTGCTCATATACTGTATCGATGGCAGCAGTAGGGTAGAAAGCTACGTTTAGCCTTTACCTCTGGCTGAGTCAGTTGAGGCTGTACCCTATATCAGAATAAGAGCTGGATTTTTGTCCTGCACTAAATGTTACTTGCTGTGTGACCTTCAGCAAGTTACACAGTCAGTTTGAACATCATGGTAGACATCATGATACTCCCGTTGATCAAATGCTTTCAAATATCTTTATAGATAATGCTGGGAGAATAAACTTCATTAGTCTATTATACAAAATTGAAAGCAGATTCCGTTGGCTTGGGTCCAAATATTATCCTACGAATCGTATGTTAAATCTAATACTATTACTACTAGTACATATACTAGTAAACAGGAATTTAAAACTAGATGAAAAAATATTTCAGCACTTCTGCTTATGGATCATTTTAGTACATCCTTTACAATATCTGCCATTTGCTTTCCTTCTTACCATTTTATTGCAGCAGAACCCACAAGACAACCAACGACCAAACGGAGAAAAAGGAAAAACTCTACCAGCAGCACTTCCAACAGCAGTGCTGGGAACAACGCAAATAGTACCAACAGCAAGAAAAAGTCAGCTGCTGCAAACCTGAGTCTATCAAGTCAGGTACCTGTAAGTCTCACTTTCCTTTTAGGCCTGAATCACTTACGGTGCTTTAATTCTTTCCTTGCATTGTAAAGAAGGTGCATTCTTGAGCCTAAACTATCACAAGCAAAAGGCGATCTTGCACAGTGTGCTGTGGAAGCTGGGGAATTAGTGGAGAGATGTGAAGAAGCCATTCTGCAGTGCAGCTTTAACAAATGACCCTCAAGCAGGGGTATCCTGAGGACCAGATGTTATTTTTTTAAGGCCTGGGCCAACTCCCCTTCTTGTCAGTGGGAGTCCTTCCGCTGGCGGTGGGACTCAATGTGGGCCTCGTGTTTTTAGATATAGCACGAGTCTTGCAGACTTCCATCCGCCAGGTGCTAAGTGAGGATGAGTCCCTGTGGAACAGGACAGCCGTACCTGAGCAGACCGCTGGTCTCTCTACGTCAGTACCTTACCCTCTAGTCGGTGCCGGGTTCAGATGCTTCAGTGGAACAGGTTATGAATTAACTTACCTGCAGAGGTTATCTTTTTTTCTAACCACTCCACTTGCAAAGGGTAGATCCCCTGGAATATGGGTCTCAGCTTATCCACCCTGCTAGCTGTAACTGTTGACATCCTAATTATGTAGGGAAACACCAAGTCATTTCCAGAACTGTACCAGCACTTTAATAATCACATTTATTGGCTTATTCACAATATAGGGGTAATCAGACCCCAAATTGTGGCATAGTGTGCCTTAGTCAAGAAGGAGAGAGCTTATGCATTTTAAAGCTAGGGAAATTAATCTGATATTATAGGAACTGTAAAGTGGTATCTTGGGAATAACATGCAGGGATTTTTATTGGATTTCTGATCAGCAGATAGGAAAGGGCTAGGTCTCTTCTGAAGCCTGACAAAGAATATAGGCCTTTTGTTAGCACAAAGCAGGCACTTCCTAGGAAGCCTGAATACCCAGATAAAAAAGAGGACTTGAGTAACACTAGTGAAATGAAATGAAGATTTTTGTTTAGCAACTGATTCAGCAATCTTCTAGCTTACAGAAGCTTTGGGCTTCAGTACATTAAACTCATATTTTCTCCTTGTCATATTAAAATTTTCACGTGGCTCGCACCCCCGGAGTCAGGTTCTTTCCCTAATATGGGCATCTCTGGGTTTTTCTGGCAGCACAAAGCAGTCAGAAGGCCAGCTACCTGATCCCCTGGTGGCAGGGGCTGCTCTGCCTCTGTGTCTGCCTCTGGCAGACTGTGTCTGCCAGAAAATGCCTTGGATCAAGAATCAACCATATTTAAGAAAAAACCAGCAATTAGGTGTAAAACTGAGCAACCAGCTAGTTCCCTGCTGTCTCCAAGTTTAAAATACAGTAAAATCACTTTATCTCGGCTACTCCCTGCCCTGAGTTCAGTTCAGTAGGACCAGAATCTGACCCTCTGCCCCTCTTCAGCCTGCTCCTCCCTGGAGAGACGACTTTTGTTGGCTTCAGTGGTAGCCATGTGTGCTCATACGTTTGAGTGTAATTGAGCCCTCTGATAGTTACCTGTCACTCCCACTGATACTCAAGCTGACTTCAGGTACTGAAAGGCTTCTCCTGGCAGATGAAGTAGTCAAGGTTACTCTTCCGGATGGAGATGGTAGTTGAGCATCTGAGACATAATGGTGAAGTTTATCATGGTATGAGGGACGGATTTTTAGTCTTCATTGACTTTCAGGATGCTGCATAGTCAATATTTTTCAATATTGTTTGCTGTCTGTACCAGAGTAGCAAGATGGTCCAAACTCTTTTGTATGGAGGATCAGGTTCCATTTTTAGGACTCTTCTCCTTTCTCTCTGCACAGTGGAAAATGCTTAGCTGTTCAGTTTGACATACTAACAGCTCTTCCCATCTTTCCCACAGCAAACATAGCAAACCAGATGGAACTGATGGTTGGGCCACCCTGTAGAGTAGACAGAACTCAAAATAATTTTAGCAGTAGGATATTTTGGTGTAAAACTATTCAACACTTTCCAGTTAAATGAGAGATGTTACCATATTTCTTCAAAATTACGCATTCTTTGAAGTGGGCCTTATTACAGGCATGCCACTGCTTTCTGAAGTTAGTTGCAGGTAGCAGCAACTTGCTTTCTGTTTCTTTCTCTTAACTTTACCTTAAAGCAAATCATTCAATAGTTAATGTTTGATTTTTCTTATATGCAATAGAAGACAAGATATCCCCACAATATGACATTTTTCTACTAACTGAAAGTTTCATTTGGCCATAGAACTTCCTGTTCTTTGGGACTTTCCTGCTCAGTAGAAAAAAAAACCTATTGAAATAATTCATTTTCAGTGTTAAAAGCATTTTCCCCCTCATTATTAGAGGAGTGAAATCATTGCATCTTCTTTCCAGATAACTCACATAAGCAGAGCTAGTTTCAGTTCCACTTCTCCCATCATCCTCTCTGGAAAACCCCAAGAATGAGCTTATATCCATACCAAACTTGGACTAATATGAAGTCATGTAGTCCAGCCTTCTCTTTTTCTCCAGTGATTTCTTCCCAGCCAGCAAAGACAGTCTCTCCACCATAATAGAATCTAACTCCTAAGTTCCTGTCACTTTTATGCTCCTATGTTGGTTTCTCTTTGATAGTAAATTAATCCTGGTTAGAGAATGTTTCCTTAGGCTCTATTCTATGTAATGTTTCTTGGTTTAGGACATTAGTAATTATTCAGTTTTGCTCCTACAGTAATGCTGTGTACACTATGGCAAATGTGTTAACTTACCATATCCCTCATCCATATTTCTCACCCACACCATTAACTTCTGTTTCTTTAATAAGATCTTCATGTCTGGAGAGGCAAACGTTCCATGTTCAGGACAGTGACCGGAAAGCAGCTGGAGTACCATCAGCTATGACAAAGCTTGAAACTTTAGAGAGATTTGTCATTTTCCCCATAGCCCCTTCCAGATCTTCAGATAAATACATGGGGCTAAGCAAACCTTGATCAATGAGATGGACCGTTTTTTGTGACATACGTCTTCTTTTTCAGTAATAGGAGATTGTGCCATTTCCTCTACCTGCATTATTTTCTGATCAGTTCTTCAGACAGAGACAATGCTGACAATACAGAGCCCAGCCCAGAAAGTGAAATGATGTGGTTGTATTTCCATGCATGGGTCGGGTTGACTCTGCACCCTGAAGTTCAGTTGCTGCAGCCTAATCAATCAGTATCATTTGTGCCCTTTGTGTTGCCTTAAATTTATGAGCACTTTGACTGTGTTGACACATTCTGATACATCTTTAATAACACAGTCTTCAAAAGCATCTTAAGGGTCTCTGCCAGTGGGTGGGTATGCATCTTCCCTCTCATTAGTAATTTGAAAAGGGTCAGTTGCAGTCTGTCCTCAGTTGCAGTCCGTCCCCATCCTCTCTAACTATTTTTTACACTTTCTTAACCCTGCCAAATGAAATACAAAGTTTTGCCCTTTTGACAGTCACTTGCACTCTATTACACTCATTTTCCTTTAAAATGTGGTTGCTGTGATTCTTTTGGTTCTCATGCTACTGGTTGCAGACCTGCAGCATCTCCTCATGTCAATATGACTCTTTCTGCCCCAGTCCCTTGTTTAACACCTTTCCTACATATTATGTATTTCCTACATTCTTAAAACAAATGTAGTTAGCCAGTGTGCTACATGATTGCACTGCACAACTCATGCCTAGGTTGGCCTGTTACTTGTCCAGTGATGATTCTTTTGACCTGAATCTGTACGTGCTGAGGCAACACACTGTAGTGTGTTGGAAGTAGAACCAAGTGCAACTAAAGTCTCTCCAATAGCACAAATGCAGAAACATTTTTTTCACCAGAAGTTTTCTTCTCCCAGGCTCTCATTGGTGCAGGCTCAATACTTCCAGTGATTTCCACAGATGCATTGGCTTTTTTTTAGTGCATAAAGGAAGTTGACGGAACAGGGACCCAGAAATTGTAGTCCACTCAGCTGTCTTAGTCTCAGCAGATGCCAGTCATTTGGACTGTTCTCAGATTTGTTCATGTTCTCGATCACATCTGATCTTTAGAAGAAATGTTAACCCATTGTGCAGAAACTGGAATTACCAATTTCCTCTTTCCTCCAAACAAAGAGCAAAGATGGGCAAGACTCCTTCTGCAAGGTTCATAGAAATCCTGCCTTTCTAATGTTAGCTTTCCTATGATTTTAAAGAAATTAGTTATCTATCTAATTTGGGTGTGTCACTGCCTTATCACTTACACAGTACTAATTTCCTCTAATATTTGAACCTAGATGCAGTGTTCTCCCAAGTCTTTACTTAGTTTTCAAGCCTCTTTACTGGCTGAAATTGTATTCTTTTGCATTTTTTATATTCTTCTGTTTCAAATAAAACCTTCTTGCAAGCCCAGGCCCTTGTACGTAGAGCAGTGACTTCTACACTGTGATCTCTGGACTACAGGTATATGCAAGATCATCAGAAGCGGTCCATACAGCCATATCACTTAAATATCACTTTCTGTTAAGTTTAATAAAAAATGCGCACATTAATCCATTTTCATCTATCTGAATTGGGAAATTTGACAACAACGCACAACTCTCACAAACTCTAAGAACCATTGCCCTAGGCTGCTCCCAGTCATAACCATAGAAATTAATAGGTGGATTTTGCTTTCATTTACTAATGAAGATCCTGTTGAGTGTAATACTGTAACCATGAACCCAGTGAAATATCATTTGTGTTGGAAAGAATAAAGCATCACTACATGCCACTAAGTAAATCAAATGTGCTTTGTTACATCCAGAGTCTTAATTAGAGCCTCCTTGCACTCTTTAAGTGAGTTACATACCTCAGTAATCTCTCTTTCTCTTTGTAGTTCTCTGTAAGCTCTCAAAAGCCAAATCCATAAATAAACCTGCTAATGTGGAAGGGAGGAATACAATCTCTTACGTGTTTCAGAAATGGGGTAGGTTTAGGTGGTTTGTAATGAATGTAGCAGTACCAGAGCTACAGTTCCAGGGCCAGAAGATTAGTGTCAGAAATTATCCCATGTCTCAGAACTGTGCAATTCAGAATCTAAGATTTAGCTGTAAGGAGATGAGAGTGAACAAATTGGTTTCCAGTTGTTGCGCTTTAGGAAAAATATTCCAAACAAGACCAGAATGTCAAGTTAACAGAGAGGACTATGATGCGATGTGAAAGATAACCATTTTCCTCTAGAAAGTGTTTACTCTGAAACCTAATTAAAATGTCAGTTCTGTTTCTATAGATCATTTCAACACCGATGTCAGGCCAATGTTTTTGTCTTGGAGGCAGTGACCATTACAGGTGTGGGCAGCAATGGGGCTCTCAGTCACTAATAATTTTTGTGGCAAGGAGCTAAGAAGTCAATTATTAAAATAATCACCACTAACACAATTCTGTAAGAAGGAAAGAAGGAAGGAAGTCAGGAGGAGGTACCCTTCTTCTTTTGACTTAGCACTTAGAGGTATGCTGGCTGCTAAAACTAGTGCAACCTTCCGTCCTTGGAGTATCAGGCTTGCTTGAACAATATACTTGATAGTTTCAGGCATTTTTAATTATCTCAGGCTTGTGAAGCACTGTTCTTCTACTTCTGGGGACTGACACCTGAGCTACGAACTAATCACCGTAACACACTGAGCGGGGCTACATATTAACAGCAGCAAAGATGGCAGGCGTAGGAATGGGGAATTTTACATGGCCCACCACAGATTTTTACCTCCAGACTCCAGTAAGACATTGTTTAGCCATCGAATGATCTTTAAAATCCCAAGTTAAAAAGTTTAGTTACGTAACTGGGCAGAGCAGAGCTAAGCTTTGAGGCTAGGTATAAAGAAGATGACGCTTAAGAAATGACCGGTCTGTTAAATAGAAGTGCTTGCATTTGAGTTGTGTATGAAGTGATCTCTGTGTATAGTTTATATGCATCAATTTAAGTTTGGATGGCAATTAGGGTTATTTCAGGATGAAAGGTATGATATACATGAAAGCTGCTTTTGTGGTTATATTATTAAATAATACATTTCTATCACATAATGTAAAACATCCACTGCTTTATTTACAGTGCTTCACTGCAACCATATTTTACTATCATGAGACATTCCTTGACCAAAAATGTTGTTTCTAATCACAGAGTAAATTAATAAGATTGAGTGACTACAGTCTAAATCTTTTTTAAACTAATCTAGTCAAATATGTGCTACCATAACTAGGCCATAGCAGTGTGTGCTGCCGTGCAAGAGACTAGGGTTTAATTCTTGGATTCTGCTTCTCACTCCATGAGCAGGAGCTAGGAGCACTCCAGAGCTGCAGCCTCAACCCTGGGAGGGATGGAGCCTTGTGTCATTCAACAGCAGTGACCCCCACTGGCCAATTTAAGGAGAAGCATTGAGGGGCTCTAAAAGGAGTCACTTCCAGTCCTCCTCAGAGGTTGGTGGTCATTGCACGGGATCTAGTGAGTGGAGGTTCAATGGGGTGCACTCGGTGGGGTCTTCAGCTTTCAGTCTGAGGAGCAGAATCCTCGCCGGGGAGGAACCAGCATGTGCGCTTCCTGAGACACTATTTTTGCCTGACATAACTATAAGTGGCAGGATTGTCAAGAATATATATATTATTTTTTTAAAATGTCCTGTAACTAATGCTGTGATATCTATCTTTTAAATAGAATGAGGGAAAACTCCACTAACCTCAATATAATTGTAGTTTAATTCCCAGAGAGAGAGAGATACTCAATAGCATGGAGAGAAATACAAGTGCAAACTGTCCTCTCAGTGGGTGTCATTATATTAAAGGAATAATATTTGCAAAGAATGTGAGAAATTAGAGATGGAAATACTTACAAGGTCATTGAGCATCTTCCCACTGATGCACAAATGTTTCCTACCACAGATTGAGATTTTTCCCAGCCCAGTGTTAGGTGACCTGAGCAGCAAAGCTAGCACTGTTCCAGTGGGGTCATTAATCCTCAGTCTGCGGTTCTCAGTAACAGGAATATTGTCTTAGCAGTGGGGGTTACATTTTCGTTTACTTAATGTCATCTTAGTACCCTAGTTTACATCTCATCGGATTGGCCTAAAGCGATCCTCTTCCTTTCAGCACTTGCAGCTGTTGAGCATATTTACGCCTCCCAATCATTTGGTGGATGTAATACATACCTAATTCTTTCATGTGGCCTCCCCAGCCAGCTGTTCTAGCCCCATAGTTATTTTTGGTGCGCTTCTCTAAGTCTCATCCAAGTTGCTGACCTCTTGCTGGTATGGCAGCAGGGAGAACTTGAGGTCCATACTCAAGAGCATTGAAGTAAGAGGAACTGTTGCCACCTCCGTCTGTGATTCTGTATTTCAGCCACTGTGGTCCTTTTTGCCTGCCGTATCACACTGCACGCTCAAACCCAACTTGCTGTCCTCTGCCAGGTCTCTCTTGTCATTAATGCTCTCGCAATACAATGGGGTCAGGTCTGGTTCAGCAGTGCACACTATACATTGTCTGTTGTTTAGAGGGACGAAATAAATTAGGGTAAACTTTTGGTTATAAACACCTTTGTCTTTTAAACTTCTATGTTGCAAAGCTGTGTGTGAGTTTTATTTAACCAAATATTTTATGGATATATGGACAACAAAATATAGACAATGTAAAGAAGAAATCATGTAACAGTTTCCATCTACTCACAAATTTTTCACATAGCACAGGCTGAAAATGTGATATAAACATTCTTCTGTAGCACGTCAGCCTTTGCTGAGGGAGATCGAGAAACAGTGTAAATACTTACAGGCGATAATTTGTATTGTTTCATGGTGAAGGAAGTACATATCTGACTAAAAATAAACCTTATTGAATGCAAACATTTGTCTTCTGTTTGCTTTTTACAAATTCTTTTGCATTCATAAGGAGGAACAGATCCTTTAAAATATGAATCTGTTGTTCACTAGGATACTTGGAAGGGCTTGTTAAATCAGCAGGTACAAAGCTAGACATCCGGAATTACTGCACTTTTACCAAACGCTAGCTGATGCCCTGCCACCTGAGCTGCATGAAAAGATGCATCCCACATATTTCTTTAGTGGCTAGCACAGCAGCCTGATTCTCCGTTGAACAGAGAGAACAAGCGAGCTCTCTGGCTTTGCACCTTTGCTTTCCAATCTCAAGTTTGCACCTTTCTATCCCATGCTGGTTAGGTTTTTTGCAGCAAATCTGTGATGCATTGGAATACAGTAGGCGGTTTACTTGTTTTCGTGGAAGGACAATTTGTACTTAAAGCAGTGATTAGATGAATTCTTTCTTTCTTGCATGCTTCAGTTTTTGATGACTACTAGCTTCATCAGTGTAATTATAATTATAATTCTCTTCATCTTCCTTTTACGGTACCAGCTGGACAGATTGGTCCTCTTACTGCACAGATTGGCGGCAGGGTTGCCTACATGGAGTTAGGTGACAGGCACCATGAAATAACAGATGGTAAATTCAGGGCTTGTTGGCAATCAGCAGGTTTTTGCTAA
Organism: Mycteria americana; assembly: GCF_035582795.1. Classification (NCBI taxonomy): domain Eukaryota; kingdom Metazoa; phylum Chordata; class Aves; order Ciconiiformes; family Ciconiidae; genus Mycteria; species Mycteria americana. Next base: position 18,109,191 of record NC_134368.1, on the reverse strand, counting down.
TGACTTAATTAGCTATGCAAATTGTCAAATCAGTGTGAACATTGTTTTTATCGAAAACTTTACCTAAATTAATTACCATAATTAAGTAGCAGAATGTCAAGTATATTGGATGCGTAAAAGGGCTTGGCTGGCTATGGATAAGAGAGTTACCATCTTTATTAGTGCTGTGCTCCACATTTGAGAAGTCTGAGGATAAGAAATGCGGTTTCTTTTAAACTACTTTTAGAATACGCATATCGCCGAGTTGCAACTGAGATGCACCCTGGTGCCGTTCCAAATAAAATGGCTCAGGAAAGAATTACTGGATAAAGGCTAAATATTTCAAGCAGGAGTTTAAGGCAGTTTCATAGCCTGCTTATTTGCTTAAAATCATGCGCATTTTTCAGTCTACCTGCTTTTCAGTTCTGGGGTTTCTGAGATCCAGAGCCATAAGCATGCGGCTAGAGAGATGTGTTACAATTTTTCATTTAAATTAGAAATAAAGTGTAAGCCTGTCTCCTGGTTCCTACTATGCAGGAACTTTTAACTCTGTTGTTCAAATATCACAAAGTTAAGAGATGCAAATTCTCTAACATAATTTTTTTAAGTTGATTTTTTCTCTCTCAAGGTTTCCATATAACAAATATTGGGTGCTGTTCACAGGATGTGATGGTGGTAGGAGAACCAACTCTGATGGGAGGCGAATTTGGGGATGAAGACGAAAGGCTTATCACTAGATTAGAGAATACACAGTATGATGCAGCAAATGGCATGGATGATGAAGAAGATTTCAACAATTCACCTGCACTGGGAAATAACAGCCCGTGGAACAGCAAACCTCCTGCTAACCAGGAGACTAAATCTGAAAACCCCACACCACAAGCTTCCCAATAGGTTATTCTGCAGCAGTACCCACTGCAATGTATGTCAGTGGGTTATTAATTACTGTTTCACAGCATTCTTCAAAATAAAATTTTAAAATCCACCTTTCAACGGATACAGTATCTATTTCTAAACTAAAGCTATCTGATTTTTTTTAATTAGGGAAAACTCTTGTATAAGCTTCCGTATACATTTCTTGGAAGCATTCACATACAACATGATACTGGCACTGACCTCAATTAAAATAATTGAAAATTAAATAGCATCTCATGGCAAATTTCTGACAATGCATTTTATTGGAAGGGGTTGGTTTTTTCATCATCAAACAATGGCCATATTTTAACAAGTCATCAGTGCTCAGGATCTCATTAACGTAACTATGTAAAACTTTTTACAATTGTAATATATTTTCTGCTTTTCAACTTGCACCTGAAATTTCTTGTTTCAGAAAAAAATCAGCTTTTAAGGAAAAGTAATTTAAAGTAACTTTTGTTCTTTCTTGAACTTTCCTTTCATCAGTTAATCATTTAAAGGATCCAGCATTTTTAATTTGCATTTAGCTGATGCCAGTAGATACTCTTTCCATCATTTAATAAAAATGCTGAAACAAGAAATGTCTTTTTTTCATCAAAGACATGAGAAATATTTTTATGTGGAAAACGACACCCAGTCCTATGAGAGTTTATGCTTTGTAAAATTGCTGTCGATCCAGATATTTTAAAGCCATGTAATCCATTAACTTTGTGGGCAGCTTAATAACTCTAAAACTTTTGTGTTTTTATTATTGTATCTGAGTTGGCTTTGTTGTTATTTCTTTTCATAGTTTATTTCTTGTATAATATTTTTGTAAAGCCCTCAAACTATTTTTTGTTTTACTTTTTTTTTTTTTATTCCGGTGTATTTATGTGAAACTTTATAAAAGAAACTAATTTTTTCATTTACATATTAATATGTTCAACTCATCATGTAAAGACACAGTGAGTCAGTGTGTTATATAATACAACTGTATTTTATGTATGCTTTGCCAATAAGTGTGCCAATAAACTGTGTTAACAAATGTGCTCTTATATAGTGCATTTACAGTTCCTTGCATGCAAAAGACACACGCCCGTGTGCGGGATCATCCACCAGGAATTCTCGGAATTAATGTTTCACTGAATTACAATCTTTTTGCAGCAAAAAGGAAAGCCTGTAGTTTAGGTGTGAATTGCTTCCAGCTCAATGTGGTTAGATGTTCTTTTTTAACATTAATGATGTGTAACACCCCAGGTCAGTAACAGCGGCGAGAGCAAAGCGTGAGAGAGTGCAGGGCGCCCAGGAAGCGCACCTCCATCCTGACCTTTGCATCCCTGGCCTTCCAGGGCTGGGGCTTAGCAGAGCAGGGACTTCCACTCTGCTGAATTCTGTCTGATAGTTTTATGATGAGTCCCTCAACTGGGGCTGAGAGGATTTTAAAAATTCTCCTTCTTTCTTCCCTTTGCTATCAAATCAGTTGTTCACGGGAGCAAGCAAAACCTCTGGACTGGTGCAGCCGTTCTGAATACAGCGCGACGTGTAAAGCCCCTCGGCTGAGCTGGGAGGCACGGAGGCGCACGCCTGCATCCCAAGGCAGCTGAGAAGCCCTGCAAGGTGCACCCTGCGGGTGGCAAATACTCACAGGGAGAATTAGCGACACAGAGATACTGAATCAACGCCATCCTGCCTTTTGTGCAGGGGAGTGATGTTTTACTCTTGACTGAAACTGTACTTGCAATATTACTGACATTATAAAAGCATCTGAAGAACTCTTGGTTTTTTTCTGAGTGACTGTACGTATACCCAGAAGCCACTCTAGGGAAATGTGTCTCCTAAGAGTATATACACATTTTTAAGCATGCTTTTGCTGCATGTGATTCCGCCAAATAGTTTTGAAACCACCATTGCAGAAGAAATACGGGGCAAAGCACCCTGCGTGGCCACTTGGTTCTTCAGCGGGAAACAGCTCCCTCCCTGCCCGAAGAATGAACCTCAGCCTCCAACATGGGCCCCATTCTCCTGCAAGCAAAATCCTCCTTCGATGAATTTTGGCACCTATGGTAGGCCTTGCAGGCAGATAGCCTAAACGGCACAAAAGCATACCTGCTGCAGGGTAGAATTTGAAACTAACTAAATAACAAAGGTGGCCTGAGTGTACCCGTACAGATAGCAATGCTGCTCCTTCATAACACTTGCAGGATGTAGGAAACGGTAGGTCTATCATTCTGTGACTATATCAGCCCTGATTTTTCCATGTAAATAATTAAATTCACAATGTATTCCATTAAGGCATCACTGGCTGCTATAACATTACAATTATACACTGTAATTCTAATGTTCAAAAACACTAATCATTCATATTACATTTCCATGAGCACACTCTAAAAGGCGTTCCTTATTATTAATCTTTCAAGACTGGCACTACTATTTCAATTTTTAAAAGATTTATGATGTCATATTACTCCTGTTGTTTCAGTAAATAAACATAGGAACGCTTGAAAAATGGGTAACAGACTCCTTAGAGTGCTGTCCTTGAATTAATCTGGAAGGACACTTTTTCCATATCTCCTTAAAAACCCCATCTACAACCTATCAATCCACCCTATTGTGGTTAGGGTGAATAACAGATGGAGCTAGCTGATTTTATTTATTCACTTATTTATTCATAAAAGAAAATGTCCAAATGGGTCATCTCAGTGAAGTGGTCTGAGGTGTACAGCAGCTGCCCACACCGTCTCCTCATTGCTCCTTCCTTCATCCCCATGCCCCGGGCCGCTGCACGGGCTTTTCTTACCGCCTTTCAAATGACATGGTAAACTCGTCAGGACAGAGCCTGTGCTCCTGTGCCTTCCCATGTGCCCTGTCCTTGGGAACCCTCCCTGCAGGTAGAGAATTCAGGTACAGCAACCACATTAACTACTGGATTTATGCCTTTTGGTTGTGGATTGCAGCTTTTGTGTGCTCCGTGACCGTCTGATGCAGAGAAGTGGGAAAGGTGAATAAAGATCACAGGTGAGCTGAAGTACCACGTTCATGAGAGCTGAGGTTGCTGCCTGAAGAATGAAAGCTTGAAACCAACAATTAATTTTACTGTAATCTAATCTCACCACCTACAAGAACATTGTATCTCTGTTAGAATGTGGAAGGAAATAATGTTGTTGACACTTTCCTCTGGAGAGCCCTGCAATTATTAAAAGGAGGAAGGAAACTTATCTCATGACGCTGAAATACTTTCAAAGAGAAAGCTCTTGTTTGTTTTAGCTAAATGGAGGGAAATAGTGGCCCTGAGAAGCGCCCTCGCAAATCAGAGGGAGGAAATTCCAGGAGTTTACTTAAAAAGCAGAATCATATAATTAGTAAAGTGACTGAGTAAGAACACTGATAACTAAGCTGGTTGCTGTTACAAAGGACTTGGAACGGGCAAGAATCATAAGCACTGGTGGGTTTCGGTTACTCTTTGAATTGCTTTGTTTGGGGATATTTTGTTTTTGTCTTGGGTCAGCAAAGTCCACTTCTCAGGGAGCTTCCAAGTCACATGAGTCACCAGCTGATCTCACCAGTGGCCCCCTGTGAGAACATTCCAGTTCTTAAAGCTCCTTCTTTCTCCCTTTTCACAACAAGCAAAAAGAAGCAATATTTGCAGCTTTGTAGTCTTTTCAGAAAGAAGGTGTCCTCAGGTCTCATCATCTTTGTATCGGTATGTATGAGTGTAATAACCTTGTAGGGTAATTCAATTTGGAAGGGACCTTGGGAGGTATAGCTAGCATTTGTATGCTTGCAGCATCACAGGGCTCTGTGAAAGTCATAAGCAACTAATTTTTAACCTTGGTCCTGCAGAAGGTACTACTCTCGCACACTGGGGAAGTGTAACCAGCTTGCGCCCTTGGGGAACAGAGCACAGGTACCCATTACCAGCGAGCTGCCAAGGAGAATCAGTCTTGAAGTGTGCAGAAAGAGACGGGGGTAGAGGGGAAGGGAACTACTGAATGGAAAGGCAAAATACTGAGCATTACTGGGTGTTCTCTAACACCAGGGCGGTGAGAGGTTCTTTACCCAGCCTTTGCTGCAAAACACCATTAAAGGAGCCTAAATGATAGAACCAGCCCTAAGAACAGACTGAATTTTGCAATTTCATGGCCTCCATGAAAATCCCATTTTAGCAAAGACAGGATGAAAGAGAAAACATGAATGATTGATATTGAAGGAAACCCAGTTTGTGCCTAATATATCCTGGAGAAACTGCTAATGGAAATTGAATAGTCCTGAAAATATTTCCTGAGACTGCAACTCTGATCAAGTCGCCCTATGATGATATATTGCACGTCCAAATTAAAGCTGCCCTGGGGCACAAGTAACCCCAGCAGCTGGTTTTACTGTGTAGGACTGGATGATTTGTATGTTTTTTCTAGCTTTTTGACAGCATATTTTTATACAAGGCTAAGGCCTGCATCTTCCACTATGTAAGAGGAGCCACTGAATATTTAACATCCCATAGAACTGATGTTACTCTAGCATATAATTATGCTTCTATTAGGAAGGCTGGTGGTACCCCAGCATTGCAGAATGGCAGATGGTACCTTTAGATAGAGTCGCTTATGGAGGTCTCTAAATTTATGGATCATGGTGCTATGTTTCATGAGAAGATATGAATTTCCACTGAATGTTCACAGTATTAAAATCTGCTCTAATTTAGCATGTTATTTTGACAGTGACTAGTACCAGTTCTTTCAAAGGGAGAGGCTTTATTAGGATCAGTGACGGAGCAATCTAACTCTAGGAGCATTTCTTCCATGACTCTGTGCGTCACTTCTGAAATAAAAGAACTATATCCCCTACATCAAGAAATTATTTTAATGGGTGTATGGGCAGTCTTAATCCATAAGCACATTTTAAAAGACTATTATGCACCGAAGATGACATCAGAGAATAATACACTTGTGCGCACAGAATCAAAAACTTTATAAACGCATCCAGCCACAACAGAGCACAAACACTCCAGTTCCCCAAGAAACTCCTGATTGTGCTTCCATCAGCTTTACAGGGAGCAGGATGAGAATGATAAGCTCCAGTCTGGATAAGTTACTAAATGTATCCCTGATAACTCGGCTGCTGACTGCCATTACTGCACATTAGCGGGGAATGTGCTTCAGCTGAACCCAGATAAATGCCCACCCAGTGTGCCTCCGCTCCTCTTGGACACCCAAATTTAGGATCCTGTAGGTCTAAGCTCGTAGCTGGAGTCCAAAACTCTTCAGGTTGTTTTTCTTTCCTTTCTGTGTGTGGTTGTGGGGATTTTATGAGGGGTTTTTGTTGTTGTTGTTGTTTGTTTGTTTTTTTAATTTGTACAGTGCTCTACGATATAAATACTTCTCGGGTTGTCCAGGATCTTGCCAGTTGGAAGGTGGCATGCGGAGCAGTCATCCGAGTCGGCGGGAGCTGTATTTTATATTATGTTCAAAGGAATTCTGTCTGATCTCTGGAGATCCTCAAGTTATGTATCGCCCCAGTTTAATTAATAGCTCTGTCTCAACAACTCTGAATTCATCTGAGATAGTATGAACAATTTTGTATTGAACAGCTATAATGTATAAGGCTAGCGTCTCCTTTGTAAGTGCATTAGGAAATGTTTTAGCAAATGCTTGGTATGAAGCAGGCATTTAACACTCCTTATCACATTTGACTGCAACTCTCATTTCATCACATAAAGTTTCATCCTCCCTGAGTGATCTCTTGGGGGGTCTGAGTACTGGAAAAGCTTTTAAGAACTGTGTTTGGTGCTTTCAGATGCTGGGTTGAGGGTTTTTTTTTCCATTCAATTTTCTTTCATCTCTCTTTGATAGCTTATGAAAATTTGTTTGCTGTTTTGCCCAAAGTTTTTAACTTTCCATCTTCTGGCTATGTGTAAAACAAAATGCAGGACTCACTTGTACTCCACACAGACAAACCCATCAAAACCAAGGTGGGTTGCTCCTGGGTTGCCAAGAGAGATCAAATTCAGCAGACAGAAGGTGTGAAATTTAGGAACTGTGATGGATACTGGGGCTTGTGTCTGTCTTTGACTGCAAACTCCATTTTGAAAGGGAATTTTCAGCTATTTTCTTTGAAATCTCCCCTCCGGGTTAAACTAATGTTCCAAAGGGTGATAACAAAAGGTGAGCAACTGAGACAGCTATCTCTTCATACCGGTTTTTCAGCAGCTCTATGACTGTCTGTGCTTAAATCACCAGCTCCTCTGATGTGAATCAGGTGTGAAGTGCTACAGGAGCACAATTTATAGGAGCTGGGCTCATAGCTAAGGTGTCCCTGGGCAGTGATCAAGAACCTTTATTGTGGTTCCTGAGCTTTGTAGGAGCAATGCAATTTCATTTTTGCATATCAGGGCTATCTCCTCTGCTTGCCTTTGCGTCAACAGGGACAGGGAGTTTCAAGTTGGCTTTGTTTAGCAAACTTCCAAGTTTTGCTGCTATTTCAGCATAAGAGCTCAGAAAAATGTAACCTAAATCAGCCTTCTTTCTCCCAGAAAATGTATCATTTTTGAATATCCACCCCCCCAGCCCTTTTTTTTTTTAAGTCAGAACTCCCTTGAGAAGGGCCTAACTCACAAATTTCATGCAGCAGGATTTGGCTTTACTGTAGATGCCAGCTGTATTCCTGCGAGGGGTGAAAAAAATAATACTAATGACCAGTTTATAATGAGTGATTGAACAGTGGCACTCCACGGGGAGGCAACATTTTTAACCTCAAGACCATGTAATAGTGGGATGTGGGCTTTTAAAATGGAAACAGAGTTGTCAAGTCCTATGATTTTATTGTGAGACCCACGGCATAGCCGATTCTCAAGTAGGGAGGGGAACTGTTGGGGAAGGAAGGAGTGGTCTGTATAGTAATTGCCTTCGAACAGTCCGACACTTCAGAAAGAGGCAATCTACAAGACGGCAGTTTCCAAGAAAAACCCATATACTGGGGAAGAAAATTGCAATCAGTAATGAAGGAAACCTTCCAGAGACGGGCTTCATGCAGGCATTGACAGGTACCAGGGTGGGCACGTAGCTGCAAGGTCAAGACTTGAAAGGGAAGTGTTGATTTTATTTTCTTTTTTATTCATTTTATTCATTTATTTTATTTTTTAATCATCTATGACAATGCAGGTCAGCACCAAAACTGTTCTGGTTTCTTAACTGCAACAATCTCCCTTAACTGACTAACAGATGGATTAATTTGAAATAACCTTTGAGGTAAAATAAACAAAATACATGGACAGTCCTACCTTGAAACCAGGAGAGTCATTTTGTCACATTAAAGGCCTGGCTGCAGTCACAGCTTTTCTGGGACTGTTACACCCATCCACCTACACCTCACCCTCCATCCGAGTACCTTGCAATCTCCTCCAGGCCAGTGCCTCCCTGCTGGGAAGGGCTGTGGCCCTTTGACTTTCACTGCAAAACGCCTGCCTACGTGGCTGCAGGCTGCTGTGAAACACCTAGAATAGGCGTACAGAAATAATGATCCTCAGAATCACAGTTTTTAAAATTTGGTTTTATTTTGTTAAACCAGAACCTTTTTGTTTGGTTTGAATGCACTGTTTCTTTCAGTTCCTTCCAGGTATTGAAATTTTAATGTCTCCTTTGATAATTTTTTTTCCAGATTTGATTTTCATGCAGCTACAAGCACTACAAATTTGGTTTTGACTTCAAACAAACAGGTAAAAAATGCTGGAGCTAAAAGTCAAATATCAAATACAAGCACCTCTGATCTCGTCGGGGTGGGCTGATGAGGTTCCCTTCTCAAGGCTCCTGACTAAGCCACGACGCTGCAGAGTGAATTACACAGATCATGTTCTGCCCAGCTCTCCTCAGAAATATGCTTGTAAACGTTGCAGAGAGGTAGCCTGAAGGACATACGAATGATATAGATCACCCAAAGCGTCAGTTATTCCATCTTTCTCCTCTCCTCCCCTCCCCAGTTCCGTTCAATATTTGAAAACGGACTAATCCAGGAGAGTCGCAATAAAAAAAAAAAATCATAGAGTTGTCAGGTCTGACTTTCCCATCACAAGCGCACATCTCGGGCTGCTCTTCTGGCAGCTGGTGCTTTAAACGTGCCCAGAAGTGAACAACCCTGAGTGTAACGCAGCCGTTGTGTACCTGGGTGGCTTTGTTGTGTTTTCTATGTATACAGCGCAGCAAGCAGGACTGAGTCCTTCTCCCTTTTTGTTGTTCCTAAAAAACCCCCAGTTTCCTGAAATTCCCACGAAAGGACTATGTTGAGGACCCCACTTTCTGTACAAAGACAAAGGGCCTCAGAGCTCAGCTGGCCTCGTGGCACGTCCGTGGTTCCTGACGGGAAGCACAGAGAGCCCTGGTGAGGAGCCCGGCGCACGCAGCTCCTGCAGCACGGGGCTGCCCGTCTCAGCTGCCCCGTCCCATCCTTCGAAGGACGGGGCTGCCCGTCTCAGCTGCCCCGTCCCATCCTTCGTCGGCTGGTACCACCCCTCGCCGAGCATCCACAGTCCTGTGCTGAAGCCACTCAGCCTTTTACAGGACCCAAGACACTTGTATGTCTTAACATTAGCGAGTCTTGAGTGGAGCTGTGCCAATTTGGATCCCTTTATTAGCAGTATTAAATTCCATTGTGCAGGTATTTCCACAGCTGTGAGTTATTCAACACAAACTCCTACTGAAGTAGAGAATAGGCTGCAAATAACCCACCAGGGAGCAATTTCTTAAGTGCTAGTCATCCAGCAAATTCCTTTATTCTCAGTTTTTATAGCAGGATTACTCGATGTAGAGGATATGTCCAGGTTATAATGTATTTGATTATTTATAGCAGATACCTTGTGGCGTGAGCTCCATTTTAAAATGGACAAGGATTATTGGAACTAGACAGATGTGATGTTAATTTCCAAAACTAACCTCATTTTCAGTGGAGCCTGTGCTATTGCTTGCACTCTTGAGAATATCACTTTTCTGGTAATTTTTCAAAGCCCCAGTTGTTTTCCTACTAAGCCTACTTCAGCCTGTGATTTCTCTGTTTCCCATAGCTTTCCTTGATGATTATTCCTATTTCCTAGTGAAACATTTCCCTCCCCGTACCACCAAATGGATCCCCTCGTACAGAAGAAAAAAAAAAAGCTCTTATTCTGTTCTACTCTTCATCATCCCCTGAGACATGTTTGCAGTTCCAGGGAAGCCCCAAGAGCAGGTGCCGCCTGATTTAAACCCCTCGTTAAAACACCTCGTACCCCACTGAATGGAAGCTCCCCCTTCTGCCCTGCCCACTGCCTCCGCCGCCAGCCTGCCCTTTGCGCTGGGAAACGTACTTAGAGGAAATACTCCCTTTTTCTAATGCTACTGCATTAGCCTAAGGACAGGTAGACCCCTACGCAATTCTTCTTGCTGGTGTCTCCAAATCAGGCTATTGGCACAGCATAGTTCAGTCCCTTTTTGAAGCTATGGTTACTCTCTGCCTCCTCACCCCCTGTTTGCTATTTAAAATACTTTGAACTGACCCAGTAGCTTCGTCGAGGGCCCCTACACCTTGTACCGAGGGGGTTGCTGAACAACAGCTCCACATGCAGCTTCTCTGCCACCTTCCTGCTTTCATAAAAGCGACCCCGTTACCCGGCCTTTCCGCCTGCAGAGTTCAGAGGAGCACGTCAGCGCGAGGCTGCCTTCGGTCCCACCGCGTAACCGGCTCAGCAGGGACGGTAGGTGTGCGAGAGCAGTAGCCAGGCAGTGAAGCCTTAGCAGATGCTGCGCCTCTGTATCTGCAGCTCTCTCTGCCCCCTTCCTCCACGTGCTGGAGAGACCGGTTCTGGAATGTACATTCATGAGGTTATTCCATACGGCGCTGAGCCATTGAAGTGCACTGCCTACAACTAAGGTCCTTTTTTTTTTAAATCCAACTAAAATCCAACTATTTTTTTTTTAAATCCAACTAAGGTCCTTTTTTTTTTTTTTAAATGCATTTATGGAGGCACACTGGTGTGGTTTCAAAGTGCTGTGCATGGTTTTTATTTGTGCGACGTCCATTGACTTTTTTTTTTTTTTAATAGAAACTATGTAGCAAAATCTTCCAAGTGCCACTTAAGAGTGCTAGGATTTCATTCCTATCATCCCTATCCTTTTTTTGCAGACTATTCAGCCAGTAATATTCAGGGCTTTTCTTAATGCCTTCCATCTCCTCTGCACTGCTGGGAAGGGGCCAGCCATCAGCCAAACAGCAAGTAAATAGACTGCGTGCATTTAGTGTAGTGACGGGCACATATGTTTTTAGTGAAGAGTTTATTTGCCAGAAGAAAAGTAGTTTGAGAATTCAGGTCAACTTTTGGTGACTCACTTTGAACTAATAAATATAAGAGGTGAGGACAGAAAGATTTCAGAAGTGCAGAAAAAGTTCATATCAATTTTTCTGAAACAAATCAGCTCTGTTTAGTTGGGCTGGGCTACTCCTCTTGCCAGCAGCAAAAAAAAAAAAAAAAAAAGGGAAGAGGAAAAGGGGCAGGAGATTCTCTTGCCCCAAACCCAACATCTAAGTCAGAGGTGTTTAATAAATCCATTTCCTTTGGTGCCCATCGCTCTCCCACCCCAGCCCTTGCCCCAGCTCTCCTCCTCTCCTGTGCCAAAGCTCCTATTTCCAAACCCATCCATTACCATCTTCCACATCCCTCGGTCCTTCTCACGAACATGCCCGGGTCCCAGATGGAGAACCCCAGGCTCTGCCATCCCACACCTCTCTTTCTAAAGCTCTGCATGAAACTCTCCTTGTCCAAACCCACCCAGAGCTCCCCAACCTCAAGCACCTCCCAAAACCTCCCCAAACCCCCTTCTTGCGTCAGACATCCATGTCAGAGCAGATACCGGGCTCCTCCCCGGTGCCTGCCGCAGCCCACTGTGCCCATCTTCACCTCCTGAAAAAGCCTCTGACTGTGCTCCAGCAGCGAGCGAAAAATCCCAGAGGGATGCTGCACTGATCAGTAGTACAGAGTCCTGTCCCAACAGCTCTCCACGGGCAGGAAAGGAGAATTATGATGGGGGGAAATCTGAGGTACAGAACCTCTTTTTTCAGGTTGCATTCACAAGGGACTGAAATGTCAATTAGATCTTGGCAAAAATGTTGCCCTTAACACTCACTTAAGATGTAAAAGAGCTGGATTCAGTCCTCAGCCTCCGGTTACACTGGAGAGAGGGTGATCTCATCTCCTGTTGAAGGGGAAAGATGATCTCAGTAGTACCTGGGCCGGAGGAGAGCGAGTGGCTCCAGAGGATGCTGACGCTCTCCGCAGAAATTCAGTCCATGTCTTTCCTCCAAACCAGTCACAGAGGGGATTTGAGCTTGGTTTTTGTACCACACAGAAAACACTATCCTGTTGGCTGTTCAGGTGCCACTGGGGTCACACTCCCTTCCATCTACTGTCCCCTGTCAATCTCAAGTTTGGTTTTTGTTAGAGTGAATAAAGAAGCAAATCCCAGTGAACTGAACATGGTTCTTTCAAGCACACTAAGAAATTTTGTTGAAAGCTGACTCAAAACCATATTATTTGATTTAACTTCTTTTTCAGTTAGTAAATTAGGAAGCACCACTACTGAGAGAGCTCCAGCCATGTGTCCCTGCCGTGGAAGGACACGGTCATTTTGGTGCCAGGCGGGCTGTCCCAGCCATGCAGAGAGGCAAGAGTCCAAGGTACCCTGTAATGAGGTGGCAGTTTCCCACTGGGGTAGGTAATTCCACTGATTTTGGTGAAATAAAAAGCTGTGAGGCTCAAAGATCCTGATGTTAACCTGCTACCACCACGCTAAACCCTTGTTCTGGCTTTTCGAGTTCAGTGAGTTCAGCCCGTGCAGCCCCTGGCAGCAGCCACTGGTGCAGGTATTTCAACATAATGGTCCTTCTTCACAGGCACGGCAAATGGAGCTCTGAAGAGATTTATGGATGAATGTATTGAATAGCATTGCATATTTGAAGATGATAGAGTCAAGTATCAGTGTAATGGACTACAGCCTGACCTCACAGCATCAGTTAGGACACCTCTTCCCACAGAGGCATGGTCTATACCTGCCCTGCATCCCACCCAACTTGGTGCTTTCCAGGTCAGCTACAAAGCTCCAGTCCTCGCCCACGCCAGCTGGGGGTCCCCAACTTGAGCATACCCCATTGTTCAAATCTCATCTCCGACTCACAAAATGAACACACCTGTAGTCTAACTGCCGGTCATTTAGCAAACGACCTCATTTAGAAACTAACCCCCTCGGTCCAATTATCCCTCTTCTTCAGCCATGTCCTTATGTAGCAGCATTGCTCATTTATATGCTAATTTTACTAAGTCTACTTCAAAGGGGAGAATTGTTTGTTAAAAATCTTACACTCCAGCCTCAGTTCAGACCATCTCATTATTTACCTGCAAATTTAGGGAGATATGGGTAAAAGCTCTGTTCTTTTATGATCTATTGTCTAGGTGATCAAAGGAAACCATTCAATATGAAGATCAAAAAGAGTCTGGCTCCCAGCAGCCCAGCAGCTGGCTCTGCCAACTCCCAAAGTCCGCAACCTCTGTTATAAGTAAAGACTGATTTTACTATTAAATAACTTTTGATTACAAATTGGAGGGAAAAAATACCCTTCACAATCATAGTCCTTTACTAAGGTGTTAATGAAACTAGGCTTCATATCGATATTATCTCAATTATTAGTCAACGCATAATCACTACATATACAGTGTCTCTATTAATAATCCTCAGATAATGAAAAATATCCCACAGACATAACTAATACTGCTTGATAAATTGCTGGTGGCCCACAGCTAACCCAGATTTTCTTTTTTTATATAGATATACTGCTCAAAGGATTTTTAAAACAGGAACTCAGACACAAAAGTGTTTACTACTTAGAGAAGGCAAAAGCAGTGACTGTAGGTTGAAGTAGCAAACTGGGACACCTCATGTCCCGGTCTGTTAGGGAATTATGTCAACAGCATAACACGATGTGAATAATGAACCCATGCTTTTCAGGGCTGACATAATTCCTCAGCCTAAGGAATTTCAAGAACCGTGATTTGCAGAAATCCTACTCTTCTAGAAAAGATAACTCACAGAATTTTTCATCTTCACCACAAATAAACGTTAAATAGTATACAGCTTTCTTTAGAAAAATAATGTGAGAAGTGCAAAAGTATAGACTTTCAGGCTTTAATCTTCCCTTTAAAGTCAACACACTGTTATTCACTACAGTGTGTCTCTTTTCCACGCTACAAATGGCAATAAACAAGAGGCTGAGCACTGAAGTATATTTGGGGGTTCTGCAAGGGGAGCGTGAGGATATTTTGACTTCTGAGATAATGAAATGTGTCGGGTTTTTTTACCAAGTCACTTGATGCATTTCTGAAAATACACCGAATTCTCCTAAAAACATTAAGCTACCTCTAGAGGAGAAAATCCTCCAGTGCTGCTAGGAAAGGTATTTTTCTTGTTGTGCTATAGCTGGTTTGCGTGATTCAGTATGTTGTACCCTTTCCTGTCAGTCAGTAGTAAATGAATACCTCAGCAGGTCTTAGATGACTTGTAGTGTTGTTCCTGTTTGGAGCAGATCTAAAGCTGCTGTTTTGACCAGTTGTTAGTATTAAAGGTCCGATGGCACTTTACAGGAGGGTTGGGGTGTAAGTTTTGGTGTCCTGGCCAAATTCCAACATGGGTAATTAAATTCTGTCCATCTAAACTTCCCCCTGTGGCTTTAGTTGGCTCAGGTATTCTTAATTTCCTGTCTTAAAATGTTCCATAGTGTTGCAGCGGTGCTGTTAAATAGTTGCCAGGTTTCACCTCGCAATGTGTGAGATGATTCATACCTTACAGATTTGCAGATAGCTGCACGTCAGCACAGCCTATGAGAGCTGGAGAAAAGGCAGAGTAGAAATGACAAGATGTCATAATGACTGCTTCCTCCATTCATTTTCTAATTTTGTGACACTTCAGAAAAAAAATTAAAATCTCTCCATTTGTTAATGAAATAAATTCCTCTCCCCCTCAACCCTTCCATTTCTTGCATGCCCAGGAGAGAAGAGAGCAGCTGAACACGGCGTGTACGGGGCTAAATGAAAACCCAGATGCCAGGACGTGAAGAAAACTGAGGTCTACATTTGAACTGCTCTCCTTCCTCACCTCCACAACAAGCAGAAGCACATTTTTTTCATTTCACATTCTCCGAAGCGTTGAGAAATTTCACTTCCAAATCTAAGCTTTATGACCTGAAATCATTCTTACGGTAGTTTTTCTTCTTAAACTGTAGCATCAAAGCACCAAAACACTGCTGAAGGTGAGATGAGCCCTAGTGAATGTATACTTTATGTTGCTCCCTGTTTTGTCCTTTCACTGGCAGTTTAAAAGCTAAACAAAGTCTATATTACACACACACACCATAAAAATAAAATACAGCCCCCAGAAAGTCCTTGTTCGGTGTGGCATATGCAAGTCTGTTGTTTGACACTCCTTCATCGTTATCATCTGCCCCGTTTCCTCCCTTAGTTTGCTTCAGCACTGCAAAAATTCTGAACCCAGCCTGGCCGTGGGGGAAGAGCTTGAAGTATTCAGTCTCTCACCAAAAACAAGTTAGGAAGTGAAGGTGTCTTCGTTAGGGAAGAGAGAGAGGCTTTCCCATTAGCTGATTCCACCTAAAAACCCAAGGAGCCCCCCAGACACGTCTACCTGAATCCATTGCTCAGGTAAGAAGAAGTGGAAAATGAGGCTTTTAACTTAAGCACCTCAGTTTGTTGCCTAAGGTGGGAGGAATATCCCTGCCATTTTAACACAAACAACATGTAATGTGTCTGCTTTGTGGTACATGCTCATGCATTTATCATGAGGTAGCAAAACCAGGATAGTAATAAATTGGTGAGATTTCATTCGCATACAAATTTCTGAAAACTCTCAATGGCTATAAAAGTCACCAGGAGCCCAGCAAACACCCAGTACTGTCTTCTGCAGTGTCCAGTATAAGAACAAGATCTCTTGCAAGAGTAGGGGAAGAAGCCGAAATGCATAACAGCTCGAGACTCTTGTTTTTATGGCTTTCTCCCGCAAGCCTTGCTTCAGAAATGGATACCAGTGTCGCTCCCACGAGAGCTTTGTCTGACTGCTCTGCTCGGGAGCTGGGTGAGTTACCGGCTGGATTACAATCGCCTGGCTGCCCGGTCTGCAATTCTGCGTTAGTGAGGGGTAATGGGCAGACTTGTAAACTTTTTTAAATAAGGAAAAAAGCTCTTGCAGAAAGAGAGAGCAAATATATGCCAGCTTTTGTTAATGACAAATGCAGAGCAGTAAAAAGGGGGGAAAATTAATGCTGCTTTGGGATAAAAGTGTCTTGAAGAGGCACATCTTTAACTGATCAGGAAGCTCTGGAGGGTGGGCCTAATCTTTTTGGTCTAAGCAACAAAATCTACGCGTCTTATTTTCTGGCAGAAAGCCAGTTTTTCTAGTCTCAAGATTTCCTGAAATGAGCTCAATTAGGGCCTGATCCTGGAAACCTAGAAGGGGCTGAGTTCCCAGGAACCACTGTGTAGTATGCTGAAAAAAAAAAAGAGTTTTTCTGCCACCCTGAATGAAAAGAAAAAGTCAAGCACTTTCTTAATTAGGATAATCATTGGCTATATAAAGCCACAAAGTGATGAAAAACGTGGTGTAGGAAGTCCCAGTAAGCGAAGCTCCGTTTGAAAGTCAAGAGTTTTCACTTTGTCCTCCGTGAATGCAGGCAGGGATCATTTTCTTGAACTGCTCCGATCCTGCTGCCCTTAAACATATAAAACTCCCACTTCAATCAATGGGAGCTGTGCGTACTTAAGAGCTACCAGGTCGGGCTCATAAATGTCTGTCACTGCTTGTATGACACATCGGCACTCTTACGGCTGATTAAAGGAACAGACGTGTCAACAGCAGATGAGACCTTTGCACAAATAGGATAACGACACCATGTCAATATTTTCCTAATGTGTGAATAAGTGCTGTGAGGGACAGGGCACACAATATTCAAGAAACTGAAGTGTGGGAGATGATTGAGAAAGCTTGCTGAATTCTTATCTAAACACAAAAAGGAAATATTAAATATTAAAACAAATTATTAATATTAGAATATAATATGTTAACATGACACCTCACCTTCTCTAAAGCAGCCTGTTACCACTTGCCCTTGATATATAATCATGCACTAAACAAATGATTTTCTGTTACTGCTTTCCAGTATGGAATAAACGGGGTGGAAAAGCTTTCTTTTTGTCAGAGAGAGAGAAATTTCCAGACAAGGTTGCACGATGTGGTTACTGGAGGTGGCAGTAGCAGGGGTACATTCGGGGGGCTTGGCCTTTGCAGCGTGTGGGGTTAGCGGCACGAAATGGTGTTAAGCCACCCTGAAGCCCTCCAGTCCTCGGGCTCTCCAGCTCCAGGACAAGTCCTGTGCAAGAAGTAAAGCAGTGCTGTTTTTCTTCTGTCTTATGCCTTGTTAAATATGGCTCGGAAACAGCTAATTGTGTAAGCATAATTCTGCATTTTTAAGATCACAAACTGATCTAAGTCAAATTGACTTAGTACATTTATTTACTTAATTCAAGCTTAAACAGAAACATCATCATTTAGGTGTATGAATGCTTCTGAAGAGGTGTGTCTGGTGTCTGGGACCACTTGGGGATCTTACAAACATTTTATCCTTGTCCTTCCAGTACCAAAGTCAGTGTTAGAGTTTATATGAGCAATTGAGAGGAGACAGAAGAAGGGAGACGGTGGTCAGCCATGTACACAGACAAGGGCTTCCCTTCTCAGGAAAAGCTTCTCCTTGCCAGTTGTCTTGACTTAAGGCTGCTCTGTAGCACCTCACAGGGCAGGAGATCTTGCCTGCTTTCTCACTAACAAAAATCTTACTTTTTTATTGACTTTTTCTGGTATTGCCATTTTATTGAGGGGTAGGTTTCCATTTTTCTCCAGTCCAAATACAGTGAGAGTGGCCCTTGCTTACCTCATTTTTCCCCTTTGCTTGAGATGGTTACACGATGTAGGAATATGAATTCATCACGAACTCAGTGTTGCCATTTGTCTTTCCTCCCCACCAGCCCTGAGTCCTCATGGTCTTTTTTCTGCCCCCTCTTGTGTAAGCCGTTCTCAGAGTATATAGGCTCTCTCAAAACATAAGTGGATAGCAGTGCCAGTTACCTGAGTTACCTGCTCTCTTGGTTACGAACATGGGAGACACTAGTCCATTTCTGTCCACAACAAGTCTTTAAGGACTCTTTTTATAAATAATGTATTAGCAACCAAAAAATGAAAGTAGACAAAGTGGACAAAGCCAGTATTTAAACCAGACTCCCAGGAAAAATAGAAAGGAAGACTTGTGGTTGGACCCACTCTGAGCAGGGCCTGGACCAGAGGACCTTCAGAGGTCCCGTCCAACCTGCTGGAGTCTGAGGGTGGAAGGAGGGATGGAGTGAAAATGCATTAACACGCTTCTGCAATGGACAGACCTAGCTCAGATCTTGGCTAGTCATAAGGAAAAGGAATGAGAGGCTTCATGATTCAGAAAAGGACCCCAGACCTCCTAAGAAGACCGGGTACTGCTTGGCAGGCTTGGATGAGCTGCATTAGTTTCAGGACATAAGCATATAGGACCAATCATTACGTGAAAATGCAGGAGGCCTTCAAAGTGCTTGAAGTGAGCATCTGATGTCTTAAACTGAGGGCCAAGAAGCACTGGGGAATTTGGAAGTGCCCAGCAATCATGCAGGGGGAGCTCAGTCATTCCCATGCCAAATTAGTGATGATTTCTGACGATTTCTGGGCCCTACAAGAAAACTGGGCATGTGTCAGCAGTGCCTATAACAATGGGACTTTCACATCTGTGTTTTTACAGTAGAATTTGTAATTCTGTAAAGTACTTCAGTGCTTGTGAAACCCGTTGCATGAATTAATAAATAATAATAGCTTGGAAACTGCAAGACATTCTGCTTCAAATCTAAGAGGACTCTAATCCTTTCATGCTATGAGGACATCTTTTCTATATTCCCTTTCTTGGGATGTCAAAGATATATTTTTCCAAAGCATTTGAACAATTTGACTGGGACCCAAGGGGAAATTCTGGATGCTTTGTGGTGGAGTAATGAGTCAGAAAGTTTTCTTGCCAGGGATTGAGAAATACCTGACCTCATTTCTGAGAACATTGCATGCAAGGGAAAGATTTTGCTCTTAGTGGAATTCTAAATGTTTAGTGTAGACCTCTGAGCATAAGGCAATGGTATCCCTCTTCAAAAAAAAAAAAGAATTTGTGATTATCTTTGTATTTACTTATAGGGAAATATATGTTTTAGGTCAAATTTAAAACCTGAACAGTACAATTAAAATCTTTGTTTTGGACTAATTTTAGGTGTCAAAAGAATATAATAGTGAAGAGTTTCTGATTATTGTTTATTGAATATATAGCTTTGACCTAAGCTGTAGCTTTGTCTACATAGCTTTGCCTTTTAAATCATAAGTCTGGGAAAGCTGCTGGGGGTCCAACCATTTGCACCGAGGTAGGATTAGCCATATCTATTGCATTTCTGACAAATATTTATCTAATTCCTTCTTACAGACCTCCAGCATTGAAGATGCCCCAAGCAATCTATTCCCAATGTCTAATCTGAGTCATCCTTGCTCCAAATGTAAACCCAGTGTGCCTCAGCTGCTGTGCTATAGTTGTAGAGAACAAGCAGCACGCATTAGCCCTGTGGCTATATGGAACAAGTTTTACTGAACTGCTGGCAATTAAAATTTGGGGCATTTTTGTTTTTATAGTCCCTGGGTCTGTAATCAAAATACATGCTCCATAAGAAGAATTACTACCGGACCTAAGTAAAATTCTATATGTAATTGCCAATTTTGTATCATTTTCTTCTGCAAAGGATGCCTAATTCTTCAGGTGCACAGCAAAGCCCCGGTGGCTGGCAGCTATTCTTTGGGTGGCAGGCTGGATGAAATCCCCAAGGGATGCATGCGGCTCTCTGCTTTGCTTTTTTGTTTTGCTTTGCTTTACTTTAAGTTTTATCTCAGTAAGTCCATAAACAGTATTATTCACTGAATTCCATTTATTTGCCACAAAACCGTTTGAATTGAGCACATCAGGGTTTGACTGCCACCTTATCTTGGTATGTCATCATCAGACAAGCACACACAAGCGTGTATAAAACTCTATGGAAAAATTACCAAAGCTGATAGTTTACAAAAGTTGTTTTGGTTTTTTTTTTATGGTAATTGTTCCAACTTATGATATTCTACAAAAGAAGCTCCTAAATCCACAAAACTTTTTTTTTTTTCTTTTTTAAGGCAGTGGGTACCACTGTCTTTAATGAAAATCAGTCTTTTTATCCTGGAGACTAATATAACTCCTGGCCCTGGAGTTTGAACCCTATCTCCCTAGACTGCCAGAGCATTCTCATTTTTCATCCCCGCTGAGAACACAGCTACAGCACATTTCCTAATTTCTATCATATGTTAGTGTGTTTCGTAAAATGCAATTCCCTTTTTTTTTAAATAAAAATAATCAAATAAACCACTTTGCAATGAATAGATGTTTTCCACTTTTTTACCTTACTTGATCAACTCATTTGAGAAGCCAGTACTTATTTTCACTAGAGCTAGAATTTGTAAGACTTCAGTCAAAAATGTGACTTTTTTATATCTTATTAAATTTCATGTGGGTTATGCAGAAAATAAATTACACGCAACTGTACTACATAAGTACCATTGCTGTATTTTTTTTCACCGAGCAATTTCTGAAAGCAGTATAAATCATAGGCTAAAATCTGCTGCCCTTCCTCCAACCTCGCTGAGCCAAAATCCCATTAAAGTTAACTTTGAGATTTGGCCCCATGACTGGATGAGTATGGGAAAGCCTGTAATTTATAAGGCCATATCCAGTCTATTATACTTCTGGAAAATGTGCAGAAATATATTTTTAAGAGACTTTTCTCTCCAAGTTCCTAAAAAAGCCTGAGTAATTTCAGGGAGGCAATCTGATAGACAGATTTGTATGAATATTTATATAACTAATAACAGAGCCAATACTTCTAAATATTTTCTAAGAATATTCAGTCAAGTAAAACAGTGAATGAGTCTTGGCTGTTTGTCTTCTTTCTATTTACTTTCTTTGAATATTCCCACAGATGAGTTCACAGGCAGGAGTGTTGAAGAATAATGACACTATTCACAAAGTGGATTTAAACTTGTAGCTCGGAGCAGTTTCATCAGAAATCTCTCCTAATGTGTGAATAGAAATAATGATATGTGGCAAGTGATGTTCAGAAAGATCTTACATTTTTAATTTTGAATAGTGAGTCTTGCAAATGTAAACAATCTACAGGTGATCTTCAGAGAACCTATTGAAAGAGTAATTTCAACTAATCCAAGAAAATGATAAAGTACCTTTGGAAAATATGCAAACAGAGAAAGGTTAAATCAATTAAGTAGGTTATTTACTACAAAATACTCATTCAGCCGTGGAAACTAACCCCGAACAGATGTACACTGCTCTGATGTACGCTTGTGGTCTATTTGAAGATAAATTAAAATGCTTCTCTTAATATCAAAAAAATACTCTTCAAAATGCTTATTCAGATCTTCAGTGATTACCAGGAACATGTGCAGTGCAGTATTAAACACTGCAAATATATGCATCTTAAAGGTCAGGACCTGAATAGAGAAGTCTGTATTTCCACCATAGGAATTAATAAATTCCCACATATCCTATATGCCAGAGCTCAAGTTCTTCATTAAATAGCTTGAATTTTGATGACTGAGATGAAAACAGCCAAATACAAATTTAAGAACTGCTCTGGAAGCTATTTCAATTGTAGCTAGGGCCCGTGCTCCGAAGTCCTGCCAGGCTCTTCTCCAGAAGGACATCTTACATCTGGTTGAGTCCCCACTGGTGGGCAGACACTAAACAGGTGAGGGTCCCCAGTTTACCTCGACCTTACAGTTTTGAGTAAGTAATGAAAGAAAATCCAGAAAAATGTATCAGTTAGGTCCATTTTTCTGCCTACTTACTGCCCACCAGGAAGGGGGAAGAGACTAAAGCTTCTCTGTCTGAACGGGCAGTGTGGACACGTTTATAGGACATGCAGAAAAGCTGGCACTGATTATAAGAGTCTCTTGGATCCATCAACAATAAAACACAGTATAGATTTTAGCAATCATAGGCTGTTCAAACAATGGACATTTACAAGGCTAACTACTTTATTCATGGAACTTTTACTTTCTTATATGTTTAAACTGCTTGCACATGTATGTGTAAACCATATTCTTAAATGTACACATGGTCTGCAATTGTTTCAATACCCATAACTTGTCAGATGTAGCTGGTTATTATATTTTACAAACACTAATATGTTTGATTGATGTTGATATGTTCTGATTAAATTTACTGCTGATTAGTTGATCATCACTTTGAACAACAAGAAATTATATTTCACTGTTTTATTACACTGATTGGCATTCAGTTTATCAACCATGGCACCAATGGGAATTACCAGAGCTAATTGATTTCTAATGAGGATATATTAATTACATAGATGTAAGGAAATTCAACCATTTTTATTCTGTTTTATTTTAAGACAAGCAAACATGAGACTATGAAAAGGAAACATCCAGATTCTACAGTAATCCTTAAATTCTACACAAGTGCATTGACCTTATACTTTAGATCGATCTGCCTGTATAATGGATCTTTACTTCTGAGGGCTTTTCTTCTGATTCTGACTGAAGATTTGAAGAACTGTATCTTTTTTCTTTTAAGTGTAACATACTGCTTTTTTCATCAAAAAATAATTCCTAATGGGAGAAATAATTGTTTTGGTTTTATGTTGTACAGCTTCATATCTTCTGGGGTAAGAAAAAATGATTTTAAATAACACTGTTATTAGTTTTAAATACATGAGTAAAAAAAGGAATCAAGGACATAAAATATAAAAGTAAAAAAAAAAATTAAAGCAATTAAAAACCTCTTCAGAGTCCTTACTTAAAATCTCATATATCTGCCTTCCCCTGCCTGTGGGTGCTAAGATGAAACGTTCAACTAATTTTGCAGTTTTTAATACTAGCTTACTGGGTTTTGGTTCATGAGTCTAATACACCCCTTCTATCTGGTTCTCACATACTGATATCATCAGTGCCATTGGCCCTAATTCAACAAAGCACTTACGTATGTGTGTAAATCCCACTGACATGCATAGAGGGTTGCACTTTGCTGAATTGGGGGCTGCTGTCATCACAAAATTAAACATGGAAAAAACCTCTAGTCAAGACTTTCGTATGTAACCTGAAAACTCGCAGCCGTACGTGTAGACTTCTGCTTGCATTTTCCACAATAGTCTCCCAGCTAGCCTGCAGGTCTCTGCCGCACGCTTAAGCTGATCTGAAGCACGGGGATGCGGCACCCTTGCACCAATGAACCTTCCTGCCTTTGCTTCACACGTTCATTCTCCCTCGCGCTTTCTCTTTGTCAGATGAATTTGGTGTTTTGCAAGCCACAGGCTCAATCCTGCTTTAATGCTTTCTGGAAGCCGCTCGTTGCCGGCTCAGGATGATATCTAACTTGTGTGTCAATATCTTCTTTAATGCTCTTGCTCACTTTTAGGCCCGCTAATGAAGGCTGAAGTGTTTCTACTTAATATACTCAGAAGGATCTTTTTGAATGCACTCTAGTTTGAGAATAAGTTGAGGGTTTCTTATGAGCACAAGCTCCAAGAAGAAAGCACAAATACTCCATCTTTAGGGAATTGCTGGCTGTCTTAACATCTCTCCAACATGATTCACGCTAAAGCACTTAGGAATATCAGTCTGTCCATGCGTTGTTCACCAACTTCCCCAGCCTGTGCAGGAGCAGCAGGAGTGGCCTATTGGTATGAATAATTTATGGCTGGGGGTAAAGCATTTTTACATCTTCGTATGTTCACCCATTAAGTGCAATTCAAAACCCACAGGAATGCACAGAATGTGGGGACTTCACCCGGCTCCAAGAGCCTTAAAGGAAAAGAAACTTATCCTCATGTGCCAATGCTGCAAGTAAAAATAACTTAGGAAAACTCTGTTTCTAATGCAGCATTTCAAATGGAGGATCTTAAGACACTTAATATTTCTTAATTATTTTAGCGCCATAGTGCTGACCGTAAGACAGACGCCAAACTGACAGAGCAGTTATTATCTGAATGCTAAAGTTCGGATTTACAGATGGATGTGCTTGCAGCATGCACTCATTAAAGCATACGTTTCCAAATACATTTTATTTCAGATTCTCCTCTTTATAGTATTACAAGACTCATTATGAATAAA
Organism: Mycteria americana; assembly: GCF_035582795.1. Lineage (NCBI taxonomy): Eukaryota > Metazoa > Chordata > Aves > Ciconiiformes > Ciconiidae > Mycteria > Mycteria americana. The sequence continues at coordinate 18,084,985 of NC_134368.1, read as the reverse complement.
ATTAGTTTATTATACATCGATAAGATGCTTATAAAGCACAGGGTAATGTTTATTTTTATGAATCCTTACCTCAATTCATAAAGGGTTTTTTATCTTTACAGTAAAATAGGAACCTGACTGTCCTATTTTCAAACATGTGCAGTTTATTAAAACACTCAAATTCCATATTTAAATATGCTTCTTTTTTGTGGTTGAAATTCAAGTAATGGTATTTAGCCATCAGCAAATACTACCTAAGTGATATGTAGTAATATCACTTATGTAGTGATAGGTAAAAATACTCTCCCAGCATGCTGATGGAGCCTGTGACATGTTTCCAGATGGACTGTGTTGTTCCACAGTATGGGGAAGGGTAGGAACTCATATGCATAGCTTGGATATTTTAGAAGTGACTAGCCAGAGCTTAAGCATCAGATAAACAAACCCAAAACTAACCATAAATTCAAGAGGAAGGTTCAGAGTTGACAGTCCTCATCGAACTACTGGAAGATGCACAATTGCTCTAGACCAAGAGGTCTTTCACAAGTGGCATGTTGCTGCTATCACAAGTGCCTGTATTCTTGCTGGGCAAATGCTTTCAACAGAGCTGCAGTGTTGCTGGAAAGTCTGAGCAGCCCATAGCTAATACATTTGGGTTACCACGCTGGGGACGGCTCAGGCACAGAACGGTCTAACTGGCAGACAGCAGCTGTAAGAAGATGGAGCCTGCTCAGTTTAGACGAAATCTTCTGACAATTAGCCACAAAACTCTGATGTGTCTCAACAGGGCAAGAAGAAAACACAGATGGATTTTCATGAGCTTGAAAAAAAGGAATGGTATTGACACCAAACCAACCCTCTTGGCCCGATTTCAAATTCTGCTATAAATATGAGCATGATAGAGACTTTTTAAAAAGTAGTGTTTTAACTCTAGAAAAAATAATTTCTTTCTGAGTCTTAACTCTGGAAAAGCCAGAAATCTGTTTTAACTCTGGAAAAGCCATCCGAAATACTGATTCCCAAGCTCTCCAAAAAGTATCACCCTGGGGCAGAAACGAAGCACAGAAAATTTCAGCCTAGCTGCTTTATATTTGGCACAGTCATAAGATCTCATAACAGGAGTGGCCGAACAAATCCCTGAAGATGACGGAGACAGGCCTGAAGGCCATGGTTGTGAAGCCAAACACTGAGCAGTCAGAAAACTCTGGAATTAATGGTAGATGATGAACTGTAATTTGCCATACATGGTCTTTAAACACATTATAACATGCTTCTCTTGTTCCCTCCTCTTGAACAACCAGCTTGTCCAGTGCCCAGAATGAGCAAGGTTCAATTAATGAGCAGATCTTCTCAGGGAAAATGTGAGTCCAGTGTGAGAAAGAGAAGTTTTCCCCTTGCCTTGTCCTTTGAAATGGTGTACTTGTGTTTACTGACATAAAAAAGAAGTTTTTAAAACGTTCTACTTAGCCAAGACATCAGTGATCTCAAACTGGTAAGGTACAGCAATCTTAAAGGCATCGAGAAGTGGGTATTAAACAGGAAAGTCTGAGGAACTATAACAGTAGTGAAATCAGTATTAAAAAAGAAAATGCTTTAAAAATCTGTTTTTCTGTCTGAAAAACAGAAGCCTACTTATTAAGTACACATGCACTTTCTGACTTGCAGGTTTGTTGGTGGTAAAGGAAGCTTTTCTTACTGTTTTAATAGTCACATGAAATATGTTTATAGCTAAAAATAACATTTTGTGAACACTTTCTATTTTAAAAAGTGAAAAAAAAAATTTCATAAAACAAAACATGTTTGACAATGTCAGCAATTTTTCAGACAATATTTTGCTTTTAAAAATAAATAAAATTGGTTGAGAATTTTTCAACAGCTTCTTGAAACCCATTAGCCTCAGCTGCCATTCTTAAAGGAAGTGTACAAGAAAATTCATGTGTTTAGAGAGGTATAGATCAGTAGTTAAATCTGGTACTTTGTGAGGTTAACAACCATACACAGTATGTCAATAGAACGGATGCTACCATGTTACTTTCTGACTTTATTGAAAGAAATACACTGGAGAATGCGTTTGAAGGTAGGCAGCCCTTACTACTGAAAGGGGAATACACATCTTGGAAGATACACTTTGCATCAAAACAGCTTTATAAAAAAAAGCTGTTTCCCTGCAGAGGTATTTCTGATTCCGGATCTTTTATTGTGCAGGTCTTTGTTCCTCTATCGTGACACTGAAATGGTTAACAGCAAACTTTTGAAATCAGATTTGAAAAGCGTGATGAAAGATCCTGAGGTTTTGCCTGATTTTTCTTTTCTTTTCCTCTGCGGACAAAGGCCTTGAATGCTGAAGGCTGAAAAGCCTATTACCACCAGAAAGAAATGTAAGTAAACAAGGCATTACAATAATGAATTCTACAGTACATGACACGAAGGCAAGAACCAGCTCTGTGCAGCAAGCAGTGAAAGATTTGGCTGTATCTTGGCAATTTTTCAAAAATGATAACAATAAGAGGTTTTGTCGCTTCAGACATGTAAATCAAAAGGATATTTCAGCACTAAAAATGATACTGAGAGTTTCTAACCATTGACCCCAAACCAGCATTCAAAAATAGACACTAAAACTAAGAAGCTATAATCCTACAAGCCGTGCACAATCAAACCTAAAGAGCTAAAAAGATTGGATTTTTAAAGTCCATTTGAAATTAGGTTGGCAATAACTACCCTTATCCACAGGAGAAGGAGTTCTGATATTCAACGTTAAGATGTGCTAAAAAGGAATAATCCAAAAATTATACCAAGAATATATCTCAAAGCCAGCATTTGAAATGGTCTGAAATTCCCCAATCTTGTTCCTAAATAAACAGCAAATGCAGAGGCCACGCACACGGGTAGTTTGGACTATAAGGACTCTGAGAATTTTATCTGTAGGAAGTGAAAGTGTGTATAAGTGAAACGTGAAGATGGTGAAATTTGGTATTTAGGCTTCTTATAGTGCATTAACAAACGGTGCAAATGTGCCTAAAAGCAAATAAAACCAACAGCTTGGCCAAACTGGTGCAGTAGAGATTTGGCAGAGCAGAAGGGATCTGCAGTTTTATCCTACTGATAAAACTTAAAGCTGCCTGTTAAAACTCCCAAAGCAGGAGAGGGTGCCCATATACGTAAGCAATACCTTAGAAACTCTATATGAACACAGAAATGAAGGCATAGTAACCTGCTAACGGTGAATTGTGTCTTTTGCACTGTTCGCCTCATCTGTGACGGAGGACACGAGCCCTTGCCGCATGGGCGAGGTGTAGCTCTTAATGCCACTGACAGCAGAGTATTGCTGACTTATCTGGGGCATCCTATGGGAATGAGCAGTGTCGCTTCAAGAGACATATCTAAATAGCAGGCAGGATTGGACTGGGCACTTGTTCCTTTCCTTACCTAAGCCCTAACTACACACTCATACAAAAAAAAAGCAAACAAAGGAGCAAAAGAGGGCTGTAAACAAGACAAATACCCAGGTGAAGCGAAATTCCACCACAGAGAGGGTGCAGGTTGAATTCACGTATTGTCACCAACCTAACTGAGGTCAGCACCGGGCCTGGCAACCCCCAGTGCTGCAACACTACGGCCCCTTTTCTCCCACATTAAACTGAACAAGTGTGACAGATTCTCAGCCACTGAACGACCTTCCCTTTAGGATTTGCCCCTTGAGAAGTTTGTCAGAGCCAGGCTCGCAGAGCAGGAGCACAGGAAGTTCAGGCAGCAAACCCACCAGAAATCTCGGTTCCTGACTTTGTGTTCTTCTGCATCAAACTGCCCCACGAAAACAAGCCCAAAAGACTCCTCTTGACAAGCCCGATGCCTGAAAGGGCAGTACGGGAAAGACAGAACTACCTCTGAGGTGGTTTTAGGGTACGACCTAGAATGGGAAGAGTAGCTAAGATGATTTGACTTGGGTGAAGATGACCTTTGGGGTAGAGTGCTATACAGGGTGTGAGAGGGTCACTAACACTTTTCTAATGAGGAGTGGAAAGCAGTACCACTCCATGCAGAGGCAAGAAAAATATCTTTCTTGTATAGACTGTCACCAAAGGGTCAGCATGCAGGCTGTGATGTGAAGTAGGCAATGTTAAAGAAAGGATTTGGGGCATGGGAAAAACTTTCCCTCTCGGCAGGATCAGATCGGGCTTTGATCCAGGCTTGGATTGATCCCAGGCTACAAGCATTTCTGCGCAGCTCAGCTGAGTCCAGTGCAAATAACCCCCAAAGCAGTGACAGTCCAAGCCTGCTCCAGGACCAGAAGCGGTAATAACACATTACAAACACAATAATAAGTCCCATCACAAGTTTGGAAATTTCTGTATGATATTACATGACATAACATGGCATGTTCTAATACAGCTACGGGTAGTTTCGAATAGAGCAGAACAGTCTGAACATGTTCTGGATTAGTGCTTACCGTTATTGCCTAAAAAGCCAAGACCTTTCAGTAACAGGAGCACCTACGGAGCAAAAAAAGAAAAAAAAAACAAAACCTCCCTTGACCTCTTTAAGATCTACAGTAATCACATAAATTTATATGAATCATGACATTAGTAAACTGTGAGACCTTTGTTAAGGCTTCTACAAATGGGCCAGAGTGGAGCTGAAACTGGGACTCTCCAGGGAAATCTCCACTTTCCTAAAGGTCTGCCCCGGCTTCAACGTGTGGAGCTGAACAACTGAAAAAGCAGCTCTCAGTTTCAGCTAGCACCAAAATTGGAATCAAGATCAAAGATTTGGTTCACGATCTGTCCCTGCTAGCCCAGCTCCACTGAAGGCAACAAAAGTTAGTTTCAGTTAAAGCTCTGGCTCAGGGTATATAAATGAACTAAATAAAGTGTCAGAAACAACCATCTTTTTCAGTGATAAACAGTCAACTTTGGGATTTTTTACTGATTCCATTTTGTAAATCATTTTAATGTGCATGTGAGGTAATGCTTTCATGCCAATTTGAGTTGCTTGGTGCTGACCCTTCTCATGTATAAAGGTACAGAAATGAGGAAGAACTATGAAGCCAAATCAAATGGTATAAACATTTGCACTGTGAAACAAAACTTGATTATTTGATAAAACATGTAATTAGATATTAATACTTCATAATGTGTAAACATTTATCTGAAAATCAGCAAATAATAGTTCTCCCATTATTATTACAGAGACCTAATCATATAGCCCTTTCACAGGCAAAAACTACTGCCATGAATGTGTATACTCTTGTTTAAATATATGTGCCAGGGATAAAAACCATAATTCTCCACATGGACTTGTTTATTCAGAAGTATTCAGTACCCAGTACACTTACTGGAAGCAGTGGGATTACGGGTGATCAAGTAGCTTTCAGCAGTATAAGTTACTAAACTTTCTGCTTTATCAGCGTATCGCACGCAAGCAGAAAATTTATTGCTGTCATATTACAAAAGTTGTTGCATTAGCCATTGGGCTGGTATACTTTTTCTCAACATTAAATAGTTCCTCTAGAGCTTGCTACTTTCCACATACATAATTAATTCCCAATGGATTTAAGTGATTTTAGTAACACATTGACGACATCAAAATACTTTATGTATCTAGAAGTTGAACCCAATATTTTTATTAAATTACCGCATTTGGATTAAAATATAGGTAGTGAACTACAGCTCCCAGACACATTCCACAATGTTCATGCTTAGTAGGTCACGAAACCATTGAAGTGTTATTGTAAAACTCAGGAAGGCTGGGGGGTGGGGAGGGCGGGGGGGAATGGGACAAACCAGAGTGAGAACAACCAGACCAACCTAGACAAATTGCACTAAATTCCATAAGCCATACAGACTTACTACATTTTATTTATCCAGAGAAGACAATGTTATGCAGGAATGAGGAGTAACACAGTACGATATGAAGAGGAATTAATTGCATGGCCAATTCACTCATTCGCTGTGAAAGGGAAGGAAGCTGTAGAAAGTTGTCATCGGACAATGTAGTCCTAATAGCAGAGTGTAGGTTTTAGGCTCAGTATTACATGTGCCAGGTTGTTTACCTGTAGAAGCTATTGAGTGAGTTGCAGAGAGGAAAGCATGAAATATCTGTAACTTTTGTGTTTTGTGGCTGTAATTGTACCCTTTCATTTCCAGCCTGGCAACAGACACATGAAACATGGGAGCTTTTTTGAGTATTACACCCAAATTAACAAATTATAATGATTTTTTTTATTTTTTACTATGGTGCTGGTTTTGGCTGGCGTAGAGTTAATTTTCTTCATAGTAGCTGGTATGGGGCTATGTTTTGGATTTGTGCTGAAAACAATGTTGCTAATACAAAGGTGTTTTAGTTGTTGCTAAGTAGAGCTTATACTAAATCAAGGACTTTTCAGCTTCCCATGCTCTGCCAGGTGCACAAGAAGCTGGGAGGGGACATGGCTGGGACAGCTGACCCCAACTGCCCAAAGGGCTATTCCATACCATATGGCATCATGCTCAGCATATAAAGCTGGGGAAGAAGGAATAAGGAGGGGATGTTCGGAGTGATGGCATTTGTCTTCCCAAGTAACCATTACGCATGATGGAGCCCTGCTTTCCTGGAGATGACTGAACACCTGCCTGCCCATGGGAAGGAGTGAATGAATTCCTTACTTTGCTTTGCTTGCGTGTGCGGCTTTTGCTTTCCCTATTAAACTGTCTTTATCTCAACCCACGAGTTTTCTCACTTTTACTCTTCTGATTCTCTCCCCCATCCCACTGGGGGGGAGTGAGCGAGCGGCTGGGGGGGGCTTAGTTGCTGGCTGGGGCTAAACCATGACAACTATAAACCTGTTCCTAGAAATATTTTCCCATTGTGGGAACCCCTTTTGGCTCACAGAGAACTCTCCCCTTCTGACAGAAGCTTCATCTGGTGCCTGTTTAGGTACCACCCAGGGCTCCCAGCTTCCTGGCACTGTCAGGATATATTTCATGCTTAATATGAAAACATGTGATGGGTACGCTCCCTGTTCGCCACACGTCTGGTGCCTGGTCTAATAGCTAATTCTGACTACCTCAGATGGTAGCGGTGGTTTTTCTACTTTTGCTCAGCTTCTCTTTTCATTTCTCATTGGCCAGGGCCTTAAATTACACCTGTCTACTTCATATACCCTACTGGGTTACTGCTCTGTGCAGCTGCACCTGAGAGACCAAAACCCTATTAGACTAGGTGCTGCACAAATATCAGTTTAAAAAAAAAAGATTGATCCTGACATAGAGAATAAGGCAGAAATGGAGAAAGAGTATGCCTGAGGAGATGTAGTAATGCTAATAGGTGTTTGTACATTTTATAAGACCTCCTCATAGAGTGTTTTAGAAAGTAAGTCTGTTTGCCAAAGTTAGGTCAGGAGAGATGACAAGAAAAGAGAAATCAAGATGAAAAAAAGGAACGAACCAGTGCAGATAGGACTGACCACAGAATGAGATCAGGCTGGTTTAGCTAATCCAAGAATACACACTAATGCACCTAGATCTAGTCTGCCTGGGAATACATCCACTTGCATTATTTGTAACAATGCAGCCTGTATTAATGTTTGGATAATAAGGTATTAATGATTAGATAATAAAGACCTACATGCCCTACAGCAGCAGTCCTCTGCAGTTGAACATCTGTGATTGCAGAGGTCCTCACCTGCAGGGCAGAAATGTCCTCACTTTCTCATACCTTAACAGCAAAAGCTTGAACGAGATTTAGCACCAATTGGCTAGCCATCTATTAATGAGGTTTATGTCCTTTAAGAAGAATTTTGGTGTTAAGCTTCTTTCTGTTACATTTATAAAATTCTGCTGCTCTTTTATCTCTTTTGTTCAGTATTTTTGTTACACAAATTGATTTACAGCAGTCCATTATTAATATTTTCAGTTAACTTCTTCTAAAATCAGTGCTTTGCAATACTTTATTTTATTAGGCACTGGTTGCTGGAAAGCCGCCTGTGATTCCCAGCTCAGGTCTGGAAGTCTTCTGTCCCTTCTGGGAACACGTGTTTAGTGTCTGACTCTTCCAGTTCATAATCCTGTACCTCGGGTCTCTGAGATGGCAGGGTGGCAAGGTTAGGTGCTGCAACCTTCAGCACTACAGCACTGAAGGTCTCGCCATGTAAACACCAACTAACCACAACAAAGGTCCTTGAACGAATCCTACTACCCAGGCAAGCTGGGATAGCTGAGGCTCTCCCTAAAGACTGGATGCTGCCAGCTTTCTGGATGTCAGATAACTCAAACATCAGGGGACCTTCGGTTCTACATCCCAATAGTGTCACAAATTCTGCTTTTTTTCCCCTCCTTTTACTCAGGCTTACTCAAAAATTCTCTGCAGACATTTTTTACTTATATAATCAATGTATGGGTCAAACTCATGAAGAAATAAAGAATAGGTATCGTATCAACAATTCACTTTTGCAGTAAATTACATTTGTTAAAATTAGAAACTTGTTGAATAAGGCCTTGATGATAATTGCTAAAGTTGAGTATTTATGGTAAAGTGACACAGACTTAGTCATTAGAAAAGCAAAATCCAGCATTTTCAAAGTGCTGGTTTTCACTGACTACTGAAATTCAATATGCTATCACTGGAATTATTTATTGATCTATTTAACAGTTTTACAGACCATTGCCATATACTTGTTAACATTTGAAAATCAAAACCAAAACAGATATCTTTTATGTTCAGTCCGTCTTGCACTATGACACATTTCCTGGATGAACTATAAGCAATAAATTCCATGTTTGCTACGTGTTTTTGCAAAACCATAAAATCTATGGAGGCATCAAAAATAAAATTTAATAACACAGATGATGCCCAGACATTCCTTTCCCATTGAAACTCCTAAGGGCTGACTTGCAGAGGAATCTAGATGTGCATTTCCCACTGATTTCAGTAAAAGCTATGAATAATTCCTCAAAGTAACTTAGTCACCGAAATATCTTACTCATAGATGATTGCCATCTAATACCATCTCCACTCCTGATTTAGGAGCCTGTGGGAGCAGAGAGCACTTCTGGAAAAAGAGCGAGCTGCTTTACCGGATACAGTTGCAGTTCAGAGGAAAGGACAAGCCCCAGGAGCCAAAGCAGCTGACCCTCCTGGATTTGAGCACCTAACTCTGATCAGGTGTGCACCTCCAGCAGGAGCCTGCAACCACGCTCTGCTCTCATTCACAGCAAGAACTTTAAGCAACATTATCCATCCCCTTGGTCATTTTAGGATGAAACTTTCCATCTGTCCCACTGGTGCTGTTCCACTTCATATAGTCACCACCGGAACAAAAAGAGGCAGAACATACAGAATAGTGGTTAATGAAGATGGACAGAAAGAACTTTTTTATCCCTGCTTCAAGGGATATCTTTTATTTATTCATAATAGAATATCTCTAAGAAGAGACATTTGGAAAGGACAGAGTAACCAAATAACTTGGCCACTGGGGAGCTGGTAGAGCTGAGTTTAAGCAAGTTTCTCAGATCATCCAGAAGAGTTTGAGTCTTGGTTCTTCATCTCCCTAACAGATGCTCTAATTACTCTTAACTCCTCTGGACACACACACACACGCTCTCAGCCCTGCTCACTCCCTCTCCCTCCGTTTCCCAGAATGTTTCTGTTTCACGCTTAGAGCCCACCCACTGGCTGTCCTCCTGTTTCTTTGCACAGATTGAGATGTTGGCTTTGGCTCTGGGCAGCAGTAATAGCAAACTGTATGCAAGTTTCTGTATGCTAAAGAATGGAAACATTTTCTTCTTAGTGTACCTAGTTCAAGAAGGAATGAAATCAGAATGCATTGAATATAGCTCTATGACACAATTTGCACCCCAAAACTACTAATATTTGAGTCTAGTCCTAAAAACTGTAGCAATTTCATCAAATACAACTGTTATTTCTAAAAGAATTGCTAGAGTTTCCCTGTAAGATTTTTGCAAATCTTAATAGAAACACTAAAAAAAGAGTTGAAAGATGTAGATGCAACTGAAAATGTTTAGAGAAGAAAAATGAAGTTTTACAGTCCAGTACCTAAATTCAGCTAAGACATACTTGGACTGGGACAATTAAACTGCCACACTTTGTCTGACTTCAAAAAAGCTGTTATTCAGGACAAAAGCTAGGATAAGTGGAAAAGGAAAGCTTTAGGTTTAGAACTATGAATTTTGGAACAAAAGAACACAGTTTCATTTGCTTAGTTTTTCATATTTACTCAAAATTTTATCAGAGGTGTGATACCATGTAAAAAGAACTGTTCATGTACAGTATCTACATACATATCTCCATTGTAATATTAAATGACCAAATTAGGGGAAAAAAAAGATTTTGTATGTAAAAAGTGTTCTTTTACCCACGTTGGCTAATGGTGGATAACACACCATCGGTATTAGACTTGCTTGGAATTGAAGAACAGGATCTTCGGATGTGTATAAAAGAGAGGTTAAGTATTTCACCTTTAAATCTGGTACTAAAAGCTAAGGAGAAAATCTTGCAGAAGAAAATGAGAGATGAGTCACTGTTATCCATGTGGGTGGGTTTTCACCATCATCTGCTTTTCCTTCAGTCCTGGTGCTCAGTGAGGACCAGGAAAGCAAGACGAGCAGCACTTGCATTCACTCGTGGGGCTTTACGTTGGGACTGTGCTTAGCAGCTGGGCCGGGCAGAAGAGTCAGCTAGACTATGGGCAAAGTAGCTTACCCTGGAATCTGAAGCAGGAACAGCCAGGTACACACCGAGCTGTACTCTAAGCCTGAAAACACACAACCATTTGTCACAGCCTCCAGGGAAGATATTAACAGCCATATGATCTTTTACTTGCAACGCTGGACAATCTTTTAGTAACCTTGTAAGTGCGCCGACTCCTCACTGTTTTTCTGTCAGTACGCCTAGCTACAAACTGACCAGAATTTAGTCCTCAGTATTTTAGGGCATCACGGTTAATGGCAAATCTGTTCCAATAACAAGAAAAAAACATTTTCACCCTTCGGTCAATAAACATTTTCAAGTGCTGCAAAAGCTAAACAAGAGAGATCTAAAGGTTTGGGAATACTAAGCCCCGATTGATTAGAATTAATCATTTATAATGAAGGAAGCAATTGCTTCACTCTTGCCTCAGAGTCTTGCAGGATTTCATGAGGTATTTGAGGGATGCAGGTTTTAAACAAAAATATGAGATTTTAAAATGTAAAATTCAACATAGCAGTTGCAGCTAAGACGTCTGAATTAGTCAAGTAGGCATTCTCACTTTCTGTCATTTTATTTGTAAAGCTGTATTCCCTTTGGTGGGTCAGGTTTTGTGTTAATGCATTTGAATATTATGGCACATCACAAATGTTGTAAGGCTGGGCTTAACTGCTAGAATGGAAGAGTGTTGATTTTATGCCATGCCTTGCGATAGATGTGCCTTTGTGTAAAGCAGTAAAAATTGGTAGAGATGGGATACAAGTAGCAGTAAAAAGAAAAATGTTGAGACTCTTTCTTTTAAAATACATCCTGCAGTTTAGCTATAAAGCTCCTTATTTTTAGAAAACCAGCAGAATTGTTCAGGCTCTGCCCCTGCAGTTTCAATAGCAGTCTAGTGCTTTAAAACCCTGACCTTGAAAAGAAAGCGTTTACATTGTAAATGTACTGGCAGTATGTAGACTATTCTATGACTGAGTATCCAACTGCGGCAAAAAGTTCAGAAGCAGGTTTTCTTTATTCTGAAAGGCCTAATCCGTGGGGCTTTTTTAGTGGTAAAAGCACTTGGCACTAATTGTGACTTAGTTCTAGCAGTGAACCTGTATAATTCTCAAATTTCACACAGGCAATTAATTCCCATGAATACCAGGAATCACGGACTCTGATAGGTGTTGATATGCAGCATTTTTTGATGCTCAGATTTTCTGCAAACATAGGCTACCTCTCAAAGCTGGTTCTTGTGTCTAAAATGCAGTATGGTTGCATAGCTTGGGATTGTACATGAGTTTACGAGGACCAAAGTACTTAAAGGTTAAGCAGAAAACAATCTGTGCAAGTAACCCAGGGATGAAGTGTGGCACTAGAGGGATGTGCAGCCCCTCCTGCTCTTGGGGCTGCCTGTCAGAGGAAGTATGATGGAGGAGAGGCAAAGCACAGCTACTTCGTGCTTTGCACAACTACCCGGTGCAGGGACACCCTGCATCGGGTCCAATTCACAGCAAATCTTTTGTAAAAAGACTCACCTTAGAGAATCTCTGAAAAAGTCCCACTTCCCCCACTTCACCACAAAGTTATCGGGTTCTCCGTTCTGGTATGGAGGCCCCGGTCACAACCCTACAGTTTAGGGAGACTTCCCTCTTGCTTCTAAAGCAGAGATTCACCATTTTTATTATGTACGAAAAATGAGCCCACCTTCTCTGAACTTACCGTTCTCATCCTTTAAAAACAGGATGAGCGTTCTGAGCATTAATAAACAAATCTGTTAATTTGTGCTAAAATTAAACTGGTCTTTTAAAGAAATTTAGCATCTGTTCTTTGTCCTGAATAATCTTAAAACAACAGACTCTCTCAACTCTCCGTGTAGTTAAAATTAATTGAAAACTTGTGCACAAGCTGTACTTTACAAAAATAGGTTGTAATTAAGATAAGTTACTAATTATTGTTTTATCTAATTGTTGTAATTATACAGGATCCAAAGAGGGTCGGGTCAATAGTTCAGTTAACTCTGAAGTGGAGCTACATCAGAGATGTAGCCGGTCACCATCCTCCTCTGCAGCTGTCTTCCCCAAATAAGTCTGCTAGATATGACAGTGATTCAGTGGTAGGAGGTAGACTGGGAATGTCAAGAGTCCCCAGTATTAGTATTTTTTTGGCACAAGTATCACTGTCTGAAGCCAGCATAAATGACTGAAAGGTCTCCTCATGTCATTGTTGCCTCAACTCAACAGCATATTGAAAGAGTCCTATCAGGGAAACTGAGGCACCAGTACAAGGAGATCCCTTCAGTTGCAGTGGCACCACCAGTGTGCTAAAGAAGTCTAATGAAGGCCGTTGGTGGGCAAGATCTAGGAATTTCTTTAGCTGATCATACCCTGTTACGTTGAATGAAGTAGCTGATGAAAATATGGAGAATAAAAACCCTTCAATTGTGGGCGTGTTCCATCAATTTGCACTAAAGCTGATATAAACATGACTTTTTAGAGCAGTCTTGTGAAAATTTGAGATTGGGACACCTTCAGAAAGGCTACTGAGGCAGCAGTTACTGCTATACGGGCTCTCACATCTTTCAAACATCCTCAGCACTGTGCGTTATGCTTTTTAAGTAAATAATTGCTGCAGTCTCCACATCGCAGCTGGACAGTTTAATACAGAGCTGGTTATACTCCAGTGTCAATGGCAGCTTGATAGTTATGTCCAGGGACTCCATTTGACAAGATAAATAATCAGGTCACTGTACACTGCTTGTTACACATTCGATTGAATCCCACCTGCAAGAATTCATCAAATGGAGCCAACAAGACAATGTCTTTCTAGCATTTGATATCCTGAAGTAACTCAAAGGTCCTGCTTCTTCTTCAGCATATCCATCAAACAATCAATGAAGCCCTCAAACAAATGATCACAGAAGGTCACAGTCTTGCCAAATATAACCACTTTGTTAACAGGGAAAGCACAGAATAGCTATACATTTTTAGGGTATTATAAATAAACCAAGGTAGTCAGTTTGGGAGTTAATTTTAATCAAAAAGGGTGTCTTGAATAAAAGTAGCACTCTGTTCCTCCGATTATGTGATCTTAGTAAAATAGGCAGTGCTTTACATGCTTCAAGTAGTTAAAACTATGGAAGTCTTTGTGTCCTGCACTTTAAGACAGTGTCGTAGGATTAACAACCATTTCCCCACTTAAATACTGTTATTTTCAAAAGTTCTTCTGCAGAAAATCTCATGAAGAGTGTGGGAAGCTTGTCTTTCAAAATGGTTACTTTCTTCTAAGTAGAAGTGAGGTCTCAATACGATGCTGCATCTATACTCTGCTTGACTAGGTGGTGATATGAGCAGGATATAGCCCACCATACTCCCTGACCTGGGTCTCTGAGGACATATTTATGGAGACAGGATGATTACAACTGAGGTCCCAGTGTCCACAGTATGCAAAACTCAGGCTGCCCATCAGTCCCAGCTACCTTCGTAGCATATGGTATGAGATATGGGATGAGTGCCCTTCTAGGAAAGATGCCATGAAATCTGGTTTACAGGCTGTCGGCCAGACCATGGCACCAGCACGGCAAAAGCAATGCAGAACGGCAGCCTAGTCATCCTGCAGCTCAGCCTGCGGGCACGCCAGCGCACACCCGGCCTGAGCCAAGCGGCGGAGGTACCCAGGAATCCAGTCTGACCCTGCTCTTCCCTGCCTGCTTTGAGGCTTGCAGTGCTGGTGTGAAGAGAGTTTATGATGAAAAAGCAGAGCAGAAGCAGCCTATATCCACAGGGGCATTTTGAGAAGAACAGCATGTTTCCGTTGTTCTTCCTGTAGCTGAGATCACAGGCTTCTCTTAAGGAAAGTAGCTGCTGGCTATATTCTTAATGGGAACACTATGATGACACAAAGAGAAAAAAAAAGATAATTTCTGGTTTTAGGCAAACATTTGAATCTGGAACTAGAAACACAACAATGCCCCTCATTGGAATAATTTTATTTGGTAATGTTGGTAGACAGCAGAGCTGAGGTTCCTTGGATGCCATTTCTGAGCATTAATCACGCTATCTTCTATTTATTTTCTTAAAATTTCACCTTCCTTTGGAATTTTAGATATTATTTATGTTTCATTTTGGAGAATTACATGATTCCTACAAATTTCTTGTTTAACTTCAGGTTACGTTGAACTTAAGTTCCAACTTAAGTTGGCCTTTTTCTTTATTTTGACATAGAATATTTTCTGCATTTAAGCACCTATAGCTAGTCTCACACAAGTCCTAGAAAACAGAGTAAATAGGTCATCTCGTCTATTCCTCTGCCTCAAGGGAGAATCAACTATACCTCTGTCATCCCTGACAGAAATTTGTCCAACTTGTTCTAAACAGCTCTAAGGATCGAATTTCCACATTATCCTTATCTATTCCAATGCTTAAATATCTTCTCAAAATTGAAATAATTATGAGATTATTAAGAATGAAAATATGCTGCCACATTTCACAGTAGAATCCTTTAAATTAATGTGAAATGACATCTTAATGTAAAAATGAACAACTGTGTCTAGCGGTTTGTTCAAGACGGGTGCCCTCCCACTCACACAATAAGAGATAAAGAATGATCACTACAAGCAAGCAATTGCAAACCCCTTCTCTTCATTTCAGTTTTCCTAATTCTAGGAGCAGGCATTGCATATCTGAACTACCTGCACGTCTTTCGAGGTACTTCAGAAGGTCTTTACTGGAGAGATGTCAGGTGTTTATGCGGGAGACAATCTGGCGCTATGATTATAATTATACTGTAAGCATCTAGATAGTGTATCATGAACACAGATCTTCCAATTTTATTACTTGCTGTTTCAATCATGTTCTCTAACTGAGCTATATTTGAGATTTGAGACCTTAGCAGTAATCTTTTGTATCTGGGACTCACTCTGCTATTGCATGCAGTAGATAGCTTGTAAGAGAGGGACAGCTTTCCATAGACTGACTTTGGCTGCTTTTTGCCCTGTTTCCTGGATGACCATACTCTGGCTGTGAGCTCCTAGAGAAAAACTGTCTTCTCGCCATGCGTTGGTATGGCTTGGTGAGCAACGCCTTGATCCTTTCACAGTGCCGGTAATAAATACTAACAAAGCATAACTAAATTCAAAATAATGACAGTATATCATCAAAAGCTGTTTCAGTAATAATAGTAACAAACAGTGGTGGGCATTTCATGTAAATAGGCAATCTCTTAAATTAAACTGCTCCTCAGAAACATATTGCATTTCTTTAGAGATTCACAAAACAGTGTTTCCATTTAAGAAATCTCTGGTCCGTAATAGACAGGCTTCTGAGGAAATTTCAACGTAGACATATCAAAAGTTTCACCGTTGTTGGTTTTTTCCCACAATAGGAGCAATAGCTGGCATGGTCCCTTCATTCATCCTCCTGCCAGCTGCTTTATTAGCCATTTTAACTGTCGTGGCACAGGACAAACAAGCCACCAGAGAGACTAGTTGAAAGGTAGGTTAAGCAGCTGAATGAAAGGGGGCTGGAGGAACAGGGAAGCGCAAAGCAAATACCTAAAAAAATTAATTTAAACATTTTGCTCTGCTTTTCTTTAAAGTAAACAACACTGTGGGAATTACTGAGGTACTTGTTCTTTTTCCTGAAGTGCAGATCTCTGATTTTCTGAAAGGCTGGGGACTGACGAAATCACCTGCACTTGTAGCCTGAGCAGACTGCCCCTGTCCTAGGAATATTTTTCTCTACAAGTTTTAGCAACCAAAGTTTGTATAGGCTTGTTATTATTGTGCAGGCACAAAGTCACTGAAAGGAAGAGAAAAAATAAGAGACTTTTTCCTGCTTCCATTTCTGCTGGCTGCTGGGTCACCTTCTTCAGCCCCCTGCCCCACAGCGGTGGGTTTGCAGCACTCCCCCCACCCCAGCCAGGGCTGCCGGGGCTCCTGCGTCGGGTTTCCTTCAGGGACCCCCGGCACCGCTGCAACTCCGCACTGCTAAAATCCCCGCGGTCTTTACTTGCAGAGCACAGGGAGAAGTCCAAAGGGACTTCTGCTGCTTCAGAAAAAGGGCCCAATCCTTTACGGGGTACATCAAGCCAAGCATCCTAACTGGTAGTGAAACCCGCTTTATAAGGAGAGGCTTTAGAAAAGCAGGCTCAGCTCTCTGAAGGACAAGTCCTGTTAGAGCCCTCCTGAATCTCCGAGGCAGTAAGGCACCTCCTCGTCCCGGCAGAGCGGCTCAGAGGCAGATTACCCTGCTGCTGCACTCGCACAGCCGAGCACGGCTCCAACATATGTTCTTTGCTTTTTTGGCTGAAGTTACGGTTGTCTATCCTTTCCTCTCCTTCTATCCCCCCCCACTCACCCTCACTCTGACTCTCACAGGAGCAATAAATGCCAGCAGTAAATATTCTCAGCCTTACAAGGATTTCAGTAAATTAAGGTTCACATCCAAGCTTTGGGCAACTTCCTGTGTTCTAAATGGGATCCAAATGAAGGTTTTCCAAAGTCTATACAGTATAATAATAATAAAAAACATATCTAAATCATTAAAATGAGTGACAGCATTCCCTATACCAGTTCTGGGCTCCATAAATAATGTACAAACCCAATCTGCATTATATTAGCAAAAGATAAAAATTAGAAAAGGGTGAAAGTAAAAAACGTTTCATTTTTCGCTAACACAAAGAAAATCCTCCCTGCTCCTGAGCCGAGAGCTCCATCGTGTGGGTGACGGCGGATGCGGAGTCGCTTTCTGCTTATCACTATATTTTTTTTTAATTTTCACTCATTTAAAAAAACATTAAGAGAATATAAGCTCTTTATTGACAAACACCACCAAACCAGCACCAGCACCCTCTGCAGCCCCTCTGAAGCTCTGCTTCATCTCACGTTTTCTCCCAAACTGTCATGGGAAATGGGCTGGTAATCTGTTCTCGTCACTTACGGTGGTTGTAGCCTAAATAATTAACGTCCACTGGCATCCGCGATCTGCTGTGCGTCCCCGCTTGCGAGCCCAGCGTTGCCCGCCGTGCGTGCCGGGGTCAGCGCGTGGTGGCCCCCTGCCCTCCCCGCCGCTGGCCTGATGCCCGGGGAAGCAGTGACAGGCTCCACGGAGCCAGCTGGGCCTCGGGCCAGCTGCTTCATGGAGGCACCTGGGCCAAACCCTGTTCCTGGTCCTACCCTAGGGGTTTTTTCGCCAGTGTGAGGGGGAGCCTCGTAACAGCTTTTCGCTTCCGCTCGGCGTTACAGGGGTCAGGGCTTCCAGCAGGCTCCCTGGGGAGTGAGCCCCATGGCACAGCCCGACCCGCTCCGGGGGGCGGAGGGCTGGGCGGCAGCCGGCGCTGTGCCGGCTGGGGCGAGGGTGCTGCTCAGCGCCCCGTCCGCCGCCCCCTCCCCGCCTAGCCAGCCCATACCTGGCAGGTCTCGCTGGTAGGAACCCTCCCCAAAAATGTTTGCAATCGCTATTTCATTTATGAACGTTTGGAACGTACTTCCAGGATGAAAGGCTACTTATCTGGTTAGCATTATTGCCTAATTTCATCCCATTATGCCTCATTATACACGCTTTGATGCCAGGAGTTCCTGTAGGGCAGCACTATCTCTTCAAGCCACCCTTCAAATATTTGTGAATACATCCCTCATTCTCTTACCAAGAGAGGTGAGATAAAGCATTAAAAACCCTAGCTTTTCTAGCAGTTGGCTTTTTCTTTTTTTTTTTCTTAACACGCTCTTCAGAATTTGAGATGCTTTAATTTAACCATTATTTTCTCGACACCGTTAACCAACAAAGAGTGCTTTGTTACAGGCAGTGGTGAATAGCATGGTACAGTTTACAAAGCAATATCCTCCTAAATGCTACCGAATGCACCAATCTGCTGCACTGTCATAGCTTTGTGATTAATAGAAATTTGGATGTAGCCTTGGCTTTTAAAAGTTGCAGACCACAGCACAGAGGGGGGCCTACGGAATGAGACAGCATCGAGAAAGGGAGGACACAGATATTTCATCAAAAACGGGCAGAATTCCCCCGGAGGGCAGACCGCAACAGAAAGCCCGCACAGTGAGCGCATTCATGAAGCGTGCGGGCTTCCATAGCCGCCGTGTCACCGCGGGTAGTCACCAGTACCAGCAGGGAGCCACTTCCCGCCACACACTGGTGAGACTGGAGCCCGATGCTTTGGGACTCAAGACTCGCACCTTGTTTGTAAGGGGGGCTGAGGAGGGGCCTCTCTTTGACCCCCAGGTGTTTCTAAACGGTAGCTCAAGCTGAGTATCCCAGCTCTTAGGCATCTGCGAAAGAACAAAATGCAAATCTAGTCCCCTTCTTTTTCCTTCCAGAGCAACTATGTGAAGTAGAGTTTGGCCATACTGGGGACTCAGGCCCAACAGGATCTGCATCAGATCTCAAAACTCCAAATTTCACATGAAACTCATGGGAGGAGAGGAAAGCTACTGAGAGAAGAAGGAAAATAGGCTTGAGGACCGTGCCATTTCTTGCTCAGCTGGGACAGAAGCTCACCTTGATAGTGCTGGAAGGTAGAAGTGTGCTGATCCTGCTCCGGCAAAGCCCAGACTTTTAAGCAAGGTGGTGAGCTGGGGGTCCGAGATCAGCAAGGCATTTTGTGATGGAGAAGGAAAGAGCGAGACATGAAAACCAGACCAAAGAGAGGCGAAAATGAAGGAGCTTACAAAATTAACCTTGTATATATTAGATGGAATATAACGTCGGTGTTCTGTAACATTTATACTCAAGGCAGAAGGAAGTACAAAATACTGTTTGGTGGATTGCTGCAGTTCAATGGCCATCAGCTGTTCATAAATCAAGTACACAGACAGACTGCAAACTGCCTTGCTGCCATGACAAAGACACAGTGATTAATGCTTCCGTTATGGATTAGGGAGGCACTGAGGTAATATTATATTTAACTCTAAGATGCTACCTTTTTTTACTTCTCAGCTGAAGGCCAAGCAAAGTTTAGTCAATATTACTCAGAATTAAACGGCTAAGAGAGTGCCATGTGTTTTATTTTATAACATACACATGTGTGTCCTTGCCAAGGGGCTTTTTGAATTTTTTTGTAAATTCAGAAACTATTATGCAGTAACTTTGTCAGTATTTTCTTAGACTTATTTCCCTATTTTGTGCTATGTACGTTTCTGTAAAGGCTGTATTTTAGCATATATGTGTATGTGATTCTCTTTCCTTTGCTGAGGCAGTTTTTCAGTCTCTGCAGTGTGGCATCAATCCAGTATCCACAAAACATCTAGTCTCCTCAGCCTGGAGAAGAAAGGAATCACTAGAAATTCCCCAAATTCTTCAGGGAGAGCAAGAAAAAGAGTGTCCGAAGGCTCTCAGCAGGAAGAATCGCAGTGCCCCAGTCTGCACGGAGCCAGATCCTGCACTGCCAGGAGGATCAGGAGGGATCTGGGACACTGTGGGTATTGCACACACGGCTGTCCCGCGTCGTCTGTCCCCTCCAGACCATAAGGCTATCTCCTCTCATATTCCTCTCGTATACAAACTCCTGCTCGTAAACTCAGATTAGCTCAGCTCTTGCACAGGGAATACATGGGTGCAGCTGGACTGTTTTTCCACAATAGGTATGTTCTGAAAACTTCAAGGAACTGTAAGGTCTGTAAGAACCTGTACTCTCCAATGCCTTTCTACGCTCCCTGCTGTTTTCTCTGCCTATGTGCAAAGACTCAGAGGATTCATTAATGGGATTTCCTAATCTCATTAATTGACCAAGTGTGGGGAAAAAAAAGCCACAGACACTGATAAAGCTAATATGTGACTCTGCATTCCCACATTCGAAATCAGACCTATGTTTTTGGTGTTCTTACACAGCTGATCTGCAGCACTGGCTACTCTGTTGCTACCCATAGCATCTGTCCAACACTCATGCTTGTGTGATTGCAGTGTTTTTAGCTGAATCCACTGTCTGATGGATAGCAGTATTCTAACCTAAATTGAAATATATTTGTTGGAATCACTGTTAGGAAAAATATCTAACTGTAAATTAAAAAATACATTCCTCTATGGTTTCATTTGCCAATGAAAGAAATAAGTGAAATGAAATGAGCCAAAATGCAAAACACATCCCTACATTCATAGAAGTCATTTGCTGCTATTTTAGCAAAATGCTCACGAACAGAACTCATACAACACATTTCCTCAGTTTCTTGTTATTATAGGGCAATTGTTCCATGTTTATCAAAAGACTTAGAGAAACATAATGTTCTTGTCTGAGAAAAGCGTAATGTTAGTGGACAAACTGTTCACTTGATTTTATTTGGCTTCACAAAAAAGGTAGCTGTTTTATTCTGATTAACCAAAGATACCCACTGTTTCCAATATATTGCTGTATGCGCATCTCACTATTTGCCTGCTTAATTCTGTCAGTAGCTATTTCATGAAGGGCACAGACTGGTGCAAAGGACACATCACCAAATACTTTGAAATTTATTCACCCCTTTCTTTTCTCCATTATTCATCAAGAATGCATGGACACTTGTCTTCCAAATCTTTTACTATACTTTCATAGTTCAGATTTTATGAAGCACACAGGTTCCATGAGAAAGGCTCATCAAAGTCATTCATATTCTATATTTATTTGCATTGAACAGTCATCAATTAGCCTTTTAAATGTATGAAATTCTTCTTCATGTTCCTCTGTTATCCATTTCTCCCTTATACAACTGACTAGTCTTTTTGTTTAACCTTCCAAGGCAAAACCAAGACTGTTCATAACCTTACAAAGGCTCAAAATTAAAAACAACATTAATGATTCTGTTTTTTCCCCCGGTAAAATATTAAAAGACATATTTTATTCACATTGATCTTCCTCTGCATACATTTTCTGGTTCAGTAGGTTTCAGCTATTTTCCTTTTGATTTTAAATAAAGCTTTTCAGTACAAATATTTCTTTCAGACTATTCAAACCTTTTAGCATGATAAATAGGCATTGCAATTTGACTGAATCGCTATATAGGTAAACAGTTCTTTATTCCATAAAAATTACAGAAAGCATTGTGACAGTATTTTCATTCTTCATATACAGTTCCAGCTCTTTCAGACACTCAGAAAAAGTATTTATACTAAACACCTTGCAGTTAAGTCATAGTAAAGGCTCTTTACTAGGCATGAGTCTCATTTCAGAATGTCTCTCATTTGGGAATAACTCTATCATCTTACATTAGTTAATCAGATAGGTCTGAGCTTAAGTAACTTCAGAGCCTGAGAAGACAAAACATTCAGGGTTTGCGCTGACTGTGGATGTGTGAAGATGTGCCTCAGACTTCTCACATGACCTTGAAGTCCCTGTTCATGGCTTGCAGGGGTGCATGGAGGTGCAGGGTTCGGAAGTGTGCCTTAAATCCTGCTTTTCTGGGTCTTAGCATTGTGCTTGGGATCCTTAAGCTCTACTTCCTACTTCAGAAATCCTGGTAATCAATGGTTCTGTCCTGGTTTTGATATGCAGAAAGTGTCAGTATGGATTTGCAGAGCGTGGATACGGCCAGCTGTTACCCACTGGCTCGGCGCTGCAGAGCTCAGAGGTCTGGCTGTACGGCACGCCTTTAAATGGGCACGCAGCTTTCCAAGGGTATGGGGTTCCCTGCTTACACGGGAACAGTCGCTCAGTTCATCAAACCAGGCATAGCAAACACTAAATAGGGGTAGGAAGGATGCTGAGTGTATTTTTGTTGTTCTTCTCACTAACTAGTTTACTAGTGGTTTATTGCAAGAATATACAGCGAATAAAAGTGGTTCCTAAAAAAGTGATGGATATGAAGTAGCGAGTGCAAAAAAATGAACAACAACATTTCTCAGCTGGCTTTTTCCAGGGGAAGAGGGGCTTCCCCTTGGAAGTTTCTTTTCCTGAATTAAAGACGGTGCTCTGCTGGCTGGGGTCGCATTGGCCTTTGCCTTTTTTAATTTTCCTTTGGCAAAGATGCGTTCTTGACTCTATGGGTACTAATGTGAAGGGTGTGGACTATGGATCCTCTTCCTTCTTCAAGAGGAGGAATTTCTGAGGTGGTTTAAAACTGCAAGTGTGAAAAACGGATGAGCAAATTTTAGCAGCTACACGTTTTGATTATTGTGACTCAAAGTCTGGTGATATCTTACATCAAAGAATAAAGACATTTACAAAGCCCCAGGTCTTTATGGTAATGATCAATGAATGATCAATAAATACAGAAAACAGTTCCCCCTGATGTAAAACAATGGCCCAGAGGAAACCGATGGTTTAGTGACATTAAACTGCAGCTTTCCTCATTAGAGCTCTTGGTAAGGTGTGCCCTGTGATTGATGACAGATCATTTATACAGCATTACCAGCAGGCAAATAATTCTAATTACAAAAAACATTAAATCATAATCACTATGCAAATAATTTACATAATGTAATGGAATATCTGGTCATTACAGGGCAAAAAATTCACAATATTAACTGAGGTTAGTCAGTTATCATGGAGTAAATAACATTAGAAATTAAACAAAGCCAAGTTAATATCAGGTTTTATCCAGTTAATAACCAGTGAGCGTATCCCTAGCAAAGAACATCAGACCATGTAAAGATGTTAAGTACTAACTTTGGTGTCTAATACAATACAAATTGGAGATAACATGTAAAAACATCCTATCAAGCAGGATGTTACTGGCTATCCGGAGGTGTGTGAATGAGTGGTTGGGGGGGATTCACGGTGAAGCTTACTGATTTTTATTGCTTCATAGATGATATTTTCCTGTCTTTGAAGGGTTAAGTCTTCAGAAGCTGGCCACAGGATCCCGCTTACAATGTGAAGGATAAAGCACTGTGGAAGTCAAAACCAGCCCAGATGAGGCCAGTCTATGTTCACACACTTGAAAGATATCTGTAGAAGTAGCGTTATTCTAAATCTGGCATTAATCTAAATCTATTAACAGGGTTATTTACAACCATGGAATCAGATAATGTTCTCATCCAGCACATGGGACACGCAATGTGCCAGAAATATGGTGGGAAGGAAGAGAGTACAACATACAGGAGGTAGTAATATATCTTGGAAAAAAGCAAAAGGCAGACCAGAGAATGTTGGATTACCACAACTGTGAAAATATGGATGTGAGGACTGAGTTATATACTTGCTAAGGAGGTGAAAATATTAGATGTTTGGGAGAGGCAACAGGAACACTTGTTTTTCAGCTTTTCATTTTCCTATTGAGAGGAAAGGATAAGAGGCAGACATTGTTGCTGCAAATAATGCCTGAAAGCTAACAGATGTATTTGTGAACTTTAATACACATGATTTTTTACTGAAAAGAGATTGCATTTTATTTGCTTGTTCTCATTTTCTTGTGTCTTCTGAAATCATAAAGAAGAAGAGGGTAGTTGGGTCACAAAGCTGGACACTCAGCAGGCACCATTGGTAATTTCAGGGGCATTAGAGGCTTTTTCATGAGGGACTAGTCTCCTCGTGACACTGAAGGACATTTGGACATCAGCAGTGAATTCTAGTTGAAATCACCATCCATCGTAAAAAAATCAGAGACAAATCCTTGATTTGGACTCTATCCTTACTCGGTGTTGCTCTTGTGACACATTTTTGTTTTCCCAGTGTCTCAGATAACTCCATGTTAGGCCACGGACAGACATCCTCCTCAAGAGCCCCAGTGCCTGTTCAACCGTTCTACCCCCAGCTGTTTGCACAGCCAGCAGCTGGAAGCTGTCCCCACGGCTCTGCTCCTGGAAGGGATCTTGGGTGGATTTGCTAGAACACTTCAGGCAGTTAGCCCTGCTAGCGCAAACCACCTCCATCAGCTGTTTAAATTAACCCAGTTGTGGTTGTCTGAAGCAGATTAGCAAATGCTGACAAGATTCCTCCTGGGGACACTAATCTCTAGCATAAGCAAGTAGCATAGAGCTGGGGGAGGGAGAGTGTTTCCAATGGGCATAGCTGTGTGAATGTCCGTCCCTGATCTTGGGTGGCTGTAATGAAGAGCTGTACAGTAACTGAGCGTACCGAAAGCAGGTTAGCCAACCTGAGGTCAGTCAAAGGG
The DNA here is from genome assembly GCF_035582795.1 of Mycteria americana. Lineage (NCBI taxonomy): Eukaryota > Metazoa > Chordata > Aves > Ciconiiformes > Ciconiidae > Mycteria > Mycteria americana. Next base: position 18,060,309 of record NC_134368.1, on the reverse strand, counting down.
ACGGGGAGTGTGGGAACAGTCTTGGGTTTTGGCATGTTCAAGTATATAAAGAGCTTATTTTTCATATGTGCTGCCTGGTTTCTGCTCTTATAGAAGTTAACATTTGTGGCAGATGCTCAGCACCAGTGGGACCACCAATGTATTCACCTCACTCTGTATTAAAGTGCCAACTTTAGTCTTTAGCTTTGGAAGTTTTTCTCCTTCTGGGGAGACCTTCTGGGGTTTTAATAAATTCTCTTTAAGGGAATCCTAATCTCAGTTCCTTCAGTTCTTCTATTACCAGGAACAATCTTTAGAGTATGAAGGAGGCTGGGAGAGAGACTGGCCAGTCCTGTAGCAGGTAACCAAAGTAGTTTTGCTGCAGTTCTCTAGTAAAGCATCAAACTAATCTCACGCATGTGACTACGCAGTACAGATGTGTGTTTGCCAGTCAACTGTTTTGCCTGTGTATGCACAAAAGGAATTCTTTAAGTGAGGAATAGTTCAAGCCCTTGTAAATCCAGACATAGTAAGAAAAGTGAGTACAGTGGTATGGAATGAACTATTTTGACATTAAGACTGTAGAACATTACAGTGTGATAGGGCTTGAATTGGGAGAAAGGCAATAAATTCGTCTTATCCTATTTGAAATGCTAGAATTAGATACAATAGTAGATAATACAGAGATTTAAAATGTAGTTGTGCAGTGATAAGTTCTGCCCATGTTTAGTATATCGGGAGTTAGATATAATGTATTGCTGAAGAGTGGGTTGTGAGAGTCACCTTCAACTTTTTAGCCCTAATCAGGAGTGCAGATGTGACCCTTCCAGCTTAGAAAGATGAGGAATAGACTTCTGTCAAGGCAGAGGCATGAGATCCAGGCAAGCAATGCTGTAATTGCCCCCCAAATTACTCTACGAACCAGCAAAGCTCTGGATCGGGAGCCTGGCCCATCCTTGCCTGCCAGGAGACTGCAGGTTCCTGCAGGAGGCTGCTTCCTGCTGCAGTTCTGGTGAATTCAAAGTCCTTAGGTTGTGCTTTTTCACTTCTACTGCTTTCTTCTGCCCTGCTCTTCACCACATGGCTCACTCTTTTCTAACTGTGTACCTACATCAGTTGCTACCTCTGCAGTGAGTTACTTCAATGAAACAATCGGGGCATCGGTTGTTTGTCCTTGATCACCATGTTTATTAAAACAAACTCATTTGTTCATCAAGATTAGTGAATCCATGTTATTCAAGGCTCCTGAACTTCTCAAAACATTTTTCCTTGGTAGTGAAGTATCTCTTGATCACACTGATTTAACCTCTAATATGCCTAGCATCAGAGCCTGCGTGCACCAGCAGTTCATGCAAGGGGTTCAGATCCTGTGGCCCAGGTCAGCCCGGATGGGGCACAGCTATGTGCCCCCGGCCGAGGCTGCTGTGAAAATACCTACCTGTGAGAAAGAGCTGCAACAAGCCTTGCCTGAGATATCCCCTATGTACCCTCTGCCCACGGTCCGTCACCTGCATTTAAGGTCTTGGTGGGACTGAGCCCATGCTGGCGAGGCCCCTACCCTGCTGCCTGGCTGGTGCCCGCAGCTCTGGAGCTCAAAGGCTTGCTGCTCCCTGATTCCTAACGTAGCAGAGTATCTGACAGTACCCTACTACCACCTGCTCCAGGGCCAGATCATGGTACTGGATGTATTTTCAAACACTTAGGTTATATCTGATTTTATTTGAAAGTATTGCTTCCTATTTCACTTGAAAGGGATTTTTAACCTCACATGCAAATTTATGTCCCTTCAGAGGAATAAAATAGCCCTTGAGAGATGAGGTCTTTGTGTTTCAACTAGATGAGAAAATGAGAGCAAATCCTCCTCTTCTACCTGAGGGGAATGAATGAAACAGGGCTATTCAAGTTTGATACTCATGCTTGGCCACCCTGTTATATTAGAATTCATTTTAATCACTGGGCATAGCAAAAACCTGCTCTGAGGCTAGATGGTCCTTCCTTAATTTGGGTTGTTAATAAAGCTAGAGGCATGGTAATTCTGGATTTACCTGAATTTACTGAATATTCTGTTAGGTACACTAGCTGACTGTATTTAAACTCAACATCCTACATTTGTGCAGGCTATAATAGTGATAGGATGTAACATGCTGTTGTATGCAACCAAGTATTTCTCCATCTTTAGTCCATGTTCCAGCATCACCTGAAATGGCAAAATATGTATGGTCCTTGGAGGCTTAGAGAATTTACCAAGTAGTTGACTGGTCCAAAACCTTCCTGGTGATGTTCCCCCGAGTACAGTAGGTACCTTGGTATAGTGATGAATTAGCCTCATTGCAGCTTACTTTGACAAGATATTTTTCCCTTTAAACTTCTTGTATAGTGCTTGATTCTCTACCTACCTGCTTGTATCTTTGACACAGAATAGGTTCATTCCCTTCATCCTTTTTTCTCTAATTGAAAAATTATGTTTTCTATAAATTGCATTTCAGATGCTTAGTCAACAGTGATGGATGGCTCACCTTTCGCACCTTCTCAGAGCAGACAGGCTCAAATACCTTTTTTTGGCCAGCTCTGAAAACCAATCTCTTGACTGAGAATGAGTGGTCAGGTGCTGTTTTAGCTCTACAGTTAGAAGGCTCCCTTCCCCACCCGTCACTGCAGCACTGCCACTCCAACTAGACCTTTACTTCTGTTTAGATAGACTTGCCGATAGGTTCCATGCTGGCAACCCATTGGTATTTTCCTTCATCTCCACTCTTTTAGCCTGGAAAGTTGTGGGTTGAACTCAAAAGCTGCCCTTGTCTGCTCTGGTTACTTCATGTAATTCCCATTGGCAAAAGAAAAAGTCTCTCTCACTAGTGGTCCCAAGGAAAGATCACTTAATAGTGGGTGATGCAAAACTTTGTAACATGCTTGTCTTTTTTCTTACACACGTTGCAGGATAGCTAACACCTCTGGGAAATGATTTATGGAAACATTGCTGCATTATGTCTAATCTGCCTATGTCGTATTCAGGCAACATAATCTAAACTGAAACACGTTCGTATAGTATTACTGTATCAACATGCTTACTATATGAGCATACTTAGTTGGTCATTTTCTCATCAGAGAAAAGTCCTTGGACTTCATTCATATTCACATACTCTTCTTCTTAACCCTAATGTTGAGGTCATTACCTCTTTAGTTTTAATGAAAGTTGAGCAGAAGATGGAAATCTCACAAAAAGTACTTATTTGCTGACCTCCCTGAATCTGGGCAGAGGAGATAGTGTGTGATGGATTGTAAGGAGTAAAAAAAATAACATTATTTGCCTCTTGCAAACTGATATGGCAAAGAGAACATAAATGAAGCAGCACTAAGGCAGCAAAGGAGAAAGGAAAGTGATAACTGACTTTAAATGATGACTTTAGAAAGGGGAAGAAATATATAGGCTGGCTATACTTATAAAAAGGGGATGAAAGCTCTGAGCTATGGAGGAGGGAGTTGGAGTAAGAAGTAACAGAAGACTTTAGGCAAACTTCAGGTTATGGAAGTAAGCTTTACAGAAAGGCAAACACAAGCAGAAATGGAACCTCTTACCAAGTTTTTAACTTGAGAGAGGTATAAAAAGCAGAGCAGACTCCTCTGTTAAATGTGCCGCTGATCAGTATTGCAAGCATTGCAAGCTTTCAGAAAACTTGAGAGAAAAGATAATGTTAACAAATTATACTCGTTTTGCGAAGTCAAGAGAATGGAAACAGTGGGACAGAAAAGGCTGTATGACCCAATCACATAATTCTGATTGAATTCTCAGGTCTTTTACCAGACTGTTGTCAGCCTTAACTATGAGTATTTAACCAGCTATTAAGCAATATCATCAATGTCAGCGGTCTTTAAAAACTGGAATAAGCTTAGCCACTCCACTCTAACAATAGATTTTAATACATTAGAAAACCCTCAATTTATTTGCAACCTCATGGCTGATAAAGGGTATACTACTTTTCCAAGGCTGCCCTGTTTTGGTGACTGAATTAGTCACAAAGTCCCACAGCCAAAATCAGCCCTACATGATTTTATTTATTTTTCTAAAGCCAGCAGTTGCACTGAGCAAGTCAAACACAGGCCAGCTTTTCTACTGCAAGTTCAAGCTGTTATGGAAATAGCAGAGGTAGAAACTTCCCAGTTTTTCCAAGGTGTAGCACATCCAGCAACACCACAGCCTTGTTTTGCCAAAGATGCAGGGAACTCCAGGGGCAGACGTAGAGAAGTTGGGATTCTGGAGATGGCTGCAACTTGCACATCACCTTTCAGCGTGACTGGACTCTTGAGGTGTCTATAAGGTGCAGAACAAAGGAGGCGTGCAGAGCTCCCTGGGGAACAGTACAGGGTGAAGGAGAGGTTTTAGGGCCATGAGGCTTTATTAAATGGCACCCGACCCAGTTTTCTTACAACACGGTTTTGCCTTCTAACCATAAAGTAGGTTTAGAAAAGGACGTAGATGTAGACGGTATACGGGCCATGTATTTCACCACTAGCTCGCCGCTGTTCAGAGAAAGCAGGTTATGCTGGCAGCATTTGTCAAAGCAAACCTTGAGAAAGCAGGAACATCATGGCACACACAGGTTCAAGAGATTAACTTCCCATCTCTGACACCCCTCTTCAACTCCGCCCTGCTGTTTTCTTTCTGAGCACCTGTAAATGTCAGTGTATTTATTTTTAATTTGCTACATCCAGTGGAATATTCAAAAGATCTGCTAAATGCTACACCTCTCCTACACTAATCTTATATATTCCTGTGCTACAACTCAATATTTTCAAAATATCTGTTATTGCAACATCTGGCTCCTTTTAAGACTTTCCTCACCAGTCAATCTCCAATGCAGTCTCCACCTCTGCCACTCACCTAATTAGTTGCCACTGCCTTCTTCAAGCTGTCTGAAAATACCTTCTAACATAAAAAGAACTGCCACTCTGTAAAAGTACACTATGTGCACAGTATGTCAGCTCTCAGCTCCATCATGAAATATATCATTGCATCCACTGAATTTTATCAAATATATGCATCATGAAACAGGGGTGATACATGCACCATCTGTGTACATAAACCACGCAGTTTATTCTGCACACAGAGTGCAACATATCAAACCCGCTGCATGTGCTAAACAAACAGCTCCACCTAGTTTCTAAATAATGTTATTTCTTAATTCACAGTGATCATGTACTCTTCGAACAAAACTGAAGGTGAACAACAAATTAAAACAGAAAATACTTAAAGCATTTCGATAATGTGGAGTAGACTCAGCTGGAATTCTCACCCTTCCCTATGCAAACGTCCAAACTGGAGCTACACACTGCAAATTCTTTTGACCATCAGTTCCTCCTCCTCACTACAGGTGCGCTTCCCTGGGAAAGAGTGAATCTGCCAGGCTTCATCAGTGTTAGAGATAAATTTAGGCACACTTAGGCCCAATGGTCTTGAACTAACCTTTGAATCTGCCAGTTTCAACTCAGCATGGGTAAAACTGTGGTCTCTGTTTTCTATCCAGGTCTTCCATCTCTCTTCCATTTCCTTTCCTGATAGGAAGTGTTTTCCTCTCTGTGCACGTAACCCTGTGTCCTTCAAGCTCTCCCCTATTCCAATTCAGGCTACATCGAAATCTCTCAAGTTTTGGGGTTTTTGGTGTTGGGGTTTTGTTTACATTGTTTTGTTAAGATATAGCACTTTCCGTTTGCTCACATAACTAAAATTCTTACCTGAGCTTTCAAAAGTTGGTGTCTTGTTAACTGCAGCAAACACTGGACTGGACTGGAAGCAATCTCCTGAATTGTGGCCAGCAACCTGTCTTAAAAATGTTTTCAACAACTTTAACAAGTTTCATCCTATTACTAGCCAGGTTTCCTTTGCTCTCCTACATGATCATTTCACAACCTTACTGATTTAGTGGATAGAAACTTTTATCTAAATTCTAGGCTAAATTCATTCTTGGACAATTTATGCCCTTTAGTCTATTGGATGATATCTGCATAACAAATTAGTTCTTCCACTCTCAGATCTTTTTGAGTTATTGTTATTCAATATGTCCTCCAACTTTGAAAGTTGGTTTCTACGCTATTGGGCATTGGAAGTGTCAGACATGAACATCTACTCTGTCATCTACCTATTACTGTAAAGCTAGTGTGCCTTCATGTGCAAAACTTCATCCTGAGTTGCATCACCAAAATCTGAGGCTTTCCAGACTGGATCTGCTTTGTGCTAGTGATACAGTGCATGGTATTCCCTATCTTACTGTGTGTTTAGCAGCTCAGAGCCACCTTCTCTACTGGCTCTTATTCACTCAGTTTCAAGAGGCTCCTCAAAACCAAGCTGCGGGAACAGCAGGATGTAATGCTCTATAACATCTGCTTATTCAACCTTGAATTTCATCCCAAGCTAAATGTCTGTTCCTTTATGTTACAGAGAGGAGAGAGAACTCACAGGCTGGCTGTTGTTTCATGTTGCCTTCCCATAGTGACAGAAAAGCTAACTTGGTATTTTCTCTAAGGAGTTTTGAAGAAGGGCTACCTGGTGTATCTGTTTACCCACAGGCAGGAATCGATTTAGCGGGTGCTTACAGAATTTTCCTTCTCAGAAATGTTCATGGACAATGACTTCACTGTGTAACCATCTTATGCACAATGGCCAAGCCTGGGACTCCTCACTGATGACTGCATTAGCAGAAATATCGCCAAAGTATTTTCTCTGTTCTTTCCCTGCTACTGGTTCAGTATGGACTGACTAGGTAAGAACAGAAAGAGTATTTCAATAAAATGTCCTCACCGAGCTGTACAGGTCGTATTTAAAGGGCTTGGTATTCTAGCTATTATATGCCGGCAGGTCACATTTATAGTCACAAGATGGCAGCATAGAATAAAAGATTACTGATACATTCTATTTGTGGCTTATGTGTATTAGTTGAATTTCAGTTTGATTCTATACTATAAATGTTGAATTTAGCAGTGCCAAAAACATTTACCTTTGGTGCTAAATTTATTAAGTATTTTCCAGAAGCATAGCCACTTTTTTATTTCACATTTTCCTACAGAATTCCAGGCCTTTCTTTAAAAATCTGGTTATCTTTGGATTTTCTTCATAGTGAGTCTTTCAAAGAGAAATTGTACTTATAAGCAGACAAGTGCAAACAATTTACATCCACATCAGAATTATAGCACAGTGTGATAATTCAGCTGCTGGCAAGGACTCTTCACTGATCTGACAGAAGGCCACATTAAAAATAAAAATTACAGTGAAGTGAAACGTGCATTTTTAAAAATCAAGGGATTACTCATAAATACAAGCCTGGACGCATCAGTAAGACAGAGTAGTGAACAGAGTTCTAATCTGAAGGTCACTGAGGTCAACAGAGAGCTAAGAAATGCCATAATTAAAAAGGATATACCCTACCACAGGTGTGTGCAGCCTCCGGAGTACACTGGCCTAGTCTAAATGTCTCCCATAACTTGTCCTGTCTGCTCATTGTCCCCCCAGAACTTGCAGGAGCCAAGCCATAGGTGGGATGATAGACTACCCAGAGCATATTTTTCTCCTACTCCAAATATTGACCCAAGAACGCTTTGACACGTCTCGCAGTGACCTCTGCAAGTGGTGGGCAGACTTGGTCTGTCAATATGACTAGCTGCACCCAGGTATTTTGGGGAGCCTTTTGGTTTTGCCTTGCTGTCGTTCTTTGTTCACCTAGCTGGTGTTAAGTCTCTATAATACAAAATATATTTAATTGCTGATTGTTTCCACAGTTCACAATGCTTTGTATTATTACTAAATATGTTAATCGCTTAATGTCAACATAGATTGCCGGCTTGTTATCATTACTGCAGGTATGCAGATTCAATAGGCTATGTCACTAATGCTTCTGAAATACCCCTATAAAGAACATATACTCAGACTTAATGGAATTTCTTCATCACAGAAGTGATCAGACTCGGCACTTTTTTCTCCTTCAAAATGGTATAAATTCAGAACTTACAAATTAGGAAGGGGCGAGTGGCTGGATGAGAGACCCAGAAGCAACCTTCCTTTTCTGACTGCTGATGCAAAGAAAGCCACCGATACCACATGGAAGCAGAAGCCCAGGTGAAGTCCGATGCTATAGTACTGCCTCCAGTTTGGTCCGGGTTACAACGGCAGCATGAGGAAGAGTCCGGTGTCTGCCGATGAGCAAGACATGAATGATCTCTGTCAACTTGAAATCCTTTTGTGCCAATTTTGTCAAACCTGCAAAAGGGGGTGAAAGTGGAATATAGCAGAGGGCTGAGGCATCCCAGAGCTAGTCCTCTACTTGACCTAGCTCATTCATGGGAGTGCAAACATGGAAAGGCAGCACACAGCCACTTTGGGGCCCCTTTTGTGCTTAAGGTGAAAATTCTTCTCAATTACTGGTAACTGCTCATTATGTGCTACTTAAAAGACCTATCATACTGGAACTGATAAAATCTATGCATGTTTTGGATAAACAGATAAGCATGGCCACAGCTGATGAGACCCCTACTTACTACGAGGCAGTATCCTGTCTCCAGCATGCTATCTTCAACCCCTATTGATTTCTTAGGGGGAAAGAGCAAGAAATCCTGAAGCATACCAGGCTGGAATAAAAAGTGTTGCTATAGGCAGATTTTTCTAACTACCATCAGTTAAAATTTGGTTCATGTCCAAAAGAATGAAGATTAACCCTTACCACAGAACTGAATCTTTACCAATGCAATTCTGAATATTATATCTTCATTTTCAATTTGAAGCTGTTGTGTAGCATAGCTATATACTGTTAAAAGAGCTTTTCTTTACCCCTATATTGACTGAATTTTGGTTGTGGAGATAGTCCCTATGCTTTTCAGCAGATTTTTTTAATATAGTTATTTCTGGCAAGCACGATTACACAATCTCTAGAGGACAAAGTGAACCCTTACTAGCTTATTTCTGAGTGTTTATCCAACACTGACAAGAATGATCTTAGATATCACCATTCCCTTTAATTAGAATAGGAATTAATGGTTCTTGTCAATTTATTGTAGCTATTCACATGATTCAAGGAAAAACACAAAAATAAAATTTTCATGTGGGACCTTTGTATTTTAAATCCAAGCTTGTGTTGATACAAAGTTTAAAAACCACTATAATTGTCAAGAATAACTGAAAGTCATTGTGCTTTGGACAGTTTAAATAATCCTACATTTACCTGTTACATCAGCAACCTTCACATCCATCTTGTACTGAGAAAGAAAACCTCCTTGCTTGTAAAAAGCACCTTGTCCTTTCCCTTTGTTACTTGGATGAACTAACAAAACATGTGTATTATAGTAACTGTTTTGTTACCTCTCACAGCTATGTTCTTCATTCCCTTGTAGCTCACTCATTTTTCATTGTTAATCACTTGATTTGTTATTATTATAATCTCCAGTTTAGACAGGAAAATTCTTCGAACAAAATCTTGTTGTGCTTTATTTGTAGGGGAAATGTTATGAATTTATATGACAGTACATAAACAACTGCAACAATCAAGCAAAGGAGATCCAGATGTAATCCAAAGTTATGGTATTTGCCCTCCTGTTGTATTTCCTGTTTGAGGATTTCAGAGATATTAACAGATGTTGCTGAATCAAGCATCACAGTTCTGTGAAAAGGTGGCATATGTAGTAGTATCCTCATTTTATATATAGGAAAGAAGTGCTATAGAAATAATGATTCTACTTCTGGGATAACAAAAGAAACGTTGATTCCCCATGCTTTAATCATAAACTGTTCTATTCTCTTCATGTTTTAAATGGTCATTTGTAAATTTTCTACTGCAAAGAAATCTCTTACTTAGCCCCTCTGGCTGAGACACAGGCATGCTTTTCATTTGTTCCAAATTGATGAGATGGCTTTTTACTAAAATAGTCTAGTTTTTGTTCTGTGCATTTCATTTCTAGTTGGATTCAAATGTCAACAAATTGATCTTTGGCAAACCAAGCTTTCCACTATGTAATGTCATTTCCTCATTGAACTAATTACTTCTCTATATCAGTTCAAATATTGCTTTTAAAGTAATTGGGGACTTACATATCCATGTTCTTTATGCAAATTAAAATGAATAGCTATACTTAGTAAATGGGAAAACTGCCTAAGTGTTAGAGCTGTTCCCAACCTGGAAATCCATTTCCCACAAGAGAAATTCAGTTGTTAACCCCCTCCTGAATTTAAGTTACCATTTTTAAGCCTGTGTGTCTAAAATGACACTCCTCAACCCAGATCTAAAATTCTAAATACAAGTGGCTCACTTACAAACCTGCTTGTCACCTCCAACTGCCTCTAACCCAGTAAGACTTGTCAGTGCTCCCACTTTCTCAGTGCTGAATTATCTGCTCGATTTCTTCCTTGAAAGCCCACAGAAATCGGGCTTTGTTGCACAGAAAGAGCTGGGTCAGAATCAGTCTATTCCTTAATTTTCTAAAACAGGTGGCTTCTAGCATCATCGTGTTTGAGTGGTCATTGCAAACAAAGGGAGGGTGTTCCTCTCTCCTAGGACACAAGTTATTTTCCAGAGCGAAACACTCAACTCCTGGCTGTGCCTTCAGGACACTATGATGCTGATCGTGCGGCTGATTCAGCCAGGCATTACACCCGCTCACTCAAGTTGGGCTAGAGGTCTAAAAGGTCAAAACCAATACTCAGGCAAAGTTTTAAAAATTTGTCTACTGAGGACATGAGCCAAACAAGGCTAAGGAGGCGAGAACAAGATCTGCCATGGAGACACACTGTAGAAAAAAAGGGTGAATTGGCACCATGAGCAATCTTAACTCACAGCATCAGAAGCCAGGAACATGCTGTGAGTAGGAAAGAGTAAAACAGAAGACACAGCAGCTCTGTGAACATTATCTTTTTTCTGTTAATTCTCAGGTATTGCTTTATCAGTCTTGCTTGTCCGTATCATGGACTCCAATGTAAATGTATGCTCGTGCTCTGCAGACGCATCAGGACATATAATTTAACCACCTTACTGGAAGTGTGAAATATTTCTATTAAACAAGATGTGCTTTGTATATTACCATAAAGTATGCTGCTTGCAATTAAGATGATAGCTCTGCATTCATCCAAGGGTTAACACTCAGCCATTCAACTGTTCTTATTTTAATTGATAATTCTCCTGATTTCATTTCAAACAATCTCACTTAAGCAAAGGGGAGAATAATTGTTATGGATTGTGAAATATAGGAGTACTGGGAGGGAACCGAATGTGCCAGCTGGGAATATACAAAGGAGGGAATGAGTCATGTAACTTCCAATCATTCGGAAAGGGGTCGTCCTGACTGGGCAGGACTGCAATTATAAAATTTATGTATCAAGCATTTATTCCTGGGTTGAATTAATAAATGATCTGCTAGCAGATCATAATGATCATAAATGATCTGCTAGCAATGCTGTGATAAAGGTTCTGTCAGCAATTATATTACAGGGATTTATAATACAGAACTAAAATAGTGCATCCTGGTCACTAAAATAACTCCAGAGTCAGACTTTGGATCAAGTTATCATAACCAAGCAGCTGACTAATGCCCACAAAAATATCCGTATGCATGGGAGTCATATTTGTGCAAGCTGGTGGGGTAACTGCTTGTCTAGGGTTCTTTTTGCTTATAAACATCTCTGTAGAATGTATGGGTACTTGGTTATGTGAACATGCATTTCTGCGTGCAGGTGCTCTAAACAAACGCATGAACATCAGTGCATACCTGTGCAAGTTTTTTAGGCCAAAACAAGCCATTAGATTGTAAAGAAGCATATATTCTTAAGGCTGAGTTAGAAGTTAATCCAGTGCTCCACAGTAAATCCCGGCAACAGAAATGCTGACAGTACTTTAAACGTAATAGTGTTAAGAGACGTCATTGACAGGACTTTTTCTTAGTCAGCTGCCTGCGTTTGAAAATGTGCTTTCGTAAGATTTTCCAAAAAGGAATGTATTTCGTATTGTTGCAATTAAATTGCTGGATTCTTTAACCAGTTGATGGTTTCCCCAATACCTATGTTCTGATACTCCAAATGTGAACTCAGTGGCTGACAGATGGAATCTCAGCTTTTACTCTTGATGTCCCACCGTGAGTTCTGTCCACTCTTAATGTGGCTTTGGTGCATATAACTTGTTGTAAATTACAGGTTCTCACAACAAGAATAATTTGAAAATGGGAAGGAAAAACATGTTTAGTTAATGCTCTGCTAGTTGATGCAAATGTAGGGCAGGTAGGGTTACTTTGCAGGAATATCAAGCATTTTCAGTGTAAGTGCCTTTCTTTATGATCTGCCAGGGCTGAAAGAGCAATCCCAAACACATTCCAGTGCATCTTGTTACTCATCAAGGTAGAGCAATCCTCCTGGAGTTCCAAATGGTAATTGGATTTGTACAGAGCCTGCCAAATTAAAATTGCCTGCTTCAAAATATAAAACTTGAGCAAAAAAAGGACAGGAAATTTTGAGTTCCAGTTGACAATGTATTCTTATCTCATCATGCTACTATAGAGGGTCTTTGGTGCATGACATAAGAAATCACCCCCTTGATGCTGTAACTGTGCTATCGATAGACACAATTTGATATATTGGTAGACGCAGTTTGTGAATACATCAAAAATCTACGTCTGTACACTAACATATAAAAGATCATGCAGGCTATGTTGGCATTACTGGAATTAAATCAGAGTTGAATTTGATCTAAATGCTGCTGTCACATTAGACAATTAGATTGTAAAAGTTAACAAGAAAAACAGTAACTAAAGCAAAAACCAAACTTAAGGGAAGACAATTATTAAAAATGTAGCACTGAACCCTTGCCTGAAAAAGACTGGCTATTTTAGAACATTTCTAATGTTAAAACAATACTTAGCTCCTAAAGGTGATCTTGATTTCAGTATTCTGTTGTCATGTATATGTAAATAAATGTTCGTGTGTGTTTATATATATAAAAACAACACCTGTGTTCATGAAGAGCAGTTCTGCATAAGGTTTTTCACCTTCATGATATTGTGCACAGTGGATTAGGTGATCTGTATCTATTACAGCATTGTTTAAATAGCACATAACAATTAAAAAATAAAACATTTCTTCTTTCAAACTTCAAATAATTCAAAACCAGCCCCAACCTCATGAAAACTGTATGAGTCCACTGAGGGTCATGACTTTATTTTGACTTACAATGACTGAAGGTCTCAGAGCCATTAGTTACATTTATAAGCAATACATTTCCTTTTCTATGTATGCTATGGTTCATGTTTTTCATGTACAACTATAATTACAAAATGAGCCATGATTTTCAGAAATAGGAATCTAAACTAGGGGTCCCAGAACCTCTTAACTGATTCAGTTGGTCCTATAGGAGGTTCAAGATTTTTGAAGAACACATTTTTACTGCCTAAAATCAGAAAAGCACTTACCCTTATGTTTAAATCTAACACATTTGAATTCTCTTCTGTGTAGAGATGCTTTCCAGAAGTGAGAGACTTAAGATCCTATCTAGAGATCTCACAATCTAATTTTAGGCACAAAGCTTGTATGTATGTATATATCTGCATATTTTATCATAACAGAAATGCTCCTGCTGAGCTGAGATTTTCAACTTATTAAAATCAATAGGACTGTTTACAGCAACTCTGATTGCTAATGATTCTTGTAACAGAGATTTCCATCTCCACTTGCGTTTGGCATGACTGAAAACTTATACTGTAAATTCAGGCACAAGACCCAGGCCACTCTAAATTTAGGATTTCACCTCTGCTCCCTGGACCTGAAAAATATGAAGAAATGGTGGACTGAAACCCATATATTAGGAAATCAATTTTTAGAGGTAACTTATTTTCTGACATGTAAACAAAACACCAACCACTTTCTGTCTGATACTGGGAATTTCATTCTTAGGTACAGAAAACATGTTAGGTGCTGAGACCCTCTTCCCCAGGGGCTCTTCTCTTCCCAGTTCATGACTTTTGGCGCTCTCATAACCTTTTTTCCATCTGCATTTTCTCCACCGAATTTCTCCCACCTATTCCGCTCACACCTCACGTCTGGCTTAGCTCTGCTGAGGAAGCAGCTGAGGATGGAGTAAAAGGCAGCTGCACTCTTATAACACTTAAAACTATCTTGCCATGTATAGAGCCATCTTTAAATGTTATGTAGTATAGCTACAGATATGTAACAAGAAAAAAAGAGGAAAGAAGAGATTACAAAACCTTTCTTCCAGCACTTCAGGATGAAGATTATGATAAAGTAACTTGGAATCGAAGAGATTTACGAATCTCCCTGCTACTTTACTTTCAAATGTGTGAACCTTATGGGGAAATGCCCCATATATCACTGAGTTTGGTTATGTTGATGTTGAAAAGACTATTTGCTGCTTCTCTTACATAATAGGTGTCAGAGGTTCAGGTATCTGCAGTTTAAGTATTAGTTGTGGCATTTTGATCGAGACACAAATCCTGAAGAAATCTTGACACTGAGAAATGGAGATTAGACCATGGGCAGGAAAAAAACTGTCACTGACAGTCACAGAAAAAGTATTGCCTTGATAACAACATTCAAGATATCTGACAGGGAAAGAGCTATAAAAATATTACACCAGGGAACTCCCAGAAGTCTTAACAAAAATCAAAGAATATTATGAAATTTATTTTTAAGATAATGTGAGCATGTTTTTAAAAACTTGTAATACTGAACTAACCTTCTGTACCTCTGCCCTTCAGTCCTCCTTGCACTATGGTCCCAGGATAAGATGCCACATAAAAGTATCTCAAAAGAATTATTTCTTCCAAAGATTTCAAAGATGGAAGGTGTGGAAAATCAAGCTGTCACTGGAAAGCACCATTGATTTTAACTGTGCAGCAGCTACTGTGCTATATAATACCGTATCCAAAGCAAACAAATAATGGAAATGTACCAGTGAGAAGTCAAACCCGACTTTCAGGTACTGTAGTATTGCATAACATAATTTGTACTTGCATTATTCAAGGACATACTGATGTTGAGTAATACCCTTAGCTTACCTAGGAGTCAACCTAATTTTTAGTGAGCCTACAACTCAGGAAAAAATATGGTAAATGCTAGCATTGTAAATTTTATATTGAGATAAGAAAAAAAATGAATAAGTGAAACATGTAGGGTGCTAGTGTTTATACAACAATTTCTTACACTCATTATTTTTCATATGTGAAGATTATCCCATGCAAAAATTCATGTGCTGCTTAGATGTTGAACATAAAATGGAGGAAAGAATCTTTACATGATTTTTCTCCTGTGGGCGTAAACAGATATTTTTAACTTCAGCTACCAAACACCACTGACTGAGACAGAATTAGATTATACTTCCAACCAATACTTCTGTACCTTGCAAATATATGACAGCTGCAATTCTGAAAGATTTAGAACTAAGTTTGTTAATATCAGTTGTTGCTAAGAGATGCATTGCCTTTAGTAGAAGAATGAATATGCACCCACATACTAAGTGGATCGATGAACTAGAAGTCACAAACCCACTACAAAATAACTTGTTTATATTACAAAAGGGCCTGAAAATATTGTGGAAAAAAATCAGCATTATTGCACTTTGAATTCATTATGAGTTTTGTTGACTTGGCTCCTCACAGAAGGTGTACTCAGTGATGACATTTTTAAAAATGAAGAATGACTGAAAATTACATTGAAGACTATAACTCAATATAATTCTTGCAGGAGACTCAAGAAATTAAACCATTAAACCATACATTTTTAGTATCTAGTCTTTTTTGAATGATATTGCAAAGTCTAAAGAAGTTTGAGCCTCACTGACAAAAAGCTTACAATGGAAGATAGATACCAGATGTTTTCATATAGTTATGAGTATTGCAGTTACTCATAACCATTTCATACAGCTATGAGTATTGCATTGTTATTATCACCATTTTAACACCTGCCTTTTCTTTATTGCTAGTTAATGTATTCTCCAGTTTCACTTACCTCTGCTTGGTACAGTATACTGAGTTTCTGCACTTCTCTCTAGACTTCTTTCATATTTTCTAACCTATGTCTATAATTTACTTCTCATATGAGATATAATTTTGTTGGCAGATTTTTTTCCATGTTTGTATTGCTCTCTAAAAAGAAGATCTTACCTGACCTCTTTTTAGCACACTTCACTGATAGACCAACTATGTTAAGAGGGGATATCTGGTTTGGTGGGGGTAAATGACATAGATGGCAAGGTCTGAAAAGACAACGAAGTTCTGCCAGCAAAAAGCGCGATAAAAAATTATTATCCATTTTCTGGGTCTTCTTCTTAATGACCTTTTGTCGGGTCTTGTGGGAAAAAAAAATCCATTACAAAAAAGGAGGAGTTTTAGACCATGTAAAAATGTTCTTTAGAAAAAGACCATCCTCACTAGGAGACATAGTAGTTGCAGCAATGAGTACTCAGGGACTAAAGCACAACTGAGCTGGACACACTATAAAAGTTTTAATACTCGACAGTGCCAGAATAAACTTTCCTGATATCAAATTAGCAAAAATCCCTCTGTGATGATTATGTATAAGATACATTATAGGTAGATAAACATTACTCTAGTATATGTATGGAAAATTTAAGGCAAAAAATGAAGTAGCTTGCGCAAGGCCCCAAAGATCAGCAGTGCTGACGTTTCTAATAAAATTCAAGTAAATCTTAATTCCCAGTCTGTATTCACTGCACAACTATCCTAATGGTTTTTGCTGTTGTATGAATGAAACTGCTTTTTCTCCTTGGAGACAGTCATTATTTTGAAACAATCCTCCCTTCCCTCCCTCCCCACCTGCTAATTATCTCTCGGGGAAAAACGTGAAACTCCAGCTGTGGGAACATACACAGGGCTGTGTTTTGTTCTAAGAAAATCGCTTCAGGAAAAAGATTGGTGACTGGTTATGAAACTGCAATGTGGATTCTGACCTGCTGCAGAGTCACTCCGTAGCATGTCTCATAGCAGATAAGCCATGGAAAGCAACAAAATACAGCTTCTCATGGCCAAACAGCAGATGGTCCCAGATAACTCCCAACAGCAGATATCGTAATGAACCACTACTTCCTATAACAACACTGCTAACATTTTTCACTAAACAACTTTTCCTCTCTGACTTGGCTAGTTCAAAGACTCAAATGTCTCAAGACTGGATTTTGCTGCAGTTGGGTTGACCTTCTGGAAGTGGCCACCATCCCAAAATATCACATCATAGTTGAAAAACACACATCTTTTTGCATGTGGAAAAGAACATAGTAAAATCTTGGCCAAGGATGGGTTACAAACTGGATGTAAAGTACAGAAAAAACATACAGAAAGACTCGGTGGGTAGAAACTTGAGGTTAGCTGCTCAATGAGTCAAAAATATGAGCCAATTATTAGCAGAACCGCACTGCAGTCATACTATTATCGTGCCTTCAGTTGAACAACTCCAAGCAGAATACTGGAAACTCTTGTAAACTAAGCGAGGTTATCTTGGGTCAACCCCTGAATAGAAAATGTATGTGCTGTCACAACTGGTGCCGGCAATTCATGAGATAGCTTCTCAGTGGGCCTGATGGAAAAAGAACATAGCTGGTTCTTAGATGATGCTTGGTGCTGCCAACGCCTTCATTTGAGTAAGACTGATAACAAGGTTGTGACAATTTGTTGTCCTTAAATATCATGCAATGCATCTTATGGATGGATATAGCTTTTATACACATTTGGAAGGAGAGAAGCAGGATATCTCTCAGAGTGTCATGTAACTTTGCATGGACTGCAACAGCACTCCTGCTGAGGGAATTTTTCAGCTCTTTTTGGAGCTCTTTGTTCTGCATCCTGTTTTTCCAACTGCTTTTTACATCCACAGAGAAAAGATGGGAAAAGAAAGCCCAAACTGATAATGTATCGTAGCTATCACTGTTAGCTCCTGGTATGATACTCTTATTACACATTATGAGTGCCTGTATAAAGTGTTCCACTGCCTGAAAATATCAAGACTTGGATTAATCCTACTGGATTTTAGGCATTTAGATCCACTAATGGCAATGGAAACGGGCACCTCTAGTCTATCCAAAGCCTGAAATGCTCTCTGAGACAATTGTACAATTAACTTAGAGTTATAGAGGAAGGCTAATATGGCCTTCCAAAGAAAGAATAAAGCACTTCTCTTTTTCCAGGATGACTGGCTAAATATTAAGCTGACTGAATCTGGCCTCTGAATGCATGATAAAAACACGAGAACTGAATGTGAAAGAGATCTAGTACTTGAAATTCAGGCCAGGTATTTTGTCCTCGTGCCCATGTGAATTCCCTCTGCAAACAAGTGCTTCACTGGTACCTTGAGCTCCCTGCTTCTTATATTCATGTTTACTCTTGTATAAATTATAAGCACTTTGAGACAGGAACAATTATTTTTCATTAATATGGGCTCTGACAAGCCTTATCACTGCCAGTATCATGCTGCCAGTAACCAACAGCATTTCCAGCCTCAGCATTTCATGAAGGACGAGATTTCAGACGATGGTTCTTGGGCTGGCGGGGCTTGTTGACCTTCGCGGGCTCCTCGAGCACCGGCGCCTGCCCTCCTGTGCCCGGCGGGGCGTTGTGAGCTCCGTGCGAGCCAGGTGGCTACAAGAGCGCCCATCCTTCACGCAGGTGGGCTTGGCAGCAGGGACTCCTTCCAGAGGCCTCTTGCGGGAAGAGCTACACAAACCCGGGGAGCGCAAGTCTGTGACCTCAAGTGCCCGGTCTAGTCCAACGCGTGTTACGCAGTTCTTGGAAATCCTGTTGGCTTTAGAGTTAATAATTCACCTCTCGCTTTCCATTTTCAAACAAGGTCTTTATTTGCATGGCGTGGTGTAGATTAATCACGTTATTTGCAATTGTTTTGAACTACTGTTCCCCAGCCCGTGTGGCGGGTGAAACCGTGACCATTACACACTTGTTTCTTACAACAACGGCAGAGGGCCCGCTAGATCTCTCCCCTAGCACAACTATGTTTATTTGCGCCCAGCGCTGTCCGTAAACCAGAGTAAGCTTCGAGGCCGGGCAGAGGAAGGCCCTGACAAGAGGCGAGACTGGGCGCGGGGCTCCCGGCACCTAAGCGGTTAACGCCGGCGGCGCCGCGGCAAGATGGCGCCGCGCCGGCTTCGCCCCCGCCCCCCGCGCCGGGCACTCGCGCGGCGGCCGGGCCTCGCCGCTGTCGCGCGGTGATGAGTCACCGCCAGGGGCGCGGCGCGGCGCGCGGCTCGGGGGCGGCGGGCACGGAGCGGGCGGCGCTGCTGGCGGCGAACATGGCCGGCGTTGCCGACGCCGCTGCCTCCGCCGCCGCGCCGGGCAGCGGCGGGGACGGACGGCGCGGCGGCGCCCCGGAGCAGCAGGACAGCGGCCGGGGGGAGCCGAAAACTCTCTGGGGGAGCAGCGAGCCGCGGCCGCCTCCCGCCGGCTCGGGGCAGTCGTCCCCGCAGCAGCGAACGGAGACGCTGGGCTTCTACGAGAGCGACCGGAGCAGGAAGAAGAAGCGGAGCCTCTCGGGTGAGGGGCCGCGGCGTGGCGGGAGGCCTCCGTCCGCAGGCCGGGGGCGGGCGGAGGGCAGCGAGGGCCCCCGGGATGGGTTGCCCCCCCACGGGAGGCCGGGGTGGCCGTGGCGGTGTTGCCCGGGGCGGGCGGCGCCTCCGGGGCGCGTCGCCAGCGCTGGCTCCTCGCAGCGCCGCCCGGCCCGGCGCGGCCCGCCTGAGGGGCCGGGGCCGGGGTGGGTGCCTGAGGCGGGGCTGAGCGCGCCGCGGCCGCCCGCCTGTGCGAACTTCGGCGAGCGACTTCAAAAAGTGCGCCGGGACCTCGCGGGCCTGGGGAGCGGCGTCGTTCAGCCGCCGCTGCTGCTGGGGAGCTTCCCCGCCGGCCGCGCTGCCTCGTCTCTCCCTGTCCTTAAGTTTAGTCAGCGGACTCGCCCGTGCCGGTGAAATAAAGCCCCTCGGCGTGACCGGTTGTGTCCCTGCTTTCCGCACGAGCGTGTTCAGGAAGGAGAACGGGGGCAGTGAAGTCCCTGTGCCCTGGCATGCACCATCTGAATCGGTCATCGTCGGCAGGTTATTAAACGGCAAGGGCATCATCCACCGAAGTGTTGCACGCTGAAGTTGAAACTCGGGTTGTTAGGCTTGATACCTGCCGAGGAGTGGCTGCGGCGAGCGCGTCGCACGGCGGTTACTGACAGGAGCAGGGCGGTTCAGACCTGGGCCCCAGTTTCCTGCGCCCCGCGGGCCGGGAGGGCAGCGGGCTCGCTGAACTTTCTTCCTGAAGTATGAGAAATGCTTCATCCTCTTAACGTTTCTTGTTACGTACACATAGCTACGCGGCCAATAGTCTTTGCCTCTACTACTGAAAGTAACGGTGCTGTTAGAGCCTGGAAGTTGTCTGCACGTTATTAGAAGTCTTTTAAACTAAATGTAGTTTACTAACAGGATTTTGTAGGGAAAAATAAGGGAAAATATCATGGCCTTTGCTATCGATCTGCAGCTGTATTTACATTTACACTTGAACTTGTTATTTCAGGTATCTACAGAGTAATTTTTGAAAATAACCCTGCCTTTTTCATAAAAATTGTCACTCAGTGTGGCAGGGTTGATTTAGTGTTGGTAAGGTTATAAATAACTTTATTAGCACCATATTCTTCATTGAGTGGCTTGCTGAAAATCTGGAAAGTGCTCGAAGTGGTGTTCAAATTTCCAGGCTTTCTGCCTCAGCGTTGGCTTGAATGTGATACCACAGGTTTTATCAAATACAAAAAAGAAAAAATAGGAATTAGGATTTGACTTAAATAATCTGCCAACAATTCAGTGCTTTCCTTCTGAGCTTGACAGGTGCTATGTCCATTTCTGACGTGTTATGTCATAGGACATGCAGCATCATTGGCTGCGCTTCTGTGGCATTGATGAAACTGATGTAATTTCCATAGTTGTACACTCAATTGGCTTGATTGTAGTATTATGAATTGCTTTGTGGCAAAAAAAAAGAATCGTCAAAATACATACTGATGTGCCTGAAAGAGCGCTGAACAAATAACTTTGTGAAAAGTAAGGAAATTGTTGGGAGGGGTCTCCTAACTATCTTCCAGCAATTGATTTTAAATTAAAAAATAGTTTAAAAATCATTGGCGTGATCTGACTCTTCAGGACAAGAAAACATTAGAAGAACAGGCTTCTTGATAGAGCAACTAAAAATTTGAATTCATCTAACAGTAGCAATATGTTAAATAGTAGATAGAAGTAGGGTTTTGTCAAGATGTTAAAGCAGGACTGTACAGAGAAGTTGTTCAGAGGAGAAGGAAATACTTGTTTTTAAAAAAAATACTGTGCTGTTTTAGTCTTGATTGATTTATTTGAGTGTTTATGGAAGAAGTGTGTGTGTTTAAGATTGACGGAACTGAAGTGAGTGCCTGGAATTGTTGCGTTTAGGATTAAAGTTGTGATTTTATAACAATAGGAAATTATTGAGACACAGTGCATTTCACATTTGCACAAATTTTCCTCTCCATTTCTGGTTAACGGTTATCCTTTGTGTAGCTGTGCATTTAAGTATAACTTAGGTAAATAATTCTCTTTTTACCTTGAAGGAATTAGTGGTGTTTTATGTTCTGAAGATGCTTGTGCATTTCTGGCTGAGATGGGGAGATAAATGAGGATGCTTTAAGCATTAGGAGTATAGTATGTGAACAATTTGAACTTAGGCCACAGTCTGAAACTTTCTGACTGCAAAGGAAGGAAATTTGAATTAGGGAAGGTATTTGAAGTAGGAATTAGAGTGTTTACTTATTTTTAAAAGAAAATGATGCTTTGATAGCAGCATTAAGCCGTTTTTCAGATGATTTATTGCTCTGCCCTGCCTTGGTGTCTCATCCTGTTCTTTTGCTTACTGTGTTTTTCCTACAGGGTCAGCCACTGATCTGTTTCACAGCTGGCACAGGACTAGGGCTGATGCTGGGTGGCAGTCAGTGCCCAGAAAGGAGCTGGCTGAGTGACTCTGCTTCAGTGCCTCCCCTGTCACTGGAGAGGTTGTTTTGCAGTCACAGTCTGGAGCTTGTGTATTGATGAACCTCAGTCATGAGGAGTGGTTATCTCTTAATATCTAGGGCATGAAAGTAGCCAGGTGGAATAAACTTAAAATCATTTGGTTTTCAACAGTAGGCCCATGAACCAGTTTGTGTGAGGTAAGGAGGCGTGGGGAACAAATAGCTCATTAGTTAGAATCATAGAATATCTCAAAGTTGGAGGGGACCCATAAGTTACTCTGTGATGGTTGCCCATATGCATGTATTTACTTCACAGGAAACTTCAGTTGTTTGAGATGCATTATCTTTAAGTTAGAGAAGGTCGGTTATCTGAGGTGGAAGAAAATACACCTGGGCAGTTAAGATAGTAGTTAATTTGTGTGTTTATATCTAAGGTTATCTCTTTTTGCTTTTAACTTTTTCAACAAGAAAGAATTGGGAAAAACAAAAAAGTTACAAGTGATAGTGTTACAAAGGAAGACTCCAGAAAACAAGTTTGCAAGGGATCTGAACAATGATTTAGTGATATGAACTTCTGCCTTATTTCACTGGAATGAACTTTGATTGAAACTTTACATGTCAATATTAGTTTTTTACTGCTCGTGAAACTACACGTTGGTTTTGTTTGTTTTAAAGTAAATACCTTTAAGGCTTACAGTAGCTTTGGCCTACTTACTAGATGTGGATCAGTAATATATAAATCATCAAAATCGCTATCCAAACAAGCTCATACAAGGGAAAACTGTTCAGTTCACATAGTTTAAAGCAAATCGTGATTTAAACAATTTATTAACAATACATAATTAACCAGCAGTCAGTGAATTATTTAGCTGTGATCAGTATCAGCAACATGATAAATCACAATTCTAGACATACACAGAATGTTAATACACCACCGCAAACCTTAAAATCCCTGTTTGTAATCCCCACAAGTTCTGGTCATACTCCATACATGTGGCCCCCACCCAAGGCAGTGTAGGTTGTAAGCACACCCTGCCTCTTCTGCTTCTGTTTGAGCTGATTCCTTCTTTGCTTTAAAACTTTGTAATTTTCTGGCTACTCTTCCAGCTAATGGTCGTCATCATCTTCAATGGCATGAATGTGGAGAAACCATTATCTTGGATGGTTTTGGGTGAACTCTTCACACGTAGCATCTATACTTGCATTCCTCGCTTAACAGCTGTTATCTAGGCTGTTTTACTAAGGGTGTGTTATGTAGCCTCTTCCTCCCCCCCCAAATGTGGAGCACTGTACCATGCAAGGGTCGTGTCCCCCCCCCAGCCAGTAGTCCCTAAGACTTTGGCTAAAATCTGAATTTACTCTTTGTGGGCATGTTCTTGTATCATGATAAATGCACTGTAGCTTTTCACCTATCTGTCTAGATAAGCGATTTCCATCTTTTGGATGTTGTGTGAACATTGAGAGTTTCTGTTTTTAAATGCCAATAATAACCAAAAATGTTGAACTTTATTGTAGTGTTCTGTCATTTCAGAAGTGTTACGAGGAGATAGTAATGTCAGACCTTGTCAGTGAGTGTCGAAGCTTAAGCTCAACTCCTTGTGCTGACAGCCTGAATTTTCGTAATTATAATTTCATATTTTATTTCCTTTTGCAAGACTACTCTGCACAAAGTCTTTTTTTAGAAGCCCTATGAGTAGACTAAACATAGGTCAGTCAACCTTCAGCTTATTTACCTACAGATATTCAGATGCAGAAGACCTGTACATGCTTGATGGCTTTTCGGTCTTGAAAGATGTCTGATCATCAGTCTTAAGTCTGATCATCAAATGATCAGCATGCTTTTACTGTTTATGCACTGAATCACTTGGCATCATGTATCCATGAAGGTTTTGCTCTTACAGAAAATTGTTCTTTAAAATAAAGAACAAGTTGCTAGTGTTGCTGAAACAGCAAATAGCTTTTAAGAAGTCTAAAATAGAGCTTAGTAAATTTAGGAGGACTGTCAGTACGTTAAGGATTAGATCCACTCAGCATATTGCATTCAGTGTAGCTGCTTTGAGTAATGTTTTGGAGAAGTGGGATGTCTGATGAAAATGATTGGCTGGGAAAAGTAGCTTGTTGTGTTTGTTGGGAGGCAACAGGGGAATGGGAGAGCATAGACTTGCTTCTCATATATATAGCTCCTTCCATACCAAGTTATTTGACATTATGGTTACTATCAGCGGAAACCTTCTGGATTAGATGTGATATAAATGAAGCATGTAGCAAGTAACAAAAGCATAGCAGCCTTCTCGCTTTTTGGAGGTCATGCCTGAAGTGTCTTCTGCTTATGTGTGTTCCTGAATGTAGATCTTTCATTGCTGAGATTCATCAGTGCTGAGCTAACAAGAGGTTACTTCCTTGAACACAATGAAGCAAAATACACAGAGCGGAGAGAGAGAGTATACACGTGCATGCGGATACCAAAAGAACTGGAAAAGGTGAAGTATTCTTTAAGATCTGTTTTAATTTAGAGCTGAAATCTGTTACATTAAATTATTTAAAGAAATATTTATTTTTCAAAACTTTTGCTACTAAAAAATATTTAAACATTTATAATGATTTAATTTTCAGTGTCAGGAACTTAAAGATTTGTGCTTCAGGGTTTTTTTTGCCTATGTTTGCTTGTTGCTGCTGGCAACTCATGGCCACTTGTTGATGTTGTTAGCAGAGAAGGACATGACTAACTTTCAAGTCTAGATGATGACAAATTCATTCAAATATAAAGATGCCACTGATCATTAAAGGAATAGTCAAACAGAAGAAAACTTTTGCTGCGAAATGTAATTTTACATTTTAAAAACCCCTTGTTTTAAAGATCTTTCCAGTCTAAAATGTTTTGAGGGTGGGAAAATTTCAGTCCTTTAAAAATATGGTGATGGATGAGTTTGTCGAAGGTTTTTGATTTAATTTTCATAGCCTTCTGTTTTGCTTCTTGCCACTGTTTACCGCATCTTCCCTCTATCCCAGTGCTATGGCCCTTCCTGAGGCATTTCTGCCACCTCCTTTATGTCGGCTTAAGATATAATTCTGGCCCTGCAGTGAGCCAATTCCAGTGCTGTAATATAGAAGAGTTTTATTCTGGCTTAACCATTTTGAAACCCTGTAGGGAGAGGGTGTCAGATTTGGGAGGCAGCAGGCGTATGCTCAAAGATGACAAGTAAGGCAACATTGGTAATAAGGTTTGGCTAGGCTGCAGTGTAATGATAACATTAAAAGTAATATTGCTAAAATTCTCAAAACCTCTAGGGATGAAGTTACACCATAGGGCTAAATCCATTTAACTCTAACTTATGTTGAAGGAAGAGTCTTGTTTCACTGTTCCTCCCACTTCAGTCTCCTGCCTTATGCATGCTGCCTGTTTTGCATGAGCTGTGGTGCTTGTTTGACTGTTCTCAGAGTTAAATCAGCTTATAATTTGGCAGTGAATGCTTCACTTTTCTTGCTCTGTTTGTTCTTTGCTAGGATAGTGAGCTGAATTGCTCAGCCAATATTCTTGAGAATCCAGAGCCTACACAAGGGTGGAAGGAGAGCTGTATAGCTTGGAGTAAGGGTAGAAAAATGAAAGAGCAGTGGAGGAGGGAGAGAGAGTAGAATACCCTTTGTCAGCAGCACTCAGGTTCCCCCCTCAGTATCATTAAATTCATCCTTGGACCACAATGAGACCTGGTTTTACAAAACTGAATTCCCAGTCAGTTACTGCAGAAAATCACAGTACGGATGAGATTGGGATGGATCTCTGAGATGATGTAGTCCAAGTCCTTGTTTAAAGGCGTGTCACCTACAACAGGTTGCTCAGGACCAGATCTAGTTGGGCTTTGAACATCTCCAGGAATGGTGTCTTCACATCCTCACTGTTTACCCATTCCAGTTTACGGTAGAATATTCCAGTTATGGTAGAGTCTCAGTTGAACAGTATAGCAGTTCTACATCATCTCCATTGTAATTATGTAGACTATTACATGCCATCTCCAAGCGACAGAAATTATTCTGAAGGATCATCACCATAGATTCCCAATAAAACTTTCAGTATGTAAGAACAAGTGAAGGCCAACAGTCTTTTATAAATAAGGTTGATGCTGTAAGTGGTGGAATTGATGTCTTTTGCATGGTAAATCAAGCTTCAGTCTGTACTTTGAATATGAAAGAATATGAAAGTGATTAATAAGCAGGTAGATTTAAAAAGTGATAGTTGTCTTTTTACAGAGAGATTATGAAATAAATGTTACTTCTTTGCATGGGCTTAGTCCAGGTTAGTATACATACTAGCTATATCAAATTAAATCATACTTGTTGAAAAAAATTGAAAAAGTATGATGATGAGCACCTAGAAAGCAAACTAAATAGTGTACAGATCATCACCTATTGCAGGAATCACTTGACTGTGTGATTCAAAAGTCTGCTTAATTTTGAAATAAAGCATGTGAGACACTAGGAAAGGAAAAGAAGAATTTTCTTAATGGCTTGTCTTGTTTACTATCTAATAGTATAATTGCAGACTACAAATGGAAATCATGATCAGGTAGAGTGAGAATAAACTGGAATAAATTTATCAAAGCCTAATCTCAGGAGATATTCTTTAACATGCACTTATTACATGTTCATAATTTTAGAGTGGGCTGTGATGTTAGAAGGGTAGTATTTTTGTTGTGGTTTGGAATACTCCTTTTTTCTTTAGAGAAGCTAGATAATTTGTAATATAAATGCTACTTCCACTCAAGCTTTTTGTGCAGTTTCAGTGGAGGTTCTTCATTGTAATAGATTATTTATACTAAATGAAAAGGTGGTCTCTCTTCCTGCTGCCTTAAGGGAACAGTTGTCAATTGATCTCAAAATTAAACTTGGTGGTCTTTTGCGAAAATATAGTTACAATGATGGAAAAGGTCTGTAAGCTTTTCTGTTAGCTCCTCAGTATCTGGAATGTAGCAGCAAAAGTAAGGTTTACAGAAGTTAGTGGAAGGTTCAGTGCTGATTAAATTTCAACAGGTGCATGTAAATGTGCAAGTGCAATGTTGTAAAAAATTAGGAAAATGAGGACATTAAACAACAATTGCAAATATTAATGCGAGCTTATAAAATGGGAAAAACCGTGATTACACTTGGGCAGAGAAAAAGTCTGTCTGAATCAAAAATAAAATGCAGAATTGTTTTCTAGATTATAATGGTGCCCTCAAAGAATAAAGGGACAAAATGACAGACTATCTTTCTATTTTGCTTGGGTTAAGGAGTTTTTAAAAAAAAAAAAAAAAGGCGGGGGGGGGGAAGATGCATGTTCAGCTCCAGTCATCCTCAGTGCTTGAATACTCAGCACCTGGTTTAAAAGTTAGCAAAGAAATAGGTAACTTGATGGCATGTTAAAATGCAATGCAATGCATAAATTTGTCCATTATTGGTAACCACTGCTGCTGATAATTTTGAATCATAATTCTGCTGAAATTTTAGAAAATGGTACTAGAGGTGAATGAGTGAATATCAGGTAGGAGACCTTAATGTCGTGGTGGTATTGAAGTACAGACTGCAGAATTGGTGGAAGTAGTGTTATGAGGGAAAGCAACAGCTCAGAGATGATGGATATTGTGGGAGATAAAAGTAATTTACTTGTGCTTCGGTTTACCCCCCCACCCCCAAACTAGTGTCTTCCTTTCCCATCAGCAGTACATACAACTTTCAGGTGTAAGTGCATATGTGTCATGGATATCTAGGCCTGCTTAGATGTTTCTAGTCTTAACAGTGTAGCCAGTTAAGCTTGCCTTTTTACATGATTTTCCTTGCAGGAAAAAACACTAGCTTCTGGTCTGACAGAGGCATAAAAGCATATGCCTAGAGTCCCATTCAGGTAAATCTTAGATACATTCAAAGAGCAGATACAGAAGGAATGTCATGTGGGGAGAGTCTGGTATATAAGAGCTTTCTAATTGCAGAGTTTAGGTCTATTTTAATTATCATAGAGTTGCTTGGCTTGTGGCTATAATGAAATGGCTTTAACTGTTTCTGTAAATTAAGGATAAAGCATTTAAACTGAGGGCAACTGGAAGTTCACCTCTTCATATTTTATATTATTCTTTGTATGAAAAAGGTGGATATTCTCTGAAGGAGAACTACCACAGCTGTAATTAGCTGTGCAATAGAAAACTAACAAGGTAAAAAAAAATTTTTGGGGAAAAAAGCATATTAAAAAGGATGTAGGCAGAAAATGGCTGTGCACATGTACACACAGCTGTACATTTTTTTTCCTAAGGTTAAAAACATTAACTTTTGTAACCTTAGAGGAAAGTCACCATTGGAAAATGAGCTACAATTATATCCAAGTGCAGTTCATCTATTCAATAAAGACTGAGTTCAGTGATCCATGGATGTCTGCAAAAGCCTTGCTCCTTGGACCTTTTGCAGAATTTTTGCTGAGTAGCCTTCCAAGTGCATAGCATGTTATTTTTCTTACAGTTCAGCTGATTGAACAAGTGAGAGTATTGTGCTTATTTGGTTAATTAGTCTTATGTAAATGCATTTTTCATAAAATAATATAATTCTTTATAAACTTTTTATAACTCTTTATGAACTACTAACATACTTCTGTTTTATTTTTGTAATTTAGTTGATGTTTTTTGGAATCTTTTTGTGCCTGGATGCTTTTCTGTATGTATTCACCCTGCTTCCTTTGAGAGTTTTTCTGGCAATGTTCCGGTTCATCACTTTGCCTTGCTATGGCTTACGGTAAGTTGATTCAAGAGAAAGATGTTGATACCCTTAAATAATGTTTCTTTATTTATGTGTGTGCTTAATTTTATGGCCTTTCAGTGCCATTTGAACTACTAATTACTTCTTCCACTGTAAAACACAAGTTTTGGTCTAAACTAGACAAAGTACAGGTGTGTGGGGGGACGACCTTTACGCTTTGCCACCAGTCACTAACTGTCATCGTTGTTTCCTTCAGACACAACAGTTGATAGCAGCACCACTTAGGCATATTCAGGTTAGTAAAGGACAGAGATGTAACCTTACCCTGTAGGTTTGCTCTTTTAACTAACATCTATTTGAACAGTGTTTTAAGATTTCTTAGACTTGAGTTAATGACTTGGCTCATGTCTTTTGATAGACTCTTTGATACCGAAACCAATGTTTGATTTTTTTACAAGTTTTCCTTACTGCCACTATAAACTTTGCCCAAAGGACCCCTGTATAAAATCCGTTATTTTCTTTCCTTCAAAGAACCTTAGACAGTAATTGGGTGGGACTAACTAATCAGAATAATAGTAAGAAATTTTAGATCTTAACTCCTTGCTTTTTTGTTCAGATCAATGCTAAGAAGATGTTGCTAATACATAGGATTTTTGGTTTGCCTTTTTGTTCAGATCAATGCTAAGAAGTTGCTAATACATAGGATTTTTGGTTTGCCTTTCTGGTGTAGGCATCAAAAATTGGATAGAATTAATTTCCTTGATAAAAGTTGCTACTTGGTGGTAAAGCTGATTATGTGAGCCTTAAGTGCAGCCTAAAAGAAAAGGAGTATTTGTATTGATGTTGTAATTTTTCCTTGAATAAATAAGGACTTCAGGGTTTTCATTCTGAATTTCCCCAAACTTTAAGTTAATTTATGGTAGCTGATTTTTTTGTTTATTTTGTCTGAGTTGCTTGCATTTGCATTATTAATAGTCTTTTATATGCGAAGTGCTTTTAGATGCATAGTTTAGAATGTATGTTCTGATTAGAGCAAATGCTAGTCTAGTTGCATAAGAAACAATATTTTAGTGTATAGTCTTAAGCTGAAATGTTGGTACTTGGGTGATGCTTAATGTAGGCACTAGGTGGCAGTCTCTAATATTTTATTGTGCTGTTAATTTTGAGCTGAATCTCAGACTTTCATTATGTTAAGAGTTTTCCTAGCTGTATAAGAAATGACAGCTATTTAGTTTTAACCTGATGGCATGTCAAAATCTGTGCCTATTTGTAAATATCTGTATGGATATTTATGACTATTGCTAAAATATTAAAATTCAGGTAAATGTAATGGATTTTGATCTATCATTTGGATCTTACTACTTTTTCTGTTTAAAAAGTGTTCTTCCTTGTTTATAAACTCAGTTTTGATTTTGAAAAACAGGTTTTCTGCTTTTCTGAAATTACAAATAAAAATTTGAAAGACCAGTTGCTGGTTTTGGGTATTGTTCAATATACTGAAGAAAGTAACATTGAAAATATACACACTCACACGTGTGTGTATATATATGTACACACATCTGCAATGTTAAAACTTAGTCTGCTTGCTTGACAGTATTTTTAGTGTGTAAGGCAGGACAGAATCCAGTTTAATCTATTCAACTTGACTGTGTTACCTTTAAAATGCTATCAGGTAAGATGCAGTGAAACTGAGATCGTATCGAGTGAAGAAGGCTTTGCTTTTGTAACAACTCCTGAAGCAATTTCTCTCATCACGGTTTCCTCAAATGTTTATGGAATTCATTTCCCTAGAATCTCTTTACTTGTTCACTACTTGAGGCTTTGTCTAATTCATTAATGTTTTAAAGCTGGTGGCTTTTTATTGAACGGTTCACAGTTCATGTTTATAGTATGTAACTGAACTTTTTCTGTTGTAATGATTTTTATTTCCAAATATGCAGAGCCTGCACTTTGCTTATTGGGATTTTTTGTTGTTTTTCTAGTTATGCTGACTTGATCTGTTACGGCAAAAAAGATTTGGGATTTTCTTCTAGCTCAGGAAATATATTTTTATGTGTTTGTAACAAAATAGAGTTCAACAGGTAAAAAACATCTGTAATTACAAAAGGTACTTACAAAGCAGGTGGCTGTTTATCTATTAGCTTGTTCTTCCTCACAAATGTCAAGTAAGTGTTGAGAGACATGACTAGTTGTTACTTGAACCTGCCACATCATATTCCATTCTGTGTAGTAAATAAAAGTGCTCCTCCCTTCATCTTGACTTTTTTCTCAACATCTCAGTGAAGTGATTGAGCAGTGAGTGTTCTGTGTCCCTCCCAGTTTACTCTTCAGTTCATTTATTTCCTCATAACTCTTTCTGCTCTTTCCAGTGTAGAAGATTCTATTACACATTCTTTCTTTAAAACAATAAAACTACATCCTATGTAAGATGGGCTAATTCCTGTCTATGGTATTGTGTGCAGTGCTTAAATGTAGGGGGAGTGCTTTATAGCCTCTTCCACATGTTTTAATATTCTATTTTACAGAGCTCTGAAAGGGAACAAAGAGTAATGTATCTTAAAGAAATTTGTTTCTAGACAGTAATTTGTACTAGACAGTGTAAGTGCTTCAGTTTGACTGCTAAGTCATTGTTCCTTATCACTTGATCTTTCCTTTTGAGTAAATTTAGTTCTGTGTATTTGTCAGAGCTATATTGGTGTTAACATAACTATTTTAGAGAGACTCTTAAACTTCGAAAACTTCAGTCAGAAAAATCCAAGATTCTGTCATGAAGTAAACTAAACTGCTGGTTAAATTCCTGTGGTCAAACTGGCAGAGGCTGAATCATCAGATTATGATGGTTTTGGCAGGTGCAACTTCATTACTGCTATACTCTGTAAATAGTAGGGTGCTCTTAAAAAAATTAACAAATGCTTCACAAAATTAAATTACATCTTCCAAAATTACAAAAAAAGAAAAATCAGCTCTGCTGTATTTTCTTCCAAGTCATGGAAGAAAGTTTCCTAAATTATTCTCTTCAAATCTTATAAACTACTCTCATTTTATTAAAATATTCTTTGACAACATAAAAGCACATACTTTGCTGGAACAACAAATCTCGGGTAGAGAGAGAAGTGGACTTGGTGGAGTTCTCTTCAGAATTACTGTCCTTGATGATAGCTTCTTAAAACTAACTCAACCTGTGGTTGAAAGGTACAGTTTCCTTTTACAATTCAGACACTTTTTTTAGTTAATACCTCAGACCCAGGGATTCTGGGCAGATTAATATCTTGCTTGTTTTGAAACACTTTTATGGAGCTAACTTTTTGTTTTTCTTGAAAATATGTTGCACACCAATAAAAGCTCTTGTGGGAACGTGGAAAAGCTCTTCTGTATTATTAGAAAAACACTATGATATGAAAGCTAAAGTGGTATGTTAATGAAACTGATGGGACTCCCAATTTGATTACGCTTAAAGGCATTTTACATCTTGTCCACAAAGCAAGTAAGGATTTATTATGGAAAGTGAGACTTTTCTTGTTTCCTCCTAATTCTAACTTTCTCAAGAAAATAGACGTAGATTATGAATTTTCTTATATGTGAAGATTGATTGACAAATCTTTACATTTCTTCCATGTGGCAATAGATACAGATTATGTGTTCTGTGTTTTTCTTTTACTCTCTTCTCCATGAAATAAGTGAATTTAGGTCCTATCAGCAATAACATCATTAACTTCAGTTTTATTATATGTACCTCTTAAAATTCCCATTGCCCTCCTGTGAAATCATAGATATATGCTTTTCAGTAGGAAATAAATAGAACAGCATTACTTCAAGAAAGAAACTGTAGAAAGAAAGCATCTTGGGGAAAAAAACACAAACAAAAACAAACACAAACAAAAACAAACACACACACCGGCATTCTTACTATGGACATTATTTCTTTGTTCATATTATCAGGTTATTAAATAAATTTGAACCTCTGTTGCACACTTATTCCCAAGCCTAATTTTTTTTTTTGCTAAGGGCTGTAGCTGTTAAATACATAAACTTCCTGTTGTCTGGTTAAGTTCATTGAGAAAGTAGTGCACCTGTCCACCAAAATGTGTGGCTTTCTACCAACCAAAAAAAGGCAGGTGCCTTCCGTATTTTCTGTAGTAAACTCTCAGGTCAAGTACTCCTTTCTCCTTTCCATAACAGTGCATAGTGTAGCAACATTACAACCTTCTCTTTCTTTCTTTCTTGTAAATCAGACCGAAGGGAAGAGCACTTTCACTTCCTTTATAGGATGGAATGTGGTGTCACAGGGATTCCTCCTTGGTGAGTAAATCCTGATTTTCTTTTTCCTTCTATGCTGTCAGCCAAATTCACACATCTACATGTAATCAGTAAAAAGACTGATTACAAATGAATAGTATAGCTAAATTGACCTTCAAAGGAGAGACCAACACTTAGTTTTAATAACCAACACATGAAATTGATTCACTGCTGTTTGATAGCTATATTTTCATATGTAACTTCGCATCATTGTGGAAATAGGTTATGATCTTAATAGATTTAAAATATTTTTCACATAGAGTGCCTGTGGACCAGTTCGGCCCAATTTAAAATAGGATATCTTGGAAAATCTATAGCCCCTGCTATACTTAGAGTGCCTTAAGCTTTTTTGCATTTATGCTAAGCAATGCTTCAGTCAGGTTCATAGCTATATTTTTGTGTGTACTTCATGGAGTTTTTTGTAATGTTTAACAAAAATTTTGGGGAGTTCCGAAAGTTCATTGCCAGGTATCTTAGTATTAGACTTGAAATTGATTCTCTGCTTAATAAAATACAGCACTTTAGCATATGTTCATTTACTGACTTCAGTTACAGTTGATTCTGTTACTAAAAAAGTAAAAGCTTAATGAAAGCTAATTCTAGTTGTCACTTATTTGAAACCTCATTTTTTTTATTTATTTTGAGACAGCTCTCATCGGGGCCTAACAGCAAGGTTGGTTTCGTTTCGATTCTTAGCATGGTCTCGTGCTGTGTTGTGTGCATGTAGAAGCGTTTTAATGTTTGAGAAATGAAATGCCATCTCATCTTGGCAAACTCAGCTCTCCATATCTTAGAATTCTTCATTTGGGACATATTTTTATCAGCACTTAGTCTGTATATCTCACAGTTTTACAACAGTGAAGTCCTGCATAGTGTAAGCTGTATCTCTTTTTAAAGTCTCAAACGGGACATTAGATTTGATGAAAATAGCTTTTCTTCCTGAAGCCAAACTTAATTCCTAACTTGAGCATAATTGTAGGAAAATATTTCAGATAGATCACTTTGCACGTTTTGAAAATTCTTAGCGTGTAGCTATATGGGCAAGTATGCCCTTCAGACAAACTTGCTCAGGTTTTGTTCTCCCTGACATCTTTGCTTAGTATGCTAACAGGAGGATACCCCCTTATGTGTTATCTGATCATTCTTGTTAATGCTTCATATAAGATTAGAAACTTACGATACCACAGTTCATTAATGAAGGATACATTGGAGGATTAAGACTTTGATCAAGACAAAATATCTACATGTAAAACAAAATCCCACAGTTCAGTTTTCATACAAGTATCTGTGATGTAAAAATGGAGAAAAAAGATACCTAAACAAAACTTCAGACCACCATTTCAATAACTGAAATAATAATTAATGTAAACCTCCATGGTTGTTTAACTTTTTCAAAGTGTTAATATTGAATAAATAACACAGTTAGAAAAGGTTTGCCGTAAAATACTTGCTCAAACTTGTAACTTCAGTGCATTAGTCGCACAATAAACGTATATAAATAAAAAGTTTTTTTAAATAGTGTAAAGTACAATAACATTTATAGAAATAATACTGTTATCTTAAGAATTTATAAATGTATATATATGCAGGTGGTTAAGCTCATTATTTCATTAAGATTAAAATATCCACCTAAGGCATTATTGCAATGATAGTGTGTTCATATCTTTAAAATACTGTATCCGTGACATGAGTATTGGAAATTTTGTCTGTGCTAACTGTGAAGGAGTAATTGCTTAGAGCAATCTGAACTATTTGGATGAGACTGTACTAAAGGAACCAATTAAAAATGCAGTCATCCTGTTGGATATCTTTAAACTGTAAAATTAAACAAGAAAAATGTATTGAATTCCTGCAACTCTACAAGGTGGCTGGAAAACTGTATCTAATCAGACTAGTGAAGATTTGAGGAACACCAGAAAGCTTGAAAGAAGTAAAGAAGTCACATGATAGCATATGACAGTCTGTGCAGAGTTAAGTTTAAAATAATATATGCAGAGTGCTTATGCATTGGATGCTAAAGTAATTAAGTACTCAGACAAGTATACTTGTCTACACATTACTTTGTATACAATATAGTGAAAACATTGTTCATTTTGCAATGGCAGTTGCTGAAAAGCATACCATAGATGACTGTAGTGAGAGTTTTAGACTTTTTATACAGTCAGAACAAATTCCTGTTTGTCCTGGGGTGCATTTTATGTTCAAAATGGTTTAACCACTTTTAATAAGCCTTACTTACTGAATTTAAACACTTAACACCTGATCTTGGTTTGTGTTTGGAAGTCAGTCACTTAAGCAAACTTGTGCATTAGCTACTTGTGATTTGTAACATATTAAAGCCAAATATCAGTAAACTGTGACTTATTTTTAAGAATGCTCTACTTAATGCTAAGTAACTTTAATTGTACAGCTGTTGGAACAAAAAAGGGATTGGTGGGGTAGATGCCAATACACTGAAAGCCTTGAGCTCTTTTGCTTCTTTAATATCTTAAAGGAAAAATACTGTGAAATCCAACATGCTGTTCAGTTGAAACAGTCAGAAACATCATATATTGGTAATATGACCATTTGTATGGTCATGGCCCTTATGAATGATTGAACCTAATGTTTTTCAACCAGTAGAGGGAGACAGGACTCTTATTACTATGTGAAATGTGGATCATGGCCTTTTGAGTATGGTTTAAAATAGACATACCTTGAAAATGACAGTCAGGTAACTAGTTCCTTAAACTTTCACTTGTCTAAGGAGATTGCTTATGATGAACACTGTTTTTCACACCAAATTTTTCTTCACTGTATAGCAGTTTTATGTGTATCTTGAAATAAGCTTGACTCTTAATTTTGTAACACTTAAACTGGATTTTCTTACAAATGTCACAAGTAATCATGAAAAAAAATTTAGATTTTGTTGTTGTTGTTGTGCCTAAAATGTATAGAACAAATTTGTGGGTAGCTAGAATATTTGGTAGTATTCTAATTTGATAGTATTTGAATTTAATTTTATGGAATAGCAAAGTAATTCTTCCTAACTGTTTATAAGGGAAGTTGCTTGGGTTTAGCTTTCGAAAGGGGGAGGACATATACAGATCCAGTTGTTTTCTAAACAGAGGAAAGACTTGGATTCACACTTTCTAAATTTGTCTCAAGGTGGACAAACCATAAACTGGAAAGTTTGAAGAATGAGTATTAAACCTTGAGCTTATGAATTGTGTTGGAAAAAAGTAATTTTTTTCTGTAACAGAGTGTTTTTCTGAATTCCTAGTTCTTGGTTCATGTCAGTCAGTGCACTGTATTAATTTTGCCATAATTTCACTTTCAACTGCCTCAAACACTATGCAATAAGTATTGAGCTTGGCATGCTTGTCCTTTTGTTAATTGACTGGGCTGAAACAGAAGCATGCTGTGGTGGAATAGGGAGGTATGGTAGTAAGGCTTGCACATCACTTTCTTATATTAAAATGAATAATAAGCTTGTATATCCCCTTAAGCATGCATTTGTATAATTACATTATTTGGAGACGTAAGGGTTTGTTTCACTGGAGGCTTTCTGTCAGTTAGTGGGCATAATGGTAAATGTACCCAAAGGCTGAGGAGTTTGAACATCTCATTAAGTACATGCTGTAGAATATTGAAGTCCCTGCGTGTGTTTTCTGTGTTGTCTTAATTTGCTAGTTAGTGCTACAATGTGAGAGAACTTATCTGTAGAGGAACACTTGGATTTTCACTCTGAATTCATGCAGATTGAAGGATCATCTCATGTTTAAACAGCTCGGTGTATTCAGTAGTGGTAATAGTAAAGCAATACAAGATTTTATGTAGTGGATAATAGAAAGAATGCATAAGCCTTACTCTTTACTATTAAGGTACTTTGATGTTTGAAGAAGTTTAATTTAAAAATTTGATTCCTTGGTAGTCTAGTCTGTACAGCTGAATGTGGAAACTTGAGGCTTAGCATAATGAAACCACTTGTAAAATTCTGTAAAGAGCATCTTGGAGAGCATGACTTATAGCAAAAATGTTAGAAGTAATAATGGAATAATGGCAGAAAATAATTAGGTGAAAAGACAGAAATTGTGTATCTTAAGGCGCATTTGAAGGACAGTCCAAATGCCCTGAATCCACATGCTTACTGGTTTATGAGATGTGAAAGTTGTAATTTAAATTATATTCATCTGTGTAATCGTTCAAATTGTGAAACAATTCGCATAACATTATTTCTGGAATCCAGTAGGATATTAGAGGAACTGCATCTTGGACAAAGGCTCTCATGATACTCTTTTAAGAGCAGAGTTCACTAAAGCCGGCAAAGTGTTAATATTTAATTCACTTCTGCGGCATCACTGTATGCTTGGGATAGCTTTGAAGGAAAAGACCAACTGATTTCTACAGAAAGATTCTACTGCTTGCTGTTTTGTGACAGGAATGATTAAATATAAAATAAGATAGTTGTTATGCTCTTTATTTATTGTTCTCCTTTTCTCACTCATGAGAAAAAACACCCATAACTAATTTTCATGTGAAATCCTTCACTCTATATTGTCACACTTCATGCACAACTGTAAAAATACGAAGTCTTTTGAAATTAGCTAAGTTGTTTCAAATCCTCGTCTCTCTGTTCAATGGTTTCTAGTGTTGTACAGTAGCTCAGTATTGTCTAGTTCTTACCTCTTGGCTCCCTACTTTCAAATGAGTTATTGAAAGTATTATCATAGAATCATAGGAAGTATTATCAGCACTATGCTATGTATTTCTTGTTTGTTTCTTGACCTTTTTATAGTTGTCATAGCTTGGCCAATACTGGCTTTTTTCTTTGGTTTTTTTGAGATTCTGTAGTACTCGTGCGGATGAATATGGCATTATGAATTTTTATGTGATATTAATCACAAGGTCTGATTACTTAGTGCTTGAGATTATTCTGAAAGTACTTCCAAGTGTTGGCAATGAGTAGTTACTGGAGACAGTAAGTAGAAATATATATTAAAAAAAATGAATGCAGAAAATACGTGTAATGGGTGGGCTAAGACTTTTTATGACAGGCATATAATCACCTTGGCCTGTGTGTGTTTATATGGATTAAACAGTTTAATGCAAAGGATAGGAATGATTTGTGACAAATACAGATTGAACCAATGTGAGCCTGATCATATACTAAAACTTCAAGTTCTCGCTGAACACTGACTAGATCATTTCATAACTGCAGGCTTTGCAGTTAGTTCTGTGTATTTGCCAAAAGGTGACAAATCATTAGACTTAATCCATTTACTTGATTTCCTTGTCTTTGTAGGAAATAATTATCCCTATCCCATATTATATTCAGAGCCACACCTCAAAATGCTTTTGTAAATGTTATTAGCCAGAGCGGAAGAGGATTCTGCAGTAAAAGTGCTTTTGTGGATTTATGCAGTAGTCACAGTTAATCTCTCTCAATTGGAAACATGTTAGTTGTAGACCATAGATTACTCGCCTAGTCAATACGAAGGGGTCTTTCTTAGTGTACAATGAAAGAACACTGGAATATATTTTAAATGCCAGGATCTTCTTACTCTTTTCATTTTCTAGAAAGCAGTTTTCTGTACTCAGCCTTTGCAATAATCCCTTGTACTGACTAGGGGTTAGAGATGCTGACAGCTTTTCTGTCATCAAACTGAGTAAATTGAAACTGTGAGGGTATTCTTGTGGAGTCTTTTAAAGATGTGTTTTGAAGAAGTTGCCATGGCATTACTGTTTGTTCTGCTTCTCATGTGGATGAGAAGCATAAGAAGTTATTGCACTGCTTTGAATAGAACATTAATAGAGTGTATTTTTGGTTAAAACGTCAGGAAAAAAAATGAATGGAGTGTTTACTGCAGTTTTTTCTAGATATACAGACTACTGAGAAACTAAATCCAAGTCACTTTGAGAGGTAAAATTCTCTAAAAACATTATTTCAATGTGCTCTGTTCTACAAAAGCTTAATTCCTGTAAGGCACAGCAATCAAGTGTAGTTGATCTGACCCTTTTGGGCAGCCTTTGAATTGAGTCGTAGTGATATTCAGTTTGTTCTGTACACAACACATTCTCAAAATACCGTCATCTTTCCAGTGTGCGTAGGATGCAAGTTTGGATGCACCTTCATATGGTATTATTCTCCTGAGTTAGTTTTCAGAGTTGAGATCATCTTTAGAAGAGCAGTTGTGCTCTTGATTGTGTGTAATCTGTTTTCAGAGTTTGTATTCCCCTGTGATGGTTGCTATCTGCTTTTACATCGGCTTCTCCTGAGTTGGTTTTACTCGAGTGTAGTCATACTCATGAAAATCAACACAAGCAGAAGAGTGATAGGGTTAACAGTACAGAATAACTGTGGCTTTGACTGTACTAGTAGTTGAGCATCTTTTGATGTTATTTGTAAGCCAGAAAACCTTTAACACAGTAATTTTCAGTCTGTATTGATTTGTGGACATCAAAGCATTTTCCTGTGAGAATCTTTCTGGACTGCTTCAGTGACTTCATGAACAGGTTCTGCTTACTAGTGCATTTCAACAAGGGACCATCCCATTGTAAAAATTGGTACCTTGCCAAACTTCTAAAACATAGACTTTTGAAGTGGTGATGATAAGGTAATGATAAGGTAGGTGTTGGCTGGAAGAATGAAGATGCTAATTTTCTGAGTAACAAATTCTGATTCTCTTTTTCAAATGCTAACACCTGGCATTACTGTTGTGGAGTAATAATACCTTTACCCCTTTATCCCAATCTGTATTGCGGAGTATGAGTGTTGGCTGAGGGACTTGTGCTGAAATGTCTCTGAGTACACTTCCAAAATTGAAGTAGGTTGAAGAAAAAGGAACATGCTGTTACTCACCACATGAATGGTAATCATAATCATGGGTTTGCTGAAATCCTATAAATGTTTCAATATATGCTAATATATTTAAATAAGTATAATCATTTAAGTCAGACGTAGTTAAATAGGGCAATCGACTTTCAAAATGTAATTTTGCGAGTTAGAGATGGTGCATTTTTGTGTGTGTCATGCAAGGGCATAGTCGTAAGGTTCTTTAAGAGGCAGGCTAATACTGGGTGTGCTGGAAAATGGACGCTTTCAGTTTTCTTTAAGTTTTTAAATTGGTGTTTTCAGTTAAAATTCAATTGGGGGGGGAAGGAAGAAAATTTACTGAGGCTTTTTGTCAAGGGCTTAGTGTGAAACAAAATGTGGTGTGGTTACTGTTACTGGATGACTTCTGAGAGCAAGAAAATATCTCTTAGGGTGAGAAAGCCACGCTAAGCAGTTCTGGTGTGCTGGACCAGGTTGAATTCTATTATTCAGAATATAATTAATTTTAATACAGATTATGCAGTAAAAAGTGTATAATAAAAGGAGAAGTTGTGCTCTGTTCAAAGTGTAATACTGTAAATCTGAGAGTTCCGGAAACTTTCTCACTCATACTCCTAGAATGAGCATGATCTATTTGCCCATTGTAGAATGACACTGTTTGGTTCTGTGAATGTTATAATGCATGAATGCTGTCTTCAGAGCTTTCTTCTTTTGAATGAAAGATAACAAAGAAAGCTGAAGTATAACACTGATGTTGTATTTAAATAGAATGAGTCAGGTAGCTGGGATTTTTTACTTGTCTGCAGTGTCTGTAGAATGTCTTGACTCTCAGAGATCATATAACTGTTTGGATGTTTTTTTAAAAACAGCATGAATTTTTATCAACTTACTCTAATTTTTTTCTAAATGTGTTATCAGTTTATGGGAGCATTGTCTAATCTCTGGATAGCCTAGTGATTTAAGAACACAGAAAATGAAAATTCATAACTTGCATTCTGCTAATTGGGTCCGACTTTTGTGAAATGTTGACTTCTGCAAAAGCCTTTCAGTGTATATTAAAAATAAATCCATGTAATAGAACTTATTTCTCTATTTTTTGATATTTAATTCTGAAATAACCTTTTGATTTAATTTGAAGGCTTTTTAAATGCTTTGCATTCTATTAATACTAAACTAAGTAAATAGACAAGTAAATACTGCCTTGCAATTTCCTTATGCTTATGGCTGCTATTGTGGCAATTAAGGTAAAGATATTTTCTTCCTGTAGTTTTAGTTTATAGGATGAAATTGTGTGTGCTGCTTTTGGCTGGGATAGAGTTAATTTTCTTCACAGTAGCTAGTATGGGGCTGTGTTTTGGATTTGTGCTGAAAACAGTGTTGATAATGTAGAGATGTTTTAGTTACTGCTGAGCAGTGCTTACACAGAGTCAAGGCCTCTTCTGCTCCTCACCCCACCCCACCAGCGAGGAGGCTGGGGGGGCACAAGAAGCTGGGAGGGGACACGGCTGGGACAGCTGACCCCAGCTGACCAAAGGGGGTCATACCATATGATGTCATGCTCAGCATATAAATCTGGAGGAAGAAGGAGGAAGGGGGGAGATGTTTGGAGTGATGGTGTTTCTCTTCCCAAGTAACCGTTATGCGTGATGGAGCCCTGCTTTCCTGGAGATGGCTGAACACCTGCCTGCCCATGGGAAGGAGTGAATGAATTCCTTGTTTTGCTTTGCTTGCGTGCGCGGCTTTTGCTTTCCCTATTAAACTGTCTTTATCTCAACCCACGAGTCTTCTCACTTTTACTCTTCTGATTCTTTCCCCCATCCCACTTCGGGGAAGTGAGGGAGCGGCTGCGTGGGGCTCAAGTTGCCGGCTGGGGTTAAACCATGACATTGTGTGATGATTCATTTAGTCTTCTGGGTTAGTTGTGGGACTATAGACAGAAAACTGCATTGGTTCAAGATCAACCTCAAGCTCTGATGTCAAATTGTTTGCATTTACTGCTGCAGAGCTTAGAGCTAAAAGAAGATATGGAATTGCATTTAGAACCTGTTCCCCAGCATCTGGTTCATTATACTGAAATTGAAGATGACCGCTTCATTTCTTTTTCTTTTGGTTATAGCAAATACAATTTCTGTAACTGAGGAAGTCAAAATGATAAGTAGAATTGGCTGGAAGAGGGAAGGTAGATTAAAAACCAAAGGTCACGCATGCAGAAGATTCTTAACAAGTGGGAGCTCTTACCCAACAAATAGCGTATTTTAACTAAATGGATGTGGCAGATTAAGAGAATGTGATCCTGTTCAGGAGTGTGATCTATAAATGTGTATCATGGTCATGGTGTTCCTTATGTGTTGGAGTGAGAGGCAGGGGAAGGGGCAGTAATAAACTACATTAAAATATATCCTTGATTAACAGCTGCTGTAAATTCCTATTGAGTTGGTAACATTTGTATTTTGTGGGTATATGACATTTAGTCGAACTTTTTGCCCTTTGTATTTCAGTGATAGACGTTTGCTACAACCTGCTCAGGTATGTGACATTCTCAAAGGAGTTATATTGGTCATCTGCTACTTCATGATGCACTATGTTGACTACTCTATGATGTATCATCTGATAAGGGGACAGTCTGTCATAAAGCTCTACATCATCTATAACATGCTTGAGGTAAGAATGTTGGCATCAGAATATCAAGCATGCTTTTTTCAGACTATCTAAAATATTGTTGTATTACAGTATTTGTACTTAACAGTATGGCACATCTCGTATCCTCACATGTGCACACATCCATATAATAAGCCTAGATGCAGTGAAACAGACAAGTTCATGAAAAATAAGTTTTTTAGATACTGTTTCATATTGCCTAGTTCCTGGAGCTTCTTAATCAATTTAGTTGAATGAAAATTGAGAACTGGAAATGGAAGAAGGAATGTCTTAAACTGAAATGCAAGAAGTGGAATGAATGAGGTTTTGAACTCATTGAGAAAAGTAGAAACTATTGATTTGAAATAGTGATAAGATCATGAGAGAGAGTAGAGAAGGAAGATGGTAGAAGACATGGAATTTGGTTTTTAATTCTTCATGATGGAATTATAGATTTCATTGTATGCAGGGACACATGTTACTACTTCACCTGTCTCAGTCCTGGCTAGCCTGAGTACATAAACAATAAGTTGAATTAATATAGTGAAACAAGAAAAGGAAAATCTGTTTTGGGAAGCAAGATAGAGAGACATGGGGGGGGGGGAATTGTTTCTGTTTTGTTATTAATGTAAAGCATGAGATTTTTAATTGTCCTTCTGTGATCAATGATTCACAAAGTAAATGTTTTCATAGCTACAATCTTATCTCCATCCTGCAAATATAGGACACACT
Organism: Mycteria americana; assembly: GCF_035582795.1. Taxonomy (NCBI): domain Eukaryota; kingdom Metazoa; phylum Chordata; class Aves; order Ciconiiformes; family Ciconiidae; genus Mycteria; species Mycteria americana. The sequence goes on along the minus strand of NC_134368.1, from coordinate 18,017,143 downwards.
AGGAATACAACCTCTTAAAAGGACTCTATCAGATCTTTGTACACAGCAGTTACTCTGCTAGGATTCTGGTATCTCTGAATAACATTAATCCTTGTTTGAACATCTGTTGTGCCTTTGTTTGAAGACTGCTAAAACAAGGCTATGCTTTGTGCAAAATCTGAATATTTTGTCTAAAGACGTTTGTTCTTTCCTCATAAAATATGAAAATATTGCATAAGGAACACACTTCATTATCCTATGTGAAACAAATATCATACAAACCACCTCAGTTGTTTATTCATAGGGTTTTATTTCCTTTGATTTTAGATTTGCTGAAAAACATGTATAAATATTAAATTTACTATGAGTTACTATGTGGATTTTAGTTGTGTTCGGAAATATTCATCCATATACAATTCCATAATCTGTGAGAGATAATCACTTACTAAATAAATCCATGTGCTCAAAATTGTAATTTCTCTTTATTTCAAGACTACTTCAAGTCACTTCTCTTAAAGCTGAGAAAGTACAGTACTATGTGCTTACAACGTAATTTGAAGAGACTGCAGTGTTTGCTGTGAATTGGAAGCCATGTGCCATTCCATTCTGAATGAAGAGTTGAGTTTCTTTGCTACATTTGGCAGAACCAAAAACATGCGTCTCAACTAAGAAGTACTGCCTGAGTTTTCTTTTTTTTTAGGATGGGGGAAGTCTGTTACCACTCATAGTTATTAGAAAAATTACATTAGACTTAGAAGTTGGAAATGGTATTTAATTTCCATGCTGTCTCATGAAACTCAACATGCCAAGCAGAGGGCATGTTTTTCAAGGGGCTTTTTTACTGTGGTAGGTTGCAGGCACAGTATTGGCAGAAAATGTCATGGGATCCCACTGAAAGACTTGGTTGATAATGAGCTTTCAATAGTTTGAATATTGGCTTGCTTAGACTACTTTGGTGAATTTTGTTATAAGTCTTTGCTACTAATGCAAGCAATGCTTTTCAAGGAACTGTTAAATACGCTTCTTTTTTAAGGAATAAACTTTACATTTTCACAAGTTTTCAAAATAGGAAGATCTTTTTAATTTCGTTAAATCACTGAGCAGCAGAGATGTTTACAATGTTCTAATGTTTTCGGCTGTTGACAAGTCCAGAAAATATTGTCCTGGACAGGTATAAGGAATGCAAGATCTTCAAATTATGTGCTGAATGCTCCAGATACACAGCCTAAGGGGAGCATTCAGCACATTTGGTTTAAACGACACTTTTCTTTTTTAGATTCAGACCCACCGGCTCCTGCTCCTTGTGAAGCCCCAATGTGCATTACGCTGGTGACAGCACTCACCATGGAATTCTGCTGGAGCCTGGAGCCGGCATGTAGGGTTTAGGTAAGTCGTATTTGGAAAAGCAAGCAACAATATTGTGTGGTGGGTTTTAATATTTTCTATCCTGTCAGCTAAGAAACAAGGACTGCTTAAATAAAAAGGAAAGCAAAGCAAAGCCACTGTTTTATCTATTAAAACCCTCACAATATTGTGAACAAAAACTTACCAAACTCTAAGCATTCTGTAGTTGGTGTTAGTACACCAGGTGTAATTACTCAATGGGTCATCACAATGAGCAGGAACTAAATAATGCAGACCATTTTAATTTACAAAATTTAAAAGCCGAAAACAATACCACTGTAAATATCTCTCAAACTGGTGGGTTTTTGAACTTCAGATTTATGATAATTCATCAGCTCATGGTTTTGTTCATTTTATTTCATAGGTGATGCTTAGAGAGTAGCATATATTACGGTTTACTTGAGACATGCAGTAAAAATTTGTTTAAATTCAGCCTTCATATGTTAGGAAACTTCAATAAATGTTGGCTTGAATAAGTTAAAGTATATGACTTCTCTCCCTTCAGTATCTTTACGTTTAGAACTCTTAATTAACAAGGTCAGGAAGTGACCCAAATCTAGGTTTACTTATGTTGTCCCAAGAACTTATTTTCTACTTGAATAGGTATGGTTCAATATTTGCAGGTACATCGTGCACCTAGTTCTGTATTGCTACATGTTGTTTTAACACATCCAAAATTGTTGTCTTGCAGAAAGGCAGTAAGAGGAAATACCAGTTGTCTTTATTAAGTAGAGATAATCAGTTTTTCATATTTAACTATTTCTGTTTGGCTGAGTTAGTAAGCAATGAAAGATACCTCCTTTTTTTAGCCAGACGTGTGCCTTGTGATACCAAATTTAATTTTTGAAGTGCTATTATTGTTGTCCTGTGCAGCTTAGTTTTAAAATTACTGAATTGTAGTGTATAGGCAGAAAAAAGTCTTTCCTTGTAATGATCTTCAGTTTTACGTGCTTGCTGATGATGAAGTGTTGAGAACTGGTGGAACTCCATGTGACCTTTCTTGCTGTGATATTGAATTATAAGCTGAGATTGCTGTTCATGTTTTTCCTATCTTTAGAATTACTGCTAGTTTTTTTCCTACTTGTGCATATATTCTTTGGGTTACATTTCAGATGTTTATAGTTTTTTTTCAAACTAATTTTTCCTTTTTGGCAGAATTTCTAGTCCCTCTTGATCACTTGCTGTTGTGATGTAGTACTTTTAATTTTGAATTCTGCTTTATGCAGAGATTTGTAATGAGTATATACTTCACTCCAAGATGTAAGGAAACAGTACAGCCAAATCTAATTTCAGTCCTTTTTGTACCTGTAAGCTGATGGTGTTCCCTATCACACATTTGAAATTCACTTTTCTTTATTTTTTTCCCCTATTAAACCCAGAAGGATGGGAAAAAACATTTAGGATAATTCAATGCAACATACATAGTGCTTTATCAAAAGCTGAAGTCTGAACTGTACTTGGATGTCTTCCAAAGAAGCATCTAAGATAACACTACATGGTTATATATTGTAAATACTGTTGAAAAGGGCATGGTAAATTTGAGAGGGAAAGTAAGCTGCTGAGTATACAAAAGGAACAATATCACTGTGAAATCCAGAGTGGAAATGGAATGAACGAGAGATAGAAAGTGATAAATATGTGAAACTTTTTTTTAGGTTGAGCTGTACATGGTGGCATATTCAAGTGTTGGAGAGAAAAATATTGCTTTAAGGCAGTAAAAAGTTCTTCTTGTTTAGGTGGCTGATCGTCTGTTTTCTTCATTTGGACAAGATATTTTAGATGCTCTTTACTGGACAGCTACAGAACCTAAGGAAAGAAAAAGAGCTCACATAGGTGTGATTCCTCACTTCTTCATGGCAGTGCTGTATGTCTGTATCCTTTTTCTTCCATAAATTGCAAAGTTTTCTAAATTAAATTACACAGTAATTGCTCTGCATTGTTTTATTTTAATATATTTGAAAAAATGACAGTATTCCTAAATCAGTGTTCCTTTACTTTCCAAGTAAGATTGCCAGTACTACAGGTTTTTAAAATGAATGGAAAAAAACCTTTTAACTTGCTTTAAAAAACCCCTTCATAATGGTATACCACTGCAGGGGTATAGTAGACAGCTTTTTTAATACCTAATGTGTAGTAAAATGAAAAACAGTAATTGGATAGTTCATGAAACCTTTGATTTCTGATTTGTATTTGAGTATTTTGGGTCACAGGGTCTTGAAGACAGTGGGGTTTTGTTATTTAGTGGAATGTTACAAACACCTAGCTTGAAAACATTTTCTTGAAATGAAGGGATAAACTCATGCGTATTCAGGATGCAAACGAGTTTAGTGTGAAGTAACCTTACAGTGAACTGATGAAAATGATCTGTAAAGAGATATGTAGTCCGATACATGTGGTGATGAATTTAGAATTATTGTACTTTCCCCTGTCTTCTCTGAAATCTTTAGGCTAATTCTGAACCTTTCTTTATCTCAGATTTTTTTTTCCTTCAGGTTGTATTGCTATTTCTCCTGACTAATGTCATTGGGCTCTTTTAGAACAAGAAAAATTAACATAATTATTACATGCTACAAAGCACTGTGGGTACATTACATAAGTTTAAGTACTGTCGTTCTGTAAATCTAGTTGACAGGGAGATAGAAACTTTTTTGTTAAACTTTGGAAACAAAATAGGAAATTTGAGTTTTGGTACTGTTCAGTACTGTTGTGCAGAAAAATGATTTCCAAATATGCTTCCTTAACCCTGCTATCTAGTCCTGCATGCTATTCTTATAATGGTTCAAGCAACAACCCTTAATGTGGCCTTCAACTCCCACAATAAATCACTGCTTACCATCATGATGTCCAATAATGTAAGTATGTAGCTTTATTATATAGCTACCCTAATTTTTTTCAGCATCCTTTTTCAGCGTATGTCTATTTGCATATTATTTGATTGTCTGATTTGTTTATATCAGTTTTTTATCAATAAAAACTAACTAACTGTTTTTAAAAATTGCAGTTCGTTGAAATAAAAGGAAGTGTTTTCAAGAAGTTTGAGAAGAACAATCTTTTTCAAATGTCAAATAGTGGTATGTATAGCTGTGCTAATCAGGAGAAAATGTGGAGTGAGAGGCTGATTTTTTTTTTTTTAATGTATTCATTTATTTAATATTATTGTTAAAACAGCTTTACCTTGGTGAATTTGAGTGTTCTGACTTGAATTCCTCATCTCTCCTATTACTGTTTGGTTCAGTAGGGCGAAACTGGGATTCCGCTTCCAGGAACACTGTTTTTCCTTAAATGGGTAGTTTTTATTTGAGGTGCTGAAAGAACCTATTGGCTGTGTGCTAAAGTTATTATTAAATATGAATTTCAGATTTAAGTTACGGTACTCAAAATATCCATGCTTCAAAGTCTCTGAGGTCTTCTGTGTTTTCAGAAAGTTGACACTGTAGTGTGCTGTGTTGATAGTGATCTCAGAATGCATGTTGTTTGGCAGTTGTGAGGACGGATCTTGAAATATCCCCCCCCACCCCACCCCCTCCACGCAAAAGAATGTAACGATGAAGTAGCTGGCTTATGAAGGAAATACCGGAGATGACTAACTTTTGACATACTGGCAAGATAATAGTAGAGGGTACTTAGGAAATATCTTATGGTTCTGGCACTTCTTAACTGTGTTGCTGCTTAGTCTGAAATTTGTGAACTCTTATTCAGTGTGTCTCATGAGGAAAAGCTGTTATAGGTATCCTTTGGTGAAGGTTCTTTCTAATACTGATATCAGCCATCTGAAATATTTGTTGAATTCTTGGTTTCAAAACTAATAGGAGAGATTGCACTTTAAGGTTGTACTAGAGCTTCTTTGCTTGTAATATTTTCTGATCTTTGAAAACATTTCTGTTATTTTGTGCATATGACTTTTTTGGTCAAAGCTATTTATACAGACAAGCAAACAAAATAGAATATATTTTTTCATTCCAACTCCTAGGTTTTTTTAAACCAGAGAACTCGAATGTTCAATAGGTTAAAAAAAAAATGTAGCTGCTTATTTAAAAACAGATGATTCGGATTTTTTCATCAAGAGAAACTTTCAGCAGGGTTGCTTCACGTTTTGAATTCTGGCTATTGATGTGATTTTTTTTCTCTAATTCATCTGCAAACTGCAATGCTATTACATGCAAATGTTAAATGGCAATTGTTCTGTGATGCCTTGGATGAAAGACTGTTTACATAAAATCTTAAATATATCACGTAACAGAAAAACTAGCACTAAGCTTTAATATACCTCACAGAAGTTCTTAAAAACCCCCCAAAATAATCTTCCCAGCTGGGTTGGTAAGGTGTTTATTCTGTGCTAATAGTATGTATTTTTGGTTCCAAGATTTAAATACTTACATTTTTTAAATTAAATGTATTTAACTTTACAGTGAGAATATCTAAAAGTGATGTTTGCTAAAATATTGATGGAAAACATAGATGAGTTTTCTTAATTTTCTCTTATTAATCACAATACTTGCAGAAAATAGTTACAAGTATACACCTAGCTCTTCTACTGAAAGGCAAGGCCTCTTTCTTGATTTAAATGTTGAAATAAATGAGGGACTGCTATTAGAAATGACTAATAATTTCCTCCATAAAAAGCACCTGCAATCGTACACTGGAAGAAATGTATATCAATATTTTATTGCTAGACATTGTTATTGAAGACCCATAATAGTAATATCAGGTCTCCCTTTATCACTTGGTGGAAAAAGTGATGCCATTTATTATACCATATGAGGATGGAAGCAGTGCATAGAAGAGTGCACAAAACAAGCTAATTTATTCGCTTCAAACAGATAACTTTTCCTGGAACCACTTCTCAGTATGGTTATAAATAGCAGTGTTTTTCTTCTCATAGATAAATAACGTAGGCAGGTTTTTAGGACAGATTTTCACCTCTCTTTAACTTGAACAGATTTGCTGCATCACAGCTTCAGTAAGGATGGATCAGTATTGCTTCAGTTCATGTATTCTGATAACTTTGTTAGCCTTAAATGTTTTCTTTCCTGCAGCTGAAATGGTAGTGCATCTTGCGTTGATGTGCTATGCCAATGCTATATCCTACGCCTGGAACCGAGGCTAGTCTGGTCCTGTGGACTGAGCTTTCAGTTAGCCTTTGGAGTGCCTTGTGCATCCTAGAACATGATATGCTTAAACTGCATGCCTGGACTGAACTAAACTGCTAAAATAAAGCACTAAATATAGGTTCCCCCATATATTTCCAGCCTTTTTCTGTTTCTTGCAGCTATTTTCTCAGGTCTGTGGTCTCTGCTGTAGGGCAACAATAGCAACAGTAGCTGATTAAGCTTAGACAGACTGAATGGATGCTGCCTTGCCCCACCTTTTCTGGGGCTCTGCTCAAAATATTACCATTGTCTCAAACACATGGTTTAAATTCAGTGAAAAAGTACTGATTAGTACACAGAAACTAAATATACTAATTCCTGGGGGGGGGGGGGAGGGGGAAATAAGGTCAGTCTCAGAGACATCTGAGGAAATTGTCATGAATAGGTGAAACTCCCTTCTTATTTAACATGTTAATCAAAAGAAAAATATGAACTAGCAGAAAAGTAAGATATCAATGACCTCAGGAGTAGACATTGTGATCAAGAGAAGTTGCTACAAGTAGAATTCAAAAGCAAGTAATCTTGTGAATAGAAGCATGAAAACAGAAATTAACTGTTTCAGTTGTACTTTCTAGACATGTCCTATATCATGCATTGAAATACCTTGCTGAGCTCTGCATGGTATTGAAGACACTATGTAGTAAGACACCGGGATATGAAGTGCCACCAAGCTATCAGTTTAGATCTGGAAATCATGAAATCATTTTCATTTGGCATTGTGCTCAGCACTGGCATATGGATAGCAAGCTGATGTGTGGCTGTACTATTTTTCCCAGTATTTCCAGTTCTGGACTTAATGTCAGTGGAATCAGTGATCCTTCTTACCTCTGGCCATTTAAAATTCTGCTGTAACAGCTAATTCATTAAAAATTCAGGACTAGAAGAACTGTGAATCATCTACATAAAAACTAATTGAACAGACCATGAGATATACATTGATTACACAGTCATCTAATAAAACCAAACCTGTTATCTTTTAGGTGCAGGAAGTCAACAAAGATCTTGGGGTTTGTATAGTTGCTTGAGATTGAAATCACAGATTCTGTAGCTGCAACGATATCAGCTCCTGCAGCTTTGATTTGTCAGCTGCAGCAAAACTATTTTTGCGTCGTCGCCCTGACTTTTACTAGGAAATTTATGTACACCCAGGCAGTCTAAACACTGTGGCTGTTGGAAAAGACTTCTGTACAGAAGATATAAAACCTTATATTTGTTGTAGCAGGAAGAAGTATTTCCCTAAATTTAAAGAGTATATTCTCTTTTTTAAATAGAAATCTGTAAGCTAATTTTGTAGGGTTCAGGATTAGTGAACAAGGAGACCAAAATTATAAAGCAAAGCTCTTTAATCATTTTTGAAAGCCCAGCATGCTGCTTTCCTTTATGCTTTTAAATGTCTTATTTTAATTTCAAGCTGTGCTCTAAACTAAATTTTTCACAAAACACAATTGTACCTTATATGAAGAAGTACATTAGATGTAGTGCATTACGTTATTTGCTTCAGTTGGCTGTTTGGCCAGATTATTGCTTTTTTAAACCTCTTGTCTCAAAAATTTAACATGTTTATTCTGAAGCTTTAGGAACTTCATTTTTTTTTCTTTCATAATTTCTTGCTCTTTTTTTTTTTTTTCTTAATTCTGTTCTTTTTGCTTTGTTCCCGATTTATCAGTCTCTTTGGCTTTGGTCAAAATATTGAACAGCTTTTATTTTTACCTTTGGTCTCTGGAATTCAGCCTGTTTTCTCATGTGGCTTTAGTTTTTTTAATACCATTATTCTAATCCAGTTGTTCATTTTAAGGATGAGGGATCTGGGGGCAGGAGTACATTTAAGGTAGATCAGTGCCTCCTTGATGATTCCTTGTTCAGTCTTTGATCCTTTCTTGTGCTCTGGTCACTTGTTAAAAGGTAGTTGTCACTAGAGCTAGTTAGGATTTGCTGAGATGTAAACCAAAAGATCTTGTTTCACTTCTTACACACTACGATTTATAACCAGATTTTGATCTAAACATATAAACAGTGGGATTAACATGATCAAAATTATTTTTTCCTTCTGGATTCCTGCATGATGTGTCAGGGAATCTGGAAGGAAATAACTAGGTGTTCTAAAGACTATTTTCTACCCAGGTGAGTAGAAGTGCCACTTCTGGATGTCTGTTCCCAGGATCTCACTGCCCTTCTTGGTAGTTACCACTGCAAAGTACCCAAGTTCTTCAGAGTTCACGTCCTTCCTGAATAAGTTCAGTAATCAATTGTTTGGGATGTTGGCTAATTAATTACAGTAGTCCATACTAGATGCAGTGCTGTCCTAGGAACATCGTTTATTGCCAATCACATCCATTTCTGTAGTCTTTTACATGTTTTTTAAAAGTGATTATACCCTCTGACACATTGGCGATTAAACTTCGGGTCTTTGTTGCTATCAGTCCTTTAAACTGAATGTCTCCATTTTCCAGAAGGATTTATAGAAGGACAGAATGTGTTATTAATATGGGCATAGAATTCCATTTGAATTGGAATGGCAGGGTTGATGTAAGTGGGGTGAAAGTATTTAAAATCTGATTTGGCTATGTGCAATTCTTTTTTTGGGCTTTACTTCACCGAACCAATAGAAAAAAAAGTACATCTTGCTTTTTTCCCCTGTTGCATTTGTGGCAGTATGCACATTACTGGCTTTGAAATAAATGTTTACCACCTCTATTCATATGATAACCCTAATAGGCACACATGACTTATCTTCATGGAAAAAGGTATATTGTGGTTAGATTTTGACACATGACCACTAAATTCTGATGTACTAAGTCTTGGAATGTCTGATTCTTCCTTTCCCTTTTCAGTATACTGAAATACATATTTTAAAGAAAACTGAAAAGATTTAATCATATGTAGTAATTTGCACCACCCGTGGATGCATGGAAGCACAAGCAAATTCAGTGTCATCTTTCAAAATAGTCTAAAGAGTGTGTATATGGGGAGTATATAGTATGATGTGTGGCCAGGCTTCTGGGCCAGCCCTATTAAGAGCAGAGTTTAAGCACAGTATTAGAACACAGTCTGTGCATGGTGTGTGCTGACAAGAGACCAGTCAGGGGGATAAGTATATCTGAATTAGTGGTAGATGTCAGTTCTTCAACACTTAAGAGCATACAGTGAGAAAGTAAACTTCTTAATAATGTGCTTGTGTGGAGGTAGCTGAAGACAGTTTAAAATGTCCCCAGCCTGTTGTTTTGGCTGTCATTTAAGCCTGGCTTATAATGGAAAGGGTTATTAAAGCTGTACTGTATTCTAACTGAAAAACAGTTTGTGATATGCTTATCACCAACACTTTGTGGGATATGTTCTGAGTTGAAATGGCTTATATCAATGTTATTAAGGGTCATCATGATGGAGAATGAAGAACAGAGATCCCTTTTTCTTCCCAGTTTTGTCTTCCTCATGCTAAAGCAGAATAGAGACATTTTCTTTTGCCAGTACCAGTACCTGCGCTCTCTGTAACTTAACACTAACACTGGTGGCTTGTCACTGTTTCCCCAGATTCACAAATACAGTAATTTACTTTCCCTTTGTTCTTCTTTAAGAGCGTGATACCTGTAAGTGTGAATCTAGGAATGTAGCCTCACTTGTTCTATAGTTCACATCACTTAAGAAGTGGCAATCCATGGTGCAGGAAATTCCCCTCACCTGTTTAAAAAAATATATATGTACATATACAACATCAAATAAGTTCGTAATAAATGATGAAACATTATTGGTGCATTTTTTGTATTCCAAAATTTTAATCGGGATTTAGGACTGATTACCATTGGTTGTGTTGGATATCCTGAAGCCTTTTTTGTCCTTGTCCATGAGGATGAGAAATGAAATGAATTTCTGAATCATTTGGGTTTACTGTTGAAGCTGCTGTAAAATGCCCTTTCTCCCTTGCTTGCGTCTCTGGCAATCGATTGATGAGAGGGATGAGGATGAAGAAGAGCAGCCACACTCCTTCCTCTCACTCCAAGCAGCCTTGAACAGCTGTGGCAGCAGAGATAACAGATTAGAAGGGAGGCCAGTGAGAACAGGAAAAATAAGCAGAGGGGAAAAATTAGGTGTCAGCCTGTCACCCAGTCTCAGAAACTAGTGGGGGAAAAATGTTTGTTATTACAGTATAAGAGGAAATTTAAGGCCAAAGATGTCCCTTCTCAATTTAATCCTGTCAACTGGTGAGGTAACATATACTGCCCAGGTAGTAAATGTCTGAAGGATTGGCTTGAGACATGCTTTAATGTTTAGGCCTGAATTAAGGTCCGTCCTTCCCACTTGAGAATTTCTATCTGTACAGACCTCCCTGGGATCTGAAGCACTGAAGATGGGATCTGTGTGTCATCTTACGCGTTGCTGATTAATGATGTGTCATGGCAGTGTGGAAGTATGCAGTGTGGGAAATATAAGATGAAATCTTTCTGAGATTTTGGGCAAAAGTCTGAAAACTCAGTGATTACTTTCAAGTTGCTAGTGGGTGTGATAGAGAATATAGATCAAGGAATGCTAGACTGCATATTAATCCATTGGTGACAGTGCCAAGTGATATAACTAGATTTATCGGAAAATACTGTGTTCTGGTAATTTGGGCAGTATCTGGTGTATTCAGAAGCATAGGAGAACATGCTTGACTTCTTAGAGTGTTAACAGCAGGAAACCAAGAAGTTAAGGTTAGGACTTCACCCTGTTTTTTCTGGTATTTAAATTTATTTTACTGAAGGATTTCCTTGTTTCTTCCCCCATACATATGCCACTTGTTCTGTTTTGGAAACCTGTGCTTCCTCTGACCCTTCCCCAGCCCATACTGAAAGATGAGTTTATGTACCCCAAAATGTGCCTTTTTACGTGTGTGCATGCAGTCTCACTCTTCTTGAATTCTGTGTGCTTTCCATTCCCCTCTCCTGGAGGAGTTATCTTCTTTTTGCTCCCTTCCTTCAGGCTTGCCAGTATTTTGAAACCTCTTTTTTAAAATTAGGGATATTGTTATACAGCCGTGAACATTGTCATTGGTCTGTAGTCAGTTAGAGATGATGGAAGCTGCTGACACAAAGTCAAATATTTTTTGGACCAGCTTGATCCTTGTGTGTTCTTCTGAATATTTCTATTTCTTGTGTCCTAAAACCAGTAGGTAGAACCCCACAGAATATTTGAGGTACGTAAGGAAATAAACCCTTTGGATTTGGAGATGACTTGCCCACAAAGAAATTACTGTCACAGTTATTGATGCGTGTAACAGGCGATAACAATACGTTCACAGATTTTTATAATAGTTCTGTCTTCTAAAAAGACTTCTTCGGACTTGCTAGTTTGTGGTGACATTATGTTTTAGGTTTTACCCCATTTTTCAATAATACAATTTCAGGGAGGTTTTTTAATGTGTTAAAAAATGTGATGCTTCCTGAAGCAAGCTGTATGGGTCATTTCTGGAGCTAGGGCACCAAAGTAGAAAAAAAGACCCTGCCTAGTCAGGGAGGGCAAGTCATAGGACTCCATCTCAAAGTCAGGCTGCTTTTGTGTTGTAGTTCTTACGGTTTTGAAAACTGAGCTGATGTATCTTGCTGTTCCCTTTTAAGGCAGCAGTGTGAAAGACTAGTAGGAACCTTCTAAATAAGGGGTAATAGTTGTCTTTAAATACTCCCCCCCACCCCCGGACCCAGTATATAGCACTTTGGATATCCGTGATTTGTATAAAATGAAATTTGCCTTGCTCATAACTCGAAATGACAGACAGAGGTATTGTCCCCATTTTTGCACCAGGAGGTGCTGGTTCTTTTTGAATCCCGCAAGAAATGCACAAACTTTATTGAGAAAGATGACTATTTTATTAGCGCACTAGAAGAGGTGATAGCAAGTCACAACTTAAGTCCCTTCTGATGCTGGGAACCCTGAGTTGATGCATCATTGGATGGACCTCCGGTCACAGCATACTGCAGAGACCCTGTCCGTGGTGAGGTTCACAGCCATCCCCTCCCCTCAAATCCGATCAAATAAATTGTGGAAAAGATGGTCTAATCCAAGACTTAATATATGACAGAACCTCAGAATGATTAGATATCTATGTATGCAAATAAATGTTTCTTTGGAGTTGACAGCTTTTTTTTTTTTAACTAGATATAAAGGAGAGGTTCACCAATTACGTGTTGCTACTAATTGTATGTCTAAGAAATATGGAACAGTTCTCATGGAATCCAGGTGAGTAAACTAGTGGAAAAATTAAACACAAAATGACAAATTCCTTTGCTATCAACAACTGTATCTCTTGCTTCTTTCCTCAGTCTGAAAGATAAGGGTAACCAGGACATTTAATTGAGGAATCTTAATTTGTCAAATGCTTTAGATTCTCACTTTTCTACTTTTGGCTTTCTTGTAAGAGTGACTCTCTCCTTTCTGCTAGAAGTATATGCTGTTATGATACAAACGTGCATAGTTATGTTTCAAGTAGTGTCTTGAATGATTTCTTTCCAGCCCTTTCCTTTCCTTGGAGTAAGTTGAGGATGAAGGATCCCCTAGAGAATTTTATTTTGAGGCTAGTGAGATTGAAATTTGATAGAAGATTATGTAAAAATTTCTATTCATAATTTAATATTGATTATACTTAGGATTTTAATACCATATTGAATAAATATTGAGTAAAATTTGGATTTTATTTTATTAAAACTTTATTTTAATAATTTGAGCTCCAATATGTGTGGTGTATTTTGCTTGAATGTTACCAGTCTACCCTAAATTTTACCTTAAATATCTAAAACAGCAGGTGCTCTGTCTGTTCCTCGTACATACTGAACATCTACTACCTACTACATGCAAAGGTTGTCTTCCTAGTAGAGATAAAGCTTGACGAAGTAAAGGCTTTAGAACCTGATCCTAATTGTGGTGTGATTGTATAGTACTGATAAGTTTCTGGAACAGCAATGGAATAAGCGAGAACTTGCACATTACCTGCTGAGTGGTGATGTAAAGTTACCGACTCTTTAGACTCTTGAGGATTTTCACTGTTGAGCAAAAGTGTTATAATTTTTGTTTTGTATACTGGCATCAAATTAAATGGCCTAACTTTTTTCTTCCCAACCTTCAGATCATCTTTGGGTGTTATTCCCAGATGTTTGCATGGTGGTTGCTTCAGAAATTGCGGTGGATATTGTGAAACATGCCTTTATAACAAAATTCAATGACATCACAGCAGATGTAGGTATCCTGTTAGGAATGCTGAGTGCTATTTTAAGTTGTAGTTTATTTTGCTAATATTTTAAAAATACTAAAATTTATTCCAGTGCAGAAAATGTAAAAATTGTTATTTTCATATGTAGCATATAATTTGGGAAAGCTTGGTAATTTCCTGATACAATATACTTCTGAGGATCTTTATAATGTGGAACAAACACCTCTGTTTCTAAATTAGTAGTTCCAGATCCATAAATTATTGAAAGTGTTGTATAACAGTTCACATAATAACTACAAATCACATAACTGGCAGATCATTTTGTGATCACTCACATTTTGTGAGTTAAATTAACAGAAGGTTACTTGTTCTACAGTCTAGACAGAGCTTGTACCTTTTCCTAACAGAATGGATTGTAAGTTAAAGTTCAGGGTTTAGGAAAAACAGATATTGTAAGGCTGCTGTTCTTGCATGTATGTTAAAGGTGGAATCTGAAATCAGACATATATTTTTGCCTCTGTCCCTGGAGAGCTAATATGAAGTAGGTTATGTTAGTTTCCCACTCCTGAAATTTCTTAGGCCATATATATTATGCAGTCCTTCTTTTAAAGTAGTAGATGAGGTTACTTTGTGTGTGTTGCAGCATGATACATTGGCCATTTGTCTTGCATGTTGTGTGAATTCAAATGCACTTGATAAATTTGTGATGAGATGAGTTAGCGTTTTTTTCACTATTAAAACCACTTTTCAGGAAATGAGATCAGAACTTGGAAGTGCTATCTTTTTCAGCATCTCTAAAGTAACTAGTTTGTGCGGTGTAGAAACGAGTTTAATGGTGTACTTAATAAGCTCCCTTATGCCAGAGGCATTTATGCATGCCCTACTTTCATATAGAGAGTGTGGAAAAGAGCAGTAATGAAGTCATGATAGCAGAATAGCATGCTTCAGTGTGCTGAAACAGCTGGAGGATGGAGGGTAGTGAGTGACAATTTTGCAAGGTTTATTTAACAAACTTTGGGTTTTTTTGTATGACATTCTAAAGATTTGTGGTTGCTGGTCAGACTTTTTCAGAAGTTTTGTACACCTGCAGTGCAAGTTGCCCTGCCACTTATCCTTAAAATAGATGCTTTTCTGTCTTAATATGCAGAACTGTTTTAAAGAAAAGTTTCATTCATCTTCTGATACAATTTGCTTTTTTCATAGGATCACTTGCTTAGTATATAAGCAAGCTCTCTCATTTGTTTAATTTGATCCCAGTGCTACCTTTCATGTAGCTTAAAACAAATTATGAACTGTAGGAAAAAAGTAAACGTGATTTTTCTTTGTGTTTCTGATGGTCCTCAAATTCAGTAAATGTTTTGTATAGTCTCATACAATACCTAAAACATAGCATAGTGTTGTTGTTTGTTTGTTGTATATATATGCAAGTTACTTTATGGCAGAAATACAGGCCCATCTGTTGAAGGGTGCAAGTAGACCTCAGAAAAACTGGCTTTGACTCCTTCAGCCTTGTGCACAAGTGTTTATAATATTTTTACAGAAATATTTTATTAATATCTCTGTTGCTTCTATAAAGTGTGATAACAAATTAATCACACATCCAATGTGCTGAATTTTTTTCCAGGTCTACAGTGAATACAGAGCCAGTCTTGCATTTGACCTTGTTAGCAGTCGACAGAAAAATGTAAGCCTGAAAATAAAGGCATTTTCTTGTATTAACTAACATAATTGTTATGGGGGGGATATTGGAACAAATACTTGAAGAAATACATACAGAACTGTTACACTCCTACAGCACTGAAATCCTACTCTGCTTTTTTTAATAAGAGATAACAGGAATATTTCCTTGTGATTTATATTCTTATTTCTATCCAGTTGTTGCAGGCCAGTTTGGGCTTTATTTAATGTATTGTTGAGCAGTCTCTTTTTTTTTTTTTTTTTTTGAGATCTATGGGAAGTAAGTAAGCTTAACAAGATGTTCTTGAGATAATTTTAAATTATGGTTCTTTTTGCTTTATTTTAACTGTGTTGGATCAAAATACAGTATTCAGTAGGAATTTATATTATTTCTTCACAGATGGTATGCACAGATGTATAGGGATGTTTGTACCATGCGTGTTACTGTTGTGGCATGGGTATTTACAGGACAGACAGACTGGTTGTGTTTTTCATTAGTACTGTTTTTGGGAAGACTATTTACAGCACACCTTTCCTGGATGAGTCTCTTAACTATTAGTGAGTGCTCCTGATGAGTGCTCTATTACATGGACTTTATTACAGTAATTTATGTAGTTTTCTTGGGCATGTTTAATAGCTATTGCTAGGAATGCAGTAGCTATACCTCATAAAGAAGTTGGACACCTTCAATTACAAATAATTATTAATAATTTGTTACTTTAAAAAGTGGTTTATTAGTACTGAAAACTCCATTACTTTTCCTAAGGATCCTCTGGAAAATGAGGTAGCGTCGTATAGGCACTAACTTTGGCATGATGTTCAATACTGCATGAAAGATGTCACGCAAAGTAGTTGCGTTTTGAGGGTTGAAATGTAAACATATTTTCAAAATTATTTTAACACAATTATCCTGAGGCTAATTATAAAAGTAGAATGATTTAAAATTGCTAGTGTGATGGATAATTGTTCTTTTATCCCTGTTATGGGTTTTTCTGTACAGTGTTTGAGGATCAAAGTCAAATTAATACAAAAAGGTCTCTAAGCTAGTAATAATGTGCAGATGAAATATCATAGCACATTTGGATTCAGTGTCCTAATTGCTCTCGATTTAGAGATTTGTATTATACTCCAGTTACTATTGATCTAGAGCACTGAAGCTAATCTTACTGGTCATGGTAGTATTACATTTTTGTCTGAGACTACAGCCATCTGCATTTGAATTTCAAAATGTGAATAGGTACACTTTATACCAGTATAGTGTTTGTTAGCAGAGACTGATTCTTATCTAGAGGGTGTGCCAAGCTAAAATAAGCTCATTCCTTTGCATAAATAGTTCATTATTCTTTCTCTTTTTTTCCTAGGCATATACAGATTATAGTGATTCAGTTTCCAGAAGAATGGGTTTCATTCCTCTTCCACTGGCTGTTTTAGTAAGTTGTATCTTTCCTATCAGTTTTCTGTCAACAGGATCTCACTTTGAGAATATATGCGTGAGACAGCTAGCTCATTTTGATGTTTTGAGGATGAAATGATCACCTTAAGTAACTGAAATGATGCTGCAAGGCTGAGTTAGCATTCAGTATAACCTGTATCACATACTAATTATGACTTCACGAATGTGTTACTGTTTATCAGCCTTTCATAGAAAATGGAATATATATTAATTTTATAGAATGTATAAGCACTTGAATTGTAGCAGTGGAATTAAACTACATCTGTGCTTATTAAACATTTATTCCTTTTGGCAGTTATCCTGTTCATTCATTTGGAATAGTCAAAGCAGCTGGTTGCCAGAAAGTTAGCAGCAGTGTACTAGTTTTTTTAGGTTTTTCATAGGAGTCCTTGTGGTTGTCCCTGTAATAGTACGCTTAATGACTAAGTTTTCTTTTATATGGGGCACTGAGCTTCTGAGCTGTTGTAGAATACATGATTCTGAAATAGTTGACCCCATTACATGGACGTGCTGCTACAGAGTGAATCACTTCATTATTGGAATTGTGTCCACATGCTGTCTGTTCTGAATTAAATATTGCAGACTGTTTTCTGTAAATAGCTGTTCTGACTTTCCCCATACACACATGTAGACAAGCAGTAATTATCATAATACTGGGAGTGTGTCCTTGCTTTGTCAGCAAAGATGCTAATTCATAATTTTTCTGGAAGAATATCAATATGAATTAACTTTTAAATGTAATTGTCTCCCATAGAGTTGGGGAAAAATATTATTGACAGGCTTTGCTTAGTTTTTACCCAGGATTTAAAAACAAACAAACAAAAAAAAACACCCACAAAACTATGATCATAATCATTACTTCTTTTCTAACTAAGTAAAGTACGTCCAGTGAGAATTCGATTGAAATGCTTTTTTCAAGTTAATTGTGTTCTGATATCCTGGTTACTAATAAGTTTAAAACAAACTGAAGTGCATTGCTAACTTGGAACTCTTAACTATGAAATACTGAAGTAAAACAGATTTCGGGATCATTTGTTACTGAAACTTGGGATTCATATCCATTCATGCCTAGTCCACAAAGCAATTTTGTATTCAAAATGTTAGCATAGGGCAAAACACGGATTCTGTTTTACTGCATCAGCATCTCTTGACATTTTCCTCAAAAACTGTTAACTCAGCTTCCAGCCCTTGACTTTTGGGGAGGTTTTTTTTGCTTGTTATTTTACTTGGAAGTCAGTGGTGAAGGAAACATTATCAGACTGTAGTTTTGGCCAAGTTGCAACTAGGTGCTAGTATAATACTTACTCAAACCAAAATCTTGAATAGTTAGTGCTACCAAAGGGAACATTAGAATAAATTTCTATTAATGTACATGTTTCTACTTTTGTCTTGAATTTACCAAATAAGAAATGTCTGTTAAAATAGTCTATTAATAATTATGTGCTATATGTTTTAACTGTTTAACTTTTATCCTTAAAACAGCTCATCAGAGTCGTAACAAGCTCAATAAAAGTACAAGGAGTCTTAGCTTATGTTTGTGTTGTGCTGTTTTACTGTGGGTAAGTAAATGCACACAATTGAAAAGTATTTACCATTATTTGATCAGATATGTGAAAAAAAGCTTCTGTTAATGCTTCTAGGTATAAGTGTAAACACAGTTTATGTTCAGTAGAACATAAACGTAAAACAGTTATGCTTATAAACTGAAATTGAGAGTGCAGATTGGTCCCTAAGTACTGTAACTGCATTGGGGGATTATAGCCCTCAATAAGTAACTTCAGTAACGAAAATAACTAATGGAAAAACGATGAAAGAATTTATGACAAACAAGCACCGTACCTCTGCATAAAAGGGGAAATTGAATTCTAAGGAATGAAACTTTCTGTGAAAAGAACGAAAGATTCAATATGCCAACAAAAATAAGCAGTTTAAGTGCTCTGAGCAGATCATGAATTCTTCTCTGTGGTAGTTAAATGCAAGGTTTCTTTGTGTTAGGAAACTGCCAAGTGGGGAAAAAAGTAAATGCAAGGCTCACCTTTCTGGGAAGAGTGGGGTCAGTAAGTAATCTTAATTAAGGCATATAATGTCCTGTGGCAACTTGTTTCCCAAAACCAATGATTTGCAAGTATCCCTTCACTGCCAAGTCAGTTTATACTTGTGTTTATCCTTAACTTCTCACCAGTCGATACATACTTCAGAGATGCGTTTAGTTGTAATCTAAACTTTAAATCCAATCTAGTTTGCCTGTCTTGAGGCACTTGCTGTAGACTATATGGGGATGACCGGTTTCTAGGAAAGCTGAATGCTGAACTGTGTCAGCGTTTGGTGTCTCTCAGTACCGATTGATACTGGAGTCCTCCTAAAATTGATCATAAAGAATTAAGTGATTCAGGTTGCTGCAGCACAGAGAACGTGCCTACAGTATTGTGGGAATACCTCTTCCAATGCCCTACCAAGTTGTGTTTGTAACTGAAGGCAGCAAGACTTGGGAAGTAAAAGACTTCTAGGTCTGGGACAGTGGTTCAGCAGGTACACTGGAAGAGACGAGGCTGCTTTTACAATACCTTATGAAAAGAATGGGATTACTACCAATTTTTTATGAGTAGGTAGACTCTAATCTGACCTTGATCTGCAAAATAAGTAGAACTTGGTTTGATGTGTCTAGTCCACATCAATGTAGAGACATATCTCTTCAATGTCGGATAACTAGGGCTTTGAGATACTGCATATAGGCCAAATATTAAAATGTTAGCCATGTTCCTCTACACCATACTTTGATTTCTTCCCCAGTGTACCACATGCTGTGCCCATGTTCTCCCTAAAACCAGCTCTATATAATTGAAAACACTAGCCCCTGATCATCACATTCAAGCTGTGGTTTACCAAGCTCAGCATCTTCATTCTGCTCAGTGGTTTTTCCCAATATATGTAATATTTCCCTACATCTACCATTCCACTGCTGCAGCCCAGTTGTGGATTTTTCCCTATCTCTGTGGTTTGGAGGATGGAGGGCAGGAAGAAGTAATGTGATTAACATGAAGGCTTAATGCTGCTTTTTGAAGGCATAGGTCACAAGAGTAGATAAATTTTGGTTTATTTTGTTCTTATTGAAAAGTGAGAAGAGATTTTCACTTCTGCCATGATCTCAGATTTGGAGCTAACTCACCTCTTGCATCTTTCAAGTAATTTGTGTTCTGAACATACATTTCAGCTTTTCATCAGATTAGTGTAGCATGGATATGTGAGAAACAGTGTGATAAAATCTGAAACAGTTAACTGGGCAAAGGATTGAGACTATAATGTGGAGGACATTGTTTTGTATTGATATTTAACAACTGTAATACTGGAAGTTATACTATTAAAGAGTCTTGCCCAGCATATGAAACCTGAGTTTGCCTTTTCTGGGATTTTGAACAACTGCGAACTTACATTGTTGTGAGAAATTTGAGCCTGGGTTGGACTTGCAGAAAAGAATAAAGGAGAATCGCTAGAAACTCTTGCATAATTTTCCATGAGAAGCTGGAAATGATACAGGAAAGTGTTGATTTATGGCCTTTTCAACTTCCGATCTCATATAAATCCAGAGTCAAATCATGCTGTAAACACATACTCTCTCAGAACAAAAGCATGTTACATAAAAAGTGTAGGAAAAACACCTATAAAACTTATTAAAAGTGGAGGAGAGCTTCTCAACTCTCCGAAACAAAATCTGTCCCCATAACCTAATAAAATTGTAGAGAATTACACTTTCAACTTGTATAAAATGGTATTTTCTTTGTGGTTGCTTGGATACTAAAATGTCAGTTTCTTCTGAGTACTGAAAGTGGTCTGCTCTGCTCATTCTTCCATTTCTCTAAATTTCTTCTACAAGTAAATGTATTGCATAAAATTCCCTTAAAAGTACAGTGTACTTTGGCTTTCTGTTTGACAAGTTCTGACTACATTAATGCGGTGAGAGATAGTGAAGCTGCTTCTGAAGTGTGCTTGGGTCACTTTATGATTAAGCAGTTAGACCTGCTCCATGCATCTGTGAACGTTCACTTCAAGTCTTCTTTTTAGTCTGTTAGTGATGTACATAATAAACAGATTTTCAGACAGTGGAGACTGAATTTCAAGTCTGCATTTGGTTCACTTTTGTTACATAGGTTGATTTGTGTAGAGAATATTTATATTCATCCTGTAGAGACTAGATCACTATTTCCTTGTTCTGTAGTGAGCCTTCACCTGCTTCACCTCTGCTTTCACCTCTGGAGTGGACATTGGTCTGCATGTTGTATAATACTAGTAATGGAACTTAGATTTTACAAAGCTCGTTCGAGTTGTAAATCTAAAAGCACTTCATGGTAGACAAGACCTTCCTGTTCTTCAAATGAGAAGACAGGTATAAAAGGGACTTCAATGATTTGCTGAAGTTTGTGCTGCAAATTAGTGATAATAGAAAAGTAATCTGCCATCAACTGGACTGTGCTATGATGGTAATGCAGTGCTGCCTCTTTGGATTTGTTGAGTTTTATGGACTGTTTTTTGTGATGTGAAAAAGTACTTTTTATGATTAGCCTGTAACTTGTGAAAGCTAGATATTTGCTTTCTTGTGGTTCAAAGTCCACTAGTGATCCTTGGCTGGGTGCACTTAAGGCTACAGTTTTAATAGTAGTGCATTTAATTTGGACTTGCACTGTTGAGGGCCATTTTAGTTCTGTGTTTAAATATTTGATGTATTAAATGGCTGCTTAACTGTCCTTGTAGTCCTTTTGTTAAACTATGATAAAACTTGATGTGTTTCTCTAGATGCCTTCTGGGAAAAAAAAAAAATTAAGCATTGAATCTGAAACAAATTGTTAGGAAAAGGAAATTACCTTTTGATCTTGGTGTTGAAGGGATTTAATTTGTTAGCTAATCCTTCCAAGACAGCAGTAACCATATGCAATTATTTTAATATGAGTAATTGCAGTATGAATTATATGCAATTATTTTAATATGCGAGTGCAAATATATAAACAAATCCTTTTATTTTTTCAGGTTAATATCTCTAAAAGTCCTTAACAGTATTGTATTGCTGGGGAAATCATGTCAATATGTAAAGGAAGCAAAAATGGAGGAAAAATTATTCAATCCTGTCCTGACTGCCACCCCAGGGAAGACGGCTGGCAAGCAGCAAAGCATGTTTAAATCTACCCAGGGTAAGGCTAACTGCCTTGTTTTGTTTTCAACTGTAATGACAATTGCTTTCAGACTAAATTTAATATTAAACCAGATGTATGACATTGTTTGCTGCACAGTAACCCTGTTGCTGGACCTTAATTGTACCATATCACAGCTGTGAGCACAAGTCTGTAAATGTAATAGAATTTATTGCTTTTAGTTCATGCATCTTCTTTTGGTTATAAATACTCATCTCTCTGATAAGATCCCACCCTGATATGTGGAGGTGATAGAAACATCAGAACAGTAGCATGCTTTTGTTTGAAAATCATAATCATAGAATGGTTTGGGTTGGAAGGGACCTTCAAAGATCATCTAGTCCAACCCCCTCTTCCACGGCACTACACAAATATGTAAATGTTTACACATCGTGTCTGGAAGTGCTGAAGTTTAATAAGGAAGCAATCTATGCATTTCTTAGGGAAATTAATGTAAAACATGGCACACAATAGATATAATTACTTATAATCATCATGAACACATGAATGAAAATCCAAATAGGATTCAAAATCCAATAGCTTTATGAAATCCAAATAGGAATTTCAGCTGGTCTCTACTCGCTTCATGTCAAATCTGTGCAGTGTGGTTTTCTCGTATGGGTCCTTAGCATTAGCAGTTAATATATAATTGGAATGGGGCATTATTATGTTCCTGTGGCACATTATAGAAGGAAACAGAAATGTTCATTGTTCCAGTCAACTGAATTGGATTGTGTATCTTCCTCTGCGAAGAGCTCAGTGAGAGCCATAGAGAACTTAACAGTGAGGCTTTTATTGTGTTCACTCAGTTGCTTGCCAAAGACTTGAACAGCTTGAAATGTAAGGCGCTTATTAGTTGACATAGTGTCTCGCCAGCAATCGTAGAGTTAAGAATCTGTCAGTGTTTCAGTCATAAATCTCTCACCTGTGTCAAATCACATCATGCAGAAATGTGGTGCAGACATTTATTTTTAAATAGCTTAAATTCATAGAGTTGCTTTAGTTTCATTGTGAAAGAATATAATATGAATTGGTCTGAATGCCTTTTGCATTTCATTAGACAACTGTCATAATGATAATGTTTTAATAAAAGATTCTAATACGACACTTGGATATGAGATGTAATAAGCTATACTTACTTAGATTGACCCTTAAACTTACAGTAAATAAATCCTGAAGACTATTTTTAGCTGAAGCAGCAGCAGTTTTACCAGGTCAGTCAGCAGAGATGCTTATTTCCTCAAATGGAAAGATTTTGATTAAAGAGTAGCAATCAGAAAGCTTTTGCTGATTTTATTTAGAATATTCTAAACTTCCATTGGTGATGAAAAAGCTCGATTTTTTTAAAACAGTTTTTCAGGGTATTTTACACCTTTTAACAGCTCTTTATTTACTAGAAACCTCAATTATGTGAAAGAATGATTTTACCTTCCCCAACTTCTGTGTGTCTGCATTATTACTGCTGGGTTCTGCAATATTGATTAATCCCTGTGCCCCACTTACCAGCTTTTTTGCAATACAGTCTCTCAGCCTATCTCTTAATAGCGTGAGGGTGAGGGAATTAATCTGGTCTAGTTTCTATCAGTTTATAATGTAAGCCAATTTATTTTCTTAAGAGTTTCCACCTTGTCCACAGAAACAGTTTAAAATTTTGATGGATAAAATTTTATACTTGCTCTTGAAGGATGGAAGTTCTAATTACTGGTAATCATTTATAGGCTGACCAGCTTTCTCTGGAAGCTGCTGGGTTAGAAACTACTTACCTTTGTAACAAAGTTCGACAATTAGCATTACTTGTCTCCTTTCTTGATACAAGTTTAGTACCTTTGACTTGCATAAGACTATAGAGAGTAATCCATGTACCTTCAAGCAGCAGATGGTATACTGTGAAGA
This sequence comes from Mycteria americana, assembly GCF_035582795.1. Taxonomy (NCBI): domain Eukaryota; kingdom Metazoa; phylum Chordata; class Aves; order Ciconiiformes; family Ciconiidae; genus Mycteria; species Mycteria americana. The sequence continues at coordinate 17,993,233 of NC_134368.1, read as the reverse complement.
GATGCTATACAGAAAGAAGTTTTTGTAGTAATTTGGATAGTGCTGCCATTCTGACAAATAATGTTCCCTTGGGCTGGTCTGCAGTACTCTCCACATTAGTCAGATTTTTTCAGACTCCTTTAGAAACAATAACTCAGTCCTTAGGAGGAGATAGTAAATAAGAAAAATTTATTTCCTTGTCATTTGCCTGTGCATTTTAATTCTTAACATGTTTTAACAAAATGTGGAAACAATACATGGATATTACTTACAAATATCTTAGGTTAATGGAGCCAGTGTTCAATTCCACTGAAGTAAGAGGCAGGAATAAAAATAGAGATCTTTAATACAACTGCTTTGGGAGCCAGTGCTATTGAAGTGTGTAGCAGTGCATGAGTCATTTATTAGCTATCCCTAGAGAAGCCAGGTTTATTGTACATATGTAGAGGATTAGGCACATCTGGTTCCCTCTACAGAGATTCATTTTCTTCGCGTCAGTAGAAAATTGTGTGATTCACACAACGACTGTCAAAAATCTTTTTGCCTAAGCCAACAAAAATGAGTATGTAAACCAGAAGAATGCAGTGTGTGTCCTAACATCTGCTGCTTATGTCCTTGGTCTTATCTGAACTTCTGTAGAATTCATTTTCAATCCTTTTACCAAATTAGAAAAGGAAATCTCTTACGGTAAAACTAAGAAGAGGGTAGTGGCTTCCACAAAGCGTTCTTCTGTTGCTTCTGCTGATTTGATGCAGCACACTTTTTCAGGACAGCTTTGGATGAATCTGGATGTTATAGAAGCATCAGTATGTCTGTGTTAAATTCATTATTATCTTTGTAATTGTCTTATGTTCCAACAGGAATTTCCACAGATGAAAATGGATCTACATCAGTTACCAATCAACCTGTGCATCAGAAGGAGAATATGCCATCTTTACTTGTAACAAGCAATTCTGATCAATTTCTGACAACTCCTGATGGAGAAGAAAAAGATATAAGCCAAGACAGCTCAGAATTAAAACACAGGTCTTCAAAGAAAGACTTGTTGGAGATAGACAGGTTTACCATTTGTGGAAACAGAATTGACTAAGATTTCTTTTTTTTTAATCAATGTGCTAAGGATACTGAGCTGTTGGGACAGCAGATGCTACCAGAATGGACAGTTGCCAAAAAGGCACATAAATATTTATTTAAAAACTTAAATTATTAATGGCAAAAAATATTAATTTCTTTCTACAAGTAACTTGGCTTGGTATCTGGTCAGGTCAAGTAAGTGATCTTTAGCTTGCCTCTTGGAAAATGTGGTGGATCGTGAGTCTCTAGCCTGGTGGCAGAGCTGCAGTATCATTTTTCTGGAAAATAGACTGGGGAAAAAAGCATAATCCTGTTCTGCATTATGAAACCATGCTTCCAGAAGATACTACTTTTCATGAAGGTTCCTCCAGTGTAAGGATATTCCTGGAAATGTATGACAACTTGACCGGAAGTTTGCCTTTCCAGTTACCTGTTTTATTAAACATCTGCAAGCAGAATTCAAAACTTGTGCTTATATCAACAAACGCATAAAGCATTGGTACATAAAACAGTAAGTCAAGGTAGTTATTCTTGTCAACAAAAATCTTTTCAAGATGTATCTTGAAAATCTTGTAATCAGAATAAAATTTTGCCTATAAATGACTTACTGCATACTATTTTATCTAAATACTAAACACCAAGGAGAGATCACAGTAATGAAGGTTCTGCTTAACTGGGCAAATACGAAGCATAATCATTTCTTGTGTTGTGTGTCCTGCAAGGCAAATTATTTATAAAATTATTTTTAAAAGCTGAGGATTTTTTGTTGCTGTAGGAAAAAATAACAAAGGGGCACTTCTGTGTGTTGAGGAAAGGCAGTGTTAATTGCAGCAAGCAACTGCTGTGTTGGAACTGTATGTATGGCATTAAAGCAGCAGAAAAGAATGTTACACTGCGTTTTGGGTTTAACTCTGATAAGAATGACGTCCGTGTATTAACTTGCCTGAGAACATGCCTATAAAAGCTTATACTGACAATCAAATCAGAATTATCCATTTTAATTCATTGGTTTTAGCCAAACTTAAGTAGATGGACTAGGTCTATAAAGAACATTTAAGCATTACAATGCATCTTAATTTGAAGTGTGAGATGCAGTTGTGGGAGATTTGATGAAAGATGGTTTGGAATCCTCAGACCAAGAATGGAATAAACTTGAGCTCAAAACTTAGGCTGGAGACTTGTATCAGAAGAGACCCTTTAGTTAAGGAAAAATTCTTCATATATTGTTCTTAAAAGACAGCATTAACTTCAAATGCCTTTCAGATATTTAAGTAAGCACCAGTTTCACTTTCTAAGAGAAGGTATCATAAAAGTACTTCAGTGCTGAACAAATGAAGACAAAATTTGCTCTTTGCTAATTTCATAATTTATCAGAGTGGGAAAGCCAAAATTTATTTGGTTTATGAACGTGTGAAAGTTTAATGTATATGCTAATCCCTGAAACTTGCAGGACTACAGTAATACAGCAAATAGAGACCGTTGGACAGAGTTATCGCATATCTGAGCAGACTTGGTAATGAGATAGCTTTGCCATACTGGTTAGCGTGGTCTGCTCTGGTGGGAACTTCTTGCTGCAGTCTTTCAGCCTCTCCTCTCCCATGAAGGGTAGCTGGAGTAACAGCCAAAATCTGTGGTTACTGTTCAGGGATGAGAGTAAAAAGAGGAGGACTTGTGCCGGGGAAAAATCTGAAATTCTTTAATTTTTGATGTATTTTATACTAATTGGAGATGTTCACACATTGAAATTCAGATTATCTGTCACTTTGCTGTATCTTATTTTTGAATTATTTAGCAGTTGCTAAAGGAAGCTTGGAATTGCTTTCATTTTTTTCTGTTGAATGACATTCTGTATCAATTTTATAAGTGCATCTTGTGTGAAACTCAATAAAATTCAATTTTGTAATATTTGTTTAAAAAAGGAAAAGCACAGCGTCAACATTTCTTTCTTGGTGTTTAGAGTTGGTGAACTTGCAATGTATTTACTGTATTAAATTCCAATTTCCCTAAAGTAAGATGCTTGCAAATGTGGGACACAAATGTGCACAAGAACTGGGTTATCAGTGGCTTTACTTCTGATTTATTTCTGTAGCAGTTGGTTACTGCCTCTTGTAGGAAGAAAGTATTGATGCCAACCTACTACTAATTTGTTTTTTAAAGGCAAAACCCATGTAAATGAAAAAATACTATGTCTTAAGGGAGTTGTAATTTATGTAGTCAGTTACTACAATTGGACTAGTTATATCTACAGAGCAAAGCCAAATGTAACTGCAATATAAGCTTAGGCAAATCCTTTCCTGAGCACATGACAGTAACAGTGAAAGGGTGATGGCTAACTGCTCTTAAGTCCGAGCCCTGGGCCAGGTCCTCGTCTTGAGGCTGGGAGCCTTTGGTGCTTTGTTTTTACACTTGAATTGTGATAACTAGATCTAAAGCAGTATAGGTAGGCTTTGAGATATGGCTGTTACATCTCCATTTGTTGTGTAGGCATAACTTTGTTGACTTACGGATCAAAATAATTCAAAGGTATACTTGATGCAAATACAATGCATCCTGTTAAACACTCTGAAAGTCTGCTACGGGCCAACTGGGCATGAAATTTCATTGTTTTCTCTTGCTCCAAGCTCTCTAATTGTTCTCATGTTCTTGTTTTGTGATTAATAGGGATTCCTCGAATATCTAGCAGTGCATCTTTAATGAAAGGTCACAGCTTCTCTGACCCTGGGTGGTCCTCTCAGAACTCTAGAGGTGGCTGGGGTGGGCGGGGGCAAACCACAAACAAACAAAAAAAAAAACAGCAAGACCAAATTTCTCATCTGTAGATGCAGTTCTTTATTTCTTTAGGTTTTCTTGAAAAGCTCCCGTCTTAACAGTGAAATAAGTAAGAGCATCAGAGGTTAAGCAGTAAATAAATTGAGTTCTTCAATTAATAAATCCCTCCAAAAACATAATCTAGACAGTTCTGATGCAAGCAGTGATATTTCAACTAAAGTCACAGTTGCCAGGTTAATTCCAAAAGCCCACGCTGAGTACGGTGTATATTCATAATTAGTATTATTCATTATGGGAGCATTAAGGAACAACCATGTTTTCCATAGGATTATTTAATTAATCTTGTGAAGCCTTTCAGATGTTCATCAGCCAAGCAGAATTTCCCCTCAAGCAAAGTAGTTTTACAATCACAAGTACACTGTTAATTTACTTGCCTCTTAATTTAGAGTGAGTTTGTTGACACTTTCCGACTTTGTCTTGTTTGTTTTTGTAATGCAAAAGTTTCTATATTCTAAATATTCATTTAGAAGCCAGGTTTTGTACGTCAGCATAGTTCTTAAGGTCACTTGTTAAAGCCAGTATTTGCCCAGTTGTGGCTGCTATGCCAGCTCAGCTGTTGGGCTACAATTCTGAATCTATTTGGTGGTGGTAAGCAAGGATGAATGGAACTTAATTATAGCACAAATGTAATCAACTGCTGTGAAACTCCTGAAACGTCGCAACATTTTGTCTTACAAACTGGGCTACTCCGTTGTGAGTAAACTGGGAGTTGTGCCAGCTGTGTCAGCCTTGGGTTATCATGGCTTCAGAAATGCTCTTCACAGTTACTAAACAAAGTTTGCTCTTAAAACTTCTTCAGAGTAATGGCTCTTTCTTAGAAATTTGGGATATGTTAATTTTGACTCCAAGGAAGCGGATGGTTTTGTGCGAGTACTAAGCAGCTAGCAAAGGGGGCTAGCCGTGAAAGCAGTGCAATGAGACCATCTTTATTTCAAGGAAGTCTTTCTGTATAGCGGTATGAGATGCTTAGCAGCATCTAAGCCTATGAAGGCTGTCAAAACCACCGAATGTATCATTTCTCTATGTCTTTTTCTCTAGGAGAACAGTATCTTTAATTGGGCATGCCAACTAAGCCAGAGCCTAGCTAGACTTTTAGGACTTCAGTATCTGTTATACTCTGATTTAGAAAAAAAGCTGCCAACAGAGGAGTTGTAAGAGGGATCATGAATATATAACACTACTCTTTAGTAACCTCGCAGCTCTAATAACAGAAAAATCCAAAATGATAATAGGTTTTTAAATTATTTCTCAACTTTGATGAAAACACTATTATCATGTTTGCGATGAAATAAACTCAGATTTTTAAATGTGCCCCTATTGTAAATACGCTGCCCACCTGTACCTCACAGCTACTGTTTCAGGCTGCGTAGGCTGTCATTTCTTCCATTCATTACCACTTTGTAGGAGAGTAATGCTGTCGAGCAGAGCCAAAGTTTCACTTTTACTCGGAGGCAGTTCTGTCTACAGCCAAACTGGAGAAAGCATTGAGCATCCGGGCGAGAGAGAGGCGTTGACTCTGTGAGTACGAAGATGGGAGTCGCAGCAGCACTACCTTGGGTTCTAATTTTTTTAGGGTGACTTTGGTGCAGTCATATTAAACTTCACTAAATAAATCCTGTATTGAATAGGCAAACACATTGCATGTATTATACATCATATTGCAATTACTACTTCCATGTTTTTATATCAGAAATTACTAAGATTGGTGGCATGAAAGCGATGTTGCAAGGTAAGTATATTTTTAATAGAGCGATTTTTGGTGTTCAGGGAAGGCTCAGGTTTTATGTTGGTGTTGCTTCTTCCCATCCATGCCCGGTTTGTTGGACAAAAGCAGTAATATGTATGTTGACTACTTTGAATATCAGAAAGAGTATGTTCCTGTGATGCCCAGTCCTGACAGATGCTTACATCTGCTGTTCCTGTTGAAAATAAATTAAGTATCAAGGTAGCTCAGGAACCACTCGTTTGATGCTGACAGTTTAAAATAGGTAATTCAGAGAAGTGGAACTGGGGAGTCTTGGGAAGTGATGCCTCTGGTTTACTGGGAAGTGTGGCAATGAAACTTAAAATCCAGCACTGGACAGCATATTGTTAGGCTCAGTACACTAAATGAAAATGGGAAGGTATTTGAGTTGATGCTAGCAAGTACAGTCCTGGTGACAGGACTGACTGACAGTCCAAAATTTTCCTGCAGATTTGATTTGAACTTGACATTCTTGTTAAAGGCAGCAATATAGCCATCAGCCAGCTTCTTTCTGTAGCCAAGGCTGCAGGAGCCGTGCTGAACTAGCCTCTTCTGGAAACAGTTCATGATGTATCGTGTATATGTATCTAACCTCGAAGCTATGGGACCTTGTTTTCAGGTCAGGTAACACTTTGTGCCTTTTGGACTCCTGCAAGGCGTAGCTGTAATGCAAATGAGTCTTGTGTTAGGCTTGGCACTAGCTACTGATTTGAGACAATGTCCTGAATACAGAAGCAGAGAACCCACCTATTAGGCTGATCTAAAAATTTGAGTTGTCCTTAGTCAATTAAAATTACTTTGACATTGGACGAGAGTGAATTTTGCTCCATCTGAGGTAATGGTTTATGGTGCTTGTTCTGCTCTTTAGTGACCACGTGCTCTTTTGCCTCCACGCAGGCAGGAGTAAATTCTCTAGCTAGTTTTTGTGCTAGAGCCTCATTTCTTAAAAGCAAGGACGAAAGCCCCAGTGTATATTTAATAAGTGATTCTTTACAGTAGATGTTCTGCTAATGGCGTCGGAGTAATTTTGTGGGATTGATTTACCTGCTTTGTACATCTAATGTTCAAAATGGCAAATTGCATGAGGTAAGTTTCAGCTTTTGATCTGAATACGTGCCATTTCTTTTATTGCTATTTATTTAATTGATTTGACAAGTCTAGTTTCTAAAACATTAAAATTCCAGTAGTCCAAATTTTCAGTAATGCGGATTTTTGTCCCAGGGGGCCTGAGAGCAGTAGGTGTGCTAAGGTCTTGATATACTAACCAAACTGCAAACCCTAAAAAACAAAAATACAAGCTCCATAATTTCATATAACCACTGTAAGGAGCAAGATAATTTCTGGTTTATCTCTGCTGTGAGCAGTCCATGAGAGCAGGAAGAACACTGTGAGTAAGAGACCGATACACAGTATTCCCAGTTTGCAGGTCTTACAGTTTACCTGTAAATTATCCTTACAGTTTAAATACCAAGGAAATGAGCTAGATCTTAAATCTGTTATCCTTGCTGTCATTTTGGACATGGCAAATTTTCATTCCTTATTCTAGTGTTCATCCAGGCCATAATCTGAAGCTTTTTTTTTTTAAGGCAAAAAGACTGAATAAATCTTGCCTGTAGAGGAAAATACTCTCACTGGAATTTAACTTGAGAAGGGAAGGGCTCTTGGACTATTAAAAAATGTTGATTGTCTTATAGTAATTACCTTTTCTTCCTCTAAAGACAATCGCTGGCTTTGGGCTTGCCGTAATATTCCAAGTAGCTGTCGGCAGCCTGTGGTGAATAGTGAGATGGGTATCAAATTCTCAGCGTTATGATTTCACGACTGGATAACACGAGTATGAGGACACCTGGTAACCTTCAAACATAATCCTGCAATGGCTGTAAACCAGAGCTCCCTAATCAATGAGAAGCTGTGGCCTAAACGCCACATGAAACCTGTTAGTTCTGCTTAGCATATTATGGAGCATTTGCAAGTCTCTCCTAGTTGTCTTGAAGAGAAATCGGTCAGGATAATGTTTTTCACAGAAAAAATAATCAGAGATTTTCTCCTCCTGCCCACCATGGTGTAATGCTCAGCAGACTCAGCCTTCTAAAGCTGTGTCATTTATATGGTTGCTAATGATCTACAAAGAATATATATAGGATTTTATTTATTTAAAAAAAAAAAAAAAGGAAGGAGGGAGGGGGCTGATAAATAACTTCAACCACTGGAGAAAAAAAAAAATGTTTGAAAATACCCTCTGCAAATGTAGAACTTCATACCTGAAGTGTAACAGTAGGAATAACCTGCACTTGGGTGCGCGTTTCCAGAGATACATTTGTGTATGTTTACGTGGTAGGGACAAAGTTGAGTAAAGTCTTTTTTCATTGTCATTCCACGCTCCTAAGCCGTGCCATTTTGTCACTTTGACTGTCAGCCTAGCCCCTTCGAATCAGCTGAATGGTCCCTGAACAAAATTTGGCTGTAACGCTAGTTACTGCGTGCTTTTGTTCCCCCGGCTGGATACCAGGTCTTCAAAGCATGTGGCTGCCTCTGCAAAGGTATGTGCTCAGGACTTGAGGAAGGTCTTCCTTTGAGGAGCATTTTCTGAGATGCCAGATGAGAAGCCCTCGTAGAACAAGATCGGAGGCTGTAGATGAGAACAGCCCCTTTGCTCGTGGATCGGTGTAATCCTTGACTTGCTGAGCTGGGGGTAGGGGGGGCCTGGCTTTGGGCACTTTGTAAGAGCAAATATTTCCTCTCCTTTGTTAGACTGCTCAGGAATTTGGCCAGGTATGGTTTCTCTCTGCCGATGGGTGCCAAGGTGAGGCTATGGCCTGATGTGAACTCTGACAGGCTCTCCTGGATGTAGACTGCATGTAGAGAACAGAGCAGAAAATGGAGGCCTTTGTCAAAGCCCCCTTTGTAACCGTAAATAATGCACCTTTGTATCACGGTACAGAAGTTTCCTACTTGACCTCGGGTGGTAATAAGTAAACGGCGCACTGGCATCCAGAGAGAATCATTTAGAGACTCCTCGTGCATCTCAGAGAGACAGCTGAGCAGCCGGGGGGTGAGGCATGGTGCTGTGGTGGTGGTGGTGTGATTTGACTGGCACGGGAAGAAGGCAGCCGGGCTCTGTTCCACTCGCCCCGTGTAGAACGGGGTGGGGTTGTGTGTGGGCATGTAGCAGCCTGGCACACGCTGTGGGAGGTGGGGTAAGAACATCTGAGCTCCAGCCAGCGCCTTGTAGATGGCAAAGGAGGCATTTATATAGAGTTATCCTACAAGTATGGCAGCTCCAGCCCTTCCGCTACTGGACCTTTTAAAGTTACTTGCCTAATTAATTAGGCCATACGTACACACGACAGTCACAGCTTTTAAAGAATGAGGGAAGACAGTCCAGTACACTAGGCTAGAGCAGCTAGAGTATTTTGGGAGGCCAACGTCGTAATTTGGATCCTTCTGGTTTTATTCTGCTGTTGTGTCCTCCTTGTTCCTCTGTGTTGGTGCTCGTCACGTAGTCCAGCGCTGGTGGCTGGGTTCCCTGCCACGAGAGCAGTGGAGAGCAGCTTGATGCCAGGGCTGAGGTTTGTCCTCTGGGCTGTTCAGCTGGTTTCTGCCTGTTTTGTTCCAGTACTCACTGCTGCGCTCGCTGTTTTACTTGTCTATGTTTTTTAACCTTGTTAATCAAGCCTGCTTCACAGTATCAGAAGCTGGAGGGAGCTACTTATTCTAGCTCGGGTCCTGTCCAATGCAGCGTCCCATTCATGTACATTCTGATAGATATTCACTTAACATCTTGCTCAATCTTAAATGACAGAGATTCCATGACCTTCTTGAACAGTAAATATGTATACTGCAAATGCTGTTATTACCTGTAGAAAGCTTCCTACTGTCTGTTTTAAGTCGTCTTTACTGAAATTTAACCACCCCTACTTTTTGTCCATCCCGGGCACGGAGAATAAATTTCACATCTTCCTCCCTCTCTCTCTTTTTCTCTTACATCCTTGGCAGCTGAGACTGCTTCACGTTTCCCTTCAGGCTCCTTTGCTAAACCACCCCAATGAGTTCAGCTTCTCTTTCTGCGGACAGCTTGTCCCATGCTCGTCCTGGGCACAGAACTCCAGCTGGTGCCTTCCTACCCAGCTGAGCTGAGCCTCAGGATTACATCCGCCAGATTTTAGTTGCCATATCCTGGTATGGGATTTACCTCTTAAAAACAGGATGCCGCTTCTGACCCGGGAGAGTTTGAATACGCTGCGAGATCTATGTACTTTCTATGGAACTGCCTAATTGTTCCCAAGCCTGCACTTGTGCTGTAGTGTAGTGCTGCCAAAACGTAAAATCCTGTATTAGAGCAGCTTCCGTTTAATTTTTTTACCATCCATTTCTGTGGTTAGTCAAGTTTATTTTGAACTCCTGTTGTGTAGCGGATTCACAGCCTTTCCTTTACCTTTCTCTGGCACCAGCACAATACTACTGATTAAAAACATGCAATGGCAATGGAGCATGAAGAAACCTCTGCAGAATCTTACTGCTGTGTGATGATGAACTAGTGATAAATACTCCCCAAGCAGGATTTCCCAACAAGCTTTGCCTACTGCTCCAAGCAATTTTAATCTGTTCTATGTTTCCTTAATTTGAGAATATCATGTGAGAGAGTACCAAAAGCCTCATGAAAATCAACATATGTGATATCTGCTGCTTCTCACCTTATGGTGTATTACACTGTTGAAGGGAAATGCACTGGTTTGAAATGATCTGACATTTATGCTGGCTTTCATTCACCCTCATGCTACTCTTCAAGCACTAAAAAGAACAAAACCCAAATCTGATTACTTGCCCAGAAAAATTCTGGAAGACTGCAGTTGGTTTGATCTATCGTTTCCTGTTTCCCTGTTCTAAAGATTGCTTTTTTAAATCACAAGAAAACCGCTAACGACTCTGTTAGTCACTTTTTGGAGTTTTTGTTTTGGTGCCCAGGATAAAGCCTGAGTGAAAACATCTGACATACCTCAGTACTGACGTGCCAGGATCCCTATGAGTCCCCATGAAACTGCCAGTGGTATATTTGGTAGGGAGAATGGTGGGTTTGTAGTGCTGTGCTTTGTCTTCATGTGGTGTTCCACAAAGAAGGTTGATATGAATCGAGTAAGAAGCTCTCGTAATATGTTGTGCAAAGCCTTACTAATGTGCCCTCAAGTAGCTATAGGGGTAAAAGGCAGAAAGTGCTAACCTATCACCAGAAGCAATGTTTATCGAAGGACCTTAAGGAGGAATAGGGAAGAAATGAGATAAACCTTTGAAGTGTCTTGTGATGTCCTAATGTCCAATGATGAGTCACAAGAAAGCAAAGTCCTGCAAAGTCAGCTAGGCAAGGCTGTGTCCCACCATGGCTCTTGAACACAGGGTGAGGGCTGTGGCTCTGCCCCTGTCCTGGTCCTTTGCTAGCTCGGGGAGAGGGAGCAGCGTGCAGCTCAGGCAGTATTCGGGCATCTAAAATGTTCAGTGGAGGGATTCCCCCATATTCCTTCCTGTCCTTCCCTTGGATTTACAATAAGGACCTGATTTCTTCTGGTCCTTAGACTTTAGTCCAGGTCAAGCTGTTACTGCCTACCAATGGGCTCCTGTTACTCTTTCCCTCCCAAATCTTACTTGAAGCCTCCCCGTCCTGGGAAGCTGACAAGCAAAGAGACTTTCCTCATCAAGAGGATTCCCATCTTCCTCAACAGCTCATGCAACGTCACCTGAGGGTGACAAAGGGTGACAACATCACCTGAGGGTGACAAAGCCATCTTGGAAACACCATCTGTGCGCTCATCTCCAGGAAGCTTTTGGCTCCACCTGATCCTTGAGCAAAAGGATTAGGATTCACAAGTCTAGAGCAACATCACCACTACTTTCTCTCCTGTTCAAGCCTTTCCTGAAAGTATCTGGGCTGAGCAGCCAGGGTCACTTGGTGACTGACTCTTGGCTGAGTCTGTGCCTCTCTAGTGCCTTTGAGGCTTGGGTGCCAACAGAGACCCTATCTCCTGGGCGGGAGCCCTTGTATCACGCCCAGCTGAAAGTCACCAGTCCCTGGTGCTTTTTCCTTGCAGTGGTGACTGTGAAACTTGGGTTTTAGGCAAGGTATTTGTCATTTTCTGCAACAAAGAGCAAATCTTTACTTGCAGGCAGGACATCGGAGCAGCCATTTAAACCATCTTTAATCTGGTGGCTACCTATTAAGAGCAGAAGCAGAGGAAGCCTGCAATATGTTCATTTCCTTTTTCCTTACCCTAGCAGATAAAGCAAGCAATGAATCACTTTCTTCATAACAATATTTTTAGTGGAAGACTGTTATCATATCTCTTCTTGACCGTCTTTTTTTCTAGACTAAAGTAGCTTAGTGTTCTTTCCTCTAGACTGTCCATAATTTGTCTGCATCTTTGAAGTGTCGTCCCCAAGAGTGGAGGCAGTCCTCCTGTCAAGGCTTCACTGGGAACAAAAACGACAGAATAGTGATTTCCCTTCCATGTTATGCTCCTACTAATATACCTTATAGTTGATAAAGAAATCTTTAATTAGGTTGTCTCTGTCAACATAAACTTCGGACGTTTCCCATGTAGCGGCATGGCCAACTGCACCAAGTCTGGGCTAGACTTTAAAAGGATTTAGATGCTAAGGAATTTTATTTAGGCACCTGAATACTTTTAGAAAACTGATCTCTTGCATATTCTGTTGAGATTGTCACTTCTCTTTATTAAGGTGTAATAGCCATAAATATGGATTAATGGTTTTGCTTTGGGACCCAAACGCCTTGATTATAGGTAATCAAAAGTCACTTTTTTTCAAGACCCGAAGCAGGCAATTAAGAGGCAATATGGGCTCCACTTACAGTGTCATTATCTTGACATGAAATCCTAGATGGAGCGCTGTGAAGGAGAGATGAAAGGTGCAAGCTTTGCCTGATTTCCTTTGCACTTCAATAATCTTTACATTTACACTTCCAGTGAGGTGTCAAATATTTGGATGTTATATTTTTGGATGACAATTGAAATAAAATACTTCAGGCAAGAAGTTAAGTCTCTGAGCCTGTACTCTCGGTGGAATACCAGCAGACCACAAAGAATCAGAGAGACATACTTCACCCCGACAGGTTTCCTGTGTGATGAATGTATTTCATATAGTGCTAATTTAGTATAAAGACCCCACTCTTGTCTATAACATCTAATGAAAAAAACCTGAAGTCAAATACTGGTTTAAAAAACAAAACAGAAACAAAAAGCCCCCAAACCCTACAAAACCCACCCCACGCTGTCTTTTTAAGGCAAATGACAGCAATTTCCAGGGCATTGTAATTTACATGGATCTTCAAAATGATGGGGGGCAGCTCCTCCGTTCTAGCTGACTTTTCCTAATTAAAACAAATTCAATTAGTAATTCCTAGGTTGTAAGTTGAAAGCACCAACATAGCTTGCCCTTCAATGCAGTAACATTTAAAGATGCCTTTAATCTGAAGTAATTAATTAGGAAATATACTGTAGTTCCTCCTCGGCAACTCCCCTAGCAAACAACTGGCAATACTTAAAAGCTTGTGTCTGCTTGAAAGTGATATACATATTAAAACATATACCCCAAATTCTACAATAGCTTTCACTTAAGCCACAATCCTTTCTGCTTTTTGAAATGTGCAATAAATCCCTGTGCAAATATAATACCATGCTTTCACATTTCAGCCAATAATCTCAAAAACAATAAATCTCAATTAAGCTGCACAGCAGCACATTCTCCAAGAGTGGGACATAAAAGACTATTTCCACTTAAGAAATTCATGAAATGAAGTACAGGCAATCTAGCTCGCTGACCCTAAATCTGTCTCATAGTAAGGAACAGGGCCAGAAGGACCTATAGCACTGGTCCATCCTAAAGAACAGGACTTCCCTGAAGTGAAGGAAACTATTATTTGTTTTACTGTTGTTGTGCTGGGCTTCACCAAGGGAATGTGCAAGAGTATTTCAAGCCTAGGATAAAATTCTGAGCAGGTTCACCCCTCTCTGAAGCACCATGATTGATATACACAATGAGATTTAAAAAACAAAAAGGTTTGGATACCACTTTCTGTTCTTGGACCTCCAGGACATCTTTTATTATAATTATTATTTTGGAAGCTTTTGTCTGTAACCCTAAGAGCTGGAGGCTTTTTCTCTAAAATAAATACATAAATTGCAGATTGTCATACAATCAGAAGACCCCATAGGAAATAATAGCAAGTGCAAGTACTGTGAGACTGGCAGGACTGCAGTGCAAAAATGAGGCTTGCCACCTTAACTAAACATTTTTGCCCAGGGTGAAATGCTTCTCTATTGCAGAGAACCCACAGAAGAAGTTTCGCATTGTATTACCATATAATTATACAGGCTTATTAAGAGCAATCATAGTAAGAACTGAACAACTCCTAATTCCCACCTCTGTCATGAGCACACTAGTAAGTGTTGCCTCAGCTGCGCATGCAACTTCATTTCAAGGCAGCAATTAGAACAGACCCTTTTATGAACAGGGTTAGCTGATATTTGGCTTGCAGAACAATTTACTTTGAAAAGTTCTCACAAGCTGTTGAGTTTACAGTCATATACAGCTTTCTATAGCTAATAATGATCTGATAATGCGGTGAACACTTTTTCTCTTTCCTTCTTCAATGTACGTCCAGGAATTCTTAAATCTAAGTCTTTTTCATTAAAGAATATGTTTTCCTCTTTCTTGAACCTCATGATTTCTACAGTGTTCTCAAATGGTACAGTTAGAGGTGAGAAGGCAGGTCTGCTCCAGAACCTGATGTACCATTGGATCAAATTTAGTATGGCAGTCTAAAAAAACATTGTACCGCTTCAGTGAGGTAAAGTATGCATTAATCCTATCTACCAGTTAAGTTCTGATTGTGGCAGCAATACTCTACTGGAGCTCCTTGGTTCATCTGGCAGAAGTGTCGTTGGCTGTAGTAGAAAGCTAACAGTAGAACTCAGGTTGGGTAAGTAGTGAAAAACCATCTTTTCTCTATTTTCATTCCATTCAGGCGACATCCTCCAAAACACGTCAATCTGTATGTCTGTTGCCCAGTCCTGGCCTAGCAATTGTTCTTAAAATGTAATGAAATTCAGCACTGGTAACATGCGTGGAGGATGTGCTCTGAATGCATTTCTCTCACTAGCAGGAGTATTTGTTATTTGATAACTACAACTGTACTGAGCCAAGGCCAACCACTGTGCTGCAGTTCAGGTCGCTGTGTTAGGGGAGCTGTAAACGCACGTTGGGAATGGCTATCACTGTGTAGACAGTTGAAGATAGTACCTGATGATCTGGAAACTTGGGAGTGAGTACCATCTGTTTCTAGCAATATTCACCTGCAGAAGCTGACTGGGAGCATGAAGATAAAACAACATAGAAATGTCTCTTGTGCTGAACTAGGCAGTTTTCATCTGTTCATTACTCTATTGAAAAATAAGTCGAAACTATCTAACTCAGCTTTAGGTCGGAGCTTGATAGGCCAGTTCTCTTCAACAAACTCTTTGAGTAAGTTGTAGTTCAAATTTATTTGTTTTCAAGAAAAATCACAAAATATAAATCAAACACTTCTGTTTCAAAACCCAAACATAATACACCTGTATGGTTCTAGCATATAAAACTGATCAAAGGTTTAGTAACACTGCTTGAAACAAATGCTGTTTCTCAAATGTTCCTCAATGCAAACACACTAAAGGTTCCATTAATTTTAGAGGGCTCTATTAGGAGGCTTTCTTAAGAGAGTCTGAAAGCAGAGTAATGCGCATCTTCATTGTCTTGTTCATGATAAGGCAATGACAAGCCCTAGAGCAGCAAAGGTCACTGTACAAATTTCATGTGGGAATTACTTAACATCTTCCCAGGTTTCGCTCTGGATTGCTGCACAACTGAACCAAGACAGAGAAAGATCAGAAAGGGCTTTCAAACTGTTTTAACCGCAGGAGGAAACTGAACGTGGATGCATCTTTAATGCGATCCTGCTTGTTGACAAAGACTCGGGCATTTTTTAGCGGAGCCTGAGAAAGATCAAACAGGTCGGCGTTTCCTTTCTAACATCTTGTCGACCTTACAGCCAGCACCCTGGCCCAGAGCCCTGTCTTCGCAGACTTTCTTTTAGGGTCCCGCTACATGTGCTTTCGCAGCTGCAGCTATGGCAGTCCCCACTGGCTTCCTCTGAGTTGTTTTTCCTTCTCTTGTGCTCATACCTACGCCTACTTAAGCAATACCCAAGTGAGCTTTGTGGCTTAGCCTTGCCCTTAATAAGATTCAAAGAGGGTTGCCTCTTTAAATAGATACCACTTCTGAAAACACATCAACTTTAGTATAGGAGTCCTTTTCCCTTGTTTGGTATGGTTTAACTGGGGTAAATCCTGGTAACTGATGGAAAGAAATGAGTTTAAATTAGACTGCTGAGGCTTGCTGTGGGGCTTCACACACACTTTCCTTTCTAAACTGTGACCCTCCTTTTAACATCCAGGCCCTCAACTCTGTGTGTTTGTTTCCTGTTACAAGGCCCTTCTAACACCTGAATAATCTCATTTAACCTAATGGTGTCTTATTTAACCCAGTGGTTCTCACTGTGGGTTTACATGGGAACTAACCATGGCAGAAAGCAATGATCAGCAGAGAAAAGGATAGTGGTGCCTGAGCATACCAACAGCAGCTGCCTTTCCAAAGACGACCCTCTTTCACTGGCAATAGTGACGAGACGAAGATAAATGCAACTGTGAATTAGTGCACAAACAGGGTCGTCAAAAATTTCTCCTTTCCAGTCACTTAGGACCGCTTTTTCCAAAACATCTGGTGTTGATACTAATAATCTCTCCCTCTTTGATCTTTCCATTTTTTTACTGCTTATTTCTCTCTCGCACAATTAGTGCAAGTTGTTTGTGCCCTTTTATGGCCACCATATGCTGGAAACCTGAACTCTGCAGGGAGACTGAGCCGGCGCTGCACAAGCTGTTGCAGTGTTTGAACGGAGCTGCTGGAGTTCTGCCAGGGGAGGTTGCTCTGGACCCATCCTGCTGGATTTGTCTCTGTCCGTTTTGCAGACCCTGTAGTATTCCCCATAGCCCTAATGATCAGGGAAGACACTTGCACACACACAAGCAAGAGGTAGTTCATATAATTCCCACAGATTTTCAACAATTGAGAGACTGAGCTGGAATCTGATATCTGTGAAGGACTCTAGGGAGAAATTTTCCAGGTTTATGTGCTGCTCTGCCCAGTTGTTGTTTGATGTCCAACTCAAAAATATAAAACACTATTGTCACCAGAAATTCTTTTGATGAATATCTGAGAGTTATTTCTAGGAGGATCACTATTTCCTCTGAGGTTTCTATTTTTTTAAAAAAAAGGCAAGTTACTCAGGAAAAAAAGTAAATGTCTTGCATGTTATTTTGACAGGGAGCCAAATCAACTCCCAGGGTTTTTGTACATATTCTGTCCTGAAAAAAATTGACTCTCTGCATCTGGGATGTATAATTTTCTGCCAAGTAACTTGTCTGTTTTCAAGCTACAGTTGCCTTACAGGTGATTTCAGTGTAACTCTGCAGAGCCACAACTGTCTGAGCGAGAGTCTTGGGTTCCTTCAAGTAACGGGGACTGTAGCCCTGCACAAGCAAAGGCTGCACAAGCTCTGGTTGTCTCTTAGGTGCTTGACAAAGGTACAGATGGAGCACTGGGCTGACAATTTTTGGATGTCAGACATCACTTCATGTGGAGCTTCTTTATGACGAGTGCTGGCGAATAAAGGGTAACCCACTGTGGCAGTTTAAGAAGGGTGTTGACACTGCTTCATTCACTGGTCATGCTTAGAGGTGTCCTTACTTTTGCTTTGGCTATTAGCATGAATAGGCTTGGAGGGTCTGGTCCCATTGTATGAAAAAATGTTGTGTAGAACACAATTGTATAAAAAGAAAGGGTTCCTTTGATTTTGAGAGCATGAAGGAGCGCTCCCTGACCAATGAATGCCATAAGGAAGGCAATATTCACCCTTTATGGGTAATAGAGGGATGCTGAGTGATGAGGGCACAGTATGATATGGACTATAACATTGAGTGGAAGTATCACATGAGTGCAGATAAAACTCAAATTTCTCCAGTCAACCAAATTGCAGGTAGAGAGAAAGAAACACCCAGAGAGGATGAGATACCAAATAGTTCAAATCTTTTTTTTTTTTTCCCTCATGGCATAAGTATAACTGGGTGCACCCAGAAAATACTGAGAGAATGCTCCAGGCTGAACAAAAATATCTCTATTTCTCTGCAACTGGAAAGTAAAAGAACTGATTTTTTGTATGCCTTCAGGGTGCATGTTGCTCCAAACCACAGGAGGGAGCATGTCATCCTCCCCTTTAAGCTGACTAGAGACTGGACTGTGAACACCGAAAACAAGACTCTATTGCAGCATGATCCAGCTGCCAGCTTAAGGACAGGCATTTTATTTTTCATCATCTTCCAAACAGGTAATGGGAGAGGTTTCAGCATTGTCATTTTCTTGGGGAAGAAGCAGCTCTTCCTGCTCAGGAAGAATTCTTGGGGAATTGCATGAGTGACACTTATTCCTTTTTTTTTTTTCCTTTTAAACATTGTTATTTTTGTGCCTTTAAGAGGCTTTGCACTGTGAATCGCATCTATTTTGAAACCTAGAGACTAAGTTTTGTATGAATACCAGTTACAGAACCTGAATCCTTATCAGGAAGACTCAAATCCCATTAGTATTGCATTTTGCATAAAATATTCAAAATGAATTATATATATTTGTAGGGCAAAGGAGGAGTAAATTAGTAAAAAGAAAAAAAAAAAAAGAAGAGTTTTATGTAGGAAAGCATGGCCTGAAGTGTGTATCTGAGACTTGGGAAGTTACGCATAATGAATAGGTAAGTGTGCTGTTGAATTTGGATATTTTCTGTAGGTGGATGATGGAAATTGCGCAGCACTGATGTGTAAATAATGCACATACACTTAGTAACTCTGACCCGTTGCTTCTGAAACAGAGGAGAATGTACCAGGAAGATGCCTGACAATAATGCTTAAAATACATCTCGGCCACATGAACACATACAGCTCCCAGCAGCCATTACAAAGGCAGGCTGACAAGCTGGGGATTGTATTTTGATGATTCCTTCTCCCCTCCTGCCCTCACTCATCCCAAGGGGTTTTTTGCAACTATATGGATGGGGGCTTCCAATGCATGACTTGTTCAAATACTGAACTTTCCAGACGCTAGAGGGTAAATTCACATAAAATGTGTGTCCTGTTTGTGTGCTACTGAAAACAAGTACATACACTGTCTAATTTGTTTATAAAATCTCAGAGATGGACATGTGCTGTAGATGAATCTAAAAGAACAGCTGGCTCAAGCTAGATGCTGTGGATTGGAAATACTAATTAATGTTTTTCTGAAGGCTGTATCTCATACTGCAATTCACCCCAGGACTAGGGAAAAAAAGATATTCACAGCAAGAGACCAAGCATTGCAAGTGTTTGTACGCTACTGAAACCTTCACTCAAACGCAGCACAAATTTACCCTGAGCTCTTCCTCTGCTTCCACATCCCTAAATGGCTCTTTGCAATAGACCACAGTGTTTGTATTTGGTGCAAAACAATCGTAAATACAGAAAGCAGTAGGCAACTAGTTTTTCTATATCCCCATATCTTATCTACTGCCTTTCTGCTCTGGTAATTGCAGTGGTCTTGGCGGTGGAGGAAGCCCCGGGTAACCTTGCTCGGCAGTGCCTTCTCAAAGTGGGGCCACAAGCCAGGGAGTCTTTCTTCAGACCCTCCCGTAATGTTTTGGTAAGTAAAAGTAACCAAGTCTTGCGAAATCCGGAGCAAAAAAATCCTCTGCATCTTTTTCCAATTACAGAGGACAAGAAAACCCCATTTGCCTTGTCTCTGATCTCCACAGATTAACTGCACAGACTTAGTCGAAGGCCTTGGGTCTTCCTCCAGTTGACAGCAGTGTTCTGGTCTTTATTTCAGCCTCCAGCCTCTGAGTCACCAGGACTCCCGCTGTCCTGGCAAACCTCTCCCAAATAAAATAATGCTGTGGCTTTGGTAGCCTCCCATTAGGCTTTTTATTGCCTCACTGGCAAAGTGTCCCTTCCTTGCTGTTTGTCGAGAGAGCTTCAACAGCCTTTCTCTTACTGCATGTTAGTAAGACCGATGGAAGATCTTTCCACAGTACAGAACCCAGAGCTCCATCTGAAATGCTCTGAAATGTTGTCTAACAAAATTGATAAAGGAATTAAATCTTCCAGCAAGCATCTCAAATAGATGTTATATTTGTGTTTGGAGGTGATGTATGTTCTGCTCTGAATACAGAAAACTAGCTCCTGTCCAGTGCACGCAGAATGGATAAACAAGTTGTCACACATAATTTTAATGGTGAAAATAACTTTGTATGCAGACAGAATGAGGATAAATGCATTTAATATGAAATCCTGTTTTATATATGGATGCATAGGCTGTATTTCTCATACATGATAGCGTAATTTCTAAAGCATTTTTAAGGTTTTTATAGCTCCAGTTCTGCTCAGAAAAAGAATTCACCAGACTGTGTGGAAACTCTCCCCCTTCTTTAAGTGGCTTAATACATGGGTAAAACAGGCAGTTGCTGAAGACAGAAGCCTGACAGGGACAGCAAAAACCCTACAAGAGGCAGCCACTGCCTCCTGTGCCTACAAAAGGGGAATTGCTGCTGGTGGCGAGGGTTTCGTCTGCGTGGAGCAGGGCTGCTCCGGTGGTGGGGCAGAGGCAGCTCTGCCCCCGTTCTCCAGCGGGAGCCGCATTGAGGAGATGTTCACAGCTAAGAAACAGAAGTTCAGCTTTGTCGGCTTCGTTAAGACGACTTGCATTGGCCTTGTCCCATCCTGGCCCATGTGAAGTTGTACCTCTGAGCAGGGTGCGAGCCTGCGTTTGTACCACGACACTCTGATCTCAGCTGGGCTTCTCCGGTGTTGCAGGGGGAGCAAATAAAAGCATGAAATGGTGGCTAATGTATATTTAGAGTCTTCTGTTCTCATGTCAATGGCCATGGTAGCTGCACAGTGTCATGCTGAAGGCAGGCTTTCTCTCAATCAAAATACAACAAATGGAAAAAGCTCTCAATGATGCCGATGCTGTAATTTCATTTCTAATGGGTATTCTACTATCTGAAACAAAAGCTCAGCACTGCCAGAGGGCTCTTGCATGGTTATGACTAATATAAACATGTATTCAAAAGTGATTCTTCCTTTGCAAGCTGATCCCATGGTGTATTTACCTAAGCCATTCTCTTCTGGGGGTAGCTTGCTGACACACTTCAAGCATAAGAATCACTAAACTAGATTTAGTCATGCATACTTGAGTCACAGTCTGGTGTTACTTAATTTAGTACAGGCCATTAAATATTTTTACCTCTGTATTAGGGTCAGGACAGGAGAACTAATCAAGTGAGATTCACTGAGGCTTTATATGTCATACAAAGTACTCGAGCTAATCTTCCACACTCAAACTTACTCCCCACCACACGTGACTGAGACAGAAACACACTGGGGTCACATATTTCATATATATACACAGGTATTTACTTGTGAGTTTGGTGAGACTAGCGTGCATGTGTGGAAGGGCAATATTAAACATTAAAACCATCTTCATGCAAAAGCAAAGCCCTTCAAGGTGAGAATAAAGATGTTCAAGGTGACAGCCAGAGCAGAGGCGCAGAATCCCCAGCCTGGTCTGACCTGAAGGTGTTTTGTTGGTACAGATACACCATGGATGCGTTGCAGTGGCACAAAACACTGCTTACTTCAGCGTGGCTACCTTGGTGCAGGATACGTTCATTGGGGTTTCAAAGCACAAGAGTTATTAATGTATTAAAAGATAGTTACTCTGGTGGAAACATCCTTGCTACACAGAGGCCTGAAGTAAAAAGACACATTTGGCACAATCATTTTAGAAATCTTAATCTATTTAGCCTCTTTAGTATTCATCTTGTTAAACATGTACAGCACTAAATAAATTGGTGCTACTTAAATATTTATCAGATGTCTCCCTGCATGTTTAAATAGCAAGCAGGCAGCCAGCTATAAACATCAACTTTTTTTTACCATCCCTCCAGAATCATCCACATTTCTTCTTTTCCCCTCAAAGGCTCAGCACCACGGTCCCCCCGGTGCCACCAAGCAGAGAGAAGCCGGGCAGGGTCCGGCAGGCTGCGTGGGAGCGGTCCGGGAGGCTGGGACGGAGCCCGGGACCCCCCTTGGGGCTGAAACCCCAGTGCCTGGCACAGCAGCAGGTCCCTGTCCCGCGGGCTGCAGGGCCGACGCTGGGCTCGGCCACCTCGATGGGTTACCCCGTGCTGTTGGCAGCACTGAGCAGGCATTTCGGTGCATTTTTATTTGGAACAAGTTTTGTCTACCCCTGTGATTCCAAATCTCGCTGCAGCTTCAAGCTGTTGTATTATTATAACCTTTTGCTGCAAATAAGCTTTCGAAAACTGGTTTGCATCATTGCCAGGAAGCTTAAAAGCAGAAAGGAAATAAGTCAATTATTTTAATATGAATTACAAAATCATAGCAACAACCATTAACATAGACTCGTCCCACACCCCATTTCCACTGGTGACTTTGGTACGTTTTAATGGTGCAAAGTTTGTGCCAGGTGCACACAGAGAATTGTAATCAGAATTTGTTTCCAGCTGCGTTACACACAGCGCTGGTGCCAGCCAAGCACAAACACACGTCCTGCTGCCAAACGCTAGAAGAGGAAATCGAAGTAAAGGGTCCTCACAAGACAACAGCACGCTACAGGTCTGGGTTCTGATACCACGAGTGTGAGTCCTACAGATTCACTGGCTTCAGCAACGTTAGTTTCAACTAGCATGAGTGATGACAGGGCCAGACACAACCATTTATATTCTGCACTTCAACAGCATCTTCTGGCTGAGGAGCCATGCACTTCACAAACATCTTCGTTTCCTTTTTACAGACAAGGAAATCAATGAAAAGAGAGGTTATAATAACTTTCTACCATATGTATTAAAAGTTGGGGACAAAATGAACAAAAAAAATCAAAACTCTCTGACTCCTAGTTTTGTGCTATTACCACAAAACCATGCTTAACCCCGCTCTGCGTGCAACCGAGAAAACTGATGGCATGTCAATCTTTTCATTGTAGGCAACAGGGAGGTTAGATATCAATAGTTCAGTGACAGCCTCTGAAGGCATTTCAAGCGGGGTCTTTTGGGACCCAGTTCTGTGCCTTCCAATACTTTCCTCAATGATACAGCCAAGGGAGTGGAGGGTGTCCTTATAAAATATGCAATTGATGCCAATTTGAGAGACACAGCAAGCATTTTGGAGACAGGATCATTCAAAATAATCTTTCTAAACTGAGAAAGTCCTAAATCAAATATATGAAATTGAAGAAAGCAAAGTGAAAAGGAGGGAAAAAATCAAACACACAAAAAAACCCCAGGAAATATTTGCCTGGGCAGTAGTACTGCACAAGAGATTCTGGACATTGCAAGGACCAATACACACATTGCATATGCACAAAGGATGGGATGCTCTTACCAAGAAGGCAGATTCAGCAGTGCATGAAGAAGAGAATTATATGTATGGTATGGGACATCATTAGGTTGCTTTCCTCAGGAAGGGAACCCTCAGCTGAGTCGCATGTTTACCCAGAGGAACTATGGGTTTTAAAGGACATGCACAAATCAGAGAGAGGTCACAAGACAGAAAATAAAACATGACTCTTAGGATAGCTTTAAAGGAACTGGGCTTTGATCCAGAAAACAGAAGACCAGGGGAAGGACACAGTAACATGTTCCAGTGCATGTTCCAGTATTTCAAACAATGTTATAAAAACAATGACAATCAATTATTCTCCATGTCTACTGAGGGTAGGATGAACAGAAATGAACTTAATTTGCAGAAAAGAATATTTAGGTTAGATATTAGGAAAACTTTCTCATTATGAGCATTGGACCAGACTGCCTGAGGGACACAGTGAATCTGCCTTCACGGGCGGTGCTGGAGTGCAGGCTGGGCAAGTGCCTCGGCATGCTCTGGACTTCACAGCGGGGAGAGGGAACTGGGGACCCTTCCTACTCTGTTTGTATGCCTGTGTGGTATTGCTGAAGTTCTGAGATCCATGCCCAAATGAAATGTAATATTCCTGACACTACTATCGGTCTTAACGTTCCTCTGGTCTTCGTAGCAGCTTCTAGAGCAAAAGACAGAAGTTAAAAGTTTGCTCCAACTGGTTAAGCAACTCACTTGATAAGATTGAAAAAAAATGCTCCAGAGAAATTTTTTTGGTCACAAATAAGTTCAACATGACTTCATACGATGATCAAAGCACTGCTAAATCTGTGCTAAACCTCTTCCTGCCCACCGAGAAGAACTGACATTCTGCAGATTTGAAATACAGCAACTGAGGCAGCCTGGATACAAAGGTTAACCTAGACAGATTAATATGAGCTCGTATAAAGCTCTTAATGCTATTCCAAATGCTAATAGTGACTGACATTATAGGGTTTCCTGGAACTGATTTAGAAAGACGAGAACTGTTTGCAATAAAAAGCCTGTTTCTCTAATAAGAAGAGCAAAAATTCCTTAATTACCCGGTAATTTAACCAATTATGATCTCATTTAACAGACAAATCATTTCTAAACATGGCATACATCTGTCTGATTTCCCAAGACACTGTACGGGACCATACAGCGCTCTTCAAACAGGGCTCCAGAGGCGCTTCCAAAATATATGCTGACAGAAACTTGTGAAAAAGGCAAGTTTTATTATAACCATTTTGCCAACTGGTAAAGTGAACTGCAGCAAGTACAATGTTTTTCTCAAGGTGAGAGAGGGGGGCAGACAGATTCATAGAGAGATGTTTTAGCTTCACAATGTCTGTCCCCTAGTCTTTTGTTCCAAGCCTTGGGATACACAGCTCCTGGTTAAGCAGTAAATGATCCTCTACACTCTTCAGCACATAGGTGCTCTGCGGAGATGCTTTTGAAGCTTTTCAGCTATGCACATGCTTTTCCTTTTTATTTCAGCCATGCACATGCTTTTCCTTTTTTTTCTTTTTAGTGAAATAACAAATGCGAGACTATTGTGAATCTGGCAAAGGCATAACGGGAATTTTGCGAACCTTGGGGAGCTGAGCCATTTCACTGAGAGTAATCTTAGCTCACAAATAGAACAGCAGTCCCTGGTAGTATTGCAAATCCTGCTTCAGCAGCAAAAACACCTTAGAAGATTTTTTTCCCCTCTCTAAAATCGAGGAGAAAATGTATACTTAAAATCTTTAAGCATCCAATTATAAAAATACTATCCCCCCTTCTCCATCACAGAAGAACTTCAATATTAAAAAAGAAATTTGACTTCTCAGTCAAAATCAAAAGACAAGATATTTAATTTACTGTCTTTCAGATGTTGCGAAGTGACTGCAGAAAATAAATATCAGAATGGTTATAATATACACACACTTAGGCTGGAAATTCAACCGGAAGGATTCTTCAAGCGTATGTGGCATGCTGTGTCACTACGTACAAACTAATAACATTTGATGTATACCAGAATTCAGATTTGGCTGACAGCTACACACACATATATCTCCTCTTGTTGGGTTCAATGTAAACTGTATTCCCATCCCAGGGCAGATTTTGTTTCCTAGTCTTTCTGGGAATTTTCACAGATTTCACATACGCAGGAAATACTTTTCATGTGATCTCTCTGCTTTTGCTTTGCCAACTCTTGGATGGAATTACTATGCACACTTTTTTATAATGTTTTGCTGGGTTTTGCTCTGTGTATTGAGATACCCTGCAAGCTACTTAAATCAAATTACAAAACCACTGCAATGTGCATGTTTGGTAATATGAAACAGCTGCTAAAGAAAGCTTAAAATACGTCTAATGTGCAATTTTTAATTGCATGCCTGTACTGTATCAACTCTCAGATAGCTCATATAGAATACATAAACTAATATGTTTTACTGCAGTGTATTGTGGATTACTTTTTTTTATACGATGATTGCTTCTACAACTGAAGCATGATTTGGGAATTTATTTCTTTTCTTTACTACAAACAGCAGAGGGTGAATACTACAAATCTGCAAAAGCAAATATTTAAGCCTGTAGAGAGGCTAATGCTAGGATGAGCAAGGTGCAACAGAAACTGAAATCTGGCAGCCTTGAGAAAGCTTTGCCAAAATACGGTGAAAATCACTATCGTTTGGAGTTGTAAAGTTAAATACAACAAAAAACCACAAAGTCCCTAAGTTTGTGGGAATAATCTGCCTGGCAGGTAGCTGCCCTTGATTGTCCTTAAGGTCTTTCGGTGACTGCCTCTTCAGATAGGCAGGATGAAATGCAGAGGAGCTAAATGAAGTGTCCATTTAGCAAGAGGAGTGGGAACAGGAGTTTGCAATCTAAGCTCAGCTCATTAGACCTCCAGCTCTTCAAATGTCTGTAATTCAATGTTCAGGGAATTAAAGAGCAGAAAGACTACCACAATATGAGTTAGGTTCAGATTTATAGATAAAGAATTAGAGTAACAAACAATGGCTTCCAGATTTTCAAAACACCTTTTCTACTTTAGCAGCTGTGTAGGATTTGGAGGCTTTATAAGCTGAAGAGAATACTGCTGCTTTCTAGTTGGAATTGGCACCAAAATCCCCATCTTTTATCTGTCATGTCCACTTTGGACCACTGACTCTTCCAAGCACAGACCCTCCTTTTCTACACTGTATAGCTTGTACCATACTTGATGGCAGGGAAAGCCAACAACATTCAATCACAGGCACTATTATAATCAAATGGCAAGGCAACACCCGTGCTGGTGGGTGTTAAAACACATTCTTTAACATGGTTCTTTCTAATATTTAGTTCAGAAAAGGAGAAAAAAGCATGGAAGTTATACTTAGCAAGATTCTCATCAAGATAGGTGCTACACTGTCATAACAGCTTTAGTTTGTGGCACCAAACAGAGCTGGGCTAAGATGTGAAGGGTAGACTTGAAGACTGGTATCACCACTGAGTGCTACCACACCTAATTCTTTGGTATTGCTTGGTGCTGTGGAGCCGCTACAGTGTTCATCACTATTACGAGGCTGTTCAAACGAGTAGAAAAGAAATTGGAAGCTGAAACTAGACAACTCAGGTGAAGGCTAAAATTTTAGTCTTTAATAATGATAGAAGATGGCCATTCAGAGAGTTCACAATCCCACAAAGATCTACTGTCACCCGAAACCTAGGTACTTCTCTCCAGAAGTCTGCCATACCTGATGAGCTTGATGTTGAAACTAGTATGTGAGTCTTCATGGCTTCATGTATGTTGTGCATATGAATCACACGCAAGGTGACCAGAACAGTCCTCTCTGACTTAAAAAAAACCAACTAGGAATCAAGGAGCTTATGAAGCAACACTGGATCATTCATTTCTTCACTGGATGCAGAGCAGACCAAAGAGTGCATGACTTGCTGCAGTCCCTTTTATGAAAGCAGGTGATGAGTAAGTAATGAATGCGTGATGAAAGTTGGCCTTTGTTTTGCCCAGATTACGTGTGCAATGTCTCTGTTTTCTGTGCCTGTGTGGGCCTCTAACCCCAGGCCAAAGGGTGCAGACTGTGGGACGTGCTCAAGTGAACGACCTGCACCCGAGGCTTCACTAGCCCTTGAACTCTGCCAGTCTGGAGACTACACATGAACTAATACTTATGCAGCCAGAGATTGGAAACCTGAGCAAAGAGCAAACCAGCGTGACAACATGGATGCGCCCCTGCTGTACTCCTCAGCACGACTGCAAAGTCAAGCACAGAGGGAGGGAAGCTGTAGCCTGCAGCAGGGCAGAACCAAGAGGCACACTGCAGCTCTTGGAGCGTGAGGCTGATTCTTGCGCTGCTGCCTGCACAAATATAGCTATGTGCTACCTCTTACCCAGGCTAGATTTTAAGACTACAGTTTAACTTTAAAGCAACAAACCTCAGGTGTCCTCCAACAGTATAAATGTTTCCTTGTTCTCAAATGCTTAGTGTTCTCAAATGCTTAGTATCCATGGAATACTTACAATATGGAAAATCATTTGACGTTCTGATGTGCAAAAGGCAAAGGAGCAGAGTTAAAGGTCAGCTTCTCTTTTTCATGTCTTGCATACTGCAACAGCAGAAACACTTTTTGCTTTCTTTGTCTCTCATACTTTATTCAGCAGAGAGGCAGAATACAGGAAATAATAAATTAACGAGAACATTAGGGGGAAAAAAGCCAATCTCCTCCATAAAGTTCTGAAAATACCTTCCTTGGGGAAAAAAAAAATCTACTATATTACAAAGGTTAAATTGGCATTTTGCTTGGAGCATGTTATCATCAGGGCTGCAGCCTTTTGCTCAGCTGTAATGAACATTTTTGTGCCAAACCTGAGAAGACCAAGGAGGAGCTGGAGCTGTGAGATGGCAAAGGGGAGAAGCTGCACTTCTGTTTTGCGTGACAACAGCTTGTGGCTAGTAGGCTGCTGACCCAACCATTCAGCAGAAAGTGGGGGCTTGGAATAGGGAGGGACAGAAATGGTATTTTTTTTTTAAGTGTACAGTTTAACATGAGGAGAGGAAGGGAAAAGTTCACCACCTAGACCAGAAGCCTGGACAAGGTAACAATAAAATTGTTCTCTACCCATTCTATAAGAAACTTAGGGATCAGATACTCAGCACATCTCTATGAAGGGCGTATAAAACCCAGGCCTCTTACTATCCTGGTAATAAATTTTCAGCCGAGGTACAGTCTGTGTAAGATAAATCACTGTACCTCATATAGTTCATTTGAGGAGACTTGCACTAGGTGTAAAGTTAATAATAGAAACTAGAGCGAAGGGGCCCTGTCAGGTTAATCCTGCGATGTGTGGTGTTTATGCGCTTCCTGCAAGTTGTCGTAGGTGGTGGTGTCATTCTCCCTGAAAACATAATGAACAGATGCCTTCCTTTCTTGTATTTTGTTGTGCTACAGATTATTTTATACTGATATTAAAAATAACCTTCTTCCAATCTTCTTTACTCATGTCAGACAGAATTTACTCCAGAGCAAGCAGACAAAAGAAGGTCATTGCAGCAGCTAAGCTCCTAAGGTAGGATTACATTTTGTGGGAAGCATGGGAGAGTTACCCTGCACTGAGGGGACTTCTGCTTATCATAGGGTCACAAACAGAGATGAAAACTGATCTTTTTTTTTCCCTGACAACTGACTACCGAGATCAATGACTTTGCTTCTGTGCTAGCTTTCATGGGTGTGCTTGGTTTGGCTGATTAGTTATTTCTGTAGTGTTTTGTTCCTACTGACATACAGATAGTCTTATTAGATGAATAGCTTGTTTAAACCATATATTACAGCCTCTCTTGCCTCTCGGACTGCTCAGGTCCTAGCTCTCAGAAGAGGTGAATAAATGCATTGATTAAACCAAAATCAAATCCAATAAATAAGCCATGAGAGAGAACGAACAATCTATCAGTCCTAATCTCCAGGTGTCCATGACTGCAGCCCAAGGCGAGGCAGCAGGCTAGGCTCGGTGCTGTACCATGCACAGCTGCTGGCCACTGGCATCACTCACACGGTGGCTTCATTAGCCAGGACTCAACTTTGTGCCTGTGCCCGTGGGATCCAGCCTGGATGAAGCCCCAATGTGCCTCCACTAGATATCAGTATACCACAAGAGACAGCCATAGTGGTAGTCAGCGATTAACTGGTCACAAGCAAGAAATTACCAGCAGTTGAGAACAGACGTGCCCCATGGCCATACCCTCGTTTCTGAGGGGAAAGGCACCGAACTGCGTGTTCAAGTTTGGTAAACAGGAGCATCCTTATTTAAAATCTTTTTTTCTACAAGGTGAAATTACACTTGTGCAGGAGGTTTTCAGGACTTCATTTGAAAATATTTATTTAAGGCCATAAATTGCTTTCTAACAAACTGAAAAGCCCTTGCTGACACGGCCACGTCCTCTATCAGACGGCTCATTACGTACAGTTCCCCCAGAGGGAGAACCTGGGAGCTGCTGTCCAGGCCCTTTACGTCACCAGAGAAGTGCAAGGTGCTGGAGTTGGAACCAAAATCTGGGCTGGTAGCTGGCCACTATTCCCCAATCTGATATCACACAGCATCAGAACCAAGTCATGCTCCTTTTGTTTCAGCGTCAAAAAAAGATGTGCCTTTCCCATTTTAATTTCAAGCATTCTTGACATGGTAATTTATCAGGATGTCAAGCGTCAAAGCTTGCAAGCAGAAACAAAACACAGAGACGATGGAAAAATAGGGTGGGGGGAGCCCATAAAAGAAACTACAAGCCCCAAGTACATGCATCATGTAATCCCTGTCATTCTGTATCTTTGTTTAGCTGTGAAATCTGTTATAGCAACTACTAGTGGTTTCCTCAGATGAAAAGAGATGAATATAATTTTTAAGTTCTTTGACGAGTTGTCATGCAGATCTATCACAGTCACGAGAAGGGGG
Source organism: Mycteria americana (assembly GCF_035582795.1). NCBI lineage: Eukaryota > Metazoa > Chordata > Aves > Ciconiiformes > Ciconiidae > Mycteria > Mycteria americana. Next base: position 17,963,097 of record NC_134368.1, on the reverse strand, counting down.
CACAGCAGAGTGTAATGGCAAGACATATGTAGCTGACAAAACATCAACTCTCTGAAGGCATCCTAAAGGGATATACAGAAGGATAAATCTTCCGTTCAAATGAAGGCAATCCTCACTGAAATCATATCCTAAACTGGCATGAATCAAAGGTCTACAATGGAATGTCATGTTGTTTTCTAAGTTTGAGAATGAATGTGAGTAAGATTGTCCGTTTCTTTTTTTTATTTTCCCTCAGGAGTAAGAAATTAAGCAAATACATGGCAGGCTATAGCACACAGCAGTTGTGCTGTTTCCCACCATTTTTATGGATCCTAATCATTCTTTCAAATTTTATGTGTTTTGTGTCTAATACAGCAACACGTTCTTCCTGCCTGCTATAACCCCAGTTCCCTGCTCTGCCAGAGCCTGCAGAGCCTGGGCTAGCCTGGCTCCAGCCTGGAGTTCACGGCTTGGAGTTCGGGCTGTGAACTCGCACAGCCCGTAATCCCTTAAGCCTCGCATCCCACAGGAGAATTAAAGATGAGGAGGGTGCAGCTGTGGATGTCGGAGAGGGGAAAAACAGTGCCAACAGGGAGTGGAGCAGAAGGAGGGCATGGGGTATGCGGGTAGCTGGTGGGTGCTCCTGGGCAGCATTAGCTAACTGAGAGGGCTGGCAGGATCCAGAGGGCTAAGCCAGACCCGAAGGGAAGGGTGGCATCGGGCGGCAGGAGGGAGGGCAGAGCTAGGCAGAGTGCATGGTGGTGGAGGGCAGGGAAGGACTCAGAGGTTATAACCCACAGAGAGCTGGGCAAAATGGGCAGGCGTTGGGTTAAAGGGTAGAGCTGACAAGAGGGATGAGTAGACTGGTTGGATTTTGGGGTATTGTCATAATTCACTCTTAGGCGTGTTCTTGGCAAAGGCTGTAAATCACTTTTCTCCATAGCCCTGGTGCAGGGAAGGCACACTGCTCCTCTCCCCCACTTCCATGCACCCCGCTCTCCCTGAACACACACTCAGGGAACTCAGAGGAAGACTAAACACAACGTAAGAGATTTTCTACCTCAACATACTTCTTTTTGGGAGGTGGAAAGGTTGGAGTTATGATTTTAGATCTCTTCAGGCAATGCTATATGCCTAGCTTAAGTCCAACTAATGAAAAAGGCTATTTATCTAATAGACCTTTAATCACGAGCTCTACTTAAAAATCAATTACATGATGCAACCATTATAGTTAAGCTCTAAACCTCATGTATCTTCCTGTTATCTGAGGATTTTCCTCTGAGATAACAGAGATGATTGATACGCAGCCAGATTTTCAAATGCTCACCACAGAGTACCGGCCAGGTTTTTTCATCCAGCTGTTCCTGTTTTGGATGCTTATAAAGCAGGTTTTCAAAGGCCTCAGCACCTACTGCACTGTGGTTTGAAAGACCGCGTCCTCATTTATGTGAACAATTAGGGGTTTAGCTGTCTCGGGAACCTGACCACAGCTCTGAGTGCTGAGATCATTTAAAAGTTTTGGCCACAAAGAATAAAGCTAGAAGGCATCTTGATTAATTTTAGCCCAATCACTCTAAGGCACAAAGGACCACAGATAAAAGATGGTGCAGTCCCTGGAGGACAAGTTTTCCTGATGCTCTTTGAGCCTGCTAAGACTCCACACCATTTTCACAGGTTCTGCTTCTCTAATGTGACTGCGTTACACTGTGCCTGCAAACCACATACCAGCACATCGTTCGCAGTGCCCACAGCCAAACTTCAAGCAGGTAAGTGTGCAGCTAAGCAAGCCCGGACACAGTTGGGATTTGGATGGCAGGGAGACGGAGCAAAGGAAAGGGCTGCAAACTGGTGCAGTATTTCCCACTTTACAGTTGTCCGCCTCTACCTGACATGCAGTTAGCAGAGAAGAAACATCAAGGAAAGGTCAACAGCTGCTCAGAGCACTTTCGGGTCAGACATATACTTGGGGTTGCCAGCAATGTAATGGGAGGCAGCTGAAGAGGTCATGCTTCCATTTACCATCTCACAGTGACAAGCTCTGACATTTTAACTAGGTGCTACTCAGAGAACACATTTTCAGTACCTAATACGATATAAATTAACTTAACTCAGTCACTTCCAGAGACCTCAGGCAAACTCCTTGTATCAGGCTAGATACCAATAGTACAAAGAAACTCAGATGCGACTGGATCTTTCTTATATCGATGGTATCATCCATAAAAAAGCAGGAAACCTGTTACACATGGATAATACTAATCAGAAAATAGGTGTTGGCTTAGTCTACTAAAGAAATGCCTCCATTAGTAGTGTTGGTCTTGATTTAGTTTCCGTTATTCTCTGAAAGGTAATATCTTTTTCCTGTAACTCTAGTTGCATGTCCTTGTTTATGCAAACTACAGACATTTCTCACCTAGAAGTCCTGTGGTAGCCTACCATAAATGGTGGTAAACCTCTACCTTGTATAAATTAGTAATCCAAAAGAAAATCTTAGTGTCTTTGGCTCCAGCAAGGCAAGATTTCCTGAAACTTCATTCCATGCTGTTCTCTTCCACATTTCCATATTCTCTTCAAGTTCCTACAGACTATTCCACCCTTGCAGTTATTTATCACTGTAGCCATATGCCTTCACTCTGGAGTTTAAAATCAGTCAATGAGTCAATGAGGCCGGTGAGATTTGGCCCCTCTGTTGTAACCCTATATGGAAGCAAGGGAATAAAATCCACCAGATCATCGTATAGGGTTGGGCACTCACAGCCCATTATTTGGAAGGAATATTCTCTTGTGTTTAGAACAATTTTAATCCAAAGGTTAAGACAGGAGCTGTACTTCCAGATTTGAGGACTATCTGGCTAACACATTTGTCCTTTTGTCAAGATGTTCTGTGTATTCCCCAAGACTACAGCATTGCCCCTCTTTGACACACGGCTTAGGGTGCATACGAGATCTATAACAAGAACTAGGTCAAGAGCCTTTCTTTGAGCTCTGTGCCACTCCATTCTGGGTTGTACCACTACATATCCTCCTGCTGAACAAGTCCAGGATTAGCTGTGGTCAGAATAATCATTCTTTCTATGTGCAGCCCATGTGCCAACTTGTTCTTTGATATGCATTGCTGGCAAATGCCCTGAGCTGAAATACAGGTTGAGTTCAGCAACACCAAATACCATTTCTGGGAAAACTGTTCAATGTTTGGCCAAACTTGCATTAGCAATGCAGACTGCTGCCATAGCCGTAATTTCTTTCTGCCTGCCAAAAGGGAGACTGACCACCTTCTTCATCAGTGTTTTAATGACTTCCAAGGAACCAGGATGACCTTGGATGTCCAGCGCAAATTCTTGCTTTGCCTTGATCTGTGATGCTGAATAACAGAGCGTCTAGTAAGAGAGGTAAGAATCATGTTTATGTTTTAATACTGCAATGGGGGAACTGTATTAAAATATCACAGCTGCAAATAAAAATCACAACAGGCAGAAGGAGGAAAGTGCAAGAGCCTTTGAAAGTGTCTGTTACTGTATTGCAGCCTGTAGGAAAAGTGCTTCTCATTTTACCAATAAATCACCGGCCCTCAGAAACAAAAACCACTTAGGAACACAGACACCAGCCCTAAAAGAAATGATAACCCCATCAGGAAACAAGGGTAAAACCCCTCGGGAAGGGTAAAACAAGATGTTTTTCCAAAAGCTAATGGGGTAAGTTACCTTGATGGCAAAAGCAAACCCGCCTGAACTCAAACCAAGCCCTAGGAGAAATGGCCAAGAGGGATGGCACGGCCACACTCGGGGGCGGCAAGGAAGGATGTGCCTCGGCGGCGGCCGCCCGTTGGTCCCGGCGTTCCGGGGCACCTTCCCGGCCGGGACGAGGGCGGGGGCCGGGTCCCGCCTCAGAGCCGGCCCGGCAAGCAACAGGTCGCCGCTCGCTGCGTCCTCCTGCCTGCACAGGTACGGGTTCAGGTTCAGCTTGACCCGCTCGGCCGCGATTAAATAGCCGCGCACGAAGCCTTTTCCCCTTCCCCAGCTCCCGCTCGCCCGGCAGGTCTCTCCGGCGTTAAACCCCTCACGCTCCTCCTCTTCCTCCCTCCCTCCAGCCCCAGCCCGCCGGGGTGGTCCCGCAGCCCCGACCCGGGGCAGAGCCCGCCCTCCATAATCCATGCGCGGGCGGCACTACCAGCACCGCCGCCGCGGCGCTCTGAGGCGGCAGGCGGAGCGGGCCGTGCCGTGCCCCGCCGCCTCCGTCGCGCTTTCTCCGCTTGGCCGGTGAGTGCTGCCAGGCGGGGGGTACGTGAGGAGGGGGGCCGGGGCAGCGCTCCCCCGCCGCTGCTGTGCCCGCGGCGGGGCGGGGGGAGGCAGCGGGTGGGGGTGGGGCTCCTCCGCCTTCCCCGGCTGCTCCCGCTGCGGGCGGCAGGAGGTCCTGGCCGGAGAGTGCGGCCGCGGGGGAGAAGGGCCCCTTCCCCCGCGGGAGGAGAGGTGTCTGCGGGCGGGGGGCGGCTGTGGGCAGCCGGGTGAGGGGGGACGGGTGGCCGTCGGGGAAGGCGGGTGCCCGAGGGAGCGGGGCTGCCTGTGGGGAGGGGGTCGGTGGGCATCTCCGGGAGGCTCCAGGCGGGGCTGGGAGAGCGACCTGTGGGAGCGGGAGTGGCGGGATGGAGGCGCTGAGGAGGGGAGCCCCGGCCCTGAAAGCGCGGGGTGAGGAGGGGGCAGAGGGACCGGCCGACGGGCAGGTCTGTGCTGAGGGGACCTGGGGAAGCGGGCTTGCGGGCAGGGGCTCTGCGGAAGGGACGGGTTTGGCCGGGGGGAAGGGGCTGCGGCACGGCGGGGCGCTGTGTGCCGGTCCGCGGGGAGCCGGGGCGGATCCGCCCGCTGAGGAGAGCGGGGCGGCGGGCGCGGCCGCTGCGAGTGAAGCGGGCTTCCTCCCCGGAGGGCCGTGTGTGGCGGGGACGGCTGAGGAGGGGTTGGGGGCCGGCTGTGAGTCTCTGGCCGCTGAAGAGAGAGGAGTGGCGGGAGCGGGGCGGGGAGAGTCCCGGAGATCTCCGGGGTGAGGGGGAGCCGCTGCGTGGGGAGGAGGGCGCCCGCTGAGGGCACCTGCCCGGGTCGAGGAGGGCGGGAAGCAGGCGGTGGGGCCTGAGCGGCGCCGGGGAGGCGAAGGGGGACGGGGACACCGTGCTGGCCTCGAAATCGGCTCGTCAGGGGCGGAGAAGGCAGGGAGGCAAAACCCTGCCTGGGCTCTGCAGTGAAATCGTGGATGTGAGCAGGGACCCTCGGCGGGAGCCCGTCCGCTCCCGCCGAGCGTCCCTGCTCGGTACGGCAGCGCGATGCGGAGAATGCCGCCTCGCAGCAGTTAATTGAGGCGGTGCTGCTGGTGGCTTGCTGCTCTCTGTGTACCTGGGCAGATCGCGCCAGCCCAGCCCGCATGGTCAAACCTTTTTCTCGGCGGGGGTGAGCTCTGCTGTGAGCTGGGGACCTCATCCGAGAGTGGGGGGCCAGGGGCAGTTGTGGTATACACGGGCTGTGTTTTCCTCTGTACGCACATGCAGGGGAGCAACTGAAGAAACTACCAAATCGGTCGGTATTCCAGCAGAGGCAGGGCTGCGGTACCCGTGCTACTATGCAGTTTGCAGATCAAGGACTAAGCAGCTTGGTAGAGGGAGAGGTCTCTACAGTTTTAATAACTGGAAAGAAGACAAAGGAAAGACTTCGTCTCGGCTGCCAGTGGGAGTACGTGGGGTCTGTCGCCGCAGTACCTTGCTATTGGGATACATACTCAGCCCTTATCAGTTTACATTTGCCAAAAAACTGCCTGTTTATGGGCTGGCTTTAATGTGTTTTAAAATTTTCTATGTGATGCTGAAAAGTGCTCTTACAAGGAATGCTCTATGAATACAGGGGTAAATGCACTGCTTCAAGTTAAATATTTTTTATTGTTGTTCAGTTAGTGAAAATATACTTTAAACATTTAGGTAGTCAGCTAAAAATTGGATCTGCTGATGTTCTGGGGAAGATAATCACCTGGAATTTTTACAGGTCTGTTTCTGTTGTTAGCAAATGGCTGTGACTTGTAAAACAGCAGGATTTTTTTGGTGTTGCTTGTTCTTTATTTATTTATTTTAAAATTATTAAGTAGCTGCTCAAAGTGAACTGGGTTCTGAATATCCAGTTTTTCCTGACTTGAGCACTTACTTGTTCTGAGCGTATAGTAAGCATGTCAGATGCATACTGAGGCTACCTTGTGTGGAAGATTCCATTTGTTTGTTTTTTATCAGTGCTGCCAGACACTATTCTGCAGTCCCCAGTGCTTGTTAGGTTTACTTGCTTCCTACTCCTCCTATGGCTACAGGTTGTAATTGTTGGTAGGCTTAGGACAGATTTTGTAACAGAAAACTGTACCTTTTTAACCTGCCAGCATCTAACTTGGCTCGCTGTATTATGTCTCTTGAATGGGAAGGTGGCGTTGTAGGGTTTTGTTAATGCGTACTTCGGCGTTTTAGTCTACCTGTAACTATCTGTTTTGTGGCTGTTTATTTCGCTCTTCTGGTGGTTGCTCTCACTGGAGCAACCTCACTCAAGGGGATTATGGACTTGGATTTTCAAATGACTAATTAAAAAATGTAACAAACGTAGCCAGGTCCTTTGTGTAGGCTTCTTATGAACAACTGCATCTTCCACCATCCCATCCCATCATGGTTGACTGCCAGCAGGCTCCCACATTGAGCTTTAGCAATCTAGCTTCTGGTTGATTGAATTTCAGTTCACAGGGTTAATTATCGCTGCATTACTGCACTGCAGTGTTGTACTTGCATGGATTGCAGTGTTAAACAGAAGGAGGCCAGTCCTGTTGAAATAAAGAGCTGGACATCATGCTGTTTCTGAGCTCTGCTATTTAGAGTTGATTTATCATGGAAGCAGTTCCTCAACTTCTGCATCTCTTGCTCTGTCTCCCTTCCCCCTCTTAAACTTACAGTGGAGTTGCTGAAGGTTTATTGGTTTTTGGAAAATATTACAATGTTTTTAATAATAGGTGAGATATATCGGAGATATGATAATACTGCAGCATACTTGGTAAAAGGGTGATGGTGTTCTCCGCAGATAGTGGTTCAAACCCCAGGAATTATGTTTAGTGACTAGTACGTGTAGAACATTGGTGACAACTGCAGAATAAAAAGCAAAAGCTGTAGTCTTTTAAAGATGGACACTTGCAAACTACACAGAAAATAAATGAAATGCTTTCATTATTGTATATCTTAAGTACTTAACAGGGTTTGTGTTTTGGTTTTTTTAATTGAAACATAGTAATGAAATGGATATCTTATTTGATAATTAATGTAAGCACTTCAAAGGTTCACACAGCTTCTTTTCATTGACTATTTACTTGAACTTGGGGAGAGTTGTACTGGCAGTTACTGTAGCACTGACTGCAGTGATGCCACACTGTTTCTGAGGAAATGAGATGGCCACACGCTGCAATGAAGAGTACCATAAACTGCTATGTAATTCTTTTTATGTGTCACGTGTGTATGTCATTCTTGCAGCTCTGAATTGCAAATTTCATGGATAGATTTTTTTCTTTTTAATGCTGTTTGTCTAGCATATTTAACTACTAATATTTAACTAATAATGCTTCCAGCTAAGTTTCTTTTAGATATCAAGATAAGGTTAACTGCTGGGAGCTTTTTACATCAGAGTTATTTTTAGGTAGGTTGAATACATATTGAATGCTCAGAGTTATCCCGAGTTATACGTTTAATAGTGTTTCTGCAAGTTCCTGATCATTATTAATGTAACCTTGAAAATATATTAGTGTGTTATGTAGTATAGAGAAGGTTTGGTGTCAGCCTAGAGGAATTGCTCAGCAAGATTATATATACCATGTTCATTGTGATATATTTGCCAGCAAAGAGAGAGGAAGAGAATGTGGTCAGAATTCTGCAGATTCTTTGATCTGCAAGAAACCTACCTGCTTTGCTGAAAAATTCTGAGCTTTATAAAAGCTTACCTGGAAATTATGTAGAGTTGAAAACTTCAGTAGTGTCTTTGGAATTGAAAGCTGTTTATGTGTCTCCACTTAGCAGGATATTGTTTGTGTCTGCAGTACAGGTAGTGTCCTTGCAATTTCAGTAGTGTCCTTGTCTTAAAACTGCCAACTTTCTGTCTTGGTTAATACATGATTTCACATTTCTAGCAGGCATAATGATTATTTTCCTACATTGGGAGGACATTTTGATAGTGCTTTTATTTGCCTGTTGGTACAATTAGATACACTTTAAATTGTCCTTAACCTAAAATTTGACTAAAAAAAAGTTGTATGTACTTTCTCTTTTTCTGCCCTCCCTATAGTATAACAGAAATCCCTACAGAGAACACGCCCTGTCTTCTAGCATTGCCTTAAGACACCAGTTAGGGAGGCCATCTTCCTCTCAATTCCATCTTTCACAAACACACCTAACATTTCCCTGTATTCTTACACTTTTGTATCTGTTTCCTTAATTGTTGGAATCAAGGCTCAGTCACCATGTGTGAGGTTTTTCTCCTGACTCATTCAAGTGTTGCAACTGTACTTGAGAAATCTCCAGAAAACTAAACTTTACTTAGAAAAAGTGTTCAAACTTTTTTTTTAAGAAAACCAAGTTGAACTGTACTGTATCAAACTTGCACAATCTTCACTGTTCTGTCATTAAAGCAAAATAGATTTTTTTTTTTTTCACTTAGTTCTGGTCTTGTGGTATTTTGTCCGATAGAGTTTCTGTAGATTTGATAATAAACTGCAGCCTAAGCAATTTTCAGTTTCTGACCATTTCTACATTCAGCCCTAAAGTAACAGGTGCATAAAAGACAATTCTACTGAAAAATATCTCTTAGGCTGAAGAAAACTAGTCTCAAGAAAAAAATTAAAGGAGGAAAAACAATATTTTGGAGCTGGACTTTTTTTTTTTCTTTCAATATTCTTTAGCAAAACATTCTTTTCCAGGTAGGAAAACACTTGTGGTTTGATGTGTTCTAAGTTCTTATGTTCCTGTGTTGAGCATCATCTTTCAGAGTGGTTCCTAACATTGTCTTTTTGAATAAGGCTTGGATAATTCTGCTATTCATAGCATTATTACTGTTCATTCTTGGTTGTCACTAGCCATGAGGGGGAAAGCTTAGAGTTTTTCTTCTTAACTAGACTGGACTTCAGGGAAACAAAACTGTCTCTAGTTCTTTGATCTGGTCTTGTATTCCTTTGTTCTGTATTTTTCTTGATCTTGATCTATCCTTTGAATGCAGTACAGACTACTAAACAAGCCTGCAACGTGGTTTCTTGCAAGTCAATACTGGTTTTCAGAAAGGTAGACTGTGTTTTACCAGAGACTGTAAAGCATGGGAGATACTTAAGTCTCACCTTACTACCGATTTTTAAGTCTTTTGTCTTCAGAATCTCTTTGACCTGGAAGCACCTTGGAAGTCAAGATATTGATGTAGGATTGGGCTGACTGAGGCCATGAGGTGTTTGTGTTATTTTGCTGTCATTCTTGCAAGTGAATGGTCTGAACACTAAGGTGGAGATTAAAAACATTTGTATTAGGTAGTATTGCTGAAAAAGACAACAGAGGCACAACTATGCTAAGCAAAGATGGTTTGTGCTGGGTGCTCTCCAGTTTGAAGTGGGCAGCTTGTCATGGGCAGTGTGTTCCCAGGCGTCCCCACCAGTGGCACTCTGGTGTCTCACCAAAGACATTTCAAAGATAAGCCAGTCTGGGTGGGAAGGTCAGTGCGGAGATTGCTGGCACACTCACCGAGTACGTGTGACTTCCAAAGTCAGAAAGGGGCAGAAGTTTTTCTGTTGACTTTTTTGGTTTGGTTTTGTTTTGTTTTGGGTTTTTTTTTGTCTGTGTCGTGGGAGGCCACCATGGCCCATGCTGAAGTGAAGGAGTCTTAAGTAGGCCCAGGTAGATGAAGATGTGGTCAGTTGTTTTGTTGGAAACCTGAGGGGGTTTCTGTTCACATTTCTTAAGTGGTGGTTGATTAAATTGCTATGATTTTGTAGATTCAGAATGTTCTTAAATGTGTAAGCATCCAAAGTCATCTTAACGCCACTCATCTTTAGCAAGCCATGAATAAAAATTGTTGACTTGACTTCTCCAGTTCCTAAGGAGAGCCTTGAGATAGTCTGAGTTAATAGAAAGTAATTACTGACACCACCTGTCAGGAGGGTGAATTTTAGTTGCTTTTTTGGTTTTGTTAACTTTTCAGTGATGAATAATTTCTTTCCTCTGTCTTGGAGGACAATTAGGAGTGGCTGGCATCTTAAATTCTACCTTGAGGTGGAATCTGTGGCCTTAGCTGCGAAACAGGTGTCGGAAGGGTGCCATCTGCTAGTTCATGCATGGGGAAGGAAAGCAGAGTTGTATAAACTGGAACGTTATAGATTGAAGCTGGAAGGTTTTACTGAAAGGTTGAGATTAAAGAAGCTACAGGATATCACTTGTAATAATTGGCATCAACTACGGTAACATCAGGTGGCTGATTAAATGCGTTGTGTAGCTGTTGTGACATGACATATTGTACTTAGTCAGAATTGTTCCTTTAGTTTTGTTTCACTTGGAGCTGTCCCAATGCTCTGCTTTGTTTGTTTTTGAAAACTCACTGACCTGGAACTATGCATAATTGTTTTTCCCTGTCTTTCAAGGACAGTGTATGTAGTAGACCATATTATTCACAGACCTCAATCTTTTTTTTTCCCCCCCTGTTCTATCCTATTTAGCTTGCTTTTATAACTGTTGATACGTTCAATTTCCACAGAAGATCACAGGTTTTCTTGCACTTTCCTATTTGCTTGAACACACCTTAACGAGCTCTTTCTTGTTTTTGCCAGAGATGGTGCGCTGACTGACTTCCACGAGAGGCTTCTGTACCGCTCCAAAGCAAGAATACATTAACGAACAAAAGGTGTAAGGGTGCACCGGTGTTTTCCTGGCTAGAAAGCTAACCCCCAGGTGAATGTATTGAAGATTTCTAGACTTGGTGGGACAAATATCTCTACCTCCAATTTTATGAATACTGCTAGCTATGGCTGTGGAACTCTATTTGCTGCTGCTGCTGTTTTGTGGAAGTACTATTTCAGAGGTACAGCCTATATACAAACTGCCTCCTGGGACTTTGGATTTTGGATTTGTACCAGCCAAGACGTATGATACAGGTGCATACCATGAACCTGGGCCAATAGGAATTTTGTTTAAAATAGTACATGCATTCCTGTACTTAGTGCAGCCAAATTCTTTTCCTCAAGGTAAGTAGATAAACTTTTTTTTAATAAAGTTTTGTTATTGATGCATTCATCCTATTGTATATACCAAGACCATCATCTGGAACTAAATGATATGAAGGGCTCTGCTAGTAGCTTGTGTTATGGCCTGGAAATGTATACAGTTTAATATAAACTAACATTTTTCTGCTAAGCATAGTGTGTGTGTGTGGTTGTTAATGAAAATGAAATGTTAATGAAATTTCACAGAACTTTGCTTATGTATCTCAAAGCTGTCACTGATGCATTTGAGGCTTTTTTTTTTCTTAACTGAAAATTTTTCTTATGTATGCTCAGAAGCATAGGATAGGACTAAGCATAAACTGCTTTGTATTTAATATTAAATTCATAAGAGACAGCTCTGAGATTTGCATATTATGATAAACAGTCAGGTGGTTAGAATATTATGAGATTTAGCCCAGGAAATGGAAACTCAACAACTTGAAATAAATTTAATTTGTTTCCATATCTGTGCATCCACAATCGAGTTTTATATAAGGGCAGTTCCATTACACAGCCATGTGTAACTTCTTGTTCCTTTGTGGGCTGAAGTTAAGACTTGCAACTGCATTTGTTTTATTGAGGTATTTTTTTCCATTCCTTTCTTATTAAGTTGTCTCTTCTAAAGGAAAAGTTAAGATATCAGAGAAGTGTGTGCTTATTGAGGTTGCATTGATTAAAAGGTGCTTTTGGGAATTCTGTGTGTTTGTGGATGTGGTAGTTGTATCAATTTGACTTTCCAACATGCTTTTTGTTTCATTTAGCTCTTAAAAGAAAATGCTAATGTGTTTGAATAGTATTGGCATTTAAAATTATATTGAGGTGAAGTGTTAATAAAATCTAAGAATGGCTTTGGTTTGTTATTGATTCCTTTTGGTGGTTTAGCTGTAACTATGTATAAAAGAGGTTTATATTATTTTGTAGTACATCTTTCAATTTATATATTAAAACCTTTAGTAATTTGAAATCTTAAATTCTTTGGTCACATACCTGTATGATACATGTGAACTGTTATTTGCTTGTATTTTTGACATTTCTTCAATAACTGTAGAATGAGCTAAAATGAACTTGAATGAATGAATTCTATTTAGACAAGTGCCTGAAGTCCCAGATGTTAACCTGGAGAGCAAAAACCTGGCCTGTTCCCTGCAGGATCTGTCTTCTGAGCAGGTCTTACACAAGGTTTAATGAGGGCAATTCCATGAAGCTGACAGTACTGTCACCTTTTATCGGCGACATGGACAGTGGTATTGAGCGCACCCTCAGCAAGTTTGCCAACACCACCAAGCTGAGTGGTGCGGTTGACACGCTGGAGGGAAGGGATGCCATCCAGAGGGACCTTGACAGGCTTGAGAGGTGGGCCTGTGTGAACCTCATGAAGTTCAACAAGGCCAAGTGCAAGGTCCTGCAGATGGGTCAGGGCAATCCCAAGGACAAATACAGGGTGGGTGGAGAATGGATTGAGAGCAGCCCGGAGGAGAAGGACTTGGGGGTGTTGGTTGACGAGATCCTCAACATGACCCGGCAATGTGCACTTTCAGCCCAGAAAGCTAACATAACCTGTGCCGCATCAAAAGAAGCGTGGCCAGCAGGTCGAGGGAGGCGATTCTCCCCCTCTACTCCACTGTCATGAGACCCCACCTGGAGTACTGCCTTCAGCTCTGGGGCCCCCAACATCAGAAGAACATGGACCTGTTGGAGAGAGTCCAGAGGAGGGCCACAAAGATGGTCAGAGAGCTGGAGCACCTCTCCTATGAAGACAGGCTGAGAGAGATGGTGTTGTTCAGTCTGGAGAAGAGAAGGCTCCGGGGAGACCTAGCAGCCTTCCAGGACCTGAAGGGGGCCTACAAGAAAGCTGGAGAGGGACTTTTTACAAGGGCATGTAGTGATAGGACAAGGGGTAGTGGCTTTAAACTGAGAGAGGGTAGATTTAGATTAGCTATAAGGAAGAAATTTTTCACTATGAGGGTGGTGAGGCACTGGAGCAGGTTGCCCAGAGAAGCTGCGGATGCCCCATCCCTGGAAGTGTTCAAGGCCAGGCTGGATGGGGCTTTGAGCAACCTGGTCTAGTGGAAGGTGTCCCTGCCCATGGCAGTGGGGGTTGGGACTAGATGATCTTTAAGGTCCTTTCCAATGCAAACCATTCTGTGATTCTTTTGGAGGAACTGTTTCCAGATACCTTTGCTTTTGTGGCCTCTTTTCTTTCATTAAATATGCAGACAAACTATTTGCCTCTCTGTGAGACCTGGTATGTTAGGATTGTCATCTGTGTTCAACTCTTAGAAACAGGCCTCCGTTCTGCCTGAAGCCCTGCTTGAATATTTTACTCTGTTACGATTGTGGAAACTTAATTTCAGGGAGATGTTTACTGTGTCTTAATATTAACAGGAATTTGGTCAAATTTAATATTATGTGTCCTAAGCTTGTAAATAATCATTGAGTATAGAATTTACGATCAAGATTATAGTCCTGTGGAACTGCTTGTAGTAAGTTCTGCATCAAGTAGGTGTTGTGAAATACAGTATTAAAGAGAAAGGAGACATGCAGAAGTAAATCACTTTGTTCTCAGCTTGTAAGCTTTGAACATCTCATACCTTTCCTTCCTTCCTCACAGATACTTTTTGCCAAATCAGTTATTTTTAGAAGTTTGGCTTTCAGTGTTTGCATTAGGGGAAGTCCTTTTCCCATATCCCCACATACCTCACTGCAAAATACAGATTTGATGGATCCTGTTGGTTTGAGTCATACCATTTAACTGGTTAATCCCCATAATCTCTTTTGCCATATGCTGTTCTATTTTCACATTCAGTGTATTAATGGCATAGTTACATATTTGAAATGCCTTTTTTTTTTTTAAACTGCCAACTTGAAATAGAGTTAATTCTGATTCACAGATGAAAATAAACATAATCACAAATGGGCACAGAAAGCAAGCCTTTTGATGTTTCTAGCTCAAAACTTCATTCTGATTGGGCTGGTGCTTCTGAAGAGTTAGCTCCAGGTTGATGCCCCAGTGTATTGCATATAACCATAACATAAAGGAGAAGTGTGATTTGTGTGCAGGACTTGGCATCAATCACTTAGACCTTTGATCTTAGTAGTATTATATTTTTTTCCTAATACTTGGAAGTACTTGATTTCCAATCAAGTAGTAGGTTTTCCAGTCTACTGTTAGTACTCTTAGGTGGGAGGAAAAAAGGTGGCAGGATTGTCTAATTGCATGTAGATATTCCTGCATTTGCAAGTAATTTTTGTGCTTGCGGTAGTGCTCCGATGGAGCTGAATAAGTTATACTATAACATTCATACTCCTTTAGTCCCAAGTATGCCTTCTGGGAAGAAAGCTAGTATGATAAAGCAAAATATGAAGTACATCAGAGTCTTTGGGAAACATTGTTCTTAAAGTATTTGCAAGCTGCTAAACCTTAATGTTTATTTAAATGTTCTTATATGTTACTTAAAAGTTGAAAGGGATCACTTCATTTAAAGAAAAAAAATCAGTTGAAATATTTTGTAAGTTTTTTTAGTTAAATCTAAGTGAGTAATTATTTACTCACTTCTAAATTGTTCATGCCATCCAGTTTGTGGACATACAACCTACTCTAAGTTTAGATTTAATAGGTAAGTTATTAATGGAATTAAATATAGTGCTCATGTAAAGCACAGTAACAGAACAAGGGCAAGGAACTGTAACTCCTTAAGTTTTTTTAAACTGCTGAATCTTTAAGACCAGCAGTCTGCTCTTTGAATATGGCAAGAAACTACTTTAAAAAAGTGAACTAGGATATCTGATTGCAATGCTTCAGTGAGTGTAAATAGATTCTGCTTTCACTCCACCAGTCAAATACTTTTGTCCTCACTAGATGATGTGCTGGTGTAAATGGGAGTGAATTTACTCCCAAGCATAAACTGTTACTCAGGGAAGCAGCCTCCACTTTGAGTTAATGAAACACTGGAGTGGAAAAGCGTGTTTGGTCACTAGTTTGCTACCTGAGGCTCAGTAGGTCACTTTAATCTTGCTATGCCTTGGTTTCTCCATTTGTAAAATGGAGTGGTGGTGCTACTGCTCCTTTAGTTGAGGACTGTGTAAGATAGAGCATCATTATTCTTCCCTGTTAATAGCACCACTTACAATAAATAGATGATAATAGGAAAATTACAAGTTGCTTCTATCACTCAGCTAAGAGGACATCTAACAAAACAAATTCTCAGTTTTTCTCTTACTTAGAATTTGTCATAAACCAAAGCATTAATTTAATAAAAAAGTTCAGTCAGTTCATGATTGTGATGTGATGCATGTCACCTGTTGTGTTGGAGACCTTCAGATGTGAACTTGGTGTAGGCAGGGCATGGTCAGTGTGATCCTCTGGCTGCTATGAATATCTTATGGATTTGTCTTTGTTCCCATGGAAACCAGTTTTTAGTTGCAGTTAAGATGATGTTAATCTGAGATTCCACTTGCCAGCAGGATGTGCACAACAAATCTTTGGCTTCACAGCTTGTGTCTTGTAATGAAAATGTGAAGAGTTCTCAAAGGAAACAAGCTGGGAATAAAGCTCCTGCTCCTATTCCTAGGTGAAATAAGACAAAAACAGGCCCATTTACCTTACTCTACTGTACCTGAACATATTGCAGGACAACTGTGCTGCTTATGTTGAGTTACAACTGCCAGCTTCTGCTTTTTATTCTGGATCACCCTGTGTCTTCTGAAGCAGGAATAAAACCTCAACATCAAAATCAGCTGTTGAATGCAGGTACTTCCTCAGCAAAACATAGTATGAAGAGTTAAATGTACTATTTGCCTGTGGGAAACAAGAACAAACTGATTTTTAGACCTGGACTACACCTCCCAATTCTTTCTCTTTATGGAGCCTTGCTTTGTTGAACAGTTTGAGCACAACACTGAGGATCAGAACTTGACTATTTTAATGTAAAGTCCTCTCTCTGACCCCTTTTGGTCTTCCTTTCTCTTCACCTGGTCAGCCTTTAAAGCAGCTGCAAATTGTGGAGTTCAGCAAGTTAGTCTTGTGTTCCCTATCTCTGCAATTAATATCTCACATGAGTGTGTTCAGCAATTAAAACCTCTTAACATTTTTTTTTAAAAAATCACATAACTTGATATGCAAATAAACAGTGCATCTCTAGCTAGTATAGCTGTAATAGAAAATGCATATGCAAAACAGTGTTGTTGTAGGTAGGTTTGAGCTCCTAGGATATTGATTTTTTTTTTTTTTAAATATATTAACTGTGTTGGATGTGAGGTTCTAAAACAAATAATCAAAACGCTTTATCACCCCCTCAGTTAAAAACTCAGTAAGTCAGAATTTTTTCTTTTTTGTGTGTAAAACTAACTTATTTGCCTTTTGTAACTATTTAGTTCTTGGTTGTCTGTTTCTACTTTAGTTTTGCTTCCTATTAGTAATAAATCTTCCACAGCTTCCCTACAAAAAAATGCATGTGTCTGGATGTTTCAGCATTGGAGCTAAGCTCAGCTACGCATAGCTGGTAATGCTCTTTTGTTTTTAAACTTGAGACTTTCCCAGCAGCGTTCAGCATGTCCACACCAGCATTCAGTGAAAGGACTGCACTCTGGCTCTGACTTATGTGCAGATGTTGCAGTTCAGCAACATAAGGTACTGCTCAGGTACCCAAAGCAATTATGACCTTTTATAAAAGCTTAAATTACAATATTCTTTTTCCTGTTGTGTGAAGTCTCATTTTTAGTTTGGGTGTGAAACTGCACTGATTTGATAGACTGCTTTTTTGAGCTAGTGTTTGACAGCTGCATGTGGGTTGGCTTTCTTTAAGCTTATGTCCTGGAGCTGGGTTGGGAGCACAGATGCAATTGCTGGTTCAGGAACTGAGAAGAAGGGAGGAAGAGCAAGACCTGCCCTTTAAGTTAGCTGTTAGATTGACTAAGCTGTATTGTGAAATGACAGTTTCACTAAGCTGTAGGGTCAGTGCCTTCACCACATCCCTGTAACTTTTTTTTTTTTTTCCCCCCAGCACTGTGGCTAGAGCTGTGGTGTGAATTTAGAGTAGTAGCTGAAGTGTCTATATCAAAAATGCAGGTTTCAGTGACAGAGGTTATATATAGCAAGTAGTGGTGGCGTTATTTGGGTAGAACTGGGATAAGAAGGAGGACTTACAGTGCTCCTTTATTTGGTAATATGGTGTATACATTGAAAGAAATGTCTTGTGTCTAATGTTGGAAATACTGGGGAAGACGGAGCAGCAGGAAGATACAAGATAAATTAGCTGCCTCTTTTCTCTGCCCACTCGTATACATTTAAGGAAATAGTGTTTAAAAAAACCTCATTGCTCATTTCATGCTGGGAAGTTAAGAGGTGCTCTACTTGATGACATACCCATGTAAACAAGGAACACTGAGAACATTTTTGAAGCAGATTTAAGGCCTGCTTTTTTATTTTCTTAGGCATCAGAGGAGTAATTCCTTTTCCCCTGAACTATTCCAAACTGCAGACTATCTAACAGATTGCTCAAAAGGACTTTTTGTCCACAGGGAAGAGACAGAGGTTTTAGGGAGGGGAGGCTTATACAGATTATCTACTAGAGGCTACCGCAGAAAACTACAGTTGCAGACTTTAACACTTCTCTGATGTCTTCCTGCCCACTTCTTTTCAATTACATAAACAATGAGTCTCGCAGACAGGTATTATGTGGAAAATATGCAAGTCATTTTTTAATCAGTGTAGCCTAGTTGATAATCTGAAAATCTTGCACTATACACACATCTGGAATCCTTTCTCTATAGTATCCTCAATGGTTGCCCTGATCTGGTTTAATACTGCCTGCCAGCTGTGCCTAGGAGAAAAAAACATGCCTTGACAGCAATTGGAAAATGACAGTCCAGCTTCACAATTTCAACGCTATTAGGACAGAAGGGAGAAGCTAATGAAAATGAACCTCAAGTGGAGTTTGAGGGAGTTGGGTTACTTTCTGTGGGGAGGGTGTTCAGAAGTGGCATTACCACAGATGGCTGTGGTAACAGGCTGGAGGGCACCTCAAGCAGTAGTACCTCTTGGAGGCTGGATTATAATAATAAATAAAATGGGCTTACAGTTGTGTGGTATTGAGACTCAGCTCATATTTCCCAAACCTAAACTGCCTTCTACCCCTTCCAAATTAGACAGCTATGTCCATTCTGTCTGTTGGGAATGTTTCCTGGCAAGTGGGTTGAGCATTTTCTGGGGCAGGTACTGAGTTGGCTCAGCAAACCTGCTAGTAAGTTATAGCATGGGCAATGCCAGGCCAGTGCTTGAGACTGTCCTGACCCTGTTCTCTTTTCATGTCTGTGGGCATGAATGGGAGACACAAGGTATAACCAAAGAGCGTTCCCAGCCTCGGTGTGCAGGGGATGAGTTCTGGGCACAGCTAAATCCAGGGGTGCTGACTACGAGGAAGGGAAGGGTGGGAGGTACAGGGTGGTATTGTGACAGAAGGTGGCCTTGTTGTTTGTTTATCATTCTAGGTAAAGAAGCTTCATTGATAGGGTTTGTATATTTTTAAAGAAAAAAGCAAAGGTACCATATCCTAAAAATGCATGTATCTAGCTAATTAGTACTACTGTGTGGTGTGTGTATTGGGGGTGGTTATATTAGATATGCTGAATGTAGCATGGTGTCTGTGTACTAGCAATTACAGTAAAACACTGAATTAAGCTCTGCGTGCATTCATTTTTCTTAACCTCTCTGTAAGATTCCCCATCCCATCTAGTATCTCATAGCAAAGAGATAAGCAACTTGGACATCAACTTGGTCAAAGCCTAAGTTTTGCCTTTCAGATGCCAGTGCACAATCACAGTCAGAGTACACCATGTGAAGAAGGCAGTTCTTTGTGTCCCTCCCTCTGTTAGCAGGAAATCTAAACCACTAAAAGCATGAAAGCTTATTTGAGACTTCCAGAGCATACCTGCAGCACCTTGTATGGTGAGAAGTGGGATAGAATAGGTTTTGGGTCAGCCAGATCCTCTGGTAACGTGTATCGTGCGTGAACCTCTTTGAAAATTATCTGTGACTGCAGGCATCTTAAGGGTTTTCAGGCCACTCTGCTGGGGCTCCATGACTTTCCTAGCTTAACAATGGCAACTACTCTGCTGTCCATCCTCCCCCTCCATTTAATTTTTACAAGCTTATCTAGCCGCATAGTGTTGAACCTCATTCTCTTTTCTAACTTGTAGTTCATGAAACTGATGGGGAGAGAGAGGGGGGATGTCACTGAACTTACTGGAATAATGTTTTCACAAGCTTCTAAGGGACCTCTCAGTTCCTTCATCATCTTGGCTATTATGAAGCATTTTGAGTTAATCATGTGAGGTACTGTATGGATACTACCTGTTATTGGAAAAGCAGTCATTTGACTTTCTCTTTTCTTTGTTATAGACCATCATAGTTGCATAATGTTAGCCTAGCCCTCTCATTTTTTGTCTGACAATTTGCTTAGGTTGTCATTTACAGAGCAACAAACTCAGATCTTGTTCAACAATGGCTTTTCTTGAATGAAGTCAGCCAGAGTAATAAAAATTTGATAGATCTCTGCAACAAATCTTCTTTCCATGCTCCTCATATTAAATGTTTAATTACACTGAAAATTATGAGAATTAGAATTTTTTTCCTCTCCCTTTTTCTCACTATTTTTTTTTTTTTGCTTCTCAAGATGCTTTGTGTAACTTTTAGATCTTGATGCTTTTTTTTCTAAGTGAATATGCACTATTCAAAAGTTGCTGGAGCAAAATAAATGTACAAGTATTAATTTTAGTGTTTTTTGTCATAATTTTAACAGTATTAAATCTTTCCATATTGTATTAAAGCTTTTTAGTATACTTCTTCCTCTTCCACAAGCAAGTTATCTTTTTGTTAGAAGGGAAACCAGCTGCCATGAATGTCAGCTATTGTAGTTTAAGCTGGCTAATCTATCAGTATATATATATATCTTAGTGTAAGCCTTCCAGTTACAAAACAAACCCCACAAATCTGCTTTGACACTTTTTTCAATATGCAGATATATTTCTTCTCATCTAAAAGCAGTTCTGCGATTAAATTATGACCTGTATTGCATCGTAACATAGTCAAGATCTTTCTTTTCTCTGAAAATATAGCAAATTATTTTATTTTTGTGAACTTTAAACAGTGATTACAGTTGCCAATGTGAATATTCTTACTACTACTAAGTATTGCCTTGGCTGTTTTAACTCAGCTGAAAGATGCCTGGGTGTACCTGTTCAGAACAAATACAAACTTGAGGCCTAATTAACTTTCTTCAGAGTAGAAACCTTTACTTTTGCTTTGATTTTTGAGTGAAGTAGTGATCTCTGTAGTACTTTGAAACCAATATGTGTGCCACAGTTATCGAACATGTGTGGAAAATTGTGGCCCTTGCAGAAATGGGAAAACGGAGGGAATTCTGAGGAATCTCAGTGAAGCTGCCAGAACACCAGTTGCTTAGGTAATTAAAAGCTCGTACCAGCAGGGCTCCAGCATGTCATTCCCAATTATCCATGTTCATATTTCCAATAATTCAAGTTTTGCAATATAAGAGAGGATTTGCTGTGCTTTCCTCAGTTCACAGCAACTTCTGATGAGAGAAAGGAGTAGGAAAAACGCTGTTGTTCGTACAGTCTAAATATTTACTACTTTGATCAAAGTTACAAGTCCAATATGTCTACACAACCCACACTATCAAGAAGTTGCTCAGTTTCTGCAGAGTGCTAAAACAGACAAGCATATACAGTGCACCAAGTTAAATCTTTGCCCGTAATCTGTTGTAAATCCTTACCAGATGGTGGCCTAGAGAGAACTTTAGGTAGCTACTGCAAACAAAGTGGCAAAAAATAGCTGCCATGGCACAAATAATGTGTTACAGAAGTTTTGTTGCCTTCAGAAAATGAGAGAATGCAGTTTCTGTGTGGAATACGGCTTCAAAGCTTTCTACTTGACTTTATGTCTCCATGATATATGCAAATGTATTGCAGCCTCCTAAGCAAAGATTTTTCTAAAGGCTTCTCTGTTTTTGTTCTTCTTCCAAAACTTCAGCAAGAACAGAACTTTCTTTGTAGCAAAGAACAACTAGAAAGTCCCTGCAAAGGTTATTTTCAAAGGAGAAATCTTTCATTCTAGGTGTCCTGTAACAGTCAATATTGTGGCAATTTCTTTTTTTTCTTTAAACCTTTTCCTGACCAGGCTCTTTAACATTGTCTGTGCATGTTGATGGAAAGCAGAATGTACCTAAACAGAAAATGTGACTGCACTAAAGGAATGAACTCAAGTTTGCGGCAGGCAGCTGTAAGGTGTGAGGATTTTCTGTGGAAGACTTAAATTACTAGTTTGATCTTCCTGACTAATAACAACCTTGAGAAGCTAAATTTATACAATTTCCATTGTTTCATCCATATTTTGGGGAAATTGGGGAACTTCTTCTGTGCACGAATTAAGTTCATTGACTGTTACTATTATCTGATCCACTGCTGTATAATTTCTTCAGTGGATCAATGGTATTTTCTGTCAGGAAGGGTGCAAAAGTGGTCTCCTTAATTTCATATCCCAGTTCCTTCAGCAGCTGTTGCTGCCCTGCAGTTTCTCATCTTCAGCAATTGCACCGTGCTTAGTCCTACCTGCGCTCTGGTTAAAGCTTACCCTGTTTAGACCACTCCTACAGTTTCAATCCTGCTCATAGCTGTTCATCTCTACATTAGCTACTTCATATTGCAGCTCTACCCTTTCTCACAATTCCCCTCACTGCATCCAGTATAAGCTAAGACTCATTTCTAGGTGGTCTAGTAGCTTGTCCTTTCAACTATGAATAAAGCAGTATGTGCTTTATAAGTCTGCTGAGACCTTAAAAATGCATTTACTATGTTTTTGCTTGTGTCATATTGTATGTTGCTGGATTTTGAGACTGAGACAGAGTACTGTGGGTTAAGCATATTTCTCTTGCTTTTGATCAACGTGTAATTAAAGAATGCAGAGTCAGAATGGGAATGGACGACGATCGTATTGATGAGAGGAAACGGCATACTGAAGGCAGAAGAGGGTGAAAAGGCAGATTGCCGTAGCAGATGAGATGAGAAGTTAAGATACTTAAGCAATTTAGCACTTTTTACCTCCATTCAAACAAGTTCTTCCAGCCATTGCAGAATAACAGGTTCTAGGGCTTCGTTTTGCACATCAGTGGTGAGGTACGGCAGCAAGGTTCCTTTTTACTTGCCTTTTTGGCCAAAGGCATGGCTGATGGTTTAAGGTTATAGTTTTTGCACATTAATTCTTTAATGCAGGGGAATAAACAAGTGATTGACCAGGGAATTTCTGTAGTGTAAGTAGGTGGTCTTGTGTGTGGGCTTCAGAAGCGAGGGAAAGTGGGTGTCACTCAGGAGTTGTGCTTGAAGGGAAGAAGGCCAGAATGGCCTCTTGCAAGGAGCAGGAGGGTGGAAGCCGAACCAGTCTGATGTTCCCAGTAACTCAAGGTAAAAAAAAAGTGGGAATTGTATATAGAGAGAGCTTGCCTAAAAGTTGTGGGGAGAATTTATCTGAGAAGACTGTTTTTTTTCTTAGTTTGAGGACAAGGGTTATGGCTCGTCTGTCTGAGGGAGATGTTGTGAAGAGGGAGGGGAGTGAACCTTCTGAAGCTGGAGTTGGAAAGGAATGATCTAGACTGTCTGAGTTAATGCATGGATTAGACTCCTCATCTGTGGACTAAAGTGGTCTCTTATTGTGTGGGAAGTGAGAAAATCTCACCTCTGAGACTTCCCCCATGGCCTACAGAGTGAGTTTTCTTCTTGCTCTGCAGAAAGAGGACAGACTGCACAGGGTGAGCAATGCAGCAGGACCCTCTCTACAGTCTCTGCACCAACATGCATGGTGGATTCTTCTGCCATCAGCATTACCGAGTTCCCACCTCTCTCTGCAGTGGAACCAGAGCCAAGTGGTCGCTGTGTGATTGGGGTCATTAAGAGTGAGCAGAGCTGTTACATTGTTATGTGGCAGTAAAGGAGAATACCCTCGGTTACCTTCTGAAGGAGACCTCTTCAATGGGAGCTGAATCTGACCATAGTAAAGGCTAATGGTGTTGTGGTTCAACCCCAGCCGGCAACTAAACCCCACACAGCTGCTCGCTCACTCCCCCCCGGTGGGATGGGGGAGAAAATTAGAAGAGTAAAAGTGAGAAAACTCGTGGGTCGAGATAAGAACAGTTTAATAGGGAAAGCAAAAGCCGCACACACAAGCAAAGCAAAGCAAGGAATTCATTCACTCCTTCCCATAGGCAGGCAGGTGTTCAGCCGTCTCCAGGAAAGCAGGGCTCCGTCACACTTAATAGTTACTTGGGAAGACAAACACCATCACTCCGAACATGTCGCCCCCAACCCCCCTTCTTCTTCCCCAGCTTTATATGCTGAGCACGATGCCATATGGTATGGAATAGCCCTTTGGTCAGTTGGGGTCAGCTGTCCCAGCTGTGTCCCCTCCCAACTTCTTGTGCACCTGGCAGAGCATGGGAAGCTGAAAAGTCCTTGACTAGTGTAAACATTACTTTAGCAACAACTAAAACATCAGTGTGTTGTTATCAACATTATTCTCATCCTAAATCCAAAACACAGCACTATACCAGCTACTGTGAGAAAATTAACTCTATCCCAGCTGAAACCAGCACAAATGGCTAGAGGCTTTCTAACATTGGGGAAGCAACCAAAGCCCCACTCAAGTCAAAGCAAGTATTTTAAAATGTCTATAAAGTCAACTTGCAGTAAAACTTGCTATAAGATACCTGAAAGATTTTTATCTCTGATAAGTCTGAAAGGCTAATATAGCTTTTCTGGTTTTCTTGGACTTGCAAGAGTTATTCATTAGTCTGAGTCATAATTAGAGAGGGGAAAAAAACAAGCTTGAAGTCATTTTAATTCACTAATTTCAGACTAATTATTGCTACTTATTTATGACACTAAATGCGGTCAAACTGACCCATGTTCAGAGAGATGCTGAACTGTTCAGTGTGTGTGTTGTCCATTGACTCTATTACAGATGAAGGCGAATGGGATGAAATACTATGATATACATTAGAATGAGATAGCAGTAAAGCAGTTATTAATTTATCATGTATATTATCTATGTAATTCTCCCCCGTTGTCATGAGAAATCTCCATTCAGTGCGACTTGAATGCTTCAGTCATGGTTCTTACTGGTTTGCTTGAAGTCATTTTCAGAATAGAAGCCTAATATGTTACATTATGCATAAAAAGATAAATTAATTTCTGGCATAATTTGATTAATGCTGGAGTTGCACTATAACTGAACGGGCTCAATCGAATTGTTTGAGTGAAGACGAAGCATAGCATTCCCAAAGTTTTTACTCCAACTGCTTTCCTGTCACCTAGATTGGAAAAGCTTTCTTGGCAGAAGAATTTGTAACTAATTTATGATGGTATTTAATAGCCAGACAGCTTATTTTTAAATCTCTATTATTTTTGCTATCCCTTTCTGTAGAACAGTTCTAAGAAGCAAGCCTAGTGCTAACCTCATTTTCTTGTCTGGGTAATGAGATATTGAGTGTATGTACACAATACGTGTGCAATGCAGGAGTTGGTGATTATGTTTTCTTAGCCGGGGCTTCTCAGAGGTGCTTAATATTTCATCACAAATTGCATTGGTAAATTAACAGTTCATCTGGCTAGTTAGATTTACTAGGGCAGATGGCATTTTGCATGTGTGATGAGAACAGGAAGGAGACTGAGCAAAGCAGTAATGTAATTAGCCATGTAAATGAGCCTCACAAGGTAAATCTCTTTAACCTCAAGTGATAAAATGTGTTCTGTGCTAAAGCCTTGGATTACTGGTCCTGTGAAACAATGTGTGCAGCTGGTCAAGCCGAGATTTCAGAAGTAATCCTGTTAATTTGAAAATAGAGGACACCGCTTTTCATCACACCTTCCTAGCACTTTTATATTTGAAACAGAAATCAGCCTCAAGGTAGTACTCTACCAATAATGCAGAATAGAGTCGTGTGGAGTTACCTTAGTTCAATTTTAAATAAAAACTTAATTGAATGCTAGAGATGAGATGTTCTAGCTAGGGAGGAAAGGTGCTTCAGATGCAAACCAAAATCACAGACTGAATTAAATGTGAGCTGAGGTGTCTCTTCACTGTGCTACGGTGAGCAGTGTAGCCACATCTGAAAACATGATGCTTGTCTTTGCACAGTACCTGGCACAGGGCGTTCCCCTGCTTAACCCTTAAGTGCTGCAGTAGTAACCGTGATTACTGTCAATGTACGTAAAACCTAATAGGGAGATTCTTGATTCTGCAAAACCACTAAGGCAAGTCTGTGCTTACAGATGTGTGAGTGAGTAACTGCAGGTAATCTCACATTCAGTTATAGCCAAAATTATTTTTTATGGGAATATATATGACTTCCACATTTCATTTGAAATGAATCAACTGGGAATGTGTCTCATTGAGTTGATACTGAAGGCTATTGAAATAGTAAATTCATGGCAAAGTCTGGTCAATCACTGTGTGCTGCCTGGTGAGAAAAACACCTTGAAACTTCATGTTACTTCTAAAAAATCATTACAAAGTAATATAAGTAGTAAATCTTTATTCAGCAGGGAAATCTCACGTTCTAGAAAATTAAGGGAAAAAATGGGCTGTTGAAACCTGTATTATTCTCACTATTTAACTTTATTCAATCCATGTGGGAACTTTTTGTACCTATTTTCAGGCTTTCTTGTTTACTATAAACCTAAAGGTGTTTTAGTTTCTGGTGAAAAGGCTTTAGAGCCTCTAAATTTCAAAAACACATTGAAAATGCTGTTTTCTGCATCAGTTTGTGGTAGTGTATTCAGGTTGATTTCCGTCTTTTTTTTTTTTTTGACTGGCAGGCTCTAAATTATGGAAACAGTATAAATAAAAACTGTGAATCAGGAACATTCTGAGCAAGTAATCAGAGCAGTTTTGGTTTTTTTTTGTTTTGGTTTGGTTTTTTTAAGTAAGTATTGGATGTTCTCCTTGGAGATACTCAAAACCTGACTGGACATGGCGCTGAGTAACCTGCGGTGGGTGACTGCACTGAGCTGGGGGGTTGGACTGGACGATCTCGGGGGGTTCCTTTCAGCCTCAACCATCCTCTGTTTCTCTTGAGTTGTTTTACATATGCATTCACATACGCATACAGATATGCGTAAATATATATGTGTGTGTAGATGTATGTAAAACTTGATGTAAAATGGGTTTTTGTTTAATTTTCAATTTTAATTTATGACCAGGACAGACACTCAACTAGAAGAATGGATAAAAACTTTGAACTTTTATTTAACAGGAAAGGCTAATGCTTTTAAAATTTTATCTTGTACTTATTCCAGACAGGAGGAAATATATCAAAGGAAGCTTTTTTCAATAATAAAATTTAGCTTTCTTACATGCTTTCTGGCAGTGCTTTGACTCCTCCATTAAATAATTTATAATAAAAAGTCAGCATGATTGTAGGATAACTTTGGAATAATGTAGATCAGAAGGGACCTCCGGAGGTCAAAGCAAGATGAACCTCTGAGTTAGGAGCAGCCTGGAAGTGAGGGCAGGTTGCTGGGGGCTCTCCTGCTTGGCTTTGGAGTAGCAACAAGGAGGGTGATGCCACAGGGTCCTGCGCAGTTGGCTCCCATGTTTGACCACCTGCACGCAGACGGTCTATACCGCTTCATGCCACTGGGGATCACAGAAGCTTTTCCTTTTTCTTCCTTCCCATCACATTCTGATTAAAGTTGGTAGAAATTTCTCTTTAGCAGCTGTTCTGCGGTGTGTTGTCACACAATGCTAAATGGTTGAATAAATATGTAAACAAGGGTTATTTTAGCCCTTTTCTGCTGCTTGCTAAAAAGCATCTATCTGTAGAGTAAATTCATTGCACTAAGTATTTTATGCACCAGTGTTTCTTAAATTTACTTACTTGGTAGGTATATAGATATAAACAAGAAGAAAGAATGTTGCCTCTGATGAAGAAGAAAAAAAAAGTCTAACAGCTAGTGTGAATTACACTTTTGAGGTTTGTGTGGTTCTGCCTCAGTTGGCTGTATATCTCCTTGCTGCTGAAACTCCCTGAGAAACATGGATGCTGCCTGGGGATGGGCTTGATACAGGGAGGACTCTGCTGGTCCCAGCGTGCAAGACGTCTCAGAGCTGCAGCGGTGGATCTGTTATGTTGCTCATGCAGTGGTGTGTGCCCTTTCCTTCAGCGGTCTCCTGACACTCAAGGTGCAGAGCTTGAAAGGATTTGCAGGGATCGTAACTCTCTTGTTCTTCCTAGGTACAGGAATAACCAGAATAAGTGTTCTACAGAATAAGTATTCTACATATGTTTTGGGTTTACTTCTGTTACTATGGGATTCAGCCTTATCTTCTAGCATATGTATGGTCTTTCCAAAATGAGGTTGCCTCACTGTAAAGAGTCTTTGATCATCTACTGCTAGCACTCTTTCTGTATTTTAGAATATACTTCCCCTCTGTGGATGACTTGCAGCTTGACACTCCTGTGATATGTTAACAGATTATTTTTTTTTTATTTTTTAATTGGCAGTCTTGCTGGCTGCAGCTTCCTTGCAGGGAGTACCTTCCTTGAAACAGCAGTTGTTGCCTCGCTGTTGTGTGTTTTCTTTCCTTGGGCTTAGTTTTCTGCGAGGAACTCTTCATGATCTTTTCGGCTTGCAGATCAGCTGAGTCCATGCTTGCTCTGCAGGGCGTTGGGGAGGGAGGACTATGGGTGCTGTTAGCTTAGGGGTTTGTTTTCCTGAGATACATGCAGGATTAGAGAGGCGTGAGAGAGCACAGCCCCTGTGAACTCACTGAACGTATTTCACGAGTGCTACAATAAATCCTGAGAGAGCTTGGATTTTTTGGGAGGTGAAAGGAGAACAGTCAGTTTTGAACCTACAGGTCTTTTATTGATCCACAGGATAGATAACCTCCTGGAGGTTTTTCTCAAGTATGTTCAGTTGCATATGGGGAGACTTAACGACGGGGCAATAGTACCATGAAGTGTAGCTCTGTATGAACATGTGGGGCAGAGTGCTCCTCCTTGAGATGTAGTGTGCTCCTTCCTAATGTGTTTCCTCTTCATCAGAGGAGACCAAAAGTTCAGTCAGTCATTTCTCCCAAACACTGCTGCTTTTACCTAGCATGGTAACCTAGCATGGAGCATACCCAGAGCTGCTGATGCCCCTCTGAGGCAGGGGGTCTGCAGAGCTAGGGTTGCCCCTCTTCAAGCTCAGGATGTCACGGAAATGGCTGGGAGCCACAGTTCCCAGCGTAGTTCCCATAGGATTGGCAAAACCTCCATAAGGGTAGGCTGGTGATGTCCCAAAAAGGGGATCCATTCATTGCAGCTGCTGGTGTTTACTGAAAGAAACTGGTGTGGTGAAATGATATTTATAATGTTAAGTGGCACTATTTGTGTTAAATTCCTACTTTCTTTTTTTGGTGGTTGCTGTATTTTGTCTATATTGTAAATAAGTTAGAAATGAGTGTGTTAGATGGAGCTGCACGCACAGTAAGTTGGCACATGTTAGGCTTTCTGATTTTTTTGGCGGTGTTGCATATTCTCATGCAAAGTCTGTTGGTCCGGGGGGGGGGAAGAAAAAGATTGGAATAGTGTTGGCAAGAATAAAGGCTTTCTTCCTTGTACCACTGAGTCAAGAAGTCATTGTTAACATGCTTGTTTTGCACATCATCTATCTAATTCCATATATGTGTGCGTATATATATATGCATGCATGTATGTACTTGTCTTAAACATGAAGCAAAGCTGATCGCTGAACTTTGTCCAAGTAATTGATAAGTTTGGGATTCATGTTTAATAATGATGATGCTATGGTACAGAGGATGACCTCAGAAAAACCTTCACTGTATTTCAGCAGGAATTGATTAATTGATAGATAACCGGGGTACCTTCCTGTGAGCTCATAAAATATACAGTTGGTTAAAAATGTTGTTACTAGACAGGTTTATGGAAACACTTACGCGCTTGCCTATCCTGTTGATGTCTGTTCTTAATTTCATCTTGCCTACCTAACAGTAGAATTCATACCATCCTCTTTCCCCCGTTTTTATTACTTATGGTGTTTAAAACTCTGGAATATTCTTGCTTATTTTCAGATCTCATCAGAAAACTAGCACAGCAGAAGTTTGGAAATACACAGGGCGATTATCAAAAGGTAAATTGTCTATGTGTATCTGCATAAAGTAATGAAAACAATGACTTTGAAACTCATTTTTTTTTTCTAAAATAGGAAATAGTATTTTAAAGCTATAACAACAGGGTGCAAGAATGAAATTTGTGAATGATATGTATGATGGTTTCATACAAAATTTGGGACCAAAACCTTTCAAAAAATATTACAAAGAAAATTTCATAAGCCACTGTAAAGAAGCTATGCATACTTAAGTCTCAATTATAAATTCCAGCTGTAATGTGATTGTGGTGTCTGTTGCACAAAGATTGAAGGCTCTCTGTATTGAAAAATACTGCTTTTATTTAAAAATGCTTAGAGAGAACCATTACTGCTCAGCTCTCATGTTAGCTTCAGCTATTGTCCTCAAAGAGCTGAATTTATATGCTGGTTCTGGTGCCTTTGTAAAATGAAGTTTCCATAGCCTATTTATAAAGTAAATTTTAGTTTATGTAGCATGCTAATCACATCAAGGATATCTTCTATTCTCTCTTTAGGTTTGTGATTATCCTGTAACAGTTGAAATTTGTAGGGTACTTGGTAGCAAGAGAAGATAGAACGTAGCGTGGATCTGATTTTAGGCTGATCTCAAGGACAATACCCCATGTTTGAAGCAATGTCATAGGTTGAGTGCCTGCAATAGGAACCTTAACCAGGCCCACACAATGGACGTGTTGCTTTGTGTGAGCTACTTGTTTGTGCTCCCTGCAGTATGGTGTACCTGTCAGGAAGATGAGTATGGAACTTGGCATACAGGCACCGAGCTATTGCCTTGAATCAGGATGACCTGAATGATCTTGGGATTTGAAGGGGGAAAGCCTGGTGCTTCCATGTCTTCCCGACAATGAACCTATCACTCCAGTAGCTTGATAACCTCTGCATGACATCCAAGTGTGTGGGTATTGCCATTATGCTGCATCAAGCGACTCTTGCCGATCCCATATGCTTGCTTGGTGGGGCTCTGTGAGAGTGTCTGCACACCCAGGGAGGAACGTAGAGTGGACTTGGTTGGCAGAGTCTTTGGACAAAACCATTAGACCATAGGTGGCATACATGAGTGCAAGTGTAGTATTTAGTAACTACTATGTAAGTCATGAGAAATTTGAGACTAATGACAGCTGTAATCCTGTGTAGTGGAAACACTTGTTAAAATACTGTGTGATTAGAGGGTGGCAAATACACTATTAGGGGTGCTTAGGAAGTAGAGCAGATATAGACCATTTATAGGTCTTAATTTTGACCTGAATACAACGCAAAACTTTAAAACAAATTTGGTAAAGGAAAATCTATCAAGACAAGTAGAGAGTCCCTCAGAAGATAGAAGCATCAGTGAGAGGTAGCTGTGAAGAGGCCAGCATGGCTGTAGATGGAGGAATTTCCAGTGGAGACAGGGAAGTGTGAATGTCACTAAAGGGTGTGGGTAAGTAGTTAGAAATGTTGCCTGTGGTTTTGATCACTCAAATTCAGGGAGAATGAACTCGGAGCAGGATGGGTTCAGAAAGTGTGTATTAGGATGATCTGGGAAACACTCAGAGGAGACTGGAAGAGTTTGCTCAGCTTAGCAAAATAATTGATAAGGGGGGTGATTACTCCCTATAAATATATACAGAGAGGAAATACCAGGAAGAAAAAACTATTTGGGCAAAAGATGGTGCTATCACAGAAGCAAAGGGGCAGAAATGGGCCGTCTGTACATCCAGGTAGGAAGACTCACTAGTTCACCAAGCATTAGGAATAGCCCTGCAGTAGTGAGAACAGGAAATCTGGTTCTCATATTTATCCTGTTAAATTTATACTGTCGTTCCTCTGTATATATATATATATATTTTTAACCTATTTGTAGAATGTGTTAGTGACCCAGGAGGCCCTTCCCACTTGTGTGCTGCGTGTCCCTCTGTTCCCAGTTGGACTCTTACCATCGACGTCTCCCTATCCCCTGTCAGGGACAGCAGTCTTCCAGGACAGCTCAGCAGCTGAGCACAGCTCCTGTGCCTGCTCAGGGGGAGCCAGCTTGCTGCTGATGCCGTTGCTTTACTTCTGCTGGGAGACGTGCTTGGTTAAAATGTTCAAAATCATACTTGGTACCAGGTTTTTAAGAGAGGGTAAGCATTTGTTTTCCATTAAAAATATAGTTTCAAATATGATTTTGAACATTTTAAGCATATTGTACGGTAGAAGTTTCATAAAGATGTGTGTGATGCTGAAAAAAAATTTCCTAAAACTTGAGAACATTTCTGATTCTCACACATCAGACTTCGGGCTTGAGGGGTCTTGCTGTCTTTAACTTGTGCACTTCCCTTCTCTCTTCTGCTTGTGAGAAAGGGGAAAGCGTTATCAGCTGTGAACTTGTCATACAGAGATGAAGGGGGAAAAGTACAAGAAATTCTATTTCCATTGTGGAAATGAAGGGAAAATTGGGTTCTTCTGAAACTCCTGTTATTGACTATTTAGTTTTCAGTATTTTTCTGAAATTACAGATAAGGAATCAATTAGTTTTCAGTGTTTTTCTGAAATTACAGATAAGAAATCAGTTAAGAACCTGATAAATAGACTTCTTCAGTCTTTCTTGAATGCATTTTCTTTTTTACTGTTGAATAATTTAAAATAAACCTCTACATAATTAGTTAAAAGTGAAGGTGAATTTTGTGTGTAATGTGTTAAGGTCCCAAAACTGCTACTAAAACTGCTGCTTTTATGCCAAAATAAAAGAAGCCTTGAAAAGAAAAAGTTAGGGATATCACAGGTCAGTTATGACAGGTGGCATTCATTGAGAAATCGCTAAACCACAAAGTAATGCAATCTCTGGGCTTCTATTCTGTGAGATGTGTTGGGAATTATATGAAACAGATGCTCTGTGTAGAAATAACTGGTTTGTTGTTGTTTTAAGATGGAAATATTTGTTGGACAAATCCTAGATTCCTTTCATTTACCAAGGAAACCAGAAATTATCTGCTATGTATCTTATTGTAAATAATTTTCCATAATTATTTAATGGTGCTTCTGTGCATTATTTTACTTTAGTGGCTTTTTATTATAATTTCTGTGTTGTTAATTGTTTTGGTCATGGTTAATTGTTCATTATTCACGTGATTTGTTTTTGTGCATGCTGCCTGTGTATTATACACATTCTCCATTTGTTTTGACTTCCACAGCCAGAAAATGTTGTCCTGACTCTTCAGGTAATGTCTTATGGTAGATGTACAGCTTTAAAAAGAAACTAACCATGTCTATATGCACTACTTCTATTAAAACATCCATAACTATTTTTTATGTTATTTAAAATGTGTTTTTCCATCTACCTTATTTTAAAATTTATGGTATCAAATGATTTTTGAAGTGTTCAGCTAACTAGAAAATAGTAATTCTTTTGCAAAATCTAGCCAAGTTGTTCTTTGAAGCATCTAGTTTGTATTCTTCACAAGGGATAACAGCTTTTAACCAGCAGTTGTTAATAATAATAATAATAATAATAATGGTTTCATCCTAGAATTGGTAATTAGGTCAGAAATTTGCAACTCTGCTAATGGTGATGGTTGCTGTATTTGGATCAGTTAGTAATTAGGGATTGTGAGGAAGGGCATCAGCAAAGCTGGAACTGGAGCGTGATTGATAGCTTGTGAGAAATTGTAACTTACTTTGCAGGATGATACACAGCCTCAGTTTAATCATTTTACTGCCAAGTCGCCCTTGTGCTGGCGGATTAGTAAAACAGAAGAGGACTCAAAGTACTGGTGTGAGAATTAGTTCTGCTAAAATTGGGAAAGGAAAGGAGAAAAGAGATTTATCAGGGAAGAAAGACCACTGGGGCATGCCCACACCATGCTGTCTACCTCGGTGTGCAGACCCCTGCCTGATCCGGTTCTGGATGTGTTGGCTTGTGTTCACAGCAGAGGGAAACAGCATGGCCAGCTCACAGCTTGTCCCCTGGAAGCCACGTCACCTTGCATGGGGCTGTGCCAGGGCTGCCCAACTTCTTGGTCCTGGGGCACTTGGCAGTGCTTCCAGCGTAAAAGCTGGTTAGGGTATTGCATTGCATCATTCCTTTTTGCTCCTTCCAGCTTTTGAAAGCGTCCTTTTAGTTGCTGCTGCTTTGCTGTTTGGCAGCAGAATAAAAGTCTTTACCTGAGAGAGCTTAAAATCCACTCCTTCATGTTTTCCAGTCCCTAAGCAGTTTTTACTTCAGCAGTTTGGAGAAACCTCTGCCATTGCAATCGATCATCTAGTGAAGTACTTCCCTTTGCGGTTCATACAAATCTTTACACTCATAACTGATTAAAAAGGAGAACAAGCTAAGCTTCCCTCCCTCCTCCCAAATGAAGCATTGATCTGGTCAGCCTTGCTGACATTTGTGGAGCCTTTTTGGAAACAGATGTGAGAAACAGTAAATTTGTAGTCCGGGAAATCAAATGTGTTCATTTTTAACCTATTTCAATTGCATTGATTCACATTCGTTTCTTGTGAGCATATTTCTCTCTTAGCACTCACTCCTGTAGTTTACCTAGCTAATATTCTAGCTAAATAATTATTAGCTATCAGTATCTACAATGTTGTGTATCTTTTTGTTAGAAAAGTTGTCAATTATTGACAAAATACACCAAATCCATAACCTCAGTAACTTAGTAGATGGTTTAGTTTGTAGTTTGATTTTTAATTATTTGCTCTATATTGATTGCAGTTACTGTGTGATATCTGCTATTACCACTATTTTTGTCTGAATTACAGGCCATCTACTATGAAATCGGTTTTATAGTCTCCGCAGCCTTGGGATTGCTATTTATTTTGTTACTGCCTCTTGTGGGACTTTGCTTCTGTATGTGTCGTTGCTGTGACAACTGTGGTGGGGAAATGCATCAAAGACAGAAGAAAAATGCTGACTGTCAGAGGAGCTGTTTTGCAACATTTCTTTTTGTTGCTTCTTTAATAATAAGGCAAGTGTAATAAAGAGAACAATATGAAGCTTGGTATAGCACTAATTTTGCAGTGTCATATGACAAATAATGTTACTGTATTAGCCTACAGGTGCAGAAATTATTTTATTAGACTAAGTAATATTATTGCTTATTAAAGAAAATGTGACTGCATTATAAAAATGCTGCTGCTGTTGCTATCCACAGGTCATTATGTACTCACTTGAGAGGAACGTAGGTGTGAAACAAAAAAAAAAATTAAGCTTGAATTTGGCAAATGAAGTTTTTGCCAGTCTCAAAATGGCAATTGCAGAATGTTACATTAAACTTATGAATATAAGGTACTGTGTCCTATGTTCAGTTACCATCCCATAGAGAACTTGAGGTACAACATACTGCTTTGTTCTCGATAGTGTAGCAGTGGTGAGAAAAGCAATTGTGTGACCTCCTTCAGTATTTGCTGTCCTCCAGATTTTCTTATTAGTTCAAAATAATGGTGTTTTTTTCTTTTGGGCACTGAGTTGTTTAAACCATGCATGCACTCACTGTAAAATCCTGGAGTTCGGAGACATTTTTGCGCTATTAGTGTTAGGAGCATACTCCTGTTCGGTGCTGGGTGTGTAACGGGTGATGAGGGGCTACAATCCAGACTTTTCTTTTCCTTGTATACGGTTTCAAAATACATTGTCTGCTTTCAGGTTTTTTATTTTCCTTCAACTTTTTCGTATATTCACCTGCCTACTATCCTTATTCTGTGATTATATTAAAAAAAAAAAAAAATCAAGTCTTTTGATCTATACTGTGTGACTGTTCAGTCAGGTGGGACTTACCTTGTCACTTCACTGTAACCTAGAATTTTTTTTCTTTTTACTACGGTTTGTCATGACAAATTGAGACCTTGCCTATGCTCAAATGTAGACCACGCTGCTATCAGGTATGGGAATATGCTCTTTGCTCCCAGGCATCACTAGCAAACATGACACTTAAGTATTCGGAAGACCAGAAAGCCAAATGGTATTGTAGGCGATAGGTGCATCCCTGCCATGATGACAGGACAAAAGTTCATAGTACAATGGTCCCTCAAAGAAAGTAAGTTATTACATTACCTCTCAGCATGCCTAAACTGAAGGTAGCTCACAGAGATTGCCAGCTATCTTTACACCATGTTGCAGGATGCTGTGTTGCAGGACACTACGTTCTGGTTATAATAATGGCTGAGGAATGTTGCCTGTTAGCAGAGAAATTAAGAGATCGTCCCCCTTGTTGGTATCTTTAACTTGTGTATTTGCTGCCAGCTATTCTTGTGATATTAAGCATACCCAGCATTGGCAAATACTTCTTCCCAGGTCATGACTGGGAGATCAGTGATCCCTAGTAACATGCGTTCCAGGACTAGGGAAACTGCCTCTTTAACTCATCCTTTTTTTTTCCTTTTGTATAAGACATCAGGAGTATCAGATGCTTACCCTTAAGGGAGGGGTTGGCCTGAGCTCTGTCTGCAGGTTTCCACAGGTGGAGATAATCTCATATGACTCCCCGGCTAAGTCTCTAATGCTGTGAGTGCTGTGCAAGGCAAGATAGGACTTTACAGGCCTAATACTACTGACCCCTGCCTGACGGAGTGCTCAGGTCTCCAGTACGCCTCCGTACAAAGCAGGATTCTGCTGCCCTTCCTGGATTGTCTTTCATAAGGGAAGAGAAGATGCCATGCCTGGATCTATTTAAGCCCATGTCAGCTTGCTTACTGCTATGCTGAAACTCAAAAGGACAGTCTTGTTGGTAGCCATTGCCTTGCAAAAAAACTGGAGAAAGCCTGAGATTTACTTACAACTCTTTCTCTATTTCTTATACTGTACTCAGACTAAGTCTCCTTGTGGATTTATTCTCTACTTTTCCCCCAACTTACCGTGCAATTTCAGCTTAGGTGGAAGATTTACCTGTAGTTGTTCTTCCCCAAACCACACATTCAAGATGTGCCACAGCTGCATACATAAGCTGTGACAATAATCAAAAGAGTTTAGTCCTGTGCAAGTAAAATGCTTATGGCTACTTGCAGACAGAGCCAGAAGAACAAAAACTTGAATGATCTCCACTAATACAGGGTTATATCAAGATGTGCCGTTAAATCTCTAGGGTGGGTTCTCATTGTTCAGGTATAGTTTAAAGTTCATGCAGCACTGGGGGCCTCCTTTGGGCATAT
The DNA here is from genome assembly GCF_035582795.1 of Mycteria americana. NCBI lineage: Eukaryota > Metazoa > Chordata > Aves > Ciconiiformes > Ciconiidae > Mycteria > Mycteria americana. The sequence continues at coordinate 17,926,521 of NC_134368.1, read as the reverse complement.
GTCTCCCAAACCCCTGCCAGGTGACTGGAATGCCATAGACTCTTTCATCAAGTGCTGTGCCGCTTCAGAAGATGCATTTAGCAAGGCACGCATCCATCACAGTACACTGAACCCACATCTCTGCCAGAGGAGCTTTGCTTTAAAGGCCCTCCAGTGGAACGTACATGCAGACAGCTGCTGGAGGGAACAGGAAGGATTTCTAGGGGATGGACTTCTTCAGGATGTACTGTCTAAGTGTATGTTCTGCATCACTTCTCCCTCTCTCTTGTAGTGCCAGCTGTTCTGGGATTCTCAGTCAATGGATCAGAACTTTGAAGAGCAGGAAACATGAGCCATGTTTTCTTTTTTAGGTTTTTTTTAGGTTTTTTTTTTCAGTCCTTGTTATGGAAAGACAGGTCTAAGCTATCTTTCCTGGGCTGGGAAAGACAGGTCAAATGCATGGTAGAGAGTATTAGCAGGGGAAAGACGCTGAACACAGAGCTTGCAGTAGATTGTGTGTATATAGGCAACAGCTCTTGAAAACTCTAGTAACACGGGGATGGCTTTTCTGTGTGTCAGCATGCAAGTTCACACTGACTGATATATGCTGGTAATGTAGATTTTAGAAGATTTCAGCTAGTAGATTTTACTCATGAGGAATATTATTTCTTCTCACTTTTCCACTGATACAGTGCTCTGGTAATTAGGATGAGGTTTTAATACTAAGTTTACTGGAATAATATGTAAAGGAAATACAAAGATGACAGATTTTTTTTTTTTTTTTAATTTAAAAAACCAAAGTTCTACCTAGATGTGCTCTCTGAAAGTGAGGCATATGTGGGAAGTGTGCTTTCCTCAAAGAGTGATATAAAAAGCAAGTCAGAAGTCTTGTGATTATGTACACAGTTGTTTATCTTAAAATGAATAGGTCTTAAGTGTGTCATTTCTAGTAGATGCATTTTGTGTTTGATATATTTCTTTTGGTAGATTGAGTCAGAAATACATGTCATGTTTTTGATAATTCACAGGTTTTATACAAGCATGTTGTCATACAAAGTAGGATTCTATTGCTAAAGAGCACAGGATATAGAAATAATCTGTCAAATAGGTAGCTGAGTAGGTTTGATATTCCAGATTTATCGTTAAAACAATTATGTGCTTTTCTTCAAAGGTTAACTGAGAGTTTAGGGACAGAGAGCTGCTATTTCATTTTATTTTCTAGTCATCTGTAGGCTTAGGCAAATGCACATTTTCTGTGGGAAAGCAATGCAATTTCATTAATTCCTCTACATCATAAAGACAAGGAAGGGACATTTGATTTTTAAGAAAGCGTACACTGCAATACCAAATGTAATACTGGTGATAGAAAGTGTCCTGGCCAGTAGATAGAAAAATACATAGTCAGTTTTCTGTCCTTCCAAGAGAGCTTGTGTTATCCACAACTTCAAGAAAGAACTTATGTTATTGTATATGAAGCTAAGGAAACCCAAGTCTGAAGGAGGGGAATGATACTTTGTATATTGGCAAGTACCTAATGCAGGCTTCATAGAAGGCCTCTTGGCTTTGCGGGATTTGTAATGCATGTTGTTCAGAACCTGGGAATCAACATTATCTGAAAGAATCGGTGAAAAAGTTGGTACAGAAATCTCTAGCCCGTTATTTTCTTAAATTCATTAGCTACTAGTGAGGAAGGTGGCATTTGCCCAGTATGTGAATCTGTTCAGGGTTTCTGTTGTGTGCCTTGAAATTTTTTGCAAGCACAGCTGAAGGAAAAGCTTGGGTGTCCCCTCCTTTCCCTCCCGCAGCTGGATTAGTAACATTTATATCGGTCTGTGAAACCTGACACGAAATTGAGTGTGGAGTATCTGATGCCCGAAGAGACTGTTCAAACAGTTCTCTACTCTGTTACAGAAAAAGCTTGTCCTTTTTATTCCTGCTTTATGCCTCTCTCCTTGTAGCTGCTTATTGAATGTTGACTCAAGGCTCAGTTATATAATAAATAGATTTTTCCTCTCTCATATTGTGTATGTGTTTAGTTACGTTCAGAATGTAGTCACAATTGTTCCAAGTGCCTTGTCTGCTTAAAGAATCTCCACTATCTTGTTTCCTCCCACTCCTTCCATTTAGGAGACTGAAGAGAAAAATGATCGTGCTCAAGTCTTACAAAGTACTGTTTTGTTAGCTTCCAATTGACCTTTCTGCTCTGTGAGCATAACATTGAAAGGACATAAAAATCCTGGCTGTCCAAAGAACAAGGATGTTGTTATAAACTCTGAACCTCAGAGTGATATACAAATGTTTACTTTTCCTGATAGCTTGAGATAGTTTACCTTCTGATTTAAAAAAAAAAAAAAGTTTTAAAAACAATTGCCATCACTGTAGAGTGAAAAGAAATAATATCTATTTCATTGTCCAAAATGAAACTGCTTACTTCTGCTTATGTTGAAAGTTACTCAGTTTCTTGGCATTTTATGCATTCTGAGTGCTCATTCCATGAGTGGTAGCTGATGATAATGGCTGCTCGAGTGTTGGTCAGAGTGGAAATAAAACTATGGCATTTGCTGTTAGTTAAATAAGTAATATGATAAATGTTGGTGTCCCTTCGTTCATTAGTGACTTCTGGGCAGGTAGTTAATAGCCAGTTTTGAAGACATAGCTGTGAAACTTTGGGCAAACAAGCAACCTCTTTATGTCAAACTCTTGTCATCCTGTTTTGAGTTTTTTTGGATGTTACGAAAAATGTTAGTGAAGCAATCCTAATAGACCAGCACCTGTGGCGTATAGTCTTGCCATCTCTCCCTATATCATGCTCTGAAATCAAAAGTTTCCTACTGAGAGTATTTGTCAGAGCAGCAAAAATTCTTGTACTTGAGATCAGTTTTACCGGGAGAACAAGCCTTTACCTTGTCAGGAAAGCTAAAATAGGAAAAGCAAAATAAAGATGAAGGTTTGGCTTTGGTTCATTGATAAGAAAGAGACGAGCATCATCAGGGTGTTTGCTCCTGTCTTGCCAGGATATGCAAATCATGTTATTCTAGGTACCTATTTGCTCTCCACCATCTCATTTCTCATTTAAGTGGCTGTATTATGGCTTCCTTTGAACATACATTCTTTGGAGCAAGAATTATACTTACCATATATATTTTGTCCAGTAGGAAGCCTGGTATGGGTTTTCTCAAAGTCTTATTCACAAATAGTATTTAGGTCTTCTGGACACCCCAGCTCAGGAGGTTTGACAGTCTGGGAGGAGTACAGTACCATTTGTGTTAATGACTCCCTTCTCCTGTTTGGATGTCTGTAATGGCTTTTCAGGGTGCTGCCTCTCTAGTATTGAGCTGCTGTACTACAATGCAAAATAAGAGACTGAACAAATGTGCCATCCAGGAATTCCCTGTGATGCGCCTGACTGCAGCCTCTAGGTAGTGTTTGCCCTCTGGGAATGTGTTATGCCTGTGTTGAGTGGATCTGTGCTGTCTACCAGCTAATCTGTGGAAAGTTAGTGCTTAACCCATCAAGTGAGTTTGTAGTCAGCCTGCTTTTGAGGCTACTACCACTCCAGTGGTTCCTCTTGATTTTTCTGGTGCTTGTCTAAAAGGTTAGCTGTTGTGAATGTGAGACGTTTAAACCAAAAAGTCATCCTTCTGTTTAAGTCTATTTTACGCCTAAACTAAACAAAAAACTAAGGATCATGAGAGAGCTTTTGAAGCCTCTCATGGGACTTTTAATTGCCTTTTTACTTGCTATTTGTGCAGATCTGCCATGCTGTAATTAGAATTTTACAGTGGGGAATGATGAAGTAGAAAATAATCAGCAGCAGTGCTGACTGGAAGTCTAGCTCACTTTCCACCTTTCATTTTACTATCAGGAAATGCTTATATATTATTTTAGCATTAATAGGGACTATTCTTGTGCTTTAAAAGATCTATGCAATTATGTAAATGAATTGGTCCATTATGAGTAAATGTTGCTGAAGTTTTCAAGTGTAAAATATTTCTTTTTACAGTTATTTTCTGAGCATTTGCTTGTAGCTGTGTCAAAGTTAACGATACCTTGTAAAAGAGCCTGACATTTCTAAGTCTCGTACAATTTACCTAGGCTATACACATTTTCTGACAGTATCAATGCAAACGGATAGGTAGCTGTATGTTAATAACTTCTGAAGACTTCGGGTTAATACCGCTTTTTCCCTTCTTTTTTTGAATTAGTAATACAATATCAGCCCTTATGGCTAATTCCTCTACTCTGCCTCATGATGCGTGTGAGAACCTGTAAAAAAAAGAGTGTGTAAATTTATGGAGACCTTTATTTTGATAATGTTGACTTTTTTGGTATAACTTTTTGGTTCTGTTTTATGTCAAAATGGGCATTTACAGTAATAAAGAAATATCTACTATCTGTATTTTTTTGTAGTGTTGGAGTGCTCTGTGCATATGCTGCCAACCAGCATTTAACTAACCAAGTCCGAGGAGCAAAGAAACTGGTTAACAGTAATTTTAAAGATCTGAAAATTTTCCTTAACGACACTCCGGCGGTAAAGAATTTTTTGTTTATGGGGAATGGGGGTGGGAGGGAAGAGATGTAAGAAATAAGTATTGCAGAAAATAATAATTTCTTTCTATTTGGTATAAATCACACCTGCAGTATTTTGTTTATTCTTTGTGTGTCAGTCTCACGAAGTAGAATAAATGATGCAAAGTAAGACAATTTTCATGTAGCAGTAAATGTTTGGGAGTTATCCTGATGGATCAGCATTCTTTGAGCAACTTTTGAGCTGTACTCCTGGATTATGCTGCGATGATGCTTGTAGGCCCTTTTCCTCCTACTGAACTACTGTAGATTGCTAGCAGAAGGTAAATAATTTGGAAAAAATACGATTTTAAAAGGAATAAATATTAAAAAAAGATATTACATGAAAACTTGGATTCCTTGTTGCTCTTTCCTGTTTCCTTGTATTTTGAACTTACTTGTATGTGCTCTGGGAGTGAGCTACAATAACTTCTTTTCCAGAAGTATTTTTGACAGTTTTTTCTTTAAACCAGTGTCATACTGTGCCATACTGAACAGGAAAGATTCTCTCCTTTCTACTTTCAACCTTTTGTTAAAGTCCCAAAAGCAGTCCTCTGTGTATCTTTTTTGCATTGAAAGGAAAAAAAAAATGCTAGTAAGGAAGACTTGTACATTTTCCCATGTACAGATTTCAATTCTTTATGCATTAGGAGGAAAAAAAGTCCAACAGTCCTATTATCTTGGCTTTCATTGATTTTAATTAATTAAATTTAATTGGATTAATCTGTTTTACTTGCACGTGACTGATAAATTAGAAATAGGTGGAATTCACACAATTATGTGGGATCCACGAGTGTGGTAGCATCCCAGTCACAGTAACTCTGGGCTCCTGCAACCTATGAGCTGTTTTTCTGCTGACAGGACTGTATGATAACAGGAGACATCTAGGGGATGCCATTAAATGTTTCCATATCTGGAGTTGTTCCCTATACAGTTATTTGCTTGCACATGGTGTTGTGACATTCCGGTGATGGAGGTATATGGCAGGAAGTGGAGGTAATGCCAACAATCTCTTTTGAAACAGAGTGCCTTTTGTCAGTCTGGAGCTGACTCAGGGCACAGAAAGATGTAATCCAGTTGCATCAGAAACTACTAGACTCCCCTTCACAGCGCACTGACTGCTGACAACAGGAAACATCGGAGTAGAAAATCTGTTCTGTAGAAGTAACTATCTTAATAGAGAAAAAAAATAGACACTAGCTAAAAAGTTAATAAAAACATCTGAATTACTGAATTTAAAAGTGTCAGGACTTGAACATTAGTGCGAGGGGTTCCTCAAAGTCTCAGTTAGGTAGTAGGTTTTTAGTTTCTGTGCAGGATTATTAATTTTTCTTTTCTAGACTTGATGGCACTTAACGATGCAGTCATCAGATATATCTTCTAAGTTGTTTTGACAGACAAGGTACATGGGTATCATGTATACACACACATTTGTAAGAATTTCTTAAGGATAGGAGAAGGAGTTCAGCTTCTTGAAAAAGTTGTAGAATCCAACTAATTTGGTATAAAGCTCTGAAATCCTAACTGATGTCAATGACTCATCAGTATGAGGTGTACAGCATATAAGAGGATTTGTGAAAAGAAGTCACATGTTAAGATTTCATGTCATAGAAGATTTGCAGACTATGAGTATTGAGTGATAACACTATTAGTTATACACAATCGCCTTTTGTCTGTGACATTGCTGGAGACGATGTAAAACCTGTAGCCCTGCAAAATTTTAGTCCTCAGGTTAGCCTAGGAAGACAAAACAAACAAACAAAAATATACCTACAGCCTTCCTAGTAAGAAACTTTTTTTTCTCCTTTTTTAGAAAAAGGTCTGCCTCATATTTTTGTCATTTAATTACATCCACTGCTGTATGGTCGATAGGTTGGTTTGAGGGTGGTTTTTTGTCTGTTTGGTTTTTTTTTTTCTTTACTCCATGGAAAGTTTGAGACCGCAAGCCAGATACTTTGGTACACATTTGAGTCACATTTAAAGTTGGAACCTCATTTGTCAAGTGTATTAACCTTTACATTACTTTAACTCAATTGGGGTAGGATTCGTAATGCATTATTTTAAACATGCAGAAATCAATGAAGGCTATTTAATGTCTTTGCAAAATTAGTACAGAAAGATTTCCACTTGGGATGGTTCTTTGATAGCGTTTTGTCCAAACCCAGGATCTGGTGATAGCTAAGTTGCTGTTTCATATTGTTATGGTGTCTTGGTAGAGCCTAAGTTGTGACTGGACGAAATCCACCTGGGGGTAGGGAAAACCATTTGCATTAAGGTGGAGCAGCCAGCTCCTTTCTGCAAGAGCAGTTCTGAGAGGCTGCTCAGATACACGCCAGTCTGGTTGGTGAATGACTTCAGAATTAAAACCCCATCAACTTGCCACGTGTCTCTCCGTGAAGGAGGAACTAATGCCACTAGAAGATCAAATAACAGAGATGAAGACATGCAAAACCTTATTGGCCTGACTGATGTGTAGCTTTCATAAGGCTACTTAACACTTTTAAGCTGAATCATTTACCCCAGAGATGTTCCAATTAAATACATTTCCCAATTGAACACATCTTTTATTATGTGCAGTTCTGCCAAGCAAGGTTTCAAAATACTTAGTTAACTAGAAACAGTAGAGAGCCAGGATTTTGGGGGTTTGCACAAATATTTTGATTGTTTCAGAGTGGCAGTTTGAGTCATTATTTAAAAGCATTGCATTTTTTCCAGTTATTTTAATAGGTTTTTTATCATCTTCTTTTCAGCAAATTGACTACTTGGTGAGCCAGTACAACACAACTAAGGATAAAGCACTCTCTGACCTAAATAGTAAGTACTTTGATTTAAAGGGAGTTAGTGATGTGTATTTAAAGACTTCAATAAGATGATGTAAATAGCTCATAAGGCAAAGTGTAATTTTCACAGAATCACAGAATCATATAGGTTGGAAAAGACCTTTAAGATCATCGAGTCCAACCATAAACCTAACACTGCCAAAAACCACCACTACACCATGTCTCTAAGTACCTCATCCAAACGTCCTTTAAATACCTCCAGGGATGGCGACTCAACCACTTCCCTGGGCAGTCTGTTCCAATGCTTGATAACCCTCTCGGTGAAGAAAAATTTCCTAATATCCAGTCTAAACCTCCCCTGGCGCAACTTGAGGCCATTTCCTCTTGTCCTATCACTTGTTACCTGGGAGAAGAGACCGACCCCCTCTCATTTTATTTATGAGAATATGGTTTTCAGGCAGAAATGCTGTTCTCAGTGGTAAATGAGACTAAAACCTAAAATTCTTCTCACATAAAATGTCTCGGAGCTGGTGTAATGCATATTATTTCCTGAAATAAAAATCTTTTATTAAATTGCTTATATAATAAGTCAAGCTAATTTTTTATTTTCCTTTTTATAGTTCAGTAACCACTAATACTTAATGCTTTTTTAGAGTATTATTCCTCAGTTTTTAACTGTGGAGCCAAATGTCAAGGAACAGAGCTACTAGCCGTTTTGATGGTTCCAGTGAGTGAGATCTCTGTATTTGTTTATTTTTGTTGTTATACCTTTGTCCTCTACTCAGCTAGAAGTTGAGGTATAAGCTTATCTTCTTTCTAAAGCTGCTTAACGTATTTGCCATTTCAGAATGAGCAGTTGAAGAGCAGGAGATAAAACTTGAAATACAACTGCTGCACTTTCCCCTTCAGCACAGTTACAATACGAAGCATCACCTTTTAAAACTCTCAGTAAACAGAAACAATTAAACCACTGATTTGGAAGGGGGGGGGGGTGTTGTGGGGTTTTGTTTGTTTGTTTGTTTTTAAATTTAAGCATCACTTTCCAAAACTCTTAATAATAGAAAGGGCCGACCATATTCAGTGCAGATTAGGATTCAAGATGCACTGTTAGCAGGTGTTAATAAATGTGTACAGGTCTGCATTTCAGACTGAAGTGAAATACAGAAATACCAAAACCTATTTTAAACGGGATTGTTGCTGGGGTCAAACTATGCAACTGTGGCAGCATGCCACTTATCATGACTTGACTTATCATGCCCAGAAACTATGCTTCTGTCCAGGTTTAAAACTCATTTTAAAGGTAGTTTTCAATGCAGCCAGCTTGGCATACCTGGAGGTCAGTGTGTCTTGTCTGTATGAGGCTACTAAAGCACATTGAATGTGGTTGTGAAAGTAGTAGTAGTAGTCTTCCTACTTAATTCTAGGCAGGGACACTCTGGTCTAAAAAAATGTGTGTCATCTTTAAATCTGTGATAATAATAATAAAAAAAAAAGAGACATCTGCATTTCAAGTACTAACTTGTAGCTTTCCAGGCACTCCAAAAGAAATTTCAAATTAAATTTTTATTTGTTCTCAATGACAATTTAATATGTTAGTTAACAGGAACCTAGCTGGATCTGTGATGAGAGTGCTCATCAATAAATAAATATAGCTTTTACTTTCTTGAAATACCAGAATTAAGTGTGTGATACCTGGGGACAAAAGGATTTCATTCTAATGGAATCAGCAGTAGCATAAACCTCGAGAGAAATGTAGATGAGTTCAGTTTGCCCACCCTAAGGAAATGCTGAAAAGTGTTTTCTGCTTGATAAAAATTCTCATCTCAAGCCAGACACGACAGTGCTGACAGTAATGGATGCTTCTATACCATGCAGTATTCCCATCTCATCAAGAGCAAAAAACTCAAAAAGCCATTTACCATGATCTGAAAATGGAGGGGACCCAGCACCTACCTAAAGGATATGTTACACTAAGATGCTTCACCAAACTCTGCTCAGCATTTGGCTGTCTTCTTGCTGAACTAAGCTTCATTTCTGTTTGTGGGCAGTGAGACAGGAGGGTTTGAGATAGGGATAGCCGTGGGTAAGCATGAAGCCAGCACTGTGAGCATCAGTGCTGTGAATGCACTGCATGAGGGGGCAGGGACTGGCAGATACGTGGTTAACACGCTTAAGGGATTTCATGGAGATAGCTGCAGGTCTGGGTTGTGGGTGACCTTGACATTGCTGGATACATGAGGAACAGGAGAAAGGAAAATAATTCATTTTCTTTTTTCCCTTGCACTATGAAAACATAGTGTGTAGTGAAAGAGTATGCCACAAAATTCCTGGCCAGATGTTGGACTTGTTTAAGATAGTGGAAAAAAAATCTGTTTCAAAAAAAGTAGTAAATGCAATGAAATACATATTTTGGAGTCTGTTGAAATGTTATGTGTCTTTACCTATATGGTCAAGTGCTAGTGAATATTCTCTGCCATATTTTGATTTACTGCTTTCATTTACAGGCCTATAGCTAGCTAAAGGAGAACTGTGTTCCTGCGTTATCTTCTGTCACTAAGTTCTGACTGTCAGGCCTTTAGAGAAATTTTAATAATATATGTATAAGTTGTTAAGTAAGAGTCTGACAGCACCTATGCTAAGAGGGGGTTTAAATTGAACTAGTGTGTAATGGGTTTTTTATCTCTCCGTGCTACAGATGTTGGACCTTTGCTTGGAAGTAGAGTTCAAGAACAGCTGGGAAAAGAAGTGCGTCCCGCACTTGATGCAGTTCTGACAATGGCAGGAGGTAAAGATGTACATATTGTTGTATTAAAGTTCTGTTGCCATGGTAAGACAGGCATCATCTCTCTAGTGCACAGCATGGCATGGCTTTATGCAGTACCATGATTCAACTTACCATTTTTCTACATGCCTTGATGCTTCTTTTAAACTGAGGATTTCAGATATTTTAAGGTTTATAAATAGATTTAAAAACTAAATCACCATTTATGTGCCATTGTTGATACCTAGTTTCAGCAGCCATTGGAAGAGAGATGAAATCTGAATTCCCTGCTCCTGGTGGTTGTCCCTTTCCATTGAATATAAGGGAGACGAAGAAAACTGCTTTAAGAGCTGTCCATAGGTCTTTGCAGTTTAGTCTTCAACAAGTCAGGGAATGAACATACAGTTCATTCCCCTCCTATATACTTACTGCTAAGCCTGTTATGAGAGCACTAACCATCATTTCTTCATTGTATCTTTGAGTTTAGGATTGCTCATGCTTAGTTCTGTCTCCCTTTAAAGAAAATATTCTATTATTTTTCTACTTAAGTGTTTTTTCAGGAATCAGATACAGTTTATAGAGCAAAGGGAAAGGCATCCATGAACTTGAGTCACTTTTGGTTTTTCACCCATGAATTCTTTCTCATTCACTTGTCATCATTCTCCTTTTTTGCTTTATTTCTCTTATTTGTCTTGAAGTCAAAGTGGAAAGGGCTATCAAAGGTAAAAAATACAATAAAAACCTTGTGTTGTGTGAAGTGCACTTTATTTTTGTAACTTGTGTATTTTTAGTTGTATCTGTGGGGTTTTTTTGTCTAGTAGACATCTGTTCAGTGGTTGTTTTTTTGGTTTGGTGTGATTGGGATGAAATCTAAAGCCGGACAGTGTTGGACACTCATTAATGCGTGCTGATGCAACATGATCACTTTTCCTTTCATCTTGCAGCTACATAATTTGTGGATTGGATTATAACCAAAATACTGAAAATACTGTTTTGTGGATATGGGCTTTCTTTTAATTTCTAATGACCGAGTGTTAAAGTTCTTTACTGAAATCACTGGGTAAGGAGAGGTAGAGAAAGGGTAGAAAAGAGTAATCTGGGAAGTGGACAGAATCTCAATAAAAGTAGCCTGAGCACATTCATTTGTTTGTAGGAAAACATAAGTCATGTATTTTTATGTGCAATAAAATACGTATTCTGTGCTAGAGAGTTAAGAATATTGTAGCATTTATGCATGTTCACCTTCTCCTCTTATCTGTATCTACAGACTGGTTTCTAACTAAAGGTTTTTTAAAAAACTTTACATCCTTGCAGCCATCAGAGAAACGAAGGAAGCACTGGAAAATGTGAGCGTCTCTGTAGAGGTTTTGCAGGAGGGAACAGAGAGGCTTCATGCAAACTTGACAGATGTTAAAATGCATCTAACCAACACCCTCAATGATTCTGCATGCTCTGTGGCTCAGGCTGCCTCAACTTGCAATATCATCAGGAATTCATTAAATCAACTGAACATCAATGCCAATTTTAGTGGGGTAAGAGAATATTTTTCAGACTTTTACAGTGTGATTGCCTTGAATAAGCCCAGGAGTATCTCTGCAACTTAATGGCTCTGTGTGTGGTGTCACTTGTGAGGTAAGTGACCTTCCCTTATTCTGTGTTTCTGGGTAATTCCAGTCACTGTTTTCATCTTCTGTGTAGAAGAGGATAAAGTGGGTGTCAAGCAGCTACATTAAAGTGCTGCTCTGGGCAATGAACTAATCTGCCCTCCCAAAAATACTGAGGTTAAGTTTTACTTTTATACAGCAAAGGTTTCAGGAGTGTGCTAGAAAAATTCTAATACAAATTGTCTTTCTAGTTTCTTTACCATCTCTCCTATCTTTGAAATATTAACTAAATTAGCAAGACTACTACTTTGATGTGACTCAAGAATGCTTTTTGCTTCCTAGTTGCCAGGAGTGAGCTCACAGCTTGCCAAGGTCAATGATGTCCTTAAAATAGACCTTTCTAGTCTGGTTCAAAAGGTATGTTTCTTGACAGGCTTGTAAACTGTTAATTAATAAACTGGGATGCTTACATATCACTTGTTTTCCCTTGGCTTTCTCAAGCAGAATTCTCTTGTTCCCACCTCATCCTGCCTCATGGTGGATGTCTCTCCTTATTATTCCATTGTTTGGCCAAGATTTAATATTTGAAATGAATGTAGTGCTTTATATCCCCAGGATACTACAGATCGAAAATGTATTGCTAATTGCCTGCTTGAAAGAACAATCCTTAAAAAACAAAAAGGCAGAAACATGGATCTACTAGCATGCTCTACATTTTTTGGTTCAAACTAAAGAAAAAAAAATCCACGCTCTCCTAATTAGTTGTATTGTATTCCAGCTATTTTGAAATATGTCTTTCAAATTCTTTATGTGCATACTTGATATTAAAACTGGTGCAATGGACCTAATGTAACTACTGTTAGTATTTTTGCAAGACTGTCCACAAAACACCATGATTTTCACCTAGAAAAGATGGCTTAATTTGAGCAGTTTAAAGATCTAGCAATCTGAAAACATTTGCTAGAAGTAGAAGGCATTTTCTGAAACCAAAGGCTGTGTATAGGGGGCTCAGACCCCTGCCTGCTTCTAAAGTGATCAGGCCTGAAGGAAGTAAGACTTTGAGCATCCATTGCAGTGGCTTCTCCTTTCTGTCCAGATGAGCTACTGAGCTTGGTCCCCACAGTTTAGACCCTTTCTTTCCCCTTCTCACCAAAGAAAGCATTGCAGTGTCTTTAGAGGAAGTTGGATTTCATTGTTTGTAACATGCGTTTCATGTTAAGAAGGCATAGAATTGCAAAGAGGAGGTGTTTGACTGGTACTCAGTAACTCCTTTCTCTCAGTGAGTCTTCATATGTGCATTCTCAGTTTTGTATGAGATCTGACAGGTGACAGTACTATAAAGTTTGAGATGATTGTGACTAATGCATGTGTAATTAAATGTAGATTCCCCCCCCCCCCCCCCCCCGAATATCCTGGAGAGCAAACTGAATCTGAAATATACTTGAGTTCCTATTTTGCTTTGACCTTTTCTAACGTGCAGTGATAAAAATGTATTTTCCATAGTATTACCACGTGCATTTTAGCATGTGTATACTCTTACTCCTTGTTTAACAGGAAAAAAATTGCAAGTAATTTGGCAATGAGAAACTTACTACAATTTTTCCAACTTTTATGTTTAGGGCTATGCAGCATTTAATGATACTCCAGACTTAGTGGTGAATCAAACCGGGAACATTTTATCAGGTGAGGACAAACTATCTTTTCACTTTGATTGATGTAAAAACATCAACATTAAACACTTACTGATGTTTTTGTTTTCTTTTATTGATAACATATTTTCTGGGCTAAAGATCATTAAAAATGGAAATATAAAACTTAATTTTTTTTTTTTTTTAAATTTGGTGCCACAAAAAAAACCTAGACAGCAACTGTGTCTTAATGAGGACCCAAAATTAAATCTAAAAATACACCATATGGTATTTTATGGAGGAGTTTTATTTGTTACGCTTTTTACTGCTCAAGTATTGAGAAATCTTGGGATCCCAACTGCACACTGACACTTTATCTTTATTTGGTTGAAAAGCTTATTTTCTTTGACCGATGTGTCTGTGATGTATTTAGGAGTGTGATGTTAAAAAAACTAAAACTGCCTGCTGCTATATTAAAATGTAGTGGATGGTGAAGGGGAGGTAAAAATGTGCCTTAAGGATAATTTAAATGTCTGTCTTAATAGTTTTGTTACTTGGGCTTTAAAATGTTACTCTTTGACAGTACCCGGACACTTGACATTTGAATAAACTGTAGTATAGTGTATGTATACTAATCTGTTTTAATTTTTGTTCTTGCATTGTGGACCTGTTCTGCATATATAAACAGCTGTTCCTTGTAAGTTTTTCTTTTTTTTTTTTTTTTTTTCTTTTTTTCCCAGGCAAAATGAAACACAATATGTATACAAGCATAGTATACTATGTGAACTTGCCTCAAATGAGCCAGTTTTCTAAAACTGATGTTATGCTTTTCATTAGGAAATCTAGGATGCTTTTCATTAGGAAATCTTTCATTAGGAAATCTAATCTTGCTTTTCAATTAGGAAATCTGATACGCATAAATACAGACAGGACATCTTAATTTATCTATTTATAAATTGTTGGGGTTTTGTTCTTATAAAAACTGAGTTTGAGTTACAAATCAAATAAAAAAATAGTTTGACTAGAAAAAAATTGCATTTATTTGTAAACTTTTAGAAGAAGAGTGTTTTGATACCTGGTTGAATTTAGAAGAGTAAACATCAAAATAAACAGCCAAAAACTTGTCCAGTTGTTGTTTGAGAGAGAGAAAGGTGTTGCCTACTACCAAATAGTAACCTATAGTTATACATCCTGCTGTTTCAAGTATGGTCCAAGTTGAAAGAAGGGGAAGAGTAAACAGAAACTGCGTTTTACAAATAGACAATATGTATAATAAGTGAATTAATCATATCTTTGTGTGTCTAGATAGTGTGTATCTAAACTGTAAGTATAGGGTAGCATGTTTGTTCATAATTTGAGGAAAAAATGGCTTAATTGATCATTATCTCAAGAGTTGCTAACTAATTGGAATTAATTTATTTACGTAATCTTTTTTAATAAGATTGAAAATAACTAGTATAGATTCTCAATATGGGCAGTCTAATTTCTTTCACAGTGTTGTATTCCCAAGGGATGGAGTTTAAATAGATTTTGATCTTCTCCTTCATAAACTTAGTGCCTAATTATCTTGCTCAGTGTTACCATTTGCAATATTGCATGAAAAGCAAGATTTAAGCTGGCTAGATAAAAAGTGACACATTCATTATAACAAAAGGAAAGAGAGAACTCTGGCTCGACATCTACATCTTTCATCATTAAACTGAATGCTAAAAATAAAGTGTGCGTTTTAAAATGCCATTGTGTTACTTTGAAGCTCAATGTTTTTGTTGCCTGCTTGTCTCTTCATCATGCTTGTCTTCATGGCTTGCTTGTTACATGTCGCTAATGGCTTAATAGCATTTTATAATGCATATGTGGAATGTAAATGTCTTCTGTGAATCTGTAACAGTGCAATATGTTTATTCTTTTAGATATCAAAAACGTGCTGGAATCCATTGGTTCAAATATCACTACTTTCACAAAAACGCTCCCTGTTCAGAAGATTTTAGCAGATTTGACAATATATCTTACACAGAGTGAAGCATACGTACAAGATTATTTTCCAGTAGTGGAGCAGTACGATTTCTACAGGTATGTACAGGAAATAAGGCAGGAGTGAAGTGCTACCTGTTGTTAATACTTTGTAATATTTTAATGTTCTGTAAAGGCAATTAAACTATTAATGATGAACAGTGAAACAAAGATGCTATAAGGCAATTTTTTGTTACTGGCATTTTGGCAAAAGTCAAAGCTGCAGCAACAACTGGATGCTGTTCCACTACACAGCAAGAGGTAGTTTCTACACCGTAGGCCTTCAGGTCTTTTTCAGGAAGGATAGACGTAACTAGATGTTGAAGATGTAATGCATAAAGGAATGGATTGTTTCACAATGCCAGGCTTGTTTTTGTTGAGTTGCAGGTAAGTTGCGAGAGCACAGGACTGGAGAGGCCTTGAAGCTAATCCCTTTTTATTGCACCCTTTCTACCACGGAGGAAGAGTAGCAGGGATTCTGCTTCACACCTTGTAAATCTTTGCGCACCACTGCTTGTTCCTACTGGTGTAGTACTTGTCCTTGTGAATGCATGGATTGATTGTACTTAGAGAAAAACATACTCATCCTATTTGAGACTTGTGTGACTCCTATAATTGAGTAATAATCTCATATTTTGAAGCATAAATTTTCATATGCTTCATTTCATATGCTTTTCATTTCATATCATTTAACTTTGTCCAGTTTTAGTCATTTCAGTCCTCAAGCTCATCAAGTTGTCCCTACATTCTGACACTTCAGTTGATTCTATATTGATAATTGCTTCTATCTTTGTGCCTTTTCATTCACATTCCTTACCTGGCAGTTTTTGTGGTGAGCCTTAATTTGACAAATTTATCAATATTTTCTTTGAAGCTCAGATTGCATTTAACCAAATAAATATATTGCTTCATTCTGCTACAGTATGCCTCTGTTAATTTTGTATTTAGATTCAAAAAAGTATAGAAATATATCTCAATCTACTTAGCACTTAAATACTCATTCTTGTCATCCTAACATAGTAGGGTTTGTAATTGAAGTACAAATGAAACCAACAAGTCTGTAGTTGTCCAAATTATTTTCTATCCATCCCTTTCTTAATTACAGGTGCATTATTTGTAGTTCTTAATAAGTATTCTTTTATGAATATGCCTGTCAGCATTAATGTTTTATTGGCTGTGCACATTTCATTATATTCCTTTCTCTGATTTTTCTGGTTGCTGCTTTCTCTCCACAAAGGTACAGGGAGGAGAAAAGGGAACTTAAGAAATATAAGCTGGGGGAAGTAATGACGAAAGGGAAAAGGAAGAGCAGAGGGAATTAGGAGAGGGTGAAAGGCTAGAATGAGCTAAAATGTGTGGACAAATGGATGTGCTCCAAAATGTGGACAGATAGAACTGAACCGATTTAATTAATAAAAATAAAAGTTCGATTCCTATCCAAGATCTTCCTCCTGATCGAGTTCCGTTAACTGCTCCATACATTGAAAGCGTTTCAGCACAGACACACAAAGCCTAGGTTTTAATAGCCTTAAATACAGTTATTTACAATTATGAACCTAACACACCATGTGCAAAACGCAGTAAGCCTTACAGTAAGAGCAATTATGTACTTCCTGACCAATAGCCAGTCCACATTCATAAATTTCTCTGTTGCTTCTTGAATAAATTATTGTTTGAACATCTGCCTCCTCTGGGTCATTGTTCCACTTGGAGCACTTTGACGCTTCTGTACAGTCCAGCTGCAGTAACGGGAGTTGGGAACACCTTGCTCCTGTTTTGTTTGTTCCCCAGCCCTTTGGTAGCAGCTGTCTATAATCCAACAGTGAATATGTTCTGGCCCAAAATATATGCTAGTGTAGTAAAAGCATTTTTTCATTGCTAACATTTGTTGCTCAAACAGAATCAAGAGTGAGCCAGTTGGGAATATGGTATTGCCTGATGTATTCTGCAGGTCTCCAGTGTGTTCTTTGCATGCTAATAACCAAGCACTTTGGGTTTTATTCCTTAGGTGGCTGGGTTGTCTCATTCTGTGCTGCATGGTGGTCCTGATTCTGGTCTTTTACTATCTTGGACTGCTATGTGGCACCTGTGGTTATGATAAACATGCTTCTCCAACAACCAGAGGCTGCATCTCCAACACTGGAGGAAACTTTCTTATGGCGTAAGTTTCACTTATTGGTGAAAAATAAAATAAAGGTACCTGTAGAAGGTTGTTTTTATGGATTTTGAAGGACGTATGTATAAAAAGAATTTGTTTTGATACCTGTGTATATGTGCTGAAAAAAAATAGAACAAAAATAAATATTAATCTCATGTACTCTTCCACTGAGGGACTTGGGGATTTTGGGTTGCTCTTTCAGCGAGGATCATAGCTGAAGGATAAAACCTCTGAATCTACTGTTTTAAGGCAAGTGCTGTAGCTAATGACATTCTATGTAAGCCCATTTGGAAAAACTGGGAACAGATAATTGAAAATATAAAGGGAATTTGTAGCTTTTTAGTACACTTGAGCACTTGCTCAAAAGAAAAAAAAGCTATGCAAGGAGACAAGAAACACTTTACTTTCTCAGAGCACTTTAGGAGGTTTGGGGTTGCTCTTGGAAGTTCCCAGTAGTGGTTTAATGTCATTTCTGTTGGGTGCAAGAGGCGATTGCATCTGAAATCTGTCTAAAGCTCTTTTTAGAGCAGAAGGCTAGAGAGTTGAATTTAAAAAAGAAAATTGTATGCTTTTGTGGCTCTTAACTGTTAAAAGAGTTTGCACGCCCAATGCAAATATGAGCATTTTAGATGCACCTTAGCTGAAGACTTTACAGGGCTGAAATGTATAAGATGTTTAAGAGGGCAAGAACGTATTTGGAAAACAGAAGTTATTTCAACCATCTACCAGTTTTTATATCTCTGTTATAGCTGCTAACTGGTGGCTTCACTGTTGCCTAAAGTATATATACTTTGTTTTTAAAAAGCAAAAACTTACTCGACTTATTTCTTTTTCAGTGGTGTTGGATTCAGTTTTCTTTTCTCCTGGGTGCTGATGATTGTAGTGGTGCTCACTTTTGTCACAGGTGGAAATGTAGAAAAACTGGTCTGCGAGCCCTTTGAAGATAAAACTTTATTCAAGGTGAAGTTATTCAAGTTATTAATGAATAGAATCCCCATGAGTCCCGATGGTCTTGTCAGTTACATATGGCATATTATTTTTTATGGGACACTTCAAGTGAGTTTGGATCTGGTTTTACTTTCCCCTTACACACCGAATAGACACATTCATCCTTTCTTGGTTTAATTTGCTTTGCAGTGTAAATACTGCATGCCTGTCTTCCTTTGGAGATTAATTTTTCTGTGATTCAGCATTTCTTGGTGACGTGGAGCTTTAATACTCACTGTCTGCACCAGAGAAGTTGCATTTGCTGTTTTGCATGTATTTCCATTTGTGGGTGATTAAGCTTAAATGTGGGTGTGTGTCAAAAGATCGCATATGAATGACTTAATCAATTGAAAACTTGGTATTATAGTAACATTACTGAATTTTGTCTTCTAGGTTTTGGATACTCCCTACTTACTAAATCAACACTGGAAAAACTACCTTTCTGGCATCCTGTTTAAAAATCCAAATATTAACTTGACTTTTGAAAAAGTGTACAGGTATTAAAGTTATGGTCAAGACTTAATTCCATTTATACATATTTTTTGTGGTGTCTTCCATGCGTCATATTTCAAGCACATGCAGAAATCGCACATGTTCCAGAAGACATTCTGATTTTCTAGTGAATCACTAGCAAAAGCAATTTTCTCATATATATGAGTTATTAGAGGTAGTCTTAAGAGTAATATTGTATAGCAATACTAGTTGAGCTCTTTAAAAAATATTTTGTATCTTGTGAGACCAGCAGTAATTAATTACTTGCTTTCTTATAGACTGAGCTTCAAAAAATATAGCCAAAACTCTTTTTAAAGGGCTGATTTTCTTAGAATATGGAAACATTGTTAATAATTCTCTTAACACTTGGTCCTCAAGGTTGTTTTTAGGCTGATGTATGTATTTTTATTTTTATAGCAACTGCAAGGAAAACAAAGGAATTTATACTTCCCTTCACCTAGAACACCTGTTCAATATCAATGAATTTCTAAATATTAGTATGGTAAGTAAAGGATGTATGAGTGAGTTCATGATTATTTTTGAAGGCTGGAGAGGTGTTTGCTCTTAAACACAGTATAGCATGTCTGGGTTTCATGGGATTTTGTTTTTTATATACAATATATCCTGCAAGGAGGCAAGAACTGTCCAAGCTGATTTGAAAGAAAGAACTCCATTTACAAATAGGATGTTCTTTACCAGTCTCAGTGGGTCATGGAAGGTTTTCTGATGTGTTTTTTTTATGGGTGCTGATAATAATGTTGTTTTTAATTTTGAAACTTTCATAGAAGTTTCAAGTCTTCCAAAGGCTGCTTACGGTGTTTAATGAGAGTCTTGTTCTTTATATAAATGCCTTTCTTGGTGTGTTCGCTTTGGATTCCAGTCAGATTTATGTTGATCCAGGATATGATATGCTGTGCATAACCACCTAAGAGTGGTTCTGATTTCGGTGCGAAGGAGTTGGGATAAAATAAAATCTTTTCAGTTAAGCTGTAATAATACATGACTGCACTGTCATTACATGACTGTACTAATGTTGGGGTTGCCTGTAATACTGTGTCTTCATTACAGCAGCCCGTAGGGGTCCCATGTTCCGTTCTGCCAGGCACTGTGCCCACACCTAATAGATACAGTCCCTGCCTCAAATAATATACAATTAAAATGAACAGGCAAGATTCACTAAGAGGGAAAATTATTTTGAGTTTCCACAACAGACTAATGGTGGAGGCTGGGAAGGAAGTCAGGTTTCCAGATTCCTGATGTATTGCTCTGTGGCCTGTGCAGGACAGGTAACATTTTAGATTTGGGTGCAGTGCAGGAAGACTTCAGGTAACAATAAGCAGGTCATCTTGAGTCATCACCAAACATATTTAGAGGAGTCTTGTCCAGTCCTGTGGCCAATACAGCAGACAGTCTGTCCTGGCCACAGCTGAGATACTGAATTCTCTAGGTTTCCTTGATTAGGGCCAGGGGTGCAACTTAACATTTTTAAGGATAACGTTTCCTGGAGGGGAAAGAGAATTCTGTTTTATCTCAGTCCCCTCTTAGGAGGGACTAACATCTCTTCAGAGAAGCCTGCTTAAAACATAATGGAAGGCAATAATCCATTGGTATGAAAGATGCATAGATGGGTTAGAACATGGCATGGCTAGACTGTGTGGATACTGCAGGGAAGGGAAGAACATTACCTGATGGATTCTATCAAAGTTAATTGCATTAAACTGATGTAAGCAAAAATCAATGTGTGCTTCTTCATGGAAGTGATGAGTCAGCAAAAGCAAGATGCTCGGGTGGGGGGGTGCGGGGGGGCATAAAGGAATCTGCACTAGGTGCGAACTACTTTTGTGCTTTATTTTGTTTCCCTCTCAGTATACAGAAGATGTAGCACTTAAAATTGAACATATTCAGATAAACCTCAGCAAAATCATTCTGCTGGATGAAATTGGGAAGGAGAATCTTCTGAATTTCAGCTCTTCAGGAATAGAAGGGATAAACTTTGCAGCATATTTGACAGAGGTGAGACTGTAGTAAACTAGAGCCAAGGCTGGGACAAAGCATAAAATGAAATGTTTCTTTAACAATGGGCAAAGTGAAGAAAAATCTGCTTTTATGTGAAAGGGCATGTTTTGAAGAATCACAAAACTTGGAGCAAAAGCACTTCAGCAGTTAAGGTCAATAAACATTTAAAGAAAAAAGGGTAAACAAGGTGGTGTGGTTAAGTGCAAACAGTCTGTGTATGCAATAATAACATACTCTTTTTCTTTCCCTACTGTTCATATCTTGTTTCAGATCAACAAAAGTGTTACCAAGGTCGATCTTCTGTCATTTGCTAATGACTTAGAAGCAAGAGCAGACCAGCTGGTAAGTTTAATTCACTAATACAATAATACATAAAATGTATTGTATATATACACTATACAAGTATAAATATATAGCAAAGTATTTAGACTTCCTATGGGAGAATTCTTGTACTTCGGACACTTACATACATGATGCATTGTCACGTAAGGAAAAACTTTCAACAATGTTGCATATGAGCTGTATTTTAAATATTACTAATTATTGATTTTTGTATGCTAACTGTTGTACAGTTTCTGCTTTGGAAGTGTGATTTCTTAAATTCCACTGTTTGCTTAAGAAACGAGGGGAATACTCTGTTTGAGTATTTCTTGTGATGCTGTCTACATTTTAGGGTCCCAGTTGGAAGAAAAACTGGTTAGATCATGATGGAAAAGATGATTTGAATTAATTTTCTTTCAGTTAGTGAGCAGAAGATTTTGCAATTAGCAATGAAATTAATACTGTGGCAGCTCATAAGGACTCTAATGAGAACGGGGGCTCCATTGTGGAGGGAGAATGCACAAAAGAGATCCTGTCTGCTCTGAAGGGCTTTTTGAATGCAGACACATGGACAGTGATCAGAGGGTATAGCTGCAACATTGCCTGCAAATGAATCTGCAGAATGATACAGCTGTGCTAACAGATAGTGAATATTCAGTTGATATGTTCTTATGCATGTCAAGGTCACTTTATTTTTCAAAATGAGAGTCATAGTTTGGACACTAGATTGGACACTGGCCCAAGACAGATTCCTGCATTGCGATGTGGGAGAAAGAGTTATGCTGCACACATACTACAATCGCTTCGATCACCAAGGGACACAGACAGCAGAGTGAAACCACGCCTTTTGGAATTTATCAGGTATCCATCCCTCCTCCAGGGAGAGGAGGACACCAGTGGAGGCTCCTGGTGTGTTTACTCTAGCTTTTTGCATAATTTGATCACACCTGTTCTATTGTGGGTTTTTTTTTCTGCCACATGCACACTTATGTCAAGGTTAGGCTGCTTTGGGGTTTTTTGTATTGTAGTTAGCATCCTCCCCAAGCACCATGAGTGAGCCACACATTGCCTGTTTACTCATGTGGGTTGTCCGCTGACTTAGATGGATACCAGTAGCTGTGGCCACACTTCACTTCCATTTTCAATTTTTACTGTGCCATTTTGAAGGTTATACAGGTGGGGATTTTTTGCTGTTGTTTTGGGGCTATTTTCTAAGTGAAAGCTGAGGTTCTTCAAACATGTTATATCTTACATAGAATTGCCTCTGAGAGGTCTCTTTAAAGGTATATTCTACATAGCTCCATGAAGGAAAATATATTGTGCTGGTAGAGTGGTTTTTCATTATTTTTTTGTAACAGAATCTAGAGGAAGCATTAGAATTGAGAATAGATCAGGTGGAATAATTTCTTCTTAATAAAAGACAAAGAAAAATACAATAGTAAATGTGTTCACTGTCACAGTGTACGTTTTTATTTCTTCTTTGTGATGCTATTTAGTGTTATCTATGAAATGTCTAAAAAACCGAAACTAACCAACCAAACAAAAAACCCCCCAAAACCCACAACAATATGACATATTATAAAAGTTAGATTGCTTCAAAATTGATACTGGTTTCCAAGGATATTTTATAATCCCACTTTGTTATTAGTGATAGTTCTTTAAGTTTACAAGAGCAATCAATTAAAAAATAAACTAAAAACTTTTGGAATTAATTAACTTTGGGTGTATAGCTTGCATTTTCTGGCACCTTACACAAAATTGAATGTATGTTTTTACACTGGAAGGAGCAAATGGAATAAAACTTGCATCAAACCAAGGGGTCAGGGTATGGAGGAGGGAGTAATACCGCTCACAGGTGTTATTAGGTAAGTGGATTCAGCTTGTCAGTACAGCAGAGGAAGCATCCTGAAGCTGCTCAGTGACCATAGCTGACTGCTTATGTGAACACTTCACAGGAAGCAAACACATCTCTGAGCATTGAGGTCTACCATTATTACACTTTCAAAACAGAGTTAGCAGTGTGTATCCACTGTGTATTCAGTGTGTATGCAGGGAGCCAAGTCATTTTGCCACCACAAGGAGATGGAAAAGAAATGTATTTCTGAGAGTAAAATCAAACTTTACAGTATTTTGCAACAAGTGTGAGCTCCAGACAGGCATTCAGACTTGAAAATCAGGGCACAAACTCATATCTTCTGACTGAAAGGTAGAAGCTGCAAAAATGAAAAATACTCTTTGCAGACGCCTTTCCAAGTTACTGGCTGAAAATATTTAAACATCTGTGCCCCTCAGAAAGCAGAGAGTGCCTCAGGGTGATGTCCACTGTGCCCAAAACAAAAGCAAGTACCCATGACTGGGAAATGCTTGTCCCAGCTGGGGTGCTGTGCTGCAGGGTTCTTGTGATGAAGTCTGGCTTGTGGCAAGTGAGAGGGGGATGTGCTCGCTCTTCTGTATTTAAAATGACTTAGTGCACCATGCGAAAATTCTCTTCAGTTAAATCTGTGCTGATAATGTTATAGCCAGAAAAGCAGTATGATATATCTGTTTTGGTTGCTGAGGTTTGAATTATTAATATGGTGATTTTTCCCCTCCTTGTGTTGAGGGAATTCAGTTTGCCATATCCTATTGTTAGCATCAGCTGTTCTGCAGTGGATGAGTATAATGTGCAACTTTCATTGGTTTTTGCTTTGTTGGAAAGCTTTGAGACTACTGAACAATACCGCATAATTGCACTTTTTGCAGCCAAAAGGAGCACTGGAAAATGCCTTAAAAGGACACGCAAACAACATTCGAATGATTCATAACCAGCAAGTCGTTCCACTGGAGCAAGCTATGGTAAAATATTAAATCAAAATTGAAACATATTTGTAGAAAAGATTAATCTCTACATCTCTTAAATACAGTTTAGAAAGCTGGACTTTTGCTATTATATAAGCACAGATCGCATTTGCATTATGTCACTGAGGGAGTAATCTGGTTAAAGTATGTGCTTAATAGTTTTCCTACTTGCAATACTACTACTTTATAATACTGTCTAAAATCATGACCTTTTTCTTCCCTGTTTTTTTTCTGTATCTATTTGTGATTATATACGAATAAAAGAAGAAGCAGGGGAGAACTTTACAAACTTCTAACCCTAAATCACTTGTTTGCTTTTTTGCTTACCATTTGTTTTCAGTAATAAAAGCAGTTATCACTTTCACACTTTATTTCTTGGAGTTAGCAATCACCTAACAGTATTGGAATTGGAAACTCCTGACAGTAGAATTTAGAGCCAAAGAAAAATCTTTTTTCTTGATGCTATAAAAGATGTGAAAGGGCTTCTCCTGCCTGATTTTGCCAGGCACTGATTTGTATAGTATCAAGCTGTGAATCTCATATATGCTAGGTGTTGCTTTTTCCTCTACATAACGTGAAGACTTTTAGTTTATCCTAGCATCTGATACAGTATTTCTGCCCCTATCAAAGCCCTCTTGTAGAAAAGCATTAGGTCATCTGTTCCACTCTGATTCTATGCCGTTCTTTCCTAATTAACTCCTAATTATTCTCATCTCTTTTTCCTTTTACAAAACTGACTGTCAAGAAATATGTTAAAGCTAGGGTAAGTGCTTTTTCCCTTCTGAAATTGCATAATATAGAATTCTCTGAAAGCTTGGTTCTGATTTTAACTGTTCTCTCTTCCCTTCAAATAAATCTTACTCAGTTTATTGCTACTAACTTTAGTTAAATCTGAAGTCTTCCAGTACACAATTCATAACTACTTAGTGCTGTCGGTGAAATACTGATTCAACAATTAAAACCACAATATATTAGTTTTAATACAACTGTTGTTACTATATATAATGTTGTATTAGAAACCAAATAATCTATAGAAGATCAAAACATGCATATAATGTTAAAACAGGTGGGCTCTTACCTGTAGTAATGACTTTAATCTCCCCCCCCACCCCCCCCCCTCTTTCTAATAGAGCACTTTAAATCAGAGCATTAGGTTACTGAAGAGGACATCATCTGAACTTATGGTAAGCTTTTCTTTCTGGCAACAGGAACATTTTTATGTGTTTTAAATCCACATATGCAGGGAATATATTTTCAGTACAGCTTTTTCTACTTCTAGCTGTTCTGTTATTGGAAGAGATTGTAATGCATTGAGGTAGTAACAGGGATTTAGATATCTCTTCTGCATGGCTTCTTCTACAAGAAAAAAGAATGTTTGGGATATTTTTCGAAGTATGAATTGTAAAATTAATTGTCACATGATAAAATAGACTTCAGTACAGTTCCTTATGTTGTGTTATTCATGTTCCTAAAAATGTAGTTGTTTTTTCTAGAATCCTTGAATGCAGCACTTAGGGGGGGACAACCAAGAAACAAAATGCAAAAATACAACTGAGAACAGAGAGCTTTGTGATTCTGTCGTGCTTTAACCCCAGTTGGCAACTAAGCACCGCACAGCCACTTGCTCACCCTCCCCTGCCCCTGGTGGGATGGGGGAGAGAATCAGGAAAAAAGTAAAACCCGTGGGTTGAGATAAAGGCAGTTTAATAGGACAGCAGAGGAAGAGAAAATAATGATAAAAGAATGTACAAAACAAGTGACGTGCAATGCAATTGCTCACCACCCACTGACCGATGCCCAGCCCATCCCCAAGCAGCAATTGCTACCCCCCAGCCAACTCCCCCAGTTTCTATACTGAGCATGATGCCATATGGTATGGAATAGCCCTTTGGTCAGTTGGGGTCAGCTGTCCTGGCTGTGCCCCCTCCCAGCTTCTTGTGCACCTGGCAGAGCAGGGGAAGCTGAAAAGTCCCTGACCAGTGTAAGCACTGCTTAGCAACAACTAAAACATCAGTGTGTTTTCAATATTATTCTCATCCTAAATCCAAAACACAGCACTATACCAACTATTAGGAAGAAAATTAACTCTATCCCAGCTGAAACGAGGACAGATTCACATCCTTAACCACCTCTTGTCCAATGTCCAGCTCCCACTGGGCCGTGTTTCTTTAGCATTGTACTTGTTACCTTCGTGCTTCTGCAGCATCAGCCTCGCTGTGGGAACCTGGATCTGTGTAGAGGCTTCCCCAGGGCAGCCCACGTTTCTCCTCTAAGTAGCGGCTAGTGCCTGCACCACACTGAGTCCATCTGCCTTCACGCTCTGCTTGACTCAGGAGAATGAGCAACAGGATGGTTACTTTTCTGGCAGCAAAGCTTTCTGTCACCAGCAGCCTGCCTTGGCTCTGGTAGCAAGAATCCAGCCACGCTAGCTAGCACTTAAGAGTCATAGTCACAACAGCTTGATGGGCCATACCTACCTCAGTTCTTCCCATTAAGGTTTTCACCCATCCACAGCAGCAGACCAGCTAGATTTCTTTTAGAATTTGCGATTTGAACCTGGATGGGGAGGTGAGAAGCCATGACATAAGGTGTTGATAAGAAAAGGATGATGTTTGACCCTTAAGTATATTTAAGGAACATCTCTGCGGTTTCAGGCTGTATGTACATTATCCTTTGTGTGTGTTCTTTGAGAGACTTTATAGGGTTGTACATATATTGAAGAAGTGTCTCAGTCCTTTTGGATATTGATCAGCAGCATATTCTAGCTGTATACAATCATACCCTAGTAATCAAGTGTTGTGATAGTATATGGCCCACTGTTTTCTTCCCGTGCACTCTGTGTGTGTGTCGTGTATATACATACATTGATGAAAGTATTTCTACACTTAAGGAATGGAATAGAAAGCTGATCTAGTGTATAAATCAGTTACATAGGTTCCAGTGTTCGTAACCACTGATACCTTCCTTTTTTAGTAGTGAGAGAATTTTGTCACATGATCATGAATCCTTAGGCAGGCTTATGTTCTGTCTGGAATTGCATGTTTTGTCAGGTTTTGACAGGACAGTGACACTGGTTTATCAAGAGAATAGGTTCCCGACAATGGCTGCAGAACCATTGTAACAGCCTGAAAGGGATTTATTTATATTAAATGCCATCTCTTCCTTTCCAGATTAAGGTGAAAAATGTCATTAGCGCTGTTAATGCTGCCCAGCTTCTCATAAATAACAACGCTTCTCTAGTTATTGTCCAGGTAAGCTTTATTTGATTAAAGTACATTAATTTATGATGTCATGTTCACTTACTTTTGTTCACTTACTTTTGTCTGTTCCTAGGAGACAAAAAAGTACATGGATACCATAGTTGGCTACTTTGAGCAATACATTGAGTGGGTTAAGGAGTCGGTAAGGTGCATTTACTTCATTGAGAGAAGCTCCGTTTAAAAAAAAAAAATAAAAAGACACATAATAATAATAATTAAAATGTTACTTTGATAGGATGTTTTATAGTTTCAGTTTGTAAGATATTTGTACTTATTATGAAGGGGAAATGTTGTCATCTATAAACAGTTTTGTTGTGTTCGAAGTAGAATACAAACAATGAGTTGTGTTGATTGGAATAAAATGCAAATTTAACATAGTATCTTTTTTCCAGGGCTAGCCTGAAATCTGCCATTTGTGCTAATACTGCACTGAGCCTGACCCTGCTTAGTTCAAATTGATGTTATTAGCATCTTTTTCTTTCTTCAGCTGCAGCCTTTGAGAAAGTAAACTGATGTTTTAAAGATGTGTATGTTCAGTTGATAGCATATCCCACTGGAATTTATTTAGAATTTGGATAGGGTGAGAGATAACACTTCAGTAAACAGTATCTGTAAGCAAGTTTTGAGATTCTTATTTTATTGTTAGACACTTCAAACTGTATTTTTTTTGGTCTGTCTTTCAGATTGCTATGGAGGTAGCAGCATGCAAGCCTATTGCCAATGTGATAGATACAGCAGTAGATATTTTTTTATGTAGCTATATAACTGATTCTGTGGTAAGAAATATTTTCTGTTACTCAAAATTGGGGCATGAAGTGGGAAATTCTTTGAACATAAATCTGCATTTAATTATTCTGGCTAGACTATTCTGAAGTATGATAATAAAGTATCACATCTAAAGTTATGCAAGGAAAAAATGTTCTGATCTGGATCAAGTCCAAAGTCAAACCAGTGCTGGACTTGTTTAAGGTTCCCATTAAATTTAGGCTTCTATTAGCAAGAATTCTGTAAAATTAACTGTTCCTACTAAATTTTTTCCAACTTGAATTGCAAAGTAAATACAGTACTACTGGTTTGGAATAAAAATTCTAGAAAAGGGTGGGTTTCAGCTTGGTTCTGACCCACCTTGAAATGGAAAAGCATAAGATCTGAAGTTTCAGCTGTAACCATTTCTAACTTAAGGGGATGGGGCAGGAAATGAGTGAGAAATACCAAGGAAAAACTTTCTCAAGTATCTTTCCTGGAATCTAGAAAACCTGAATGAGGTTTTACCACTTGACTTGTAGCAGACAGATCTTGTTTCATTCCTGTACAGTGGAGACTTCGAGCATGACTGGTAGCAGTATATAAGGGCAATATTGGCTTTTTCATCTTGCCAAAAGAGCTTGGAAAGAGGACAGCATGTATTAAAAATAAAATAAGAAACCATGTGCCTGGAAACCACCTAAAACATCTCCTAGCTATTATTTAACTTTATGACACTTTTAGCCAGGTCCTAATCATACCAACAGTAAATGCATGTAATCAGTCAAAGCCAAAGCACTCGAACCTTGATAATGCTTAGCCTTGATAATGCTTAACCATGAAAACCTCCTAACCTTCCAGAATCATGTTGTACTCATTGATTATCTCATATGTTACAGAGCTTCTGTTCTCCTTTGTGTAGCCACTAACCATCTGGGGGGAGATGGACCATGATTTTCCTGATGATAGAACTTAGCTGAGTCACTTATAAGTCAAAATGCCTCTAGCCAATACAAATCAAATTTGAAAAATCATCATTTTAACATCTGGTGATAACTCAGTTCAACTGTATGATAATGGAATTAGTTACACAAACAGGCTGCAGTTAGCAAGTTAAAAAGTACCTTGAGAAAGTGCCAGAAACTCAGATTTTGACAAGAACCGCAAGAAAGACAAATACTTTAAAATATCAAGAATGGAAAAAGAAATAATGTGGCTAGTAAAGTAATGCTGAGACACAAAATTACTTTCTAGCCCAAGGCTGACTACATTGAAATAACTTCTTAGGGCACTATGGCTGTGTAGCTTTGAGCAACTTTGGACATATTCCTGTTTGGTTACATTTGTAAGATGGTGGTGTTCTTACTTTTAGTTCACATTGACAGTGGAGAATGCTTAATGTGCCCTCTTCCATACTAGTATAAGGAGCCTCAGATAGTCCACAAGACTAGTGCCACTAATTTCTACTGTGTTCTTCCAGTAACAATGCTTAGAATATCAAGGAAGCATTCAGTACTTTTCTGATAGATTTTCTCTGTGATTTTTTTTTTTTTCTCCTGGATTTTGCTTTGTTTCAGAATACCTTCTGGTTTGGTTTGGGAGGCTCGTCAATATTTTTAATTCCTGCCATAATTTTTGCTGTAAAACTCTCCAAATACTATCGTAGAATGGATACAGAGGATGTATATGATGAGTAAGTATATACTCCTAAGTAAGCTAAATGGCAAATGGATTGAATTGTTTTTTCTAGTGTCTCACATGAAGGCTCTATAATCCTTAAACCTTGTCTACTGTCAGATTAGAACTGCATGTTCTTGTGAAATACTACAGGTTTGGGTTGGTGCCCGCAAAGTGCTTCATGCAGGCGGGCTTTGGTTGCCTTGACTTGCCATGATTCTGTGCAGATATAGTGCCAGCTCTGAGAAACTTATTTCAGAATGAGGTCTTCAGAGCTTTGTGTACAGCATTTATATAAATAGCTTCCAAATGTGCAAGTGATTAGCTTTGCTAAGTAACCTGTTAAGGTGAATTATGCCTGCTTTGTAATCTCCTTGAATTAATTATTTGCTTTCTTACTGTCTTAGTTATTCCTAACCAGTCTTTCCTTTTTCAATTGCAGTTCCTCTGTCTCAGGGACTTGGCATTTTACTTTATGATAACTGTTCTTACATATTTTCCCATCAGTTTTGTTTTTACTGTTTTCTTTTCTACTCTTTGTTTTGCTCATTGTTCAGTTAGCCTGTGCACTGCATTTCTCAAATTTCACACTGGTCGATTTTCATTACACGTTCACAAGTCAGGAGAGCAGAAACAGGCATGTACAGCTAAAACTACTCACTGGTGTCTAGTTAATTACTCCTCCTTTTCTGTGTTTTTTAGTGTCGAAACTATACCCATGAAAACGTAAGACATTTTTGCTGATATTTGTTAAAATTATTTTATTCAGGTGGGAGGGTTTATATTTTTAACGTAACTTGTTACTTCAAAAGAGGTAACGTTCTGTTTCACTAGACTTTATAGTTTATATTAGAGTATCCGACTCAACAAGAATAGCAAAATAATTAATTAATTTTTGGAGAATATGAAAATATTAAAAATGTAAAATTATAATTATGCCATAACTCCTGAATGTTACAAAGGAAAAGTTATCTTCTATTGTACAGACACAGTTTATCTTTGCATATAATACCATCATCCATATACATGTCTTAGAAACCATACTGTACATAGTACATCTTATAGTTAACATGGTCTTTCTTGGTGTATTTATTTTATTACAGTACAGAAAATGGTAATAATGGTTATCATAAAGAGCATTTATATGGTATACACAATCCTGTTTTTACAAGGTAAACCAGGTTCGAAACTGCATGCCTTCATGTGTCCTTACTTAATCTACTATATTAATCACCTCTCCAATTTTCTGCATGTTTTGAAGTGAATCACTTAATTCTCTATTTATGGGTTTTTTGCATGATTACTCACTATAGCAAATGCTGTATGATTTCTATTTCTCAAATATTCTTTACATAACAGCAGACATTGTAGTAATTTCCAGAAACTTTTAACAAACCAATTGCCTAAATTTGATCTTAAAAACCAGGTAATTAGGTATTTATCTAGCACAGTGGGAGGTCCTAAATTGATAAACGTATTAAAATACTCTGATAGCAGTTAAAAGTGATAGGATGGGATGCATTCTTACTGCTGAGTTGTTTTATTTTTTAGATGGTGAGGAGAAGAGCTTTTGCTGTGCAAAAGGCAGGTGATCCAGGGTATGCAGAAAACATGAACAGAGAAAATGGGTGTTTCTGCATGGGTAGAACTAGTGTAACATCACAAAACAAGAAGTTCAAGTTATGTTTAAAAAGGAGGAGATCTGGGTTCTTTTCTGTCTCTACAACTTTTGTGCTGTAAAACCGTAGCTAGTTGTGAGACTTTCAGTTTCCACAGGGATAACATAGGATGTCCCACAATGTCAATATTTGGGTTTCCAAAATATCCAAGTTGCTTAAGGAAGGATCTAATTTATGATTGAAATCTATAGCTCACTGTGCCTTAACTTGCAACTTCATGACTGAAAGTATAGGTTGAGTATTGGCAGAGAAGTAAGATATCACCATTCTTTCAGCAATGGGTAAATACCAAGAGAGCTCAAAGTTTGGAATTCTTGCCAGATTTTATGGCTGCATCAGTTGTATATTATTATTTATTAGAACTGTATTTTACAATAATTATTTATTGACCAAATCTTGATTCCACATTTCTTTCTGAAGGACGTATTTATATATAACTATGTTTTTAGTGATATTTATGATGACGATTGTCGTGGTCTGTTCTGCAGCTTAAGGGCACTCCCTAAATTAACCTATAAGGTGTTGAATTCAAAAGTACTCTCCACTGACATATCTAAGGACTCTCAGTTTTAAGGTCTTTCAATATTTTACATAAGAGGAAAATAATTGTTCAGGCCTTAGAAGTCCCTTTCTGATCTTTGATTCTTTAATACGAACGTTAATACTCTTGAGGTTCATAGCATGTTTTCTGTGATATTTCAGTGATTGATGAATAGTTTAATACAGTGTTCCTGAATAAGCTAAACATTACTAACATAAAATAATCTTTTAAACAAAGACCCACTAGTTCAGTCCTGACTTCCTTTTCCTAAATTTTAAGTTACTCAGCATGGGCTTCCATAATAAAATGTAAGGACTCAGTTTGAAGCAATGCTGTCTTCTGATGTGCTGAGATAATTTGAAAAACTGCTAATTATATGAGATACATGCTTTGAATTTCTCAGTCTGGGATTCCCATAGCAATAGAGTCTTGTTTTTCATTTTCATTTCAGCAAACTCTGTGCTTTTATGCTATCCTTGCTTTTTCTCATTTCCTACAAATTATTTTGGGAGATACTTTGAGAGATAGGACTTTGAATAGATCTCTGTACACCTGTACTTTTGCAGGTGTAAAGAATCCCATAGGGGTGTTTTTTGTCCTTTGAAATCAGCTGGATTATTTTGCTGGAAAGAGATGCAAATATCTTTCTTTATAAATATAAGATATGTAAATACAAGTATGAGATCTGTATGAGGCATATTTATATTTGTATAGATATCTCACACAGGTGCTTTTATATACATGTCAAAGATACAAATAACCTCAAATGCAGCCCCCATTTTTGTGAGAGCAGAATTGCAGGCTCAATTAAGTTCTCAAAGGAGAATGGTGTTGAATAGGTAAACCAAGCATTTCTTTCTATCATGAAACAAAGATAACCAGAAAAGTTGGTGGAGGAAACCATGAATCTGTTTCCTTTTGTTTGAAAAATTCTTGATTAAATGGGTAGAAGTTTGAGAAGAGTTTGTGCCAACTGAGCTTGTCTCACCTTAGTTAGACACGGTATTTCTGTTCCATTTGTGGGTAAAAGAAAATTATGGGTTTGTTTTGTGTTTTTTTCTTGTACAGCTCTGTGGAACAGTGGTAACATACTGGAAACATGAAGGGGTAAGTAATAAGCTTTTTAAGTCAATTCTAGGTCTATTCCTACTTTACTGTTTTTAAGAAGGCTGCTCTGCTTTTTGTAACATGAGTGGCGTAAGGTTTAAAAATAAAAACTAAAAAATTATTGAACCATATTGATGTTCATATGAAAATCTATGTCTTCATTCTGCTTAAATTACATTATCATTCTGCCTTCATCAAATTTTCCTGAATTGTTTTTGTGATTATTTCCAGGCTATATAAATGAGGCTCAAGATTCTTCTACGGGAATATATCATTATTCTTCCAAGTGTATTGGCATTTGCATTCATCTTCCAAATCCTGAGCGACTTGTTTTATGTCATCCGTACTGTAAATCCCAAAAGTACTATTGAATGTTATGCCATAAACTACTGTTCAGAATATTTTGTGATCAGGGCACTGCCTCTCCAATACCACTGTTCAAGGCTTGAATTAAAATGTTTTTTGTTTTTTACTTTTTTACACTGGGCTTTCTACCTTACATCACAGTATATAAATTAATTAGTTTAACACCCTTTGCCTAGCAATCCTCTGACAATTGGTCAAATTCGTATCTTAAATTGTTGATTTGTGTTAAATACAGTACATACACGTTTACATAAATACACATTTTGTATACAGAGACTTTTGTATATACATTTTTCTTAAAACTTATAAGTGTTTAGTTAAGATTTTAATATTGTGTAATACTCTTCACAAATGAATTTACCAGCATGATCAGTGTTGCTATTTGGTGCTCTTGAATGACCACTTTGGACTAAATTTGAAGTGTAGTGGGATCCACAGTGTCTCCTTGTGTCTCTGAAAAGTTCAGTTGCAGTTTTGTTTTCTCCCTCTTTTTTTAATTATTTAATATTTAGTCGGTTTTGCAGTATAGACCTAAAAGGGACTTTTTGGAGAAGTTTGTTTTGAAACTCTTTGGGTGGGAGGGTTGGGAGTGTGCGTGATGCGTAATGTAGCGAAAAAGCTAAGCTTTCTAGAGTTCAGTAGTACTCAAAAAGAGCATGAGAGATGTCATATGTTGGTGATTTTTAGAATGCTTTACCTTCTCTGTCCCCCTTTTCCTCATTCACACTCACTTCTTTAATGTCCTTAATAGTATCTCTGCTAAGCTGTGGCTCTTTCACAGGGCAGTGATACTATTTTTGCTAAGTAATTTCAAAATATGGTTTCCAATATTGAAATTCAAATGTGTTTAGCAACTGGAGTTAACGTTTGTACTATGAGAGTTACTGCCTTGAATTTAGGCATACAGTTGCATTGCTGGATTAGTTAACAGCAGAATTCATCAACAAGGCCAAAAATGTCTATGTTATTAGTGTAAAACATTTTGGCAGGCGAAGTAATTGGGTATATTGATATAAAATAGTGTCTCTTCATATATCAGTATTGTTAACTGTGTTTCCAACAAGGTTCATTGGCTTGAAGTAGGGATAATCCTGTAAATCATCATATAATTTTAAAGAAATGCTGAAAAGTGATACCAGTCTTTAATCTGGAATAACCTTAAATTTTTCATTTTTAGGTCATAAATGGAAACATTTCTAATTGACAGTATGTAGCATATGTGTATATGTAATGTTCAGAACTTCAGATTTTTAAAAGTTTCTATTTTTAATTTGAGAAAATGTTCCCAGTTCATTTAAATAAAAAAGAACTTGCTTAACTACCTGCTGTTTGATTCTCAATTGCTTTGTTGTGTAGACCTGTCTCAGAAGAGTTGCACCGAGTTAAAATCTTACAAAAATTATTTTTTTTACCCTAATTAAAAATGTCTGCTATATTTGACTTTACTGATGACTTTAGCTTAAGCAAGATAAGAGACCAAGAACTGGAGCAGGAAGGACTGAAAGAACATTGAGTCTGGGTGAGGGAGCTTCCTTCTTCCACAAAGGATGTGATTTATGCAAAGATGGTAGGATTCGAGCTAATGAGTTGTGGAGGATATCCACACACCCTGCAAGTGCTCAAGGTCTTACCGCTTGCCGCTGTTGTTGTTTCTGTAGTACTGACAGCAGAATTAAATGTTTGGCAGTTCTTCAGCTCCCATAGTTCACTGCTGGCATCCTAGCTTAACTTGTAAAAGGACAATTGTTTTCCACTGATACAGCAGCCCATGAACTGTTTCATCTGAAGCACAGGCAGACAGAGGACACAAATGTCAGATGGGAGTGAGACAAACACTAGGCAGTAACATATTAACTGTAATACATAAATATACTGGAGTTCTCGAGTCCAAGCTTTGGTATTTGTCCTTATCCTTGTAGTCTGATTTGTTTTCATGATTACACTTTATTAAAAACTTTCAGAACAAGAGATCTGAAACTGGTATAAAGTAACTTTTAAGTAGTTTTGAACTCTTTAACAATTATTAGAACAAGAGAGATGAATGCCTTTAATTTCTAATCTCGGAACTGTCAGTGCTGTTGTGCATAACCAAGTGTAAATAATACATTTGCAATAATACATAATACATTGCAATAATACATTGCAATAATACAAGTATTAGGAGGTCTTTGAGTGCTTGCAGTAGGGATTTGAAGTCATTGAAATGAAGTGTGAGGTGGGCAACAAGATTCCTCTGGCTGGATGATGGGTGAGAAGATTCCCCCCAAAACAACAGAAGAGTGAATTGTAAATCTTAAGTAGGCTTGTACCATTGCTGTTTCTCCTAAGACTTGCCTGGAGAGCCACACCGCTGTGCTTTGAAAGAGACAGTCAGGAGGAACAAATGGCAAGAAGCTAGAAATGAGACCTCTACTAAAAACGTTACTAAAATAGCCTTAGACAGGGGATGAAAAGAAAACAACGTTCTTCTCTCCATCAAATGGTATTTAGTCATGGGGAACTTCATGACACATTAACTGGAAGAACAAGGTTCAGGCTACCCAGAATGGCTGTTCCAGAGGGCTCCATCTTCAAGCAGGCAGCTCTCAGACTAGCTGGGGTGCCACAGCAGCTAGGAACTCTATTGTCAAGTATTAGAGAAGCATTTTTTGCAATTTTATTTTTTTGTTCTGCTTCACTGTTTGTGTTAAATGAATGTTTTTGCCTTTTGCACAGAAAAGTACTGTGGCTTGCAGCAGCATGGGAGGGATTTTTCCTCATGACCTCCTGAATGCCAAGGGAGTTAGCATGATTTTCCTTAGCTCTGCTTTTAGTTACTGCAGCAGAAACTGCTAGTACAGGATTCTGCACTAAAACATTTCTGTTCTCTTGCCTTTGTTTTATGGCATTTTTACAGTTCATTTATTATGAACAGGAAAATATCTGTTAAAAAAAAAGTGAAAGGTGATAAAGCGCATAGATATGTCTGACACGCTCTGGGGTCTATTCCCTGCTGCTCAGACCCATGATAAGCTAGTTCTGTTGTCTTGCTCTGTTGGCTGAAAATAACCCATGGTGTGACAATGATGATAAAACTTCCAAATGTTTGGTTCATGTTTAGGCCTGTAATACCTCATTTTGCTAAAGTTTTATTCCTTATCTTGCTTAAATATTGCAAGTCTAAAAATCTGTCATGGCTCAAAGAATGTGCAGTTGATTCTTCCGTGTGTCCCCACTGCATGTCATTTGCTGACAAAATGAAGTACTAAAGTTGCATTCTTACTGTGCAAATCCACAGAAAACGTGTTCCACAAATCAGCCCTTATTAGTAGGACGCATTTATAATCATCCAGATGTAGCTGCATAGATTGCTTTGGCACTTTTATTTTTTTTTTTTTTTACTTCACTATGGTCTTACAAGCTCTGGCATGAAGATAGCTATAAAGCAGCTGGAGAATGGAAAATATCTGTTAAAAATCAAATATGACATGCTCATCCTGAATAGGAATGTACTTCTTAGTTATACAACTATCGTTCTGTATTTAACTGCATTTACAAGATTTGTCTTGTTACCTTCTTGGGAGTTTACAGGTTATTCGACACTCCCTCAGGCTATAAATTACGGGCACATGCCTACTGCAGTGTGATTTATTATTTTTATTAAAAAAAAAAAAATTCCACGTTTCACTGGAAAGAGGCTTCTTTGTGCACCAAGCCCTTAAATTGTGAGCAGGCAGTTATTGCTTTCACTTTTTCAGATCGTGTTGCTCAAGGATCTCAGTCAACTCCTCTCACCATGAAGAGTTTTGCTCTTCTTTTCCTAGTAGTGATCTGTGGCATGGGAGGTTTGGGACAGAAGCTGAAGCCAAAGAAAAGAAGCAATGGTGAAGAAATCAATTTTCGGACTAAAACCAAAGATGTTTGCACGATGAGCATGAGTGGGGACGAGGAGATGAAACTTAGAATTGAATGCAAAAGCCAAGGCATGTCCTACTGGTGTGAATTCACTGGCAAGCCATCAGTCTGTCGTGCTTTCAGAAACAATCCAAAGATTTACTGGAATCAGATCGCCATGGAACTTAGAAAGCTCCTGCACGCTTGCGAATCCTCACAAGTGTTGAAGACCACCATGTGCCAAAAGGCTCCCACGGAGGCTCTCATGAAGCAAATAGCTGCTGGTATGGAGCCAGAAGATCTAGCAAACGAGGACAAATCAGTCCAGAAACCTTCCACTTCTATAAGGGGAGCAGGGAAAAGCTCTGTTAAGAAAATAGGGAAACCTCCAGTACTACCTCTTATAAAACCAACCCAACACGGTCAAGGGTCTGAAAATGAAACGGAAGCAATGAAACTGGCACGGGAACATTGCTGGGAATCCCTGCATGGTTTCTGCTCCTACATTATTGGCATCTTTAGAGGTTAAGGATTTGCTTCAGGTAAAACTCCCATCTTGAAGCACAGCAGAATACACCTAAGAGTAATACAGTTGTAGTTTTGTTTTATTTTGATCTTGGGGGTCTCTCAGGAGTGTGGACAGGGAGGTTCTAGGCTCGCTCACTAAAATCTAATGTGGCAAAGCCTGTACTGTGGCTTCTGAGAGGCTGGACAGCTTAAACTCCCAGTGAGGGCTGCTAGTTCAGGACTCCCTGACAGCCTCCTGTGAGGTCTTTAGTATGTACTGAGATGTTTGTCCTATCTGTTATTAATCCTATGGTATTTCAGTTCTAACTGTTTGAATTGGGCTAGTTTTCCACCTTCTGTCATTCCTTCCCTCTTGTGCTGACTTTTGGATTTAAGCCAGTGAAGTAAGATAAATAACAAATGTCTCAGATTCAATAACAAATGGATTAGCTGGAACAATTTTAAAACTACATTCAGAAATTGAGAGGATAAGGCTTGTTCATCAAAACTGCTAGTTAATAATTAACCATTTTAATTTTAAAAATTGGTTCATGAACAACTTGCAGAAATGAGTACAACCAAACAGACTGTCTTGGTTTGCGGGTCTGTTTCTGTAGAGGTGGTAGAGGACCGCATGCAGGCACTTGTCTGGTAAGTCTCAGGTTTTCAGCCAGGATTTTAAAAGGCAAAGCCCTTGCAGAAGTGATTGGTTTTATACCCACTTCCATTTTGGCTCAGAGAGAAAGCCAGGAGCTGGTGACAAAACCTGGCAAACTTTTGACAGAAATGGGAGTAGATGCAGCATGAGCCAGCAAGTGTTTAGGCTGCTAATGATCTTACTCATGCTTAATACAGCAAAGTAACTAATTTTTTTTCTTTTTTGTTTTGCAGAGCAAAATTTTTACAGCTGAAGAAAGGTCCTTGCTGTAGTTCAATAATTTAGATGTAAGAATTTTGGTTTAAAAATGAATAATCTCTGTAAATCTTGTAGCTGTTTTCTCTTTGCACCCCTAAAATGAAACTTTTTAACAGCCCTGAAAAATGCATGAAACTGGAGTGACTGTACTTAAAGTGTTAGGATGTACTAACTGTTCCTAGGTCTGTTACACACCAAGGTGTACCGCGTTTATGTAGCCAAGGTTCCACTTTAAGAGTGCTGACCTTAAATAGGTTTTTGTGTGTGCTGATTCGCTGCAATTTGTTAGAGGTGAAAGCTGTAAAAGATGCTACAGTTAGTGCAAACAATAAAATAAGATTTTTGAAAACATACTCTGTGCTTTCTTAAAATTTTAAATGATGCTACTTGTATAAAGTCATGGTATTTGATACTTGTTTCTTAAGAGATTGTTGGTAGAATGTGTAAGAGAAGTTACAGGTCTGAGTCATTACTTTTCCACTGTGAACATGTTTTCATTAATATTAATATTTTCAATGTTACTACGCTTATATTACAGTGATAAGTTTCAGCCAGCAGGGAGAAAAAGATTGGAGAAATAAGAGTAATGTAAGAATAGATTTCTAAACATAGCAGATTAGAAGTGTTCATCTGTGATGCATCTGCAGAGTTCAGTGTTGTCAGTATCTGTTAGTGGTAATATTAATGTTTGGGTTCAGTAAATATTCTGAAAGGTAACTCATATCTACGCGCTTGGGCACTTGCATAAATCTCATCAAAACACAAAGCAAGACCTAATAGTCTGTTGTCAGAGATTACAGCACATTTTTATTCAGATTATTTTTTTAACAATGATCCTTTTGTTCCCAAGTGAGCTTCACAGCACAGATATAACTGAAAACAACTTCGTACCACAGAAATTAGTAGTGCTCTATATTTGCTGTTAAACAGTTTCTGGAAGGCGTTGTTACACTTACGTACTTCTCCAGCTTTACTCACAGATTTGTAAATCTCACTTCATAATTCCAGATAGTGACTGTCCAGTCACTAAACTTTGTGCCTTGTACCAAAAAAACTTGAAATAATTTTCTATCCCCAAACCTCTTGAAATATATGGAAAGGAACAGCGAGTAATGAACACGGGATCAGTGCAGAAGGTTGTATGTACAAGGCAGAAATACAGCTTGAATGCTGATAAAATGCAAGCTCAAGCAAGTCTGTATTTTTGTCAGCCATAAATCTAATGTGGTTAATCGTCATTTGTAACTTCACTTACCCTTGCCAGGCTCTTGTGCTGTGAGTAAAAAATGTAGTAGTATACCTATTCACTTATTTCTGTCATAGAAATGAATATAATTGTTTGATTTGCAAACATGCAAAATGCATCAAAGTGGTATTTGGGAACTGTTTGGAAATGCTGAGGGGAGGTTGAGGGTTTTCTTAAGGTGTGTTTTTTAAACATTTTAAAACTCCTCTTTTGTATGATGCAAAATCCACACTGCAGAATGAATATTTTGCAGCAGTATCCACTACAACAGCAACGACCTCAAAAATGAGACAATGTCTTGCATTGAGAGAAGTCTGGGAGAGTCAGTCACCCACCATACTGATAGCAGGAGAAAAGAGGAGGTTTCATCAGTTCACCAAAAGAAATTTTCCTCTTTATGCCCTCTTCTGTGTGTATGCACCGAGCACAGAAGGCAGCAAAGTTGCCTGCCACTTTGTAGAACTCTTGATGATACAGTCTAAAATACATGGCCATCATTGATCCTGCTTAGTAGAGGACAAACGTCACGTACTTGCTAGTGCACTATTTCCTAGGGAACTCGTATCTCGTTTCAGTAGAGCAGAGCTCTGCTGCACAGGGCTCCGTGCTTGGCACTGTGTTGTCTGGAATGACCACCCGAAGCTTCACTGTTGAAGTGGAAACTAGAAATCAAATAGTCTTGCACCAAAGGCCCCTCTTTCATTAAATGCTTTTTGTAAAATATCCAGGATCCAAAATAGATAGTTAAGCACTAAATTTTACAAAAAGGTGAAGATTTTGGTACCAAGGTGATGCATGGCTTGGACTGCATTTCATTAGGCAACACTATGCAGCCTCAGCAAGTCAGTTAACTATAATGATCTTGCTTTCAAAATGTTTAAAAATTGGATGTTAACTGAAATACCCCACCTTAGTGTAACAGCACTGTGATTGTATCAGCTACATTACCATTTAATTGTGTTTAGCATTAGAAACGTACAGTCGTGACAGTTACCTTCTTGGTATGAAAGTGCTATTCATTACTGAAAGGGTGAATTGAGAAGTGTTCGTGGTGAGTTTAATGCAATCTTCAAGTTCCTCATGAATGAATGAAACCTGCTGTTTCATTCATTTTAGGTTAACCTGTTAGTCCCCATATACGTAAGTACCTCAGGAAATCCGCTCAAGTGAGAGGAGATGGAGATGGAATTTGTCTTTATTTTCTTGACAGGAACAGCAGGCAAAAATATTTGCCTGGATTCCTGCAACCAGGGAGACCCCTGATATCCAGGCCTGCTGCTTCTGCTGCTAATTCAATGCGATGTGAGGTAGTCCACCTGCCTCAAGATCCTCACGTTTAGGTTCCCACAGAAGCATCATGACTATTTGCTACTTTGACAAAGTAAGCCTCCAAGAAAAGCAAAATTATGCTTTTGGAGAACCTGTGTGTAAAAGGATGTGTATTTAACACACGTAGTTAAGATCCAAGAAAGACTGGAGCGAGTCGAATGGAGAGTCACCAAGACGGTGGGGACTGGACTTTTCCACGCTCTTGTGACGAAAGGCCAAGGGAACGGGTCTTGTTCAGCCTGGAGAAGGCTTTAAGGGGGACCTAATAGCCACCCCCCAATACATATGAGAAGGCTGTAGAGCTAGGCTCTTCACTGACTTCTGTGATAGGAGGAAAAGAGATCATGGTCACAAATTGGTAGAGGTGAGGTTCTGACTTGGTGTAAGGAAAAACATTCACTGTAAGGATAAACACAGGAGCAGGTTCCCCAGAGCAGCTCTGGAATCTCCATCAGTGGAGCTTTTCAGGACCAACTGGACAAAGTTTAAGCAACATAGCCTGAATTCACTGTGACCCTGCTTTGAGCAGGAGGTTGGACTACAAACCCCAAGGTGCCTTCTGGCCTGAATGATTCTATGATTTACAACAGAAACACAGAAGAAAGCTTAAAAGTTCTGGTTTTTTAATAATGAACATCTCTGTTAGCATTTGTGTCTTCTTGAAGTGCAAAAAATGCTCTTGGATAAGCCAAATGCTCTTTGATAACTATATCAAATCAAACGAGAGAGATGGTTTTCTTAAGTATGTTCTGATGGCAGATCCCATCATTAAGTTGAATGCATCATCTTGGATAACTTGATGTTCAGTACCTCTGTCTTTTGGTACGTATTTTTATTTAGCCTGGTTTTGACAGCAGAGAAAATCAACAAGAAATTCAGGTGTTAAGGAACACCAAACATCAGCTCTGTTTGCCTTAAAATCAAGTATCCGAAACTAAGAAAATCGCCGTTTGCAGTGTGTAGGTTATTTGTGTTAAAGTAGACCAAATCCACACCTCAATAATGATGTTGCTCAGTCTGCCTGTAAATCATCTCAACTATGTAGCAGTGCACTCTGGTGTTTTCTGAGAGAATTGTTTAGGTATGTCGTCTGGTCATTCTTGCATGATTTGCAGTCTTATGTTTTGCATTCTTGATTTTTTCAGTAGGTGTCGTAGTTGATATGGCATGGATTTTAAGGACAGAGATCTTCCACAAAAATAAGAAGACAAAGGAAAAACTAAAATTTCCCAAAGTTGCCCATTGCCATTCCTGCTTCTTTAGGAGCTTTATGGTTGTTGATTGCTTTTTTCTGTTTCTCTTGCTGTTACCTTTCCCAATCTCTGCTTTCTTCTCTGAAGAGAAATCAGATGCAGCAGAGGAGATTTCTTTTGGCGCTCTCTGCTTTTTCCCCTACAAGCAAGAGAATTACTCTCATTGGACTTCACAGATCATTGTACAATGACAACAATTTTGTATATGTGATACATATACAAAAACAGGAATAAGAAAACAAAGCAGAAGAGATGCAGCCTGTACAATGACAAGACATCGGTGTTATCTCATGGACACATCACATCAGACATACTGACAATCTATTTATTTCACTTTCATGTCTTGTATACAAAGTTAACTGTGTAAACATTAGGCAGGAGGCCAGGTGCTGAATCTCCAGAGTAGCTATATTACCGTATGTACAGAGCAAGAAAGAAATGAAGCTGATGTCTGATTTGGAGCGGAAATTCACATTCCCCTCCCGCTCCTCAGCAGGTTATAAAACTGTTTGCATAACCAGCTGCTCGCCATAGGCATCCAGCCCGTGGTACGCTCCCACTGCCTCCAGGCTTACAATGGTTGTAGTCAGGAGGGGAAACAGAGGTGTCCTTTTAGGTCTGCTGGCTGCAGATGTAAAAAACTGCATTACTCTGTCGCTACCGCCCGTAAAGATTAATGTGCAAATGGTGAAATTGGTTGCCCCTTTATTTGTCTTACCAGCATAATGTGGCCTGTGAGGGGGCCCTCCCCACAAATGCAGCTGTAATAAAATTAAGAATTTGCCTAGGAACTGAAGAGGGC
Source organism: Mycteria americana (assembly GCF_035582795.1). Taxonomy (NCBI): domain Eukaryota; kingdom Metazoa; phylum Chordata; class Aves; order Ciconiiformes; family Ciconiidae; genus Mycteria; species Mycteria americana. Next base: position 17,883,081 of record NC_134368.1, on the reverse strand, counting down.
CAGAAACTTCCTGCCAAAGGAAATGGTGAGCAAAATTCAGGCTCTGAACTCTGACAGAGGGGCCTCGCCGTTTCTTCTGCCAAAACAGGCCGGCAGGCAAGAGTGCTGCCCACCGTTCTCCCCTCTCGCCCCCCCTTCAAAACAGGCGCAGGCCACAGGGCTGCTGTCACCGAGGTAGTGAGATGATGCCCCATCTTCTACACTCCAGAAATTTAACTTGGGAATCCACAACTTGGTGTTTGCAGCTAGGGAAGGTTATCTAATGCCCTCGCGATCGTGCAGGAGACCTGGTCAGCGTGGGAAGGTAACAGGAGGGAAGTGTGGAGTAGGGTTTCCACATCTGTGTGCAGAAAACATTACCCGAGGCTGTCATGCCTCTTTGGTGCCTCAGATGGCACAAGTGAAGCTGAAGCTCAAGTGTTTGAGCAGCACCTGTTTTTGCGTGGGGAAGAAGTTGCATGGCCTCCATGAGGGTCGTCATCTGAGCGAGCCACCCACGGCCCAGGTGCGAGCAGGCTGTGCAGGCCCTGGGGGACTGCATGTTGTTGCGCTGTGGGGCCGTGTTGCGGTGTTGGGGCTGGGTTGTGGCTCTGGGGCCCTGAGCGGTGCTGAGGAGGGTGGTTTGCTTGCAGATGTCGGCATTTTGGCAGTTCTGCAGGGTCCGGCTGGGAGCAGCAGTGCTCGGGGAGGTGCGACTGGCAGGACCCTGCCGGGGGCTGGAGGCCAGTGCGGGAGAGACACCACTTTCAAGTTGTGTTGGTGAACTTGGGCCATGGGGTGATGGGTTTGCCTCAAGGGTGGATGCCGGAGTAGGTTGTGGAGACGTGGTTCATCAGGACAAGATCTCCATCTTTCCCCAAGACCTGCCTCAAATACTGCTGTCCCCCATGACTCACCCCGTGCCACTTTCTCTCATCAGAAAGATGTTCCGAGACTTCTTGTTAAAACCTGCCCATAGAAATCCACATTGCGTCTGCCAGGAAGGTAAGCTGTGCCAGGATGACAGGACATATTTTTCACATATACCAGACAAGAAGAGGTAAGAGCCATTGAGTAGCACCAACAAGGAACATCATCTGTAGCCATCTGCTTCCCCTGCCTTCTCGGGCCTGAATTCTTTTACATAGTTGGAATCAATTCAATAGCCTTTGATTTTGCTTCATGCTGATCACATGGCATCTGGACATCTTCTTGGCTCAGGGTGAGTCAACAACTGAAAGAAATCAGAAACACTGGTTTCCTTCAGTTTAGGGAACTATAAAACTTTTTATAGAACACTTCATATTTCACCTCAGCAGCAGCAATGTCCTTTGGCAGGAATGTACTGCATTTGAAGTGCAATAGATCAATCAGTGATTTGATGGAATGGGCAAACTTTTTTTTTCTTCCTCACTATTACTCATTCATTTCGTGGGGGATTGTGTCACAACTGTTTCTGGCTTGGAAAGACCCCAGGATCCAAAATTAAAGATTACCTTAAATGCTTACCACCAGACAAATTATTCTTCTGGGTATATCACGGCCCTTTTTAAACGTCTAGTTGAATAGCAAAGAACAGTATATGACTACTTTGCAGCTTCAGCCTAATTTACATGAGCAAAGAAAATATACTGTCAAGGACTAGAAAGCAGTGTAGAAAACTGACTGCCTTCAGCATCTGTGAGAAGAAAGACACGTTGTAAATGTCTGAGAGGAAGAAATCCATCTGAAAAGGAAATCCTCAGGTAATTAATTCTCCATGTCATCATCATGACTCTGTTTTCTCCTGCATTATCTAAAAGTTCTTCAAAACAAAAGTAACTGTTGCTATTTAAAGACACATATAACAATTTAATTGGTAGTGTGCTTTCTACAGCGGCTTTGTGTAAGTGCATCACTTGTCAGCCTGTAGACCTGGAAAGGAAAACTGAATACAACAGAATACTGAACTCAGCTAGAAGTTAGTTTCTCAGTTGTAGAAATTGTTTAAAATTGTAATACATTTTATTTCCACGTTGCCTTCTCTTTGTACATTTCAGGATGTTTACAAAACAAGAAATATAAAGCTAACTTTCTTGCATCTCTCTGACATAGACAAGTGTCGTTATCCACCTTTAAAAGGTTAGGAAAGAGAGACATGTAAGGGGGCCTCTGAGAGCAGATGTTTCGACAGAAGCTAGTATGTTAAACAGTACTAGGTGTGCATTTAAGCAGAAACAACAATTTAACACACATTTTTGTAATTCTACTAGATGAGTACACACATGGGAACAAAGTCTCTCTCTCACACGCCTCAGCTTTGGATCTGGAACATGCAGTGAGGGCTCTCAAACAGAGCCAGCCCGTTACACAGTTTTACTGTGCCTGTAATCAGTAGGTTATGCGTGTAGATCCAATAATGAAATTCTGCACCGCAAACTCTATCTCTTTCTCAGGTCTTGCTGCTTACAATTTTATCCGCTTGCATATCTGTTTGTCCACATCTCATTAGTTCTTCCAACCATAAATCTGTCACGCTGCAAAGTGCAGATTAATATATATAGGGTGCCTGGTGAATACAGACCAGCCTATGTGTGCCAGCACGCAGTTTAATGTAAATCTCCCATCTGAATGCAACAGTGTTTCTGTGGGCTAGTTATGTTTATACATAATTAAAACCATTACTCTTTGGTTCTTTCCGTTCATTACCTTAAATATAGTGATTCCGAGAAGGAAGAAAGAGCTGATAAGGAGAGGAACAAAAATAATATTTAAAACCTAGTCTGTGTTTTTATAGTAAAAAAACCTTTGTACAAATCGTAAGCAACTGGTCTGGGGTAGCTGGAGGAACAGAGTACGTATTGATGGGTTAACAGGAAAGGGCCCTTGAGAATGCCAAGATTTCAATGATTATTCCAAAACTAAAATTTACAAGTGTCTACATGGCGAGAAGACAGCAATGAAGAAGGTTGCTTTTGTCCTTTATAGTAATTCTATTTTATGCCATCCTTAAAATAAATTACGGTATGAGATCACTTCATAAATTTTGTTTTGTCTTCAAAAATCTCTTTTTGTTCTTTCAGAGCAGAAACTGTCTAAATGTTATTATTTTTCTTCTTGATTTCAACCTAATGCGGGAGTGAAAGAAGCCTGTCTGGTGCACCCCATCTCACTCCCTCCCATAGCGGTGGGGCAGCCATCAAGCCCTTTTGTGCTGTAGACCATAGTCACGCAGAACGCTTCAGTCAGCAGCTTATTCTAGTTCAGAGCAGCTCTGGGCTTTTAGTCGGGCTGAAGCGAGGAAGGACTAAGGTTTCTTTGCTGAGCTCAACTATACTTCAAAAAGCTATAAAATACTGTTCTCAAAAGCAATTGGCTAGCTCCGTTTATTTTAAGATCTGAGGTCAAAACCTGACCAGAGCTAACAGAAAGAATCCCACAACTGTCGCTAACTATTCTGAGGCCTGGCTTAAGGAAACACTTTATAAAAGCATCAGGAAAGACTGCTTTACCATGTCTGAGATGCACTCTTGTACTAATCAATAGCGGATGTGAGTTCAGACCATTGGACATTTATTAAAAGGGTGGTTTGCAGGCCAAATCTAGCAGCACCTGAAGTCTCTCTTCTTTCCATATTTTCTTCCATTTCCTATTCAACCTCAAACCCTCAATCAAAAGTGTCAAAAGATAACTTTTTGTAAGTTACAGGCATACGTCAGATATCCTTGTGATGACCGAAAGCTATGTGAACCATCTTTGAGAACACTGGCCGTTTCCAGTTCAGCTGTGAGAACGGGCAGGGGAGATACAGTCTCTCCTTATACCACTTTTGTTCTTCTGGAGGGGTGCGAGGGGATGGAGGCTGCCAGCGCCTACTCTCCAAAATTCCTGCGGAGTGTCAGGTGGTTCTCTTTTCTTATCTTTTCAGTTTGCCCCAAGCCTAATGCTTATTAGTGTTTAATGAAGTCATTTAGACTGTGTCGTCATCAACACGCAGATAATATTCACTATCTATTAAATAATTGTTTTAAATATTGCGTTAAATAATCTAGGACTCAGTTTCTGAAGGCTGTGAACAGGCAGTGTGGGAAGTGGTTATGGGAAGGCTGTTCTTTACTAGATACAGCCTTCAGCCCTGTTCCCAACCAGCAGGTTAGTTAACCAGGATTTAGGTCCTCTTTACCAACATACAGGAGAAAAATCCCCAAATTCCCTGATGGCATGAAGTAGGACACAGATGTGAGATTCCTATGCAGGTACACGGGAACAAATAGAATTAAACATGAGTAAAAGGTTAGTTTGTGTAGTTTATGTGATAACAGAGGAAAAAGGGTAATTTAAACTAGAATTGGAATTGTGACATTGCAGCATTAGCAGGGGCATTCTGATGGACGGAATTACTGCACTGCTTTTCACCCGTTTTCAGAAAATGGGTTTCTGGCTGAACAGGGTTGAATACCTCTAAAAAATGTCCTAAATATTTAGAATGCTGCTAGTTGTCTGCAAACCCATTAAAAAAGTATTAATAGCTAGTGTTTAGAATTATTAATTTCTTGTTTGGTAATGATCTCCACATGGAGGAGCTGTAGAGTTAGAAATGATCCAAGAAAAAACACTTAAGTTTTGAAAGAACAATATAGTCAGAGACATCATACCTTCTCTTAGTTAACTGAGCAAACCCCAAATCTATCATAAATGCTGAGGCATGTGTGTCCTTTCAGCTTTTGCTAACCGTAACAAGTTGCACTAGAACTTGGAAAGATGGGTCAAGAAACCTTTTTCTTTGTTAATGGCTTCTATTCACTATATACCCAAACATGCTGATCTCAGTAAAGTGAAAATGGCAAAGAAATAAGATTTGTCCGTTCCCTTTGTCCTTTCTCTGTGCCTTCAGAGACTTATGTCAGATGTTAAAATGGTGAGAGCTACCAGCCCACACGGTAGCTGTGAAACGTAGAGCTTTATAGTCATTCTTCCGACTTGCTGACCTTTCAGGAGGACTTTTCAGAGCCCCTTCCAGATGTGAGCTCTTGAGCCTTACAGCCCAAGTGCATTTAAAGGATGCTTATACTATGTTTCAAGGATAACACAAAGATTATGGAAGATGAACTTTATGTCTAATCCTGTCAGTCCATAGGTCAGGCTGTGGTGGCTGACATGACTTGTGAAAGCATAGCTTGTGTTAGCCCAAGATCACTTTTTCCATGTAGCTGAAATAGTTTCTTCAAATGTAGTAATCTAAATCAGCAAAGGAGTTGTCACAACTGTGACTGTACCTTCTTGTTGTCTTTGCTGTGATAACTGTCATGGTTTAGAAGCATGGAGCCAAGGCGGTATCAGTGTAACTTGACATCAGTATTTTTAGCGAAGGGGAAGTTCTGCACATGGACTGAACTCCCTCTTGGTTTCTTTCCAACTAGAATCCACTGAAATAAAAATTTCTGTTAGTTATTTGCAGGACTGAAATCTCTGTGGCGTGTTGACCCCAGCCACTCACTCCTCCTCCCCATTGGGATGGAGGAGAGAATCGGAAGAGCAAAAGAGAGAAAAGAATGTGGGTCAAGATAAAGACAGCTGAATAAGTGAAGGGAAGAGGGGAAAAAAACCACCAAGTGATGCAAAGACATTCACTCTATATCTCTCACAAGCAGGCTGATGCCCAGCCACTCTCCAAGCCACTCTCTAGCTATTCTAGAAAGGCTACACCTAGTTTTATTGCTGCACGCAACATCATATGGTATGGAATATCCCTTAGGTCCCTTTGGTCAGCTGGGTTCAGCTGTCCTGGCTGTGTCCTCTCCCAATCTCTCGCCCAACCCCAGCCTACTTGCTGGAGAGGGGGCAGAGTGAGAAACAGAGAAGGCCTTGATGCTGCTTAGCGATAGCTAAAACATCAGTGTGTCATTAGCACTATTCTAGTCACAAATTTAAAACACAGCACCATATGGGCTGCTATAAAAAATTAATTCCATCCCAGCCAGACCCAGCAGTCTCCTACACTATAAAGTCCCTGGTTTTCCATTCCTGGTTCCTGGTTTCCTTCTCCTGGAACAATATCTTGGTTCCTGTTTCCATTTTCTCCACTATATTTAAAATGTGTACTTGAAATGAATGTTTATTCCATAGCAAGTGCTAGAAACATCTTGCTGTGCTTGGAACCAGTGCTAAAACCCACAAAATTACCAGGCACTGATAAACTCGTAAGAGTTTACGCAATATACTGTCTTAGTCAGAGTAGATCAATCTATTCTTCTCTCTCCACTCTTATATGCACCCCTTATTTCAACAAATATACAAATAAAACCATTAATATTAATGAATTATAAAGGAAGGGAGAAAACTATTCAATGCTTATTATATTATATTATTATATATACATCTGTGTATATATGCGCATGTATATTTATTGGTACAGCTTAATTTATTTACACAACAGCTTTAAGCTTTATGGAAAGGATCCTGAGAACAGACAGAGATCAGAACTATCACTGATACCAAAAACAGACTTTTGAAAGTCCATCTATTCTGATCAGGACTGCATTAGAGAAAAACTAGAAAGGAAATCTAAGCTGCATTGATTTCTTAAAGTAAAAGGCAGAAAAAATAATTGCTGCATCTTCCCTGAAAAAAATACTGTTGATTATATCAGTTCAGATCAGATGTGGTTTACAGAAGCCCAGACACAAGCTCAAAAAAAGTGGTCAGCAGCTAGGAAAGAATGTCTTTCTAATATACCACATCTTGGCCCATACATACTCTGTCTTCAACTCCATTCATGGTTATCCTGTATCACTCTGCAACCACAGCAAGGTGTGGAAGAATTTTACCACTGATCTGGTCAATATTTGAAATGTTCCAAACCACACTATAACCCTCAGCTGATCTTGGTTCCCTTCAGCTATGCAGGATCAATTAGTGTTTTTGCTGCTTGTAAAGGAACGAATTCAGTGGAGACCGTTGTGTATACATCAGAAAAAAAGTAAAACAATGCCTAAGTCATTTCAAATTCCCACTAAGAAAAAAAAAATCTTACCTTTATGAGAAGGTGGATTAGAACTAGACGAGGGCTGAATCTCATTTCTTACCCTCGTCTGCCTCTAGTAACTTCACCAGTATTGCCTTAATGCAAAGGCTTTTTTCAGCTATTCATCTGAGTAAGCATATGGGGAATATTTTACTGCAGTGCTTTAATGAGAGATAAGGCATTCGTGACAGCTGAAAGAATTTTTTGGTTGGAAAATTAAGCTTACTGCTTATGGTAAACAGTGCTGCTCATAAGATAGTCCCTTGTGTTCTAGAGATATGTGTCTGATGATTTCATGTAACGTGTCAAATTCTTCCTTCTCATAGATATGCATGACTTGCCATTACCCTGAGTAGACTTCAGTCTAATGGCAGGCAGTAATTTACAATGGCATCTTTTTATTATTTTACTCATTGTATCTTTCTGTAAGAGAGCGATCCTTTGTCTGATTGTATTTCTGAAGCTGTTCTGGTCAGACAGACAGGCTCTTGCATTGCTCTAAGCTATAAAAATCTTAGCAGGCTAAATAGTTCAGGTGGCAATTAGTCAATAGCTGTTTCCCCTGGCTGCCAAAACAACTTGAGCATGTCCTGGAATCTATGCTAATAAATCAAGCAGCCAGCCTGCTCAAATAAAAGCACAGGACAATGAAATGATTGTGCTTGGAGAGTCTTTAGCTGTGATTGAGATGACAGAGAAGTGATAACTTCCATTAGAACCAAAATTAAATGAAAATATGTAAAATTCAGATTTTGAGGTTAAGTTCCTCCTAATATTGGAAAAATCAGTATGAAATACATTTCAGTATAGTATCCTTCTATTTTACATTATTTTTCTTCCAAGTTTTTTTTCTTTGTAAAATATAGCCTTTGAATTCTGTGAAAGCTAAATTCTAAAGAAGAGGAAAAACCAGATTTTTTGTATCTATCTAATCCCATCTCTTCTTTGGTGACCCTGTAGCATTATCAGATGCTAATATGCAGGGACCAAAATCTTGGGATCTGCTTAGATTGGGATATGTTTTCCACTAACTCTTGTATGGTAACAATCATTTTTATCATGGTAGCAGCTTTAACATCCTGTATAGAGAGGGTAATCATATTTACTTAGCAATGGCAATTATTTATACTTCCTTGCCTTTGAATTGTTTCAGAGTCAAGGCAAACTTTCTTTAATGTTGGTTCAACATACTTTCACAATAAAATTAAGGGAGAAGAGGCATCTAAAATTTTCCTATCCTTGTTTGAATTTGGAAAGCCTCCTCCTGCCAAGGCGAAACACTCTGTCAACTCCATTTGGCATCAAAGTTTTCTGTCTCCTGTATAGATGTGGTCCCCAGAATTTTACTCTGTATTATCTAATGAAACAAGAGGGATTTCCTCATCATTTCAGAAACACGTTCCTAATGGTTATGCTCCATCACTGGCTTGGATCTCCTTGGTTAATTAAAACCACTTATATTTTTCTGAAAACACCACTGTCCTTGCCTACCAAGATAAAGCAATACTCTGCAGGTCTGAAAACAAACTCTCCCTTTTCTGAGTGCATGTGAGAGTGTGTTGATAAGCAGCTAGGTAATAGATGAACAACTGCTGACTGCCAGGTATGAGCTGGGAGCCAAGAGGGTTCAAGCTCTGCTGAAGAGAAACTACACCTTGGCAGTAATGAATTTCAGGATTTTTTAATCAAAATGTTGCCAACACAATGCAGCAAGTAAATGAAGAATAACGCTGCAAGAACTACTGAATTCATAGATGAGGAAGGTAATCAGCAATACTAGGGCTACAAATGATGGATAAAATGATTTAGCTGTTGGATTCACTCACAGATAAGCACTGTATGAATGAGCAGTGTTCACTTAATTTACTTGTCTGAGCATCTGCAAATGGGAACCTCAGCATGAACTGGAGTTTGCTGTAAAAGAACCTTACCATTTAGTCTTGTAAGATGCTCTTCTTTTTATTACCTTATAATTAATATACAGCAGTCATACAGTTTCTGTTGTTCTGTGATTAACTTAAAGTTAACACTTGTTTGAATTAGGTAGTTTTTGTTTCTTTCTTATTTGGGTCTCACGATCGCAGTTTTCACGTGGATGCTGTTCTGCCAAATTCACTTGCCAGTTTTGGCCGGCTTGTGAAATAATTGGACACTGTTAAAGACTCAATGAAGAGAGAATCTGGTGCCTTTTTTCATACTTATTTAACTAATATTAATTTAACTCCAGGTCAGAAGTAACTGAAAATTATTGTTAACTGATGAGTTTTCTTCAACCTTCTTACAAATAGTTATGCCTCCGTGTAAAATAGTTAGTAAACCGATCTCAGAGCACTGAAACCATCACCACGTTTTAAATTAACTAGCTTCTTCCAGAGAAATGCCAGTAGGCTGTGGAATATTCTTCTGAAGTGTTGGGCACAGGCGGTGAGATACAGAAAAGCTGGCGTTGGTGCCACTGCCCATGAGACAACTTTTTTGTTGCTGTGTAAGAGGGCTTCAGCATTTAGGGCTGTCGGCTTACTGTCTGTTGTAGACACTAGACTCACAGAATTGAAAAGGAAATAAAGTTAGGAGTTCCTTGCCTGAAGCTTGTTTGCCTAGGGATGGAAGTGAGGTGCCAGAGAACAACCCACCGCCACAGTAAAAAGGGTATTGCGCTTGGAGGTAGGGGTATGACTGCCACATTTGTTAACGTACTTAGTCTTTCAACAGGTATTTTCAGCAAAATGGTGTACACCTACAGCCTGTACATGATTATATTTTGTTAGTAAGCAGTACATGAACGGGCTAGTCTGTGTTAATTATAGTAAGAACTGCATATTAAAAATGTGTGTACCTGTACACTGAAAATGTCTGATTTACATACATTGATGGTATTCATTTACTTGCAGGGAACACCTGGAATGCTAGTCACATTAAAAACAAACACCACCACCACCACCACCCCCCCGCCCCTGAAGGTAACTGCAGCTTAACATCATCCATTTAGTCAGGCTGGTAATTTTTAAAGGAACTCTAGATGTAGAGTGCTTAATGTCATTCTTTCTTCAGGTCTTGCAGCAAATAGATATTCACTTCTAGTGTATATGTAAAAGTAGCAAGTGAGATATATAATACTCATGCCTGATCCCGTTCTCTTAACAAGGTTTGCAAACTTACTCTGGAGAACCGCTGTGAGGTATGTTGTGCCAGGTGACACAGTTTTCAAGGAAGCCTGTGTGCAAACTGTTTAAGCTAAAAGGAAAATTGTGACAGAGGGACTGACTCTACACATGCCCCTGGAGTCCCATTAAAATCAAGTCCTCCTTTTGTATCCTTGGAACATTACCTGATGCAGTGAGTCACTCTCCATCATCAGGATTGCTTGAATGCTGCCGAACGATACTCACAGACATTAGTTTGAAATGTAAGCAGCTGTTCACTTCACTGATGCTGGATCTATTTTAATTCACTCTGCCTGAGCATTTGCACGGAGAACAACATCCTGATGCCTACACGTGTGACTGACAAATAGCTGATATTCTTATATGGAGCCATTCTTATGACCACCTAAATTTGTAGGTCGTCAAGGGAAGTAATTTTTCATTTACTACTTGTAAATGAAATTAACTTTTTACTGTTTGTATATAAAATTAACTTTCTATTGTATGGGGAAAAAAGTTGTAAATGAACAGGAGCCTCACCATGTCACGTAGATGACACCACAAGCAAATTACTGTTTGCAAATAATGCACCGATGTATAATTTCCTATATAAAAATACATGTATTTGTGGATAATATAAAAGCAGCAATATGGACTAACTTAGAAAATACTGCACTTCTTCCACGTCAATGAATCATAGTTAGGAATAAAGACAAAACCTCTTCCTCTCTTTGCTTGAACAGCAGAAAGACACCAGCTAGATTTAATTATAACAGTTCTAATGAAAATTTTAAAATGCTGATTAACTGTCCCAAGTTTCAGTCAAAAGGCAGCAGGAACACATCTGGATTAAGATTTTCTATCCAGAACTCACACTGGGATTTGGGCATCCATGTTTGTAATTCTCAACAATTACTTTTATTTGCTAGTGTTGCCAAATATTTTCTGTGCCTTTCTATTTTAATAACTAAACAGCTCCCCATAAATTTGATCTTGCCAAATTAGCTGTTCAGGTTTGCTATATGTTGTATGGATCAAATTGTCTTTCGATTACTAGTCTGAACTGTTTGTTCTGCAGCAAAACTGTGCCTGCAGTTTACAAGCAGTGTTTCAGCTCAGCAAAGGGCAAGACTAAGGTATATTTGAAAATGTGCATGACAGAAAGAAAAAAAAATACTTTATTGGAAATATTTCTTGGTGCTAATTAAGCACCTAAGAAATGGAGGTCCTACTTTAATTTTGTGTACTTTCTTTTCAAGATGAAAGTTGAAGAACACAAATGTTCTGATCACCTGGAGACAGTGATGAGGCAGCTCCCAGCAGGATCATTGGGGTACAGTATGAATATGCACTATATGCCCAGGTAGGTAAAAGGCATCCATAAAACGTCAGTTCATGTCTAATGAAAACAAAACAAAACGAAAAGATATTCTGGGGGCATAGCAATAAAACTGCAGGGTATCCAGGCCAGCCTCCATAGACTGAGACTGTGTTTTGGTTTACCAGGATTTTGAAATCATCTAGGCAGGTTAGGCAAGAGGTCCAGCTGGGTCAAGATGGATCATTTCAGAGATGTAATCACCCATATCAACTTGACTGCAGAATTCGCCACAGAAGTTTCTACATGCTAAAGATGGGAAGAGCTAACACGTGTCCAGTCTGCCAGGACCTCAGGCAGGAAATATCAAAGCAGCAGAATGGAAAATCTCTTGCGCAGCCTTTTCTTTCCCTGTCTCTCCCATTATTTATCAAGTTGGAAGGCTATGCTGATATGTCCCATCGACAATGGAGCAGCTGAACTGAGACTGACATTGAAACCTAATTTGCTAGGCAAAGCTGTCAAAATAGGCAATTTTGGAAGTGATGAATGGTGGAGGGTTTAAGTATTTTTCAATACATTGTGATTAGTTTCACCAGTAAATGGTGTTTTGTAAACACCAACAAAAAAATCGTTGCAACATCATCTACAAGAATAAGTATTATATTCCCTTTCTAGGTAAAGAACATCTGGCACCTCCTAGTGAGTATCTCTGTGGCAGAGCTGGGACAGGAACGTGTAGTTCCTTACTGTAAACCTTGTGCTTGGTCCCGTTGCCCGTGGCTCCCTACGTACTTCTTTGTAACCTTCCTCTCTTCCCTATTTGTAGTTTTTCAGCCACAGTGGTGGGGTGTGTGTTGGTGGTTTGGTGGCAGGGGTTTTTTTGGTGATATGCCTGAACCAACCCCCTAAATCTGTTACACAAAAATCAATTTATACTATGCTTACACAAGGCAATGAGGCATGATAACGACATACCTGAGAATTGGTGCCAGAACCTGAGGTAGTGTAGCCACTTTGGCTTGATGCTGTTCCCAAAGTAATTAGCCCTGATGAGAGGCTCATTAGCTAGGGCACATAGCCACACTAATGCAGCTGCACAATTTTGAGGATCCACGCTAAATAGAATCATAGATTCATTTAGGTTGGAAAAGACCTTTAAGTTCATCAAGTCCCACTGTAAACCTGATACTAATACCTAATACCATAAACCTAAATACTCCAGATGATACTGTGGATACTATGTGGTGTTAGTTTAGGATTCCTGAGCAAGATAGTCCCTCCCTTACTTATCTCTTGCCTTCTCCTCATTCTCTGATTCCCCATCCAACCTGAGACACTGTTAAATGTTTTCTGATCCATGAGTCATCCCTACCCCTAGTCACTAGCCCTTGCCAGTGCTAACCACAAATCTTTCACATTTAGTGGACCGTTGTGAATAGTTTCATACTAACTTATGCCAATCAAAGGTGCACAAGAGAGATTTAATGGCTGAACTCGATCAGAAAGCATCAAAGGTAGTGAACATACATACATAGATTAGGAGATCGTCCCAGCACACAGATCAGATCCTTAGTATTTCAAGTAAATGAATCCCACTGCCCACATTTCTGTCCTGCACTCATTGCAGAATTACACTTTTTCTTCCCTTTTTGGCTTCTGATTTTTTTACAGAAAGTTAACAGTCTCCTCATCACCAAACCAGTCCAGACAATGCCTTGCCTATAGCTTTGTCCCTTTGTTTCATTCCATTTATATCTAATGGGAAAGAGTCAAAGAGGAAGACCTGCCTATATCTTATACCAATTTCTACTTTTATCTCTTCTTGCGTCCTACCTTTTATTCTTGTATTTCCCAAGCACATACTACAAAAGTCCCACTTACTTTTCTCCAGTAAAACCACCTGAAACAACTGAGCTACAAAGGCACTAGCTGCTCTACCCATTCTTTAAGGGACGCCTATTCCCAACTCTGAATGCAATTTTATATTTGTCTAATGCTTGTTCTTTCACTGTCATCATCTTTTTCAGATTAATATGCATTAGACATGGTCCCATAATGAAATCTCATGATGTAGCCCACTTCTTTACATACACAAAAGCTGGCAGAGAGGTAGGAGCATAGATCAGTGCTGTGCAATTGATCCCCACTGTTAGACCCCATACAGTCATTAATTCTGAGGGAGCTTGTATTTCTTTCTGAACTTTGTGCTTATGACCATCTTGCCATAATGAATGCTGTCGTTAATGCAGAATAATTACTTATTTTGATTTTTAAATGTTCTCCAATACGTTTTTGGGACAGCAGGTAACGAAATGCTCGAAAGGTAACTTTGAAATGCTTTGTGGAATGTTTTTGATTTCACAAAGAATCACTGAACACGACCCAAATTTTGCTGAACACAATGGTAGTGCAACTTGTTCAGGGCATTGCAGGATACATCCCTCAATGGCTGGGAAAAGCTCTTTTGGAGAAGCTCATGACCTAATAAAGTTCTTATCATTGTTCATGAACAGGGAAGGACTTGGCTAAAGTAACGTCTAATTTGCACAAACACACCTTGTCACCCCACCATAGCTGGTGGGTTTTTTTGGGTTTGGTTTTTTTTTTTTTTTTTTGTGCTAAGGATGAGAACTGGCACTTTTCCAAGGAGGTGTGTCAGAGGTAAACGAACATGGCACTGAAGTACCCTATTGTGTTGTAATAGTCTTGCTGGAGACTTGAAGGTGTGTCTCTGCCTTTATAAATACCACGCTGCCTTTACAACTAGCTCTGATTCTTTTGAAAGAGACGAGTTGCATCAGGAGTTGCGTTTGGGTATCTCTAAGCCCTGTGCAAGGTATGTCTTTTAGTTATCTTACTTTTGCACTGTTCCACTTGCAACAGAAGGTTGCTGTCACATCGTTCATTTTAATGTTATTAGTTGCTGTATTTGCAACAGAACTGTAAATAGTACATGATGTTCTCTAAAGAGGGTTTTATGGAGTGAAAATCTTTGTGTATAGCATAAGGCGTGAAGCAAGTCAAGTAAGAACTATGCAAAAGTAGGACCTGCTCACCTCTGCTGCTACCTATGTATTCTAAATTTATGTAAGGAAAGATATTTGCAGATAGTTGAATGTTGAAATAGGTTCCTTATTAGCATGCCTACACATGAAATTCTGCTTTCTAACACGGAAACTTGGCTACAGAAATGGCTATGATGGAAACATCTGAAAAATACATTTAGGGATTTAATCTACTAAATGCCAGATTTAAACCCTCTACTATTATAGTATGCTCTGGTCCTGAAAGCTGCTTCATAAAGAGAAACACCTACAGAAATAAATGCACTCTGTGCAGATGCAGGGATCAGCTTGACAATAATTTGCTAACTAGCTACATTTCAAAACTGAAGTTGCATATTTGTCCCTCAAATTTGGTAGCTTTAGACACAGCCCAGTACACTGCAGGTGTCTTCAAAAGCAAAAAGATAGTTCTGTTTATTTAGCAGCCAAGGCAGCAAAGAATGCAGCAATAGTTACTTTTTGGTGTCTGGAAAGACTACTATAATTTTTTTTTTCAACAGAAAACTGAAATACTGGCATAACCAGTGAATTAAGATGATTTTCAGGATGCCTAAGAAATAATTTTGCTCAACTTGAACCAAATGGTTTCCTTTCTGTCTGGCATATTTTTGAAGAATAGCCAGAGGTTGGAGTCAAAATCGCTTATGTGCCATTTACAAAAATGGGAGATCGTGGGAACAACAACCGCTTCATATGTTATAACTTAACATATCCATCTGAGATTGACAAATCCCAGGTTCAAATTCCTTCTCTGACTGCAGAAAAGATTTTAATTAAGGTACCTCAGTCACTGGGCAGTAGCACGTCCTGGGAGTGACTCTCTTCTGTTCCACATTGCATAGATAATTAAGTAATTGGATCAGAAGGACTTACTCCATAGCCATCTACAGTTCTGAAGGATAATATATAATGGTTCTAGAAACCAGGTAATATTTACACAAAGAACAGAGGATTTTGCCAGTAACATCATTTTAATAGGTATCAAAGAGCAGTGCAATACTGTGTCTGAAATACTGCAACTGTCAAGTGGAGTCCAGCATTAAGTGAAAATATTTTTATATTTTCGTTTGTTTGTTTTGAAGGCAGATAACAAGCAAAACGGAGATCATGAGGATCAAAAGCTTTGGACTTCTTTGTGTGTTGATCCTGGTCTCCCAGATGCTACTAGCCACCTGTGAAAGACAGAAGGAAAGAAAAAAGGGAAGACAAGGCATAGGAGACAGTGGAAAAAATCAAACTGAATCTAACCAAGAAAATGAAAAAGGGCGGAAGTCAAAAGGAGGAAAAGCATCTCCTAAAGGCAAGTTTAAAACCAAAGAAAATGCTGAGTGCACCTGGGCAGTGACTGACATGAATGCTGCTACTGTGCACGTAGAGTGCAAGCATGGTGACAGCGAGTTCTGGTGCGAATTCTCTGGCAACCCTTCCACCTGTCCACAGTACGCAGCAAACCAGAAATCCTACTGGAAACAAGTCTCCCAATCCCTAAAGAAGCAAAAGCAGATCTGTCAAGATGCCAAAAGTGTCCTAAAATCTAAAGTATGTAGGAAAGGCCCACGAAGCGCTAATCTCAAGTTGACCCGCTCAAGCCTACTAACATCAGTGGGTCCTGCGAAAGGGAACACAATTCATCATGCAAAAGAAGTTGTTCAGACTCCAGCAGCTGCCTCTGTGACTGAAAAAAAGCTAGAAAACAGTCCTCAAGACTGTGTTGAAGACATAGATTATATTGATCAGAAAAAGGTGGCTGAGGAATACTGTCCAGAAAGCTTTCTTTCTTTCTGCAACTTTTTTATCACAATGGTGCAAGACAAAAAATGCTGAGGAAGTGTCTCTAAAATGCTGTAGCATGAAAGTCCAGTCTCATCTAAGTTACTGCAAACTATTCCAGATTTTATTCTTATGTTATATAGTGTATATAAGTAAAAAAGGCATATATTTTTCTGATTTTGTATATACACAACAGACTACACTTGATGTAGTTGAAGATGTTATAGATTTTATTTGCATGTAGATTGCTACACAGGTGTTAACAATGGATGTTACATACTCTACACAGAAGTATATAAGTAGTCTCCTTCCCCTCTTTGCGCTGTGCTAGCCAAAGTGATGAATTCAGTGCTATGCACTTCTTGGTTATGTACAACACTTTTGACCTAAAAATTATTAAGAAAAATAAACTTCAAAATATATTAAAAATATTCTCTCTCTCTCTGTTTAACTAGATTTCTCTGCAAGTGCTAAGCCTTTGTCAAAGATTGATCTTTCACAGGATCTAGGCAAAGTGTTGCTTATAAAGCAGTTTTAAAAATACTTCTGCAGCTTTGCAGACTTCAGCTTTCTCAGCCAGTCCAAGAAACATTTTGATAGGGAACTACATTATCATTAGTTTTTAATCACCGTGATAACGAAGGGCAACAAGATTTTCAGATTTTTCCATAATTTTGCAAAGTTTCAGCTTTCCAGTCTCATCAAAGGATGTCATAAAACTTTGCAAACTTCCGTTCTCTCTTTTCTCCTATAGTATGAAGCATGTTATACCCATTTTCTGGCAGGTAAACAGAGACACAGAGATCAAATGACTTATACAAGTTCGTACATAGGCACAGGACTGGACCCCTTCCTCAAGCAGCTAAAGCACTTGTGCTCAACACTGCCTGTACATTCTTTTGAAGTTCCATTTTCTGTTATCTTTATGTATGGACCACACTAATAAATACTTTTCTATGCATTAGACTTCATCTGTATTTAAAAAAAAAGAAAACCAAACTCTACAAGAATAGACATTTTAGAAAATGTAAAGTTAAATAATGACAACTAAGCTTTGCTAATATTTGAAACTCTAGCTGGAAGAAATGTAATATACAAGTTACACTTTTCTGGTGGCATGCAGCTGGGAAGGATGGTCTCCTACCACAGCAGTCCACTTGGAGAAACTTGAACTTTCATGAAATACAATTTTCCTGAGCATTTCTAGCAAATTAAAATAGTATTTATTTTTCTTGAGAAAATATAGGCAATTCCCTTCTATAATTTATCTCACCGCTAGAATATTTGAGAAAATATTTGTAAGATGTTATGAGTAACTCACCTCCTTGTCCTGGTTTCAGCTGATAGAGTTAATTTTCTTTATAGTGGCTGGTGTGGGGCTATGTTTTGGATTTGTGCTGAAAACAGTGTTGATAATACAGAGATGTTTTAGTTGTTGCTGCACTGGTCAAGGACTTTTCAGCTTCCCCTGCTCTGCCAGGTGCAGAAGAAGCTGGGAGGGGACACGGGTGGGACAGCTGACCCCAACTGCCCAAAGGGCTATTCCATACCATATGGCGTCATGCTCAGTATATAAAGCTGGGGAAGAAGAAGGAAGGGGGGAGCGGACGTTCGGAGTGATGGCGTTTGTCTTCCCAAGTAACCGTTACGTGTGATGGAGCCCTGCTTTCCTGGAGACGGCTGAACACCTGCCTGCCCATGGGAAGCAGTGAATGAATTCCTTGCTTTGCTTGGCTTGCGTGCACAGTTTTTGCTTTCCCTATTAAACTGTTCTTATCTCAACCCATGAGTTTTCTCACTTTTACTCTTCTGATTCTCTCCCCCATCCCACTGGGGGGGAGTGAGCGAGCGGCTGGGTGGGGCTTAGCTGCTGGCTGGGGCTAAACCACGACACCCCTGCAACTTCCCGCTTTTCCTTCATTGTCACATATACTCACTATTTAACTTGCTATTTAAATGAGCGTGTCTGGGGAGGACATTTTAATGCTACTCTGTCTTGTTGCTACAGCAGAAAGGCCCTTGCCGTTATTTAATATCAGTTAGTATTTTCTTTGCAATGAAGAATTAACTTAGCAAAAATACTTAAATTTAGATGGAAGTCCTCAATAAGAGAGAAAAGTGCTACTAAACACACAGCTTTTCTTTTTTTTTGCTTGTTAGTAGGAATCAAGCCTTCTTACACAGGGTTGAAATGATTTTGGCAGAGTTGGGAAGAAGGCATGGTATCAGCTCAAGCACTAGCCACAGGATTTTAAAGAGGACAGTATTCTGGAGGCTCTCATAAGTACTTCATATGATATTCATTTACATTTTTTTGCTACTTACAATATTGCGATCTCTATGTGACTAATATCTTGAATGTGGGATGATGCTATTAGTCAGAAAAACTGTATTTGGGAAGGATTTAGCTGTATTTTACCAACTCTGAATGGCAAAAAAAGCAGCAGGTTTTCTTACTGACGTTCCAGCCTCTGCACACCCTGTGGAAACACTGAGTATTACCAGGCTGTGCAGGATAAATTCTGTTAGACTGATGCCCACAGAAAAGCAAAATTCCAGTAAAAAGGGTCATCAATGCTAACTCCTGTGGAGGCTGGAAGACACAGCCATTCTGGTGCCCAGCAGGGTGGAAAACTAGCTACCAGCTCCTTATTATTAAGGTAGATAGGTACGTAAATATTGAAAGTGCAGGTGAGTTGCATCTGCTAGACACTTTGCACGTTGGCCTACAGCACTTTGCATTAGGAGATCATTGAGATGAAGTCAAAAGATGCAAAGGAAGGATTAGGAGCACACATTCGGCTCAAGCAATCATACACTGTAGCAATTAATTATGAATATCTAATCCAGTACACAGACACCTGTATAACAGTCCCAGATCACAGCCAGAGCACTGGGCAGGCCTGGCTTAAGAGGCTCAGTTGCTCCAGATGTTTTGGAAGATGTCCAATCCTAACTACCCTTAGCTGCTGTTACCCTCGCGAGTACTATGGTAAGTACTTTGGTGCCTGAAGCGTGATCCACCCCTGATGGCTCTCAGTTGCCAGGAGGCATTGCTCGCCCTGTGGCTGCCGGCCAGCCAGGCACACAGAGTTTGCAATGACATATCCCAGAGCAAACTCCAGCTCGGGATTCCAGAGCTGTGAGTTACATCTCCGTGTGCAGGACTTTCAGCACCCGGACCCACATGTGGGAGCTGCACGCTCCTCTCCAGGGATGCATTACATTTCTGCTGCTTCATCTTGTTTTCTTTCAGGACTGACTTTTATCTTCATGTGTGGCTCTTTGCTGGAGGAAAACGTGCTTGATCTCAACAGTTCCTGGGTGCTTTTCACCTGTGATGCATGCAGTTGTGCCAGTATCCTACAAGGACAGTGTGGAGCATCAGGAGAAAAAGGAGATCTCCATGCAGCCTTTTTCCTTGAAAGGTGGGCTAATGTGAGAGTGCATATCTCAAAACTGTCTCAACTAAAGGATGGGATTTTTAACATCCATGGGTGTGTAGTTTTGGCTGTTCTTCAGAAGGGCATGTAGCAGGGTCTGAGGCAAATATATCTGGAGTCTAATTTCACGAACAGCATTTTCCATGATTGCACAGACCACAAATCTACAGCTAAGTGCATCTAAGTTCTCATTGCACTTACCAAGCCTTGTGTTTCAGTCCTACATCTACAAAGCAATCACCTGACAGCAACTACGAGTCACTTTCTTCTGGGCATTTACAGAGCCAGTTAGGTCAGTATAACTTTGGTGCTTCTGGAGTCAAGCTGGTTAGGATAAATAAAACATTTCCTGGCATTCTTCATCTTAGGATCTGTGGTCATTATGAAAAAGTTCACAGCTGAGCTCTGTCCTGTGCCTCTTTTGCCCAGGTGCACCAGGTGTCATTGTGTCAGCACTTCATGTTTGAATAACTTGGAATAATGGTGGTAGTGACTTTTCTAACACCTTCTATAGTAGGGCAAGTAGGAACACAGTGAAGGAAAACAATGAATGGATTTAAATTATGTCTGTGCAGCCCAAGTCCTCTGGTAGTCCCCCTACCATATTGAAAACGTAAGGATCTCTGCTTTCTTAGCATCAACCTGAGTTATGGAAAATCAGCCCCATTTTACACCTGGGGAAATGAAGTATAGGAAAACTGGATGACCTTGACAGTCATGGGGAGAAAATCAGTGGCTGAATCAGGAACCAAACAGAGGTCTTCAGAGTTCCAGTGGTCCCCTTCTCATGCCTCATGATTAGATCACTCTGCACAAGAACTACATGTATTTGTTCTTGAAAATAGCCAGCTAAGGTCTAGGTATTTTAAAATTAGGAATATCTTTGGGAAAAAGTAGCTTACTTTCTAGGCAATATAGTTTGTTTCTCCAGACAACCCTGGGTATTATAATTTGAATATTTATTTGGAAAGAAGGATAGGGCTTTTGAAGGTAGGAAGCTCATTCTAGCTTCAGAGATAAAGAAGTTTCAGGGAGTTTCCCTGCTCTTGCAATACAGAATACTTATACATTTGGTAACTGCTTTAAACTATGGATGATCTTTTTAGGTGGACCCAGCCCCCACATACTGCCACAAATTCTCAAACTCTCACCAAACTTTGGAGAATCAAAAAATGGATTTTTTAAAAAAGGGGAGAGAAAAATTTGAAAGTAAGACTTTTTCCAGAGTTATCTCCTAATATATGATATTCTTATCTAGAAAATATTAGATGTATCTTCATATTCACTAGGAAATGGGAGACATTGTTAATGCCCAGCAAATAGCTCTGGCAATGCAGTACTACTTAAGAATCTGTAAAACTTCTGCTCCTTTAACTTTAAAGTTTTTATTCTTTTATTATTTTCTGCAGTGTATTTTCTACTTACTTTCACACACAATTTCATTTGAATGAGTTTCCGTTCCTTTTGCAACCTTCTTTATTCATTTACCACTTTGGCGGCAGTACAGATTACATATCTAATCTCGTGTTGCATGACTACTTGTAGGAGAATAGAGCTGAGTGACTCAACCTTCTTGCTTTCAGGAGTGCCCTACCCTCCTCTTCCCCTGAGGGGGCCAATGAGTACCTACCGCCTGATATCACCTCACCTGAATTTAACCAACCGTAGCAGAGGCTGAGTGTTCAGACAAGACACCTTTTACACGGCCGTGCTCAATCCATGTAGACATAGCTGAACCTAGATAATAAATTCCACTCCCTTTTCCACCTTTACCTTATTTTTTATTCTGATGCTGCCCTGAGCAAGGCAGCTCAATACTTGTCGGTAGCTGCTGCACCTCACCTGTGCCTTTGCCTGGTTTTCATTCCATTTCAATGTATTATATTGTTTGTTCCTCTAGGCTATTTGCAAGAGTGATACCACTTTGATTAGCACACTGGGAATTGATCAAATGGAAAAATCCAGCTTCAAGGATGGGAAGTTCAGCAGGTTCCAGCCTGCAGAGGTTCCCTGCAATCTTGTCACTAGGGTGGTGGTACCATCCCACCCCTGCCTGGAGCATGCATGGTTCCTGCCTGTTAGCACCCTCCATTTAGCTGCATGTTACCATTTAGCACCCTAAATGGTATAACAAATCCTACGGATGTCAAGACTACTGTGTTCCTGTGTTTTAACTTCTTTGAGCTTCTTTCCACTCCCTCCCTTGAAAGAGCAGGGGAACTTTGAACCCTGGCTGCAGTCATCACCTCTCTTCAAAGAGCCAGAGAGGAGAAGGCAGAATGCAAAAATCCTGGTAGGGTCGGAGTTATCAGATACTGAACACTGAACTGATACTGAACTGATAGAGGTTTCGAAAGGATATCCAGGTGCCTCGCTTGCTCCTTCCATTGCCATTACTGCAGTGAGATAACACAGGGTCACACATAAAGAGAGGGGACTGGCCATGTCACAAAGCTTTTTACCTGTTTGTAAAGCTACTACTAGCAGAAAAGGATGGGCTAGGGCCCAGCTTATCTCTTTAACGAGGATTCATGTAACAGGTTCCTCCGGAAACATGCTCCTATCCATGTAAAGAGTATGTTTTATTCGGCTACTAGTTCTTCCAAAGTTGCTTATTGAGCCCACTAGAAATAGGTGTTTTAAGACAAAGAAGTGATAATGAGTGGGTGGAAGAACTGTGAAGACTTCCCACAAAGTTGTTGCTACCTGGCTGCCTCAGTCTCTGATCATACCAGGCCCCTTGTAGAAATGATAGACTTAGTCAACCTGAAGCTCCCAGTGGACCATGGAACTCTCACACTGATTTCCAGGCAACAAACAGAGACATCAAAGGGACTTTGTTATATAATGAGAGCCTGCCACATGTTGAAAACTGTCTGCGAGTATGCACATGTAAGCACTCTGTGGTGCTTTGTGCATGCCAAAGAAGAGGAGAGTTGTTCCAGTCAGCCAGAATGTTTGATGTTAAGATGAATCTTAAAATCCAGGAATTACAATATTATCTGTAACAGGAATGTATTCTATACATCCATAATATGTGCACTAATTATATGT
Source organism: Mycteria americana (assembly GCF_035582795.1). NCBI lineage: Eukaryota > Metazoa > Chordata > Aves > Ciconiiformes > Ciconiidae > Mycteria > Mycteria americana. The sequence continues at coordinate 17,860,303 of NC_134368.1, read as the reverse complement.
AATGAGTATGCTTAGATAATAGAGTATTATTTATATAATATGAGTTACCTTTACATCTGTTGCCTGAAGGTGATATGGTTTCTAGAGTCACTCTAGAGGTGGTGTGATTCCCTGGAAAATCTTGGACTGCTTTTGGGCTATTCCACAGCAGCTGAATCCCTACAGATATACGTGCCATTGCAGCTCTGTTCCTACTCCTTGTTCCAAAGGGCTCTCCAAAGGGCGGCTGCAGTTCTTCCCTGCAGTGCAAGTTGCCAGGGAATTTTGTGTCTTGTCTCTTATGCCTGCAGGTATGAACACGGTCTTTGCTCTGTATGTGTGGCAGCCTATAGACCTTAGTGTCCTACAGGGAGGAGTCCAGTTCAATGTTGATCTCAGAGACTCTATATTCCTCACTTACATGTGCAAATGACACAGAAGTGAGCTAAAGAGGTCAGTTTGTGGACAGAGAATAGCTGGGACATTAAGGATGCTGATTTGTGTGAGATTTCAGATGACATCTTGTCTGTGAAAAAATCCTCACGCAAAGCATTAGGGGTTGCTTGCGCTGCTGCAGATGGGGTGTTTGCATGAACAACGCTCCACTGGGGCTAACGATCAGGCTGCTGGTTGTACAGGGTTGTTAGAGCTCCCAGGTTACCATCATTGCAAGAGTAAGACGTTAGCTGATGATGTCCTGGCCAATGTCCAGCCAGGTAATTACACTCTCTTAGAATTTCAGTCCGATGCAGCTCTCTTCACCACCTTAAACTGCTTTGTGCTCTGACCACTAACATTTAGATGTGGCTGATTTTACTTAGGCAGGGGGCTGGGAGGATATTTACTGAAGTCTCCCCAAGCCTGAAGGAGGACCAGTTGTTAAGGTAACTTCCAACTGTTATTTGGAGAGAAGGCAAAAAGAAAATTAAAAGTGAGGGTGTAAAAACAAAAGCAGGAAAACTGCTGTTTTCAGAGAGGTAGAGTTAATGTTAACAGAATCAAAGTCTTCTTATCCAGTGCTTTTATCTTGAACGTCCATTTGCTTGATGTTTCTTTTATGCTACAACCCACAGAATCCTAGGAAAATGTGAGTATCTTAGCTTTCATTCAAATAAAGGAATAGTCCAGCCCTCACAGTATGAGTAAGGCTTAAAAACACAGACAAGTCTACATCAGCAGCTCAAAAGCCAAATGCCAAATACAAAGACCCCCCCTATTTATTAATCCTTTAAAAACTGCATTCTAACTTGATCTCATAAGGGCGACCCATGACTTTTAAGTGCTTCGAGTTGGTAAAATGGAGGGAGAGGTTCCAGGCAATGGAATGGGAGCAGTATTAATAGAAATTACATTTGTAAAGTTGACTTGTTTTTTCAAACTAAAGGGAGAGAAAATGTACATGCAAAAGAAATGCTAAGAAATGATCACATGAGATTCTGTAGGTGTGATGCTTAGTGATGAATAAAAATATAATTCACAGAAAACAGAGACTGGTAATTTATGTCTACTTTGATTTCAGTGTATTTTATTCAGAGTATAGGGGAGGCTCATAAAAAAAAAAATCTATCCCCATAATTAAAAAGCTTTGAAGAATAGTGTGTGTTGCTACATTATGCAGGAAAAAAAAAGAGGAAAGACCTATTTTAACACACAAGAATTTTACTACCCAAAGTAAAACAAAGCTGTCGTGGTATTAAAAAGACTTCTCAGAACCTGAGTATGTAGTTTTTCCTCATCCAGCTGGAGTATGTTTCCAAGCAAAGTTCCAGTGGAGTTTCCCTTTTCAAAAGCTGGCAATGTTTAGCTGGATGCCACTGCTGTCATATATAACATGTCTTGCTTGACATTATGAACCTACCCCTTATCTTCAGGTGGATATTCACGTACCAACTTGTTTTATAGCCCTTTTTTGGCAAGGAAAGAATGGAAGAAGACGTACATAAACCAGGATCACTCTAGAAGAACATCACACAAATTTATGTCTCCTTCCTCTCTACGAAGAACAGATGAACTATGAGTCAGGGGAAAAAAAAAAAAAAAAAACAAACCAGAATTGTATTAGAGCAGGTTTAGTGAGGCTTGGTGAGTCATTACAAACTCCTGAACTGGCAGGTGCTTCTTGGCTTTAGAGCCCTTCCCCTTAAAAACTGAAGGCATTCCTTTTTTTCCTAATTTTTTTTTGTACCTAGTACTGCAGCACTGAAGTCACCTTAATGACTGAATTTAGGCTTTTATTAGGAGCTGATGATACCGGATCATGCGTGCATGGCTCATCTGAATTTTCCCTGTGCTTGCTCCTGTAGACAGTTCTGGCAAGAGTATAGCTAACATTTCTATTAGTATATTGGCTTCAGTCTTTGGAAGCAGGGCAAGATTTACTTAGAGATGAAAACTAACTCAGCTTCCTACAGAGCTCCAGCCTTCATATCACCCTTCCTATCTCTTGCCAAATGAATGTTGAATTTGGCTTCTCGTTCACATTTGAAAACTTTGTATTTGTATTCCCCGAGAGGCTCCGTGTTTTCCTCCTGAGGTCCACCCATTTACACAAAACCACTGTTTTCAGGGACATAGGTCTATTCAATACTAATGGAGCTCCTCTGCACTTACATAAGTACTACTCAAAAGTAAATCTGGCTAATAGCCTATCATTAGGATTAATTTTATTCTTTGAAATAGCTACTGTAATTTACTATCGACCAGTAAGCCAGAGGTGGCCAAATGATTAACTGTTTTCAGATAGAATTAATTGAGTAACTGAAAACAGGACCAAAGAAGAAAGGAGCAAAGGCACAGAAAGTTATTGTCAACAGCTCTCTTTTTCCACACTCTATTAAGGTAAAGAAGTGTCATATCTTTTAGGCTTCTTCATGAGTACAAGACACAACTGCTGCACGAGTTCAACAAACACTCCAGTCAATATGACCCCACTGATACCTAGAGGTAAGGTATCTAACCTGATGAATATGAAAGTTCTTCAGTTTCCAAAAATACGCAGCTCAAGTCTCTTCGTCATGGCAGCCAGTATGTTGAGCAGTACTTCTAGGCAATATATCTTCTGCTTTGATAATGGGGCATCAAATAACGATTGTGTTTGAGCATACCTTTCTCCTTTACACTTGCTTGCAATATCTGGTTCGAGAGGATTGCTAGTCCACGCAGTACATAATATTGACTTCCTAATGTTGTCTTGTTAGATAGTTGTGTGACACAAAGAGTTGCTCTCAGCTCTTCATCCAGACAACTTGTGGAATTAATTGAGAATAGTATTTGTATAGTCGCTAGCTTTGTTCTGCTCAGATAAATAGCACACTGTTACTTTTCCTGGCAATAGATGTGTCAGGACATTTTAGAGAAAGGTAGAAGCTCTGTCTTTATGAATTCAAACAGCAAGATGCGAAGAGAAAGAGAAAATGTGCATTGCTGCAGCAACAACAAAAGCTTCTCTGTTGCTCAAGTTTGGACAATGGAAACTGTTTGGGGTTTTTTTTGGGGAAAAAATGCAGACTCAGTAGAACTGACCAATATCCCCTTTTTTATGTCTTCTAATTATGGAACTACAACTTTTGAAAAAGTTGAAAGCTCTTTGGGGTGTAATATAAGCAACAGACAAGATCAAAACCCTGGAAAGCAGATGAAGCCATCATGTATCTGTAAGTGTCCTTGGCAGTTCTAAAGATAATTGCCTTTCATGATTCCTGTGGAGCTGAAATAGGTTCTGCCACATATCACAGGAAGATTTGTCTTTCTTAGAACACGCTAAACAAAAATTAGCCATGTTTCATACATCTGCAGAATGCTAGCCAGGTGCTGTAATTAAATCTTTTTTCTGCACTGCTACCATTAGTCAAAGTCAGCAGGAAGCAAAAGAAACAACAAAATACCAAAGACTTTCATTCATACAGAGAGAAAGCCACCTCTGTGCAGGGAAACAACAAAAGGCCCAGCTCAGTGAGTCCATCTTAAGACTTTCAGAACGATTATAAACCCTTTTGCTTTTGCATCCTGCAGCTTTCTGTTCTGGAGGATGTTGAAAGGCCGGTCTGGGTAGTTTTCTTTAAGTCTGAAGTACTGAAATACTGCTGCTAAGTCAGGTAGATGAGAACTAGCAACATCCAGTAATCAACGTAGAAATTAATGTACTCAAGTATACAGGCAGAGAAAATATCAGGTTAATTTATTTCCTGCTGGCAACCTTTGACTCTTACAGGTGCAACAGTTTAGATGCATTTATGTGTGTATGCAGGACTGCATGTACTTGAAGATAGATTCAGAGGGGAAAAAACCACACAATTTAAAGATTTACAGTGTCACACATCTTCTTAAAATTATATGCCAGAAGTCTTTTATTCAGTAGATGGCTTTTTCTTGTTTTCATAGTTGCAGGGATCAGAAGGTAGAATTTATGTTTTGGGGGAACAGTGGGCAGAGCTGATCAATGAATGGTTACTTGCATGTTACTGAGATTATTTCTGTTTTACAAATAGGTGAATGGAGACAGAAGACTAAAACAACTAAGACTACATGTCAACGTAGCGGTAGAATCTGTAGGCTAAACCTGTTCACAGTTTGAGTGCATTCAAGTTTCTGGACTTACATTAAGTATTAATTTGGTTTCAGAATTTGCAGATTGAGTGTTCATTTCTTTCAGTCACCACAGAATGGCACTTCGGAATATCACGAAGCCAAGTGGCCAGAAGCTAGCAATTGCACTGCAATTTCTGATTCGTCTCTCTGAATGTAACAGCACTCTCATGTAAATCTTTGATAACTTCCACCAGCACCTACACCCTCCAAGAGATCAAAATGACAACGCTTGTATCAGCTTCTCAGTTCCTCCAGAAACTGGAAGTGTTTAAGTGGGGGTATGGCTGAACATAAGCAATATGAACAATCATGAAGTGGGGATCCAACCAGTTCCTAGATTCTTGAAGAACTGATATGTAATGCAGAGCCAGTCTATAAACTTAATCCACCTCCTCTGTTAAAATTATCAGTCTAGCAGACAATCCACTCTATTCACTAAATTAACTGAATAGCTTTAATTTGTAAGCAAAAGAAATAAACTTAAAATTTTGGGCATCTTAAAAACATTTTTATTGGATTATATAACCAGTCATGTGAACAGAAATGTATGGAAAAAGGCAACTTAAAATTATATGCTCACATAAACTATATAAATGATGTAAAATAGTTGTATGCCTAAAAAGATCCAGGCATATTTGTTCTGGCTGGTATTGTGATTGGGACACCCAGTTATCATGGAGTGTTATTCCCACTCTTGGGCTGGTTGCTCCTGATTTCTGTTGACGATAGAAACTTCTGAAGGGTGCCATTCCTTTGTAGCCCAGAGCTCACATTGATTGTTGGAAGTGAGCAATAACCTCATCCAGCGGCTGCTATCATGTCACAATATCCTTCCTAATTCAAGTACAGAAAGAAACAGACTTCACTGTTTGTAGTAACACTTGAAATGTTTATTTTCTTTAGGCGTGTTCCCACTAGTTTAAATGTTTTCATTACTGCAACCAACGATGATGAGTTACTGCTCCTCATAGTCACCTCAGATTTCATCTACCAATTGCAGGCGTGCAAGAGACTACAACATATCTGCTGTTTGCTAGAAACGCCTTTGAGACTAGACAATCTTATGGTCCTATTTTCTCTCCTGTATTTGGGGTGCTGTTTCCAAATGCCTCTGGCCCTCAGAAGTCAATCAATAGGGTCTAAAACTTGACCTCTGAACTCTGAATGTTATAAGAAAAGATATATTCAAGGCATCTGGAAGTCTTTGGATTTGATCCATCAGCTGATGAGTTAGAGGTAGCTGAATTAGGCTTCAGAGCTCTGATGGAGGATGGGTAGCACTCCTTCTACTGTGTGCCATTTTGTCATACGGTACTAAATCACCAAACACACATACTGCTGGTGCACAGGAAACGGCAAATAACGGGCACAATCTGAGCGGTGCGTTGCAGTGGAGACCATCCAGGGGCCGCAGGGGCTCCAGACTGGAAGCATAAAAGAAATCTCCTTTGAAAATCACTGTAGAAAAACAATTACCAATGTTCCTCTTGTACCAAGTTGATTTATTGCATGTTGGATATGCATCTGTCTGGCAACAAGCAGCACATGTGAACAATGCTTTCTTTGCTCTTTCCAGAAACAGTTTGCTTCACTGATGTTTGCGGAGACCTCCCACTGAGATGCTAGTATGCAGTGAAGTCTGTCTGATGAAGGCATCGTTACTGGTGAGCTGCCAGGTAAGCTCCAGCTTGGAAAAAGAGTTTGAAAAATATCCTTCATCACCCACAAGGAATTTCATGTGCCTCTTTTGTGGTCAGCATATCAAAATCTATGAGCAATGGATGCAGCAAATGAAGCAAGCTGGCAATCCCGGCCACCATTGTGTGCAGACTTTTGAAATGCACGTGCAGTGACTTCAATTTTCTGCACAATTCAAAAAGTTTCATGTCTTCTACATCCACATTTAAATCACTCAAACCTATATGTTGCACTAAGGAAATATCTTCCCTGGCCCCACCATTGCTTTAGACCTTCAGACTACATTGACAGCCGAGCAGGTCTGCAGTATCCATCCTGCCTTAGAGACAACACCATGCTCCAAGGAAGCTCCCAAAGATGGAGGTGAGTCCCTTTCATACACCTTGTAGCTGAACTTTACTTGTGCTTGCCACTGTAAGGAAGACATGAATTCAGGTTAAATGCTGTTGAAATAGCACTGCAATTATCACAAAGGTGTACATAAAAAATTCAGCCCAAAATTTGCCCAAAATTTTGGAAAAATCAAAGACCAGTAATAATATAATATCAAGTAATGGTACCTGCTGCTAGACATTTTGTTTAATGGCCATTCATATGAAGAGATGGATCAAATGTGAAATGAAATATTCAGTCATGCTTAAGATTTCAGTTTAGTCAAAAGCCAACAATTATTCATTATTCAGTCATTATATATAATCTGCTAATGAAGAAAGATTAAGTGCCTCAGGATATATGAGGGACGTGTTTCACTGCGTGTAACATACTAACCAAATCTTTGTAGGGCTTAGTTACAAGCAGCAGTACAAAGTGCCCTGATGAGGAAAACTGTTGGCATTTTGGATGAGCAGTGGCAAGACCTGGGACAGGAATAAGACGGGAAATAATGAGCAACAGCAAAGCAGCAGTAATGGTCATGCTGAGCGGTGCTGCAGAAGGCATGCGTTTAACTCACCAGCAACCCTGCACAGTCATGCTCAGCCACAAGGCTTATATGATGATGGTGAATACCTTGTTTGCTAGTAATAGAGCAGAAACCTGTTATAATAAATACTGTGGAGATAGGGGAAAAGAGAAATATGTTGCAGCTTGATTTTCCTTTGCGGAGATAAACTAGAAGAGCAATGTGCACGGCCTTGCCTGAACTGCATCTCTTTTTCCATCAAGAAGTGTTGTCCTGGATTTCTCTGGGGACTTCAGGCATTTACCTAGGGTTCTGGACATCTAAGTAGTTTAAACAGAGCCAAAGGAAAACAGCACATGCATAGTATGTTAATAAATTCTGGACGTACTGGTGTCATTTCACATTCTGTCTGCAACCAGAGTCAAGTACGGTAGTTTTATTAGAGGAAACACTGAAAGCAGTGACAAGCCTGCAGCAGCTTTAGGAATCTGTGACACCAATGCTAATCTTATCTGTGCTACTTGCAACTTAGACACATGCCTTTGATGTGTGCTATTGTCCAAGGTCCTATAGGTCACAGATTGAGTTTCTGTTACTCCTGTGCTATTTCCACGAAAGACTTGCCCAAAACACATAAAATAACCCCATGGCTTACAAGCAGCATATTGTCCACAGAACCTGCTGATGTTGATCCTGTCTGCAGAAAATTAAAAAGTTAAAGCTGAAGCTGACAGGTCAATATCCAACGTTACTCAACTTTTACTTGCTTAGTACTATTGCCAGAAAATTGCTGGTAGTATTTGCCAGAAAAGAGCCTTTACCTGAGGCTATCTTGTGAATTTTACAGGCAGGAACATCCCAAGAAACAATGTTTCCTATAGGGAACAGTTTTTTCTGTTTCAGTTGGTAACAAGAACTGTAGTTTTGTTGAGACCTGTGTTGAAATACTATATCCGTGACAGGGAAAACTGTAATTACAATAATACAAGTTCTTTATATCTTGATTATGCTATTCTGTCATTATAATTACTAATACATGCATATTACCAATAAAACTGTAATAATTCATTCAAGCACTGAATTTGGATTTAAATTCCCTGCATCTGCCAGTATGCTGAGCATCACGAAAATGTGGGTGTTTGGAGGGTGTTGCTGGGTGCTAAATGGGAAAGCAGTCAGAGAAGCTGGCTAATCCCACGCTCTCCTGACAGCAGTTAGGGCTGCAGCGTACCTGGTGAAGCCTTCCAGAGATTACATACTTTTTTTCCAAGCATTAATCTTTTCTAAGGCTTACTTAGCCTTAGGGGTAACCAATCACACCAGGAAGAAAATTTCACCACTACCAATGATGCATTGTATTTCTTCTCTCCTCCTCCAGCTTTTTATTTCTGGGAAATGTTGGCTCTCTGGTGACAGAGCTCCTATCCAGCCCCTGGGGGATTTTTTCCTGCAGCGGTTCCTGTTTTCCCTTCCTCAGGTCTGAGATGCTCGAGCAGGCCCGGGGAATGGCTGATGATCTCCTTCTTTGGGTAGTCTTCCACTGCCAGCACTGCTCTTTGAAATGATGTCCATCACGAATTCTGGTACACCGTGGACCGGGCTGCTGTAGCACGGTCACTACGTTAAGGCTGCCGCTCCATCCACACACGCGGGAGCTGGGCTGTGTCCTGGTTGGACTCAGGACTGGAGATGAAGCAGCACAAAAGGCTGGGTTCTGTCTTAGTAATGATTAACTGGAATACCCCTATCGATACTAAGCAGACTTTTTAACTGAATTCAGGTAATAATAATGACATTCTTATCTCTGGCTAGGGATGTTTTGCAAAATACTTTACCATGGGTTTATGTACCCGTAGATGCCTATCAGCTCATGGGACAGCCCAGGCATTTTCTACTTTTGCTGCCATTAATATTTAGTACAACTCACCTGCTGCTGAAAATAGTACTGGAGGAGATATATAAATAATTTCCTATCCATTTTTAATTTACTGCGTCAAGTTTTATCATGCCAAGACTTGGCCAAAGTAACCTTGCCTGAGCTAACTGAACATAATGTCAATGAAAAGAGTGGCAATTTTAGAAATGCAGAATGGTAGATTTCTGCTATGGGACTGTATAATTTTTGACATTGCAATTAAAAAGCAATTACTTTTGCACTGACGCAATTTGTCATGCTGTACATCCCCAGACCAAAATCAATCATCTCCCAATACCTCATCTCTGTGCCACTTACTTTAAGGTAATATTGTGAGACTGCGAACACAAGCAATCCAAACCAAAAGCACATGGAATATTAAATGATTTTGCTCCTCTTCTTTGAAATGTCAATCATCTCTTTTTGGCTTCAGTGTTCAGTTATATCCCACAACCGGCGTGCTTGTGCCTTCCACCTGGTTTACTTATGGGTGTCACCATTTTGCTGCAGGACCGAGTAGAAATTAGGTATCAACAAGAGAAATGAGTAGAGTTATGGTCAGATGGAACACGTATAGCACTTGAGCCGGGTTGGGGTGTTAAAGAGGACTATAGAGCATCAGCAGGTCTACAGCTATGTTTCCTTGACTTTCTGTGCTTCAATTTAGTATTTAGATTAGGAAGGATCTCAGACATAGGTAAAGAGCTCTTTAACTTGCAAGGATCATTGTTTTTCTCTTGGTTAATTGAGACAGTGATATGTTGATGCTGGTGAGGGCTTTTTGGTTTTCAGGAAAGCTCCTAAGTAAAGCTTGATACACATAATTTGTATTTGCAGGTATATTGATATGTAGAAATTCTTTTTCTCAAGAAGGCTGGAGTGACAAAATGTCTGGATTAGAAAAAAAAATCAACTTCTTATAGTTCTGTTAAGATAGAATGTTTGGGCTAATAATTAAAGGGAAAGGTTATTTTGTAATCAATTAACCATGGTAGAATGATAAGGAAGTATTCTAGTGTAAGTTTGAAAAAAAATCTTTGCCTACCATAATGTGTTAATTGATGCCATGATCTTATGTTATGAAAAATAATGTGTGAAATAGATTAAATGAAAGACATACTTGAAAGAGAGGTTCCCTGAAACTTTCCTGCAGCTGAGTATTTTGACCACAATGTCCACCCACTTCTGTTTGCTAGAGTAACAACCGAGTTGGTTTTCAGGAGAGAATCTGCCTCTCGACTTTGCTCCAACAAACCTCTGAGTACTTTCTGTAATCATTTTGCTATGACTCATCAGCGATAAACACAATAAAAGCAGGGACTGAATTTCAGTCCAGCTATGTCAATCTAATCCAACAGTCAACATGCTGCAGGGGATATAAAATGTCTCTTTGCACTACAAGAATAATAAAAAATGGGAGAGGGTGAAGTAAAAAGTCACAGATTCTAGCAAATGTATCATGCTGAGACGTTTACAAAGCTTGATCTCTTTAATTCACCAGAAAAGAGAGTGAGAAGTGTTTGGATTAAGGATTCCTTTCAGGAGGAGAAGCTACCCTTCCCCACAAGACAAAAGATCTTTAGCACAGGATACAAGAAGAAGAAGTTGCTAGAACCTGAATATAGGCAAAGTACAAATTAATTTCCAGTAATGGTGCTGAGTAATTACTGGAACAACCTACTATGGGAAGCATGGATGCTTCATCGCCTCATGTTATCAGAGAGCATGAGGCTAGTGCCTCTGCAAAGGCTGCATTAGCCTAAAGCACAATTTGAGGACAGAGCAGAGGCAAGATATAGGATGAAACTAAAAAGCTGTAGTATTCATAAGATCAGCTTAGATACTATGATAACCCTCATAATCTTAACATTTTAAAATATCAATTTATCATTCCTCCTATTCAGGCAGGAAATCTCAAATTTGGAGATTAAATTGTTTGGCCAGTGTCACATAGCAAGTCCCCAGCAGCCCTAGAAATTAATCCCTATTTACATAGTGCATTCAGTACGGCCACAACTCAAAGAAAAACGTAGTTGATTAATGAAAAAAGGATTCAAGTATCCCAGGACTTGCTTAAACTTATCAAGCCATATGTTATTCTTTTACTTCTTCACGTGAAGTAGCCCCACATATCACATATCACGTATCAGAAATGTCTGATATGACTCCTGGAAGTTATGAGCCTCTGATAAAAAACTGTGGAAACTGTCACTGTCTTCCTGCATCCTGTTTTTAGTAATATTTTTAGTATAAGGAATGAGCTATTATCCATATTACTATTTTGTTTATTTCTGTAATGTATGTCTGTCTAGACCACTTCTTAGTCTTTTCTTAATGTTTTCCTGCTGTAAACCAAACATATAGCCTCATACTGATGTTGTTGAAAGTCTGACTTCAGGGGAAGCAAAGCTGGCTCCTTCCGGTGACCTAACGTTGTATGTAGCATATTACAGCACAAAAATATGGTTCTGCACAGGGCCTCATTGTCAAGAAGTTTATTATCTATCCCAGTGCAGCTCCAACTGACTGGTTAGCAAATTACACATCCCCTCTATGTCTGACCCACAGAGAATGTAATTTTGGTAATGTCCTCAGACAGGAGACCTTTCGCTCAAGCTCCTAAGGTTCAGACCTCAGCTGCAGAAGTCCCAGGTCTAATTGCAATGCAGTGCTATTGATTTGATTAGTATTTCAAGAAGAGTAGGAATGGAAAAAAGTTTTTCCCTGGAGTTTGTCCCAGTTCTGTGCAAACTATTAGTGTAACTCTTCTATATTGACTAATTTCTGGATTTTCAATTTCAATAAGAGAAACAAACATTTAAGCTACCCTTTAAGCTATTTGCATTTTTTAAGTTGTTGCATTTTTACTCCATTAGGAAATGGGAAAGAAACTGTAAGACTTCTGCCATGGTGGCATCAGGCAATTTTGGCTGTGCTTCTGTAACTAAATTGGCAAAAAAAATCTGAAGAAGTACAGCATGTGCACAAAAGGGAAATCCTAAAGCAGGCATATGTGGTGTCGGTCTTGAAAATGGAGGCAGCCAACAGAACGCAACATATGAAATGGAGGAAGCAGATTAATAACAGCTTTTTTTTTTCTAGCACTATACTAGATTTTCTAATCATTTGATATGCTTGAAAGACTGCATTATCACACAGTCAGCTCCTGAAAGGGTCAGCAAATTTTAGAACTGTGGCTCTACATGCTCAGGAAATTAATTGTGAAATTATGATTTTAAATATTTTGTGAAAACCTTTCGTCTGCTCTATGTAAGAGGATGCTTAGATGTCTTTTTCGGTTTAGGAATATTTCTCACAGGAAAATATTTAAAGTTTGGGATTCATTTTATGCAACTTTAGCCACCTGGAAGCTTGTTTTATAAATTTGAGCTAATAATCTAGGCAACTTTCATAGTCAGTGGAGAGAGAAGCTTCTGTTGGAGCACGCATCATCCCTACTGGCTTACCCCGCCAGTGCAGAGCAGGATAACTGCTTTCAGGACGTGCCTGGTTTGTCCCCTTGACTATAGAGAAAGCCTGTACAATCAGGTGACTAACCTGATATGAATCCTACCTAAAGTATTTAGTATGGATTTTAACCCTCTCCACTCTACTCTCCCTCAATGCACACCCCAGTCCCAGTAGTGAAATGAATGAGGGTTAAGGTCGCTGTATTGCTGTGAAACGTGCTGGTGTGGAGCAGATACTGCCGGATGTGCTTCTTGGGCTCTTCTGATTTGGCAAGCAGTGCCATACAAGAAAGGAGGAACAGCGAGCAGGCAGCTGCCCTCCCCTGCTGCACAAAGCAGTGATTGAGAATAAATGTACAGTTTGAAACAAAAAACTTCCATTGATTCACATTTTCCCAGCCAGATATAAGCCTTTTTTTTTTCCAACCAGGGAAAAAAAATATTATCCCAGACCATTTGCCTGTCCTGGTTCATCAGGAGTTTCATGAAACATTTGTGCTGGCAGAACAGAGGGATGCTGCTGCTGCAAGGTAAAGGAGCGAACTGGAAAGGCTGCATGGGGGCTGGGTAAGCCTGCACAGCTCCCTGTGGCTTACTCTAATGTTGAATCCAGCCCTTCGACTTTGAGGAGAGGTAGATGTACATCGCATGGTCATAGACATGTGGGCAGTACGGTCATGATGATCCAACTATATAGCTAGATCTTTTACATATCTTTTTCTTCTGCTACTGCGGCTCCTGTTGTACTTTCTGTGGTTTTGCTTCTGTCATTTACCCATATTATTTTTTTTTGTCTTTTCACCAGCCTTCATGTTTTACATGCAAAGTGTTTTCTTTGGATCAGCCAGTGCATTACTCCTTTCAAACTATTTAATAGGAAGGAGCAGCCTCTTAGCACATTTAATTGTTGCCCTAAGCCTGTAAATGATGTTATTAAGAAAGAGTTTCTGAGATGCAGCCTGTTTGCAGGGTTTCCTACCTGGAGCCTTGCTGATCTCATTTTTCTACTCTTTCCACAGTGCTCTTTTATGTAAGACAAAGTCTGAGGGTCACTGTTTTGAGTATCCGGGTGTCTTCCCACGTACACACATGAAGGGCAGCCCAAATCAAGCAAGGGGAAACTTCTGCCTCTGCCTCACAGACCCTGCAGTGCTGCAGCTATGTCAAGTCCCATCCAAAACCACTCCCCTATTGCCAGTGCCTAGGGGGACCCAGATCCACTGCACTATATGCTGCCAATACACATATAGACAGAATCAAAACCCCCTCTCCAAAGACTTTTCCCCATAGATTATGTTACAGGCACCGCACTAAGAATTTTGGACTCCAAAAAAGCAGCACAATAGCTTAAAAAAAGAGCTTAAAAAAAGAAAAGAATAGATGCTGAGGGTAAGGTTTATTGCCCTTCACATATTTAAATTGTTGTTTCCAGTTTTCAGACTTTTCTCTAGACTCATCAGGGCTGTTGTTTTAAAAGAAAGCCTACAGTCACAGTCATTCATTTCACCCATGTCTCCACACATAAGCAATGGAGAGAGCTAGTGGCCCCTGAAGGTTGGCCGCAGGCAGATTCAGGAGACTGAAGTGAGGTGTGGGGGCAGCTACCTGGGGTCAGCCAAGAGGAAACACGAGGCGTACGGACCTAAGTGGAATTCAGGCCGTTTGCACACCATCCTGTTGAGCCTCCTGACCCTAGGAGAGGCTGACATATTTTAAATCAAACACTGTGATTCATGGTAAGCACACAAGGCCAAGCGATGGCTAGCAAGTAGAACAAATCTTTCTGTATTTCATTTGTTTCCTAATCTCAAAATAAGTTTAATAATTGCAAACTCTCGTCAGGTTAAGTACATCAAAGACTGAGGGAGCAGCAATACTGTGGTAATAGAGTCATAGAAGCAGCTTTCCCATCTCTCTGTGGTTCTGGGAGTGCATCATGTTGATATCACCTTATCACACAATAACTCAGAATCCTCTCGGGTTTCTGAGCAGTGCTCTTTGGCAGTGCTTGCTATGGGCCTGGGGCACAAGCTAGCCCATTTATCTTGAACAAGTTGTGACAGAGGTTAGCTTCCTCAGATTGAAAGCATATTTTCAAAACCCAACATGTTTCAAACTATATTAAGAAACATTTCTTCCATCTAGTGGAAAAAACTCATAATTATATTTCCTTTTAGTTAGTTTTCTGTGAATTCGGGACACTTTGTATTGGTTTGGGAGGTTTTTTGGTTTATAAATTTTCAGCACAGCAATAGGGTTTGGAATTATACCTGTTTGGTAGGGCATGTCCGCATGGCGTGTCAAATGTGTGATCATGGATAATAAAAATGCTTCTCCTTGCTTGTTGGAAATTAGCTCACTCATGTTCTGCTATACATGTAACCCGAGCAGCACAGACCTGAGTGTGTGTTAGTGGGCCAGATGTACACCTATAGCGCATCTGTACTAATCAATAAAGTGGGCCAACATTAACACTCCCTCCTTAAGGGCAAGCAGCACGACATAGCGGATAACACCAAGCTCTGTGGGCCTTGGGAGCGGTACTGGGGACAGGGGCTGAGGCGTACCCAGAGTGTGCGATAGCCACAGTACCCGGGCTGACTCTTCTTCCTTTGCAACAAGTGCTAATGGTGGGAAAAGCAAATGAGCCATTAGCGTCCTGCACCCTCTTCCCAGGACACCCGCCTGCAAATCCACAAAATTTGCAGCCCTTCTTGGCAGCAGAATAACCAGTCAGAATGAAAGCAGGCAATCGCGAGTTCAATTATTTCCCTAATGTTAATTGTGTTTTATTGCCAAGTTTCCCTGTAAGGGTGTGTCATTTTCACATACCTTTAAAAGAAAGACATTTTGCTGGGACAATGTTCATGCCAACCACCTGTGTTACAAAGCTGTCATTTACTCCAGCACAGTTGCCTGTATTAAGCGTGCACCTCAGCTTTCAAAAACACAGATTTGCTTCTTAACATTTTACTACATAACCACTAAGAACAGTCATCTTTCTTAACTAATACGGCTGAGAACAACATACATATCTGGATGTCTGTTCAACAGGATGTTTCACTTCCAGCCACCTACAAAGACAATGACTTCTCTGTACAAGACGGCGAGTGAGGTAGTGAGAGTACAGTCTGAGGAGGATAGGTGCTGTCACCTTTCTCTGCTTTCCTGGGTGGGTATATGTGGAGTTTCATAGGTTGAATGAATTTCTGAGTTATTTTTAGGAAGTGGCTTATTTTCATGTTCAGTCTGATGTTAAGTAGAATGTGAAACTGAATTAACAACATTTGCCATCAGCAATTTTATTCTAGATCTCCATTTTACAGTCAACATTTTATATCACAACAGAAGAGGTACAAAAGCGAGCATGAAGACAAACTCTTGACCCATAGTCAGAAATAACCTATTTGAAAGTATTGGTATGTGTCTGTGTTGATGCATCTAAGTAGCTACATAAGAGAGTGCAAGTAAAAATACATTTCACTTAACATAAACATTATGGGCGAGGTCTTGGGTGTGGTCCAGCTATGCTCAGTGCAGGCCTGTGTATTACAGAGAAAAGGTTTTTCTAGAGATGCTCGAAATTACACCAGCTTGTGTAGTTCCATAAGGATGCTTCGCACTTTGGGTAGTCACTAAAACATACACCATTATAGCCTTCTGCCTGTGGGATCACGGAAACCTCGATCTGCCTAATGAATTGGCAATTGCTGGTTACGCTGGCACTGCAACACCTAGGAGTGTATCTGTAGCAAAGCCTGCTCTGTTCCCTTAGTGTCAATGGCACTGCACAAAGGCACCCCAGCCGAGGCCACAAGCTGGCCTCAGATCTTTATCTTGTTATAAACACTGCGCTTGAATATGCATATGAGACCGGCAAAATGGAAATCAAAGGAAATCAATGAAACCTGCTGTTTCAGTGTACTATGGCATGTCATGTATAATTTCACCTCAGAAACAGAGGTAAGGAGAGACTCCTTATTGTGGCAACCTTTCCATGTTTGTCTCTATTCCAGCGGATGGCCAAGCTGTGGCCTGAGGGACCTGTCATGAAAGTTGGAAGGCTTATCCTTACTGCTATATTAAGAATAAAATGTAATCTGAACTGCAACGGTGTTTTCAGTAGGATTTTAATGGGGTTGTCTGAGTCAGTCTTGCTATTTTCTCTCCCCAGCTACACACTTGACCCATTCTTACAGATGCTGGCAAACCTCTGAGTGGTTTCTGGTCTCTTCTTGGCTCAGCTCAGCCATTTCCCCCACCAGCCACTGACTGTGATGCCCCATTAAAAGGTAAGAACTGCTCTGCCTCTTCCATCGCTTGCTTTACCTGCTCAGAGGTGCCACAGTCCCTGGCAGAAACGATTTGCACCATGTGCCACTGGGCAATGGTCCCCTCTGGGGGATGTTGCCCTGGGATGCAGAGAGAGTGTAGCCTGCTCTGGTCATCTCCAGCGGGGAGGGAGCCGAGCGCTGATCGGGGCAAGTTCTGCCTCCGCTGGAAAGTCTCCTTCTCCTCTGTGCAGGGCCCAGGAAATCCCTGCTCTGAGCCTCTGGGCACAAGGGGAGCAGTACAGGAGGGAGGAAACCAGGGCAAAGCATCTGCCCTCAACCATCGAACGTGCCCCCGGCCCCTCTGAATTAGTATGTTTGTGTGCGTGTGTGTACCGTAATCACGCCTAAAGTATCATCTCCTGCTATTTGGCTGTTAGTATCACAGCAAGGATTTCTGGTTAGGGACTCTGTACACACCACGCTACTATTTATCACTCTAAGCTATGTAGCCACATCTTTTCCAGCTTTACACACAAACGACGAAAGTCTTCAGTAGTGTGGAGGACTCCGTTTCACGGAGTTGCCGTGGTGTTGGTGCAAAGTCTGCAGTCTGTGTGGTCAGGGTTATGCACACACTGAAGGAGCTGAACTGGCCTGTGATAAGACACAACAACAAACAAATATTTAGTAACCACTTTTCAACTACAACAGAGTAACTCCACAGTTACTAAATGCAACGTGAAAGTCAAAGTGCATGTTACATCTGTGCTTATCAAGTGGATGTCTTTTCTTAGGATAATTTTTTTTAGATCTTGCTGCAGAAAGATAACTTTGGTGTCTATACCAGCTAGGGACAAGAGCAAGTGAGTACGAAATAAAGTAGGGTGTGAACTCAGCATGTCAGCTACGCTGCGATAACAAAAATAATGATGAAAAAGAAGTAAGATCTCTTGCACGGACTACGGAGTTGCTGCCACGTTGGAAGTTCACCATCTTGCTTCCTCAGTGGTAACCCCTACTGCTACAATGTACAGCTGTTGCTAACAATGTCAGATATGATTAGGCTAGATTAGAAGTACAGCCAGTTAATCTATTTTTTGAGTTACTTCTGGAAGACACTGCAGACATGGACAAAAGCAAGAGAAAATGATCAGCATCAATTGCTACGTGCCATGAAAAGCCAGATGCTCAGCTGATACGGACCCACACGTTCTGTTTGCAATGACTTCAGGGGAGTGAAGCTAACTTCTACGGTCTATCCTGAAGAGCTTTACTGCACATGTAATTGCTTATTTTATTATTCCTCTGTATATAAAATAGTAAAATTAATTGTCTGTGTTGCTATACACAGTTGTTTATGTATGCGTTAGTTGAGCTCTGACAAAAAGCCCTACTTGTTATTCTAGCTTAAGAAGCGAGTTGTGAGCCACAGCAACGAGTGTGCCAACAACTCTTCATGATGTGTTACAGGCTTCTCCTTGCGCTGAGCCACAAGGGATCTAAACTACTACGTATTTCCCCTTCCTCCCCGGCCCTTAGCTTCTTTCATCATAGGCTGAAATAATCTGTACCTACTTACATGTCCTGGGAGTATTGGTTAAAGGCTGCATTTACCCAAAGAGAAAGCGAGTACACGAGCATCGCTATTTGGCAGATTTATGCACCACACCAGTTTTAATTTTTTCACAATGTATAGAGCACCCATTAATCAGGTTCAGCAATATCTAAACAGGAATATATCGCTCTGCCTTCAGGATTAAAGTCCTATCACCAGATAAGGCATTTGTCTCCTTTGCAGACCAACTTTTCCTTATTTAAAACTAATGTCACAAACTCAGTAGTTTATAGAAATGTTTGTTTACTTTGGAAATGTTCCTATCCGAGTTCTTCACTCTGAAAAGCTGTTCCTGACAGATTAGATATGAGCAATATTGAACCTTTGTTGCTTTTCTAATGTCACTAAAGAACACTTTTGCTTTGTGTGAAGGTCTCTGAACCCACACAGAGGGATAAAGGGTCTCAGGCTTTTGTATCTCCTCAGCAGGCAGATAGAGATTTCAGGCAAGTCAGAACTTGGGCTGCTGTTTCCCAGACTCCTGTTTTTCTCTCCTCACAATGGTGAATTATAGTAATTAATAATGTTTATCATGTCTCATGCCTCACTCTCTGACAAAGCAGCTGGACAGAAAGCAAGCTCAAACTATAGCAAAGGAAGTGAGGACCATCCTTGACACACTGCATTATCTGCATGCAGCAGGGAGGAAAGCTGCCTATTTCATTCTGATTATTGTAGGTAAAAGCGCGGTCAGATGCAAATGTGTTGAAGGAGGCTGGATTGCTCCTTCCCTGAAGGCAACTGAAGACGCTCAGTCAATGGCAAGTGCAGGGCAGAGAGCGAGCCCCAGACCCAGCCAACACGGGGTCTGCAGCGCGAGTGGAAGCCCCCGAGAGGCACACAGCCACATCGATGGGATGTGATGGCAGTAAGAGGGGAGCCTGCTCTAGCTTGCCGTAAACTTATATTAAGTCAAGAGGGAGATGCAATATTAGTTTTATGTTAGCAAGTTGTCACTAATAAGAGCAGGTAATTACCTGTAATTGTCTTCACAGGTGATCTTAAAGTTTCGGTCTTCTAAGATGCTTTTTAACCTCTTTATGGAATGACCTGAGCAGGATTCACTGGAGAAAAAAGTCTTTCGTCACTTATGTTCCTTGTGTGTACAAGAAGCTCAGCTAAATTCCACACTATGTCACTTTGCTTTATTTCAGGTAAGATTCTTTAAAAGCTTGTTTGCTAATGTGCTGTAAAGTTTGTGGGTTTGTGGAGTTTTGGCTACCATTGGGCCTTTGCTTGTAGAAACTATGTGATGTTCAGCTGTGCACCTTGCACAAGAACTTTGTGCGGGAAGGTATCTGTGGGAAATAACTCAGTTCCATTCACAGTTCAGTGTGCTCTAGAACTGCTCCAGAGCTGCTGGTGGCCTCCATCCACAGGAGCACGATATAAGACTCATTCAAATCTGTGGAAGGACAAAGGGATCAAGTCCTCTGTGTGATGAGAAAGGGCCAGTCATGAAAACCAGCAGCTAAGTCCCAGATAGGATGTAAGATAGGAGGAAGCAGTTAGAAAACATGGGAGGAAGCAGGCTAAGAGCACCTCCTATCTGTTTGACTCAGTGTGTGGCTGCTGCTACTCTGTTTTGGCAAGGGGCTGTTTCAACCACTTTTCCATTAGTAGGAGCCCTAACTTGTGTATTTGTTTTCCATCCAGCTAATGGTTCCATGAAGCATGTAGCAATGTCATACCTTTGACATCTTTATCTCTGTGCTTAATTTGCTTGAAATATCCCAAGGGGCCCCAAAGCTGTAGTGAGAGGATTGATAAATGTCATAGACACAGACAGAGACACTGTAAAAGACTTGTTACCTCAGGATAAAAATCATCTCCTGGTCCAGAGTATAGGACACACATCAGGGCAATAATACAATACTGGGGCAAATCCAGTTCCTAACATATGGCATTAGTGGAAAGCAGAGCCAGCTCTTCTTTGTTCACTAGACTTGCCAGATGTTATCAGTGATTCAACACGGAATACAAATCAGAAGATAAAAGGAATACATATTATTGGAGCTACCCTCCCTCTTTCTCCTTGGAAGTAAGTAGAAAATAAAAAGGAAACTGTTGTGAACTTGGCACAGGAGGAGAATATGTCAAGAAGGCTGGCAGGGCACCAGGTTGTTGAAGCTGTTGAGGAGGAACATGATGGCTTTTCTGATGTTGGGAAATCATGGAAGAAAGGATCAAGTGCCATGTCTGTGGGAACTAATGTACAGATTACTCAACATCCTTTTCTTCAGCAAACCTCTATGCAATGAGCCAGAAGAGTATGCCTGGCATGCTGACCACAGGATAGATGCATGCCTGTGAGCTGTGACAGATGTGTCAGCTTGTGTGACAAAGAGATGCTTCTGGGTGTCTGGGCTAGGGGAGGGGTTGCAACGCTGGAGCTGGTGCTGTGTCAGACAGTGAGGCTGGCTGAGCAAGGGTCTCTGCTGGGTCCACACTCATTCCTGAGTTGCACTGCATCATCACAGCCTGCTTCCTGATCCACAGCATCAAAGCTGCTGCCTCTGTCAAGGGGGGGCCTTAGGAATGGGAGAAACCACGGCAGTGCATTACAACCATGTGTACCACTAACCGGCTCTGAGGATAGGGGTTAAAGGCACTGAGCCTCATGCTCAGTGCTTGAAATGTGATAGATCTGCAAATGAATCTGATCAGGATGAAAAGGGTCACTCAGAAAGGCTCAGATGTGATTTGAGGTCACTGTTCTGGTATCAGTAATTCCATGGTAAGCATTTAAACTACAGATTTATTATTAAAAATTACAAAATCATTTAGGTTGGAAGGGACTGCTTGAGATCATCTAGTCCAACCAATATCAGCTACAGCAGGCTGCCCAGGACCCAGCTGGGTTTTGAGTATGTCTACAGATGGAGACTCCACAACCTCTCTGGGAAACCTGTTCCAGCATTTGAAATTATTTTATCAAAAATGGTTCTGCTCAGCATAATTATGCTATTCCTGTGGACAAACACATTTTCCAGCTGTTCACCCTTGCAAACGTAGCCTGCTCTGTGGCTTCAGTGCTGCACCCATAATAAAGGTCTGTAGAGCTCACTGGGGTTGGAAGGAATTTAAAGATCATGGGACCTCTTGAAAGCAAGGAAAATGTCATTGTGCCTTAGCTATAACTGTTCAGCAGTGCCTACGAAAAATACTAAAGAAAACAACAGTACAAATGTTATTCTTTCCAGTAAAGTAAGCAGCTAGGAGAGCGAATGTAGAGCAGGTTTCGTGAGCAGGTTTAAGACAGTGTCACTGTTAGACAGTCACTCGTCAGAACTGAGCTGCGCCGTCTGCCTTCTACACACTGCTCGTCATTTCGTACCGGCGTGACTTACCTTTGAGGTCCACCGATGTCATGCATAAGCCAAATGTGTACTGTAGAGACTTTATCTGGATTTAGGTTGAAGATCTCAATACTTCCAAAGATGCTTTAAGAGTGGGACATGAAAAAGCAAAACATTCTTAGTTAGTAAGACGTACAGACTATGTTCCCCAAATACTAGTGCTTATTAGTGCTGCTATTATTCTCAGTGAAAGAATATTATCTTGCCAATGGATTTTCACAGACTATTTAATTGCCTTATGGTAAAATATTTTCTCCCCATTCTTATTTCACTTTCAGGAGAACTTTTGAAATGGCAGACTGAAACAAGCTGAAGTTTTTCCATCTTTAGTGCCTTTTCTCCTTTTCTCCTAAAGTTCGGTTTATTGGCTATTGATTTGGTTTGGTGCAAAGGAAATGAACATGGCTGTTCCCCCAACCAGCACATTCTTCATCTTTCAATATTATTCAAGACTGCAATTCCAGCCAGGTAACCCAAGGAAGCACAGTTCTGGAGGGGTAAAATCCGTCAGCTCCATGAACAGTTAGAAATGTGTCATTCATGTGTAATGAATAAATAAACTGTAATAATAAAGTTACTTTGTGCAGTAAGAGCACAAAGAGCACAAAGAGCGGTGGATATCCCACCCGCACACCCTCTGAAGGATTTCAATTAATTACAGTCACTGTATAGAAGGAGTTAAGTGAATCAGCTCTACAACAGCCAATGGTTTAGACCCTATATGAGTTTACCAAAATCTGTTCTGCACTGGCGCTCACTGGCAAAGACACATTCACCAGCACGCAGGCCCCACAGAAACACCGATGGTAGCATGCTGCGTAAATACCTGCTGCTTCTGAAAGCTCCAGCTTCTACTGATCCATTGAGCATCACCTGAACCACACCACATGCTGCTTCTGCAAACTGAACAAAACAAATGGACGTTACACTCTGACACTACACGCAGTGCCAGACTCAGGGCTAGTAGACTCAGGGCTAGTAGACTCAGACGTCAGACTCAGGGCTAGTAGAAGTTACAGTAACTTCTTTAATGTCGTCAGAACTGACTTATACAAGTAGAGGATCTGGCCAGTATTTTTGCAGAACATGTCAGTGCAAGAAAAAGCCTCTAAAGACTGTGGCAAAACTGTGACAAAGCTGCATTAGCCAGCTATGAATTGGCAGTCTGAGGTTGCACAGGATTGGTATAGCAACTTTGCTGTCACTGCTGTTTTCAGACTTTATAGGGCTTTCCAGAGCCCCAGCAGCTACAGCTGTCTGACGGGGCTGTAGTAACTGGGAATAATCTTCAGACTGCTTTAACTTAGGCAGTGAGGACAAGCCAGAACAGAGTTACTACTAGTTTAAGGACATGCAAACCATCATGTATTCATTGCCTTGTGACTCATGCTCTGTGTTCTTTTGTGGCTTGGGACTTTTCTCCCCAGGGGTTAAACTCAGCACCGAGTTTTGCTTGATTTGATTTTTAAATTACTGGATCATGTAATCACTGTTCTTTTATTCTTTAAAACTCATGTCCAAATATTTAAAGACTACTAGAGTTACAACATAAAGCACCCTCTCTAGATATATAGTCCATTGGTAAGACAAAGAATTTTAAAAAAACTTAACACAGATGGCTGTACTTATCAAATCTTCCAAGTCCTCTTACATCTAAACAATGTGGCTCAAACTCAGATCTCGAGAGCTGTGAAGTTGCGGGAAAGTTTCATTATGTGTAACTTTCTAATGTAATAAGCATGAGTTTTAGTAGATCTTAAACTTATTTGGACTAGAAAGCCTGCCGTCGAGCAAGCCTGACTCTCTATGGTGGCTTATCCCTCCCAGACTCTGGAACTGAGGGGATTAATGAGAACATAGAAACTGTTTTGAGCTTGGAAAACTTATGTACACTAGTTTATCCACAAAACCTTTTTTTTTAACGGTGAGTAGACTTTTTCTTATGTACATGAGAGCTGAAGCATACAAGAATGCTTGTTTTCCACCTGGGCAGTCACCTACTAATAGTTGTATCAAGGGTGAAGTCTTGAGAGACATGTAAAATTAAACTGATACAGGAGAGCAGTCTTTTTTTCTGGCAGTTTTTTTCTGTAAAGTGCTGATTCAATGAAGGCAGGCTAACTGCTTAACTCGGACTGGCAGGGTCTCATTCATGTGATGGGAGTTGGCATGTGCATACGGGTGGGTACATCGTAGGAACCTTGCCAGATACCGCTGTGGGAGGACGTGCTCTTCAGGTTTCTGCTCTGGACGGGCTCTTCAGCTCTTCAAGGGGATTCTCAGCTGCTTGGAAAATTTCTGTGCCAATTTGGGCACTGCTCTCAACATTAACATGCTAAAATGTATTTTATTTTAGCAATTTCAGTCCTGTAATTTAATTAAGGTGATGATTATTATTATCGTAAGCATTATTTGCAAAGCTGCAGCTGTCTGCCAAGTGTTGTTCTATACACTGGCACACAGTCTCTGCCCACAAATAAGAATGCCCAAACTACAGTGACATTAAATATTGTACATAAAATATGGGACCTTGGAAATACAAATTTCCAACGCCATGATTTTTAGCACCTGAAGCTAAAGCTCGTGTGAACTTTTACTATTGCATGTTTTAAATCCAATTTGCAAACTCACATTTTTGGCAGTGTCAGGAACTTAATGCCTTGCAACATGCTTGGATGCAGGGAGATTTATTCTAGATCTTACCATCTTGGATGCCATTTTCCAGAATACAGAGCTAGGGTTGCTCTCACATTCACTTCGTTTTGGACAAGATTCATAGTTGATTCCTGAGAAGAAATACATTTATAGAATAGCTAAGATTAGAATGAATATCGTTGCAATGCTTATATGGCTTTGAGAGGTGACTACCGATGGCAAAAAGGTTTGCCGCCTACCAGAGCAAGAAGGCTACATGAGGAAAGGGCTCTAAGAGGAAAAGGAATTTGCATGTGTTGAAAGGCCTTCCTGTTTGCTCACCCCCATTTCAGGGAGGCAGCTGCAGGCCCCGTATGCAAATAACTCTCAGAAAACTGAGAAGGGAAAAGATGTAGTCCCACATGTGAGAAACTGGTTGGCTCTTGACAAATACTGTCCGATTGCACTGAAAAATTAAACTTTGCCCAACATTTTCAGTAATTCCAGCCCAGTTTAGAGGTTGCTAGCCTTAAGCACCAACCCAGGAGTCATGTGGGCAGCAACAACCCCAGGGTACCCACATGCTGCCCCGCCACTTTGACTGGCCTATGGCCAGGACCTGTTTGACTGGCATTCTTGTTTTGCAGTTTGTCCCGTAGAAGTCACAGGAAGGAAGCAAATAATCTAGATAAAGAGGGCTAGATGTGACCATTAGTCCAAGCAGCAACTTGGTGTTTTAATAACAGCCAAAGTTGTGTTTTGTAAATTAGCGTGAGAACGAAGTGTTATCTGCAGTCTTCCATAACATGGGACAGAAATACAGTTAAGGTTTTAAACTGAAGTACAAGAAAAGAATATGCGAAAAGGGTTGTGTTTAGGTCTAGATATACAAGAGAAAAGAATAATCTGGAATTCCAGTGTTCATATTTGTTTTGCAAAAAATAGGACTTATTACCTGGGGCAGAGGGGTCTCCACACCATGAAACCCTATCAGCCATATAACCCAACAAGGTGTCCTCCAAGGTAAGGAAATTTTGATTGGATTTTGTGTAACGATGAGCGAGGTCACTTGTCTTGCTCCAAAACAGTGACTGTGAAATAAGGCACAATGTCTAATAAGTGATACTTATACTAGAGCTGGCCAGGAAATCTTCCTGGAGAAAAACAAAAAGATTTCATGATAATGAAGGAGTTTTAGTTTTTATTGAAAAGCTGCAAGTTCTCCTTAGTGGGTCAGTTCTTATTTCTGCAGCCCACGCTCCCATTTCCAAAATCTTTTTGGGTGGTTATTTTTTGTGGAAATGGATGTGTTCAGCCTGTAAAACATTTTGAAAGAAAGGTTTTGACTGGTTCTCATAGGATATATACCTAATTTGTTGTGTGCTTTTGAACTGTACATGGTAGAGCAGCTTTTTGGAAGCAGTGTCCCTCTAACAGCATGACAGCATGCTCCATACAGAGAGCCGTACGCCCAGGGAACAGGGGCATCTCCGTCACTTCACCAGGATGACCCCCGTACTGAGGTCTGAGGCAAGCCTTACACAGGGACGATTTCCAGCGACAGAGAATGAACAGGGTTACGGGGGTCCAAAGGTGATAACTGCTGGACTCCTGCAGTAAGCGCAAGAGCAAAATATCATCCTCGTCGGCCTACACACCCTCACAATCATTACGGACAAGATCCCATCACTCAGAGCACTGCGCAGACATGCCATCCCACAACGATCCTACTTAAGCAGCCCACCATGAATTGTACTGTTACCTTGTTACAGGGTATAGGATGACTCGCTAACTCCATTAAAGGCTGATAATCTTCTGATGTAATATTACAGGGATTCTTGTAAATGAACGCATGTTTTAATGATTCCCATATTTTTAGGCAATCCTTATCTCTGCCGAAAGATTAAAACATAGTTAATTAGTATTTATGAGTATTTATGGCTGTGAAAGGATCCCCTTCTGTTATGGTCAAACACTATGGATCAGGTTTTAAAAGAGTTCTAACTATGCTCAGGCACCAAAACACATTATGCATTACAAAAGCAGAGTATCTTCAGCAAATTAAGTATAAACAGAGAAATCACAGAATCACAGAATCACAGAATCATATAGGTTGGAAAAGACCTTTAAGATCATCGAGTCCAACCATAAACCTAACACTACCAAGACCACCACTACACCATGTCCCTAAGCACCTCATGCAACCGTCCTTTAAATACCTCCAGGAATGGCGACTCAACCACTTCCCTGGGCAGCCTGTTCCAATGCTTGATAACCCTTTCAGTGAAGAAAAATTTCCTAATATCCAGTCTAAATGAGCAGTTCTAAAACATCTTTCTCTCTCTCCTGCATTTTAAATCATTGGTTATTGTAATATCTGAATGTCCTCTATGTTTTTGTCTCTTAAAAAGAGCAGTGCTGATATCACATAACCAGAAGATCAAATTTCTTGATTATTCATACCAAATCATGAGAAGCAAATGTGGCAGACTGTAGCCTGTACATTTTAAAAGTATGGCTGAAGGATACTGCCTCCTCAGGTACAGTGAGCCAAAAATAACCCCATGTGTCTCCCTGTGGAGTGTTCTACCCGACAGAAATAATACCTATAATTTTATCTAAAACAAAAGCAGGGGTCTGGCTGTTTTGGACCGATATTATTTTCATTTATGCACTAATTTGCAGCTATTGACTTTGCTGGAGCCACAGCTGATTTGCACACTTATAACCAAGACCCAGATCAGGTGCTTGGTCTCCAGTGGGTTTTTTCAGCCTCCTGATCCTCTGCCACGTTACAGGTTCTGGCCCTTTTGCTCTCACTGGAATGAGTCAGAGGAATGCCACTAAATTTACATGGGGAGGAACTGCTTCATGCCACGACACAACCCTATCACCTGAGCCTACACTTGTTTCTTAAGATGCTGTTTCGTCAGCCTAGGAAATAAAGCAGCTCTCTGCTGACAGAGGCAGGGCTCCTTTCGTACTACCAAGAGGAAATCTGTTGCACAGTGCAGGCAAGCAATCGTATCTCTGTACTGCAGTAGTGCCATGCTCCCTTCCTGAGCCTGCAGCATACAACGTTTGGGACGGCTCCGGACATTTGCTTTCTTGTACTTGAGGTAATGAATGAAAACTTTGCATTAAGATAATTCAGAATTCTTGTCTGTCTGGTATGTGCTTTCCAGGCTGTCCCCCGTGGGTGGACCTCCCTTCCTCTTCATGCTCCCCCAGTTCCAGGCCCACGTGGAAAGCCTGCCCCTCTCCTTACAGCACTGACAGTAATGCAGGGATTCTGCATCCTTCTCTTCCCTATTTTTATGCAAATTTAAAATGCTGACTGCATTATCCTGCTGTCTGCATGTCTGAATGGAGCTATTCTGACTGTCTTTGACTCATCCACCCTTTCTTCACTGTGTGCAATCATCTCCCAGGGTGTTCCCACCAAAAGCTGTCTGAAGAATGGACTCTGTCTTGTGTGAAGAAACTAATGCCTTCAGAGCACTATAAAAAGAGCAATGATCAATTAGTACATGACAGACACACAGCTGCAGGCTTTCTTACCAGTTGGTACTCGAGTAACATGTAGGATGTGGAATTTGATTAGTCTTAAAAATAGTCCTAAAGGGATTAAGAAAAACAGTAGTAATTCATTGAACATTTCCAAACATTTTCAAGTTAATCTTCCTTACAGTTGTGTGATCTCTTTCCTACTACTGAACTTGATCATGATTTCTACTGAGTGCCCATTGAGCATTAGAGGGTAAACTGGAACGCAGAGAGTTGAGCTGTTTGTATTACATGGGCAACGTCTAAACTGCAGGACCCAGAACCACTTGTCAGCTCCTGGCCATTTCCTCGCTGTCTGGACATGAACTCTGTTCCTTCCCTTCCTAAGCCTCACGGAAAATAAACGTCGCACAAAGAGGCGGCCAGACTCTGTCTGTCTGGGTCCAGAAGAAAGCGACAGCACCTGACAGCACTACGAACCAGAGGGAATGCCTCTATCAGACACACTACAGGGGCTTGGGCCAGTATCATACCAGGAGGGACCAAGCAATCCACGGCAAGATGTCCATGGCCTTCCTTCCCTTCTGCCTTTATCTATGCAGTAACAACTCTAACTTAGCATTATATATGATATTGGTTATTGGGAGGTCATACCACCAAGGTGGTTACTACAGCAGGTTTCCACGCCCCACCTTCTTCCAGTCCTCCTCTGTGAAGGGTCTGTGGTGGATATGTCCTCATCTCTCACTCTTGGGGCAGGCAAGTGCATTACGGTGCAGAGCTCCATCTGGGCTGCAGACACCCCGCAGCCTGACCTGGCTGATTTAAAACGAGCTTGGGTATTGCCACTGTACAGTGCTGTCTGAAATGCGGACAAAGCCTGGGCGCCCGGACAAGGCAGGTCAGCCCAGAGGGTCTCCGGCCATATGGCCAAGCAGGGCAGTTCTGGCCACGTGCTGAATTTAATTTCTTTCCATGCCAGTCTGTTACAGGGGCAGCCCCAGCTGTGTTAGGGACCACACCTCTTGTTTATATGAACCAAATTTACCTCCAGGGAAGTAAAGACTAATAACAATGATGATTTTTTTACTGGGCTATTGTCTTTCATCCGGGAACCTGAATGCACTTTCAGTCACAGCCACTGTAGAAATAAGAAGCCAAACTGCAGATGCTCTAAGGAGCACAGTCACTGCTTTGCTCTTGCACTGTCATATCAGGGAGTATTCACATGTTTTACTTTGCAGAATTTAACTTGGGTGTATTAAATTTTCTCCTGGAGGAGCCTGTCTCTGGCTGCAAACTGTATAAGTAACCCACAGAGACCATCCTCCCAACTTTGGTACTTCATTTAGGGGCTGGGAAGTTGTAAATACCTCTCCCTGTCACGCAGGATTCCAACATGACCACACTGAATCAGCCGAAAGAGAGGGCTCCTGCTGATTAAGGGGTGACATTACAGAAAAGGCAGCTGTCCCATTTGCTTTGCACAGTCAACAGTATCGTAAAGAGAATTTGTAGGGCTTGGCTGTAAGCTCTGGTACCTTTCACAGACATTTATATGGCTCACGCTTTCTAATTTGTCAAATGGTCAGGTCAAATGTCCTCCTGGCAGGACTTTATTTTTTTTAAGCTACTTCTGAAATCTGTTATATATAACAGTGTTAACAGCCACAGGTGACAGCTGGTTACCTGGTCATTTAACCTTTCATATTGCAAAGTTTTTAAGCTTGGTCTCAGAAGACAAAGTATTTTTCAAGGAATCATAAGAAAAACCTGGTTTTTTCTATTTCCAAAGCAGAGAGGTAAGTGATAGACACAGTAAAAAGCATTTCTGCTGCTGGACTCAAGTCATGGCCATGAGAACCATGAAGCAACAACCATCCAGGTGATTCACGATCCTGCCGAGACAGCTTGCTGAGTCACAGATTCAAAGCATCAGTTTTCTAGCATTTTAAGACACTAAGCTCAGCACTTGATGATGTGCATGGATGTCACTCATATCTGAGAGAAGAGTCTTTATCCACAGTCCTGGCAGAGCTGAGCGAAACTATATGTTTAACGTCACACAAGTGGTAGGGCTCAGCCTTCAAATGGAGGAAGCTCTTCTACAGCTGGTAGTCAGTGTGGTACTTTTAGTTGTACCACACAGAAAATGATAAGGCATGAAGACGGGCTTTTATAGAAACTAGGGGTTATCAAGCATTGGAACAGGCTGCCCAGGGAAGTGGTTGAGTCGCCATCCCTGGAGGTATTTAAAAGACGTTTGGATGAGGTGCTTAGGGACATGGTCTAGTGGTGGTCTTGGTAGTGTTAGGTTTACGGTTGGACTCGATGATCTTAAAGGTCTTTTCCAACCTATACGATTCTGTGATTCTGTGATTCTGTAGGCAATATCAGCATTGTTTTAGAAATCAAAATAATACAGCTCTTCAACATAAAAAAATACATACAAAAGCTAAACAGTATTTCATTTTTGCTGTCCTCACCTATCAACATGAATATTTTTACAACTGAATAAAAATAATTCATTAATTTGCCATTGGAAAGCTATTTCTCTGATATGAAATACAGGTTTTGTCGCACATCTCAAAGAGATTACCAGTCACATAGAACTGTGATTTTGGTTGATATATGAAAAAATAAGCAGTGAGAAGTCTTTAGGACTTGTTAACCCCAGCTCCAGGAAGATACGTCACTCTTTCCAGCCTCACTGTTGAGGCAGACACTATTAATAAAGTTTCACCTGTCCCTTTTTCCTACACAGCAAGAAAATATTTGTCTGGTGTGCAGCATTTAACTCACACTGAGCCCAGGTAAGGGCAGAGACCTGCTGTAGCTCTGGGCCTCCTGAAAACAATATGAGAAGTTTGCTGGCACTTGGTATGCTTAAAATTCCAGCAAGAACAGTTTCAGGTTGAAACAAGTACATCTGCCCTGCCAAAAAATGCCTGAAAAACAAACTGTCCTCTTAAGGCTGCTCCCAGCTTCTCATTGGGAAGTTCTCAGTCACAGAATGGGCTCATTTTGTTTTCTTTCTTGGTTTACAAAGGAAAGGAATGGTGCAAAAGATATCACCAGTCTACCAGTTAATTAAATTTATCTAATTCAGATACAGGAGTCCATGGTGAATATGCTTATGTACCACACTGCTGTGGGGCTCGCGTGCTCTCCTTCTCTGTTTTTTGTTCGTATGCTTTTGGTTGCATATTAATTCTGCATCGTATCTGCAAATATCAAATCTTTATGCATAATGGATTTCTTCCTTTGAGGCTAACTTTGTTT
Source organism: Mycteria americana (assembly GCF_035582795.1). Taxonomy (NCBI): domain Eukaryota; kingdom Metazoa; phylum Chordata; class Aves; order Ciconiiformes; family Ciconiidae; genus Mycteria; species Mycteria americana. The sequence goes on along the minus strand of NC_134368.1, from coordinate 17,829,082 downwards.
ATGCTGAAATATTTGAGGCCTTTTATTCTACTACAGAATCTGAAATATTTAATCCCAATTCAGTGATACGTAAAATAAATATACTCTCATTTTATGTTTAATTTTTTAAAACTTTTTTCTATGAATGGAGTTTGGAATTGCTGGTAAATGTGACGTAATAACTAACAGACTTAGGAGGAACACTGTGAAACCTGCTGTAAACTCAAGAACTGAACCTGCAACCCTTTCTCTGGAAAGCGAGGATGGCAGAACTTGCCTTACGGAGACAGAGACTATAACCTGCACTCAGCAGAGCATCAAATAAGGGCTGGATACAAATAACCATTAAAACTACATTTCCTTATTAAATCCCAATGTTATATATACTGCAAAGCATATCCTGCATTTGTCCTTACATTTGGGTAGAAGTTGCATTTTCCAATGAATTTGAGTATTTCTATCCATTTACCTTTTATATGAATATCACATTAATCTATCAAACGGAAGCTGGGGCCAAGAATATTTCCATTAGCAGCTATCCTTGCAGCCAAACTTTAATGTGCATATTAGAAAAATGGACAGCTTCTGCATCATTATCTCTTGCATATCAGTACACTGGTCTGGCTAACCTTGAAAGGGTATCTTTTTGCCTAAAGAAATGGGATGGCATTGAACTACTTGGGAAATCTCTATTAATATAGATTTTTTTTCTTTACTTTGTAATTTTATTTTTTTTTCTTTAACTGGACATGACGGAGCAAGTTCATCCCCAATTGAAATCGATTTAACTGGTATAATATCAAGGATAAGTTTAATCCCTGCTGATTTCAGTTACACCATGAACAATGTCTTGCTTTCAGTTCAGCGCTGGACTGACATTGGATGCTAAAAACATCTTAAGAAGGGCAGTGTTTCTTTGGGCTGTGTTACCTCTAGTTTTTTACTCAAAAATTTGAGAGACATGCTTCAAGTATGGGGCCCATTTTAAATTTACAAGTGAAAAATGACTTCCAGGCTTTGTTCTGGAGAACTCAGTCAACTCTGCCCGTATTGTTCAAATCACTCTACCAGGCAGAGACACCTCCCTGGTGAGACATGGTCTCCCCTACAATCAATAGCAGCTTTTCCAAGGTCCTGAGTTTTCTGTCTAAAACATGACAATGTCTTCAGGCCACACTGAGATTTTGATTGTGGCTCTGCGGTGAGGCTCTGAAGTTCGAGCTGGAAACAGTCCCCTGAGCCCTGTATGTAACTGGCCTTTGCAGGGATCAAACCTCACCAGCAGCTGCAATTTGTAGAAGAAAATTCTTCTCATTTGCTACCACCGTTAGCCAAAACAGTAATGCAGATGTGCACCTAAGCGCGCAGAAATGTGGCTCTTTAAAAAGTCAGTGAGAAGTTTGTGGTTATAACAAAGCTCCTTAAAGGCATAAGACCAATTCACACTCTACTCGGAGTCTAAGGCATCGCCTTCACCTGTAAAAGCCCAGGCGTTTCAGAAGGAGAATGAACACCAAAGGATCTAAATGGTGTAGCAATATTTCTGCATCTAACAGACCCATCTTCGCCTGTGTGTCAGTTTATCTGCCTCTTTCAGGTAAACTGTGATGGCTGTAGACAGCGGTGCAATTTATACATCCATATTCAATTTGTTTTTTCATGTGAACTTACGAGTAGCTACGTCTTTCTGTTGTCAAAAATTATGCAATGAACAATAACCTTTATGCCTGTGTTGAGAGGAAAGCCCTCTGCAACCCAGAATCCTTTTGCTACCTTTTTTGCCCTAAATATTGCTGGTTTTTCTTCTGCTGTCCCTTCCCTTCTTCCAGCCTCGCCGTCTCCCACTGCTGCTTTGGAGTAGCTTTTTTGGAGCCGCTGCCAAGCCCAGCCAAGGCAGCTGCGGTTGGACTTCTCTGCAGCCAGCTGGAGCAGCGGGTGCGAGGAGCTGACGGCCAGGAGAACACTGCCGTCAGGCGGGAGAAGGGACTGCCCCGGGGCAGCAGCCGAGGGCAGCCCCGAAGGTGTGCGGTTCTTCCTGCCGGCTGATGCCCGACCCATCTCCAGACCACTGAGTCAGAAAATGGGTGCGTGCATACAACCGATCGGCTTTGTTCCTATTATTCTAGCACCTAAAGTCTCCCATCAGGTATCTTTGTGCTAAAAATCAGACAAATGTGAATTAAGAGAGGTCAGCCAATATGCTGTCATTGCTGAGGATTTGAGGAGACTACTGTCTGCTGCTTTTAGCATTAGGATAATAGAGAGGGGAAAAATTACCAAGGGAAAGGATGAAGGAAAAAAATCATGGAAGACCTATCGATCTCAACAGCTTCAGTGAGCACTAGCCGCTCACTACCCACTTAGTTTAATTATTGCAAAGTGTCTGCCACCATAATATTTATGGTAACTGACTTTTTTTCCAATATGAGAATGATATACTTGATTTTTTTGGCAGCTTGATTTTATAAGTATTGCTCTCTGTTAATTAAATAGTTCAAAAGCCAGTAAAGAAAGCATTAGAGGAACTGACTGGGGATAGAGACAGAGATCCAAAACTCTGCCTCAGAGAAAGATGACTTCTGGAAAGGTTGCCTGTAGGCAGAGCAATTAAATTCCCCACGGCAGAGGTGGGGAGTCTGGAGGTCTGGAAAAAGAAGTACAGGGTGAGATTTCCACTGGGCGCACCTCACATATGTTTGTGTATGAGGAATGACCTGGAACAAATAATAGCTCCTCATCACACCGGTCCTTCACCTTTGGCAGGAATGAGAAGGTTTTAAGGGCAGGTGTACTTGTGGCTTTGGTTTATAGCTCCTAGAGTATTTTATGTGAGTTGGGAATCAGTGCTCCAGGACAACACTAAGCCTTATCACCCTTCCGGGAAGGGTTGAGCCAAGAGGTCGCAGCTGAAGAGTTCATCTACATAAGCAGAATTTTTGCTGGCTGGATTTCAGCTTTCCTGGGTGAAAAAACAAGCTGTTTAAGCAGATGGTGTTTTCAGCGATGCTCTATAAGTGGGACGCAGTCTCTAGAAGGGCAGAAGTCTCACCTGGATTGCATTTTGACAGAGGGTCATAGTTGTTCTACAGTTTAAGCTTCCAAGTGAGGGCCATGTCATCAACAGATATAGAGGGAACGAATTTAAGCTGGCATCTTACCCCTTGATTAGAAAGTGTATTTTTAGTAGTTTTATTTTTAATATTAAACTTGGAAAAACACTTCTATAAGAATGATCTAAAAAAAGTATGTTATAGCAGGGAAACACTCAATGGCTTAATGCAGCTGTAGATTTTTTTTTCCCCGTAACACAAATTTGCAGTATATTGGGGTTTTTTATAGAACTAAAACTGCTGGGATGTGGCATAAATGCAGTAAGTCAGGAGAAGTCCCTGCTTCAAGGGTGGCATGTGTCAGCAGGACAAGGACAAGGGAACAGATCAGCGATTTAGGACGCCTGTGAGTGAGCTCCTTGCTAATACCTTATTTTGGTGTCATCTCCTGGGAAGACAGACTGCATCTTTAGCATCTGTTTTTACCCTTGGACACTTGAGGGAGATCTTCATTTGACCCTAGGGGAAAAAGGATCTATTCCTCCTATCCCTATGGATAAGCAAAGTTATTTTTCCCCACGGGGCTGTGAGGTGTTAAACAGTTCTCGAGTTTTAACCATACCTTAGCAATGACAGCTGAATGGTATCACCTCTGAGCACAGCTGTTTCACTGACATCTCTACAGATGTTACAGGAGCACTGAAGCAGGGAGAGGTGGGAGGGAACAGGATTCCCCCTTTCAGCAACAACAAGCTCCTAGATTGGCTCATCCAAACATTTAATAATTTCACTCCTAGGGTGGGGCTATAACTTAGACAGCCACCAGCCATGGCTCTGTATAGCCAATTCTATAAAATCAACCAACACAAGAGAAGGCAAAGAACAGGCAGCTAACTGCGCACGACTAAATAGCTGCATAAAGTTGCAGTAGAAAACTAAGTTGGACAGTATTTCATCAACAGATACTTCTGATTAATGTGCAGAAGGCCAGTACAGACAGAATTATATTCTCTCTGGTATCTGGGATTAAAACCAAAGGAGACTTTCACTGCAAGGAGATTTTAATATATGACTGTGGGGTAATCATGATGCAGTATGTGAAATAACCCATGATGCATAACCCAAATGTGAAAAATTATTTGCAATCCTACAGAATCTTGCAGTAAGAACCATTAAGTATCTAAACACTGTTAAATAAATGTAAGAAGTTTGAGTATATGAGAAATATATAGTCATTTAATAACAATTTTTATATGATTATAACTCAATATAGATAACAGACAGATAAGTTGACGTATGGCTGCCAAAGTGAGAGAGAAATTCAGATCTCAACAGCATTTCTGTACCTCAGAAGTACATTGATGTTAGCCATGGAGAAAAGACAATGCATCTTTTGACATCTCCCCCTTAAATTTGCAGGACACTCTCAGACTTCGGGTTGCTGTTGTCAGTGGTGTTACAGCCTGAGAGGGTAAATTTTCTGCGCAGAACTGAGTATGAGCTTTGCACAGAATTGGATGGCCTTTCACAGTCTAGCATTGATGTTTATACCCAGAAGAGCAGAAATAAATATGCTGACGATTAATTATCTCAAGAACAAATAAATGATAGCTACCCACTGCCATATGAACGTGCCTCTTGCTAAAGAGAAAATTAATTCTTTCTAATGAACTTCCTCTAGGAAGAGATGACAATAAAACCCAAATGGAGCCCTATCTTACAGCCCAGAATAGTTATGGAAACTAGCCTTAAACAGCGTGAGGACTCATTTGAAGGACCAACTGTAGAACCAGTAGCCCTACCTCTAAATCCTAAAGCACTAATAACTGTCCATTTCTGCCTACTAAATGCTATGTTCCAGTTCCCCATTAAAGCTCAGTACAGCATATTTCAATGGAAGTGTACCTTTAAGTAAGACTCAAACAATTGTTAACGTTTATAATGATTATATCTTAGTTACCAAGAAATTATAAGAACAAAGTCGCTCATATACAAGTTAGGGGAAAACAATTGTAAAAGAAGACCTTGTTATAAACATTGAAGGACAGAAGAAATGAAAAACAGTTATGCACGTTTCATATAGCAACGGCTAACACAGAAAAGGTATTAAAGTCACCACATTGGCACATGAAATAGGGAGGGTAATATTAAAAGTGTACACTGAAGCATTGTAACAAATGTTCTGACTTGGGCATTTTAATAAGCAGTGTGTTATTATGATGATACAGTGCCCATCTTAATACTGAGCAACAAACCAAAAGTAGCAACAGATATCAACACCACTGCCATTACAGATGAGCCAAAACATTTCTGCATCACTGTTTGTCCTCGTTACCCAGTGGGCTTCTTGCAAGTCTAAAAGCATTTTCTAAGAAATATAAGAATAGGAAGGCACCTCTGGAGATCGTCTAGTCCAGCCCCTGGCTCAGAGAAGGTTGCTCAGGATCGTGTCCAGACTGGTTTTAAATATCGCCAAGGATGGAGCCTCCACAAACTGTCCAGGCAACCTGTTCCACTCTTTGATCACCCTTACAGTAAAAAAAGGGGGTTTGTCTTATGTTTAAATGGAATTCCCTGTATTTTACTTAGTGCCCGTTGCCTCTTGTCCTGCAACTGGATACCACTGAGAAAAGCCTGTCTCTCTCTTCTTTAATCCCCCCATCAGGTATTTATACACACCGATAAGATCCCCCTGAGCCTCCTCTTCTCCAGGCTGGACAGTCTCAGCTCTCTCAGCCTCTCCCTGTACGTCCGACACTTCAATCATCTTCACGGTCCTTCACTAGACATCCTCCAAATATGTCCCTGACTCCCTTGTACTGGGGAGCCTAGAACTGGACCCAGCACTCCAGATGTGTCTCGCCAGTGCTGAGCAGAGGGGAAGGATCGCCTCCCTCCATCTGCTGCCAACACTCCTCCTCATGCAGCCCACGACACCACTGGCCTTTGCCGCAAGGGCATCTTGGTGGCTCATGTCCAGCTTGTCCACCAGGACCCCATGTCCTTTCCCACAGATAGTGCAAATAAAGCCATTTGTTTGCTCCGGAACCAAAAGAGATGGTGTAACAATGGTAACAATTCCATTTTTTTTAGAAAGCGTATTTTTAAAAATACAGAAAAGCTAAATCCTTTGCAGTTTGGTGTATATTAAATTGAGAAGCTTTAGAAGTCTGCAGTGCATCTAATAGGGTGCTAATGCATTACGATTAGGTAGTAACACCGTACTCTTCAGAAGACTGTGATTCAGTAAAGGTTTCTTTTATGTAAAGCATATTTTCTTAATGAAAAAACAAATCTCAGGTAAGTTTCAGTATAATGTCATGGTTAATATAAAATAAAGCTAACATTTTTGTGACACTGAATCAAATCATGGCTGTTGTTTAGTGCCATGCTTGATGTGAAAGTGTTAACAATCAGCGAACAAATGCAAGGAAATGAAATTAAAAATGCCTAGCAAAGCATCAAGGCAAAATGCAAAAGTAAGCCTACAACAAAACCCAGATTTCCTTCTGGACGAAATTATGCTGCAAGTGCAATAGTATCTCACACAAAATCATGTTCCATATGTTCTTTTTGACAAAATGTATCTCCATCTCCACAGGCTGCAAAGGAATGGAAAGGCAGAATGCATTCATGATCATGCAGTCAGAAGACAAAGCTCTCCTGGAGGTGCACCAACTTTTACTAAATTTAATGGAACTATACACTGTTCAAATTTGTTATAACAGGAATTTGCCACTAACTATAAAAAAAACATTAGTTGATCCAATTGTATTTAAGGGGGAAATATATCTTGTGCGTCCACACAACACTGCATGAAAAATGTATTGAAGTTCTACGCTTTGCATCTTCATCACCAGGTTCTTGCACTGCTTAGTCAGACACAGTAGGATTGCTGGGCCTGGAGAGTCACATATGTTACTGAAGTGGCTCCCTGTCTGCGTCCTTGGTGCTCTCTCACCGGCAGAGGTTAGACAAAAGATAAGCTGGTTTGACTTCAGCCATTTTTAAATAGTAGGTCCTTGAAAGCTTTGCTTAGCTTAGGTGAATCAGAGACAGAGAAGTGACTGCAGGTCTGGGGGGGGGGGGTGGTTAGTCATTATCTGGGAATGAAAAAAAAAATGTCTTGAGCTGCAAATGAGTTTATTTCTAGAAATAAACTCAAAAGATTAGTTTATTTCTAGACTGAAAAAGCAGCATCGTTTGTTGAGGATCAGTGACGGTGACCTCCGTTTCTTCCCCTCTCCTTCCCCAGGTCACAAAGTGCCGATCGTATCTGACCTCAGCCTGCCAATTCAAATATGGTGAAGAGGAAAACTAAACCGGTTAACTTCGTATCAACAGGTTGCGTGCTACATCTGTTACTACCTGTTCTCCCCCAGCAGGCATCAAGGTGCAAAACCATCATAAACAACATCCTCCGAGCGATGGGTAAGTGATCAGCTCACCACAACTGGTCTTGACCAGCGCTGATCTTCTGAATGAGCTGGCACTGACCTGGCCCTGCACAAGCCAGGTGCCTGTGTGCAGCTCTGCGTGCCCCCTCCCGCTTCCCGCCTTTGCTTATACCAGGGATAAACTCTTGTCAACTTACATTTGTATTGCACGAGACCTGGCGTCTGAGAACGGTGTTTTGTTAGCCACAAGAGGGAGTCCGTATTACTGGGAAAGAGGAGATGAGGTAATTTGAGGTCAAATCCTTCCTTCAGACCAAACTGCCTTTGGCCTTTATTCACACAAAACTACAATACATACCAAGGGCCATGGTTGACGAGTGTGGGATTTTTGCAAGATTAGTGAAAGCAGAACTTGCAGCTCTTGTTAATGTTGAAAAAAAAAAAAAAAAGACTATTGACCTGTGACAAACTATTGCTTTAGCTCTGTCTTCTGGCAGCAGGGAAGCCAAAAAGAAATACTACTCTTTAAAGTGTACAGCTAGATGTGCAACTGTGTGTGCAGGGAATGAAACCCCTAAAGCCTGCTGCTATACCACCTGCATCTTTTCCTAAAAATGAGGCTAATATTGCAAATGCATTATTTGAAGCATTTGGTATTCCCTGCTTGTTTCTCCTCAACTTTGGCATGATGACAGTTCTATGCAGGAAGACTAACTGAGGAAACTGTATGCGTACAAGTGAAAAGAGTCATCCAGCCAGCAGCAGAAATAAAACCAAGGATTGCATTGCATGCAGGCAGCTAAACAAAATTATTACCAGCAGGTGCTGTATACAGTACCTGCGAATTGCTCTTTAGTGAGCGAGTTCAATACAGCGCCTGAATGTTTCGATGATTTTGCAGAATAAGCGAATCAACAGGATAAAATCTGATTGCACGAGGCGCTTACAAAACTCGACTGCAGACAGCAGCAGTGTTTCCAGTGGCCTCACTGGGCTTGGGTTCAGCTCACAGTTTGTATTGGAAAAGACAAGAGCGTGACCAGAGTGTGCCGACTGCGTATGGTGTCCGGGGCTCCAGTAAGATGAAGGAGAGTGCAAGGAGGTATCCTTTAGGATTAAAGCAGCTGTGATGGTGAAGCTGTACATTAGCACGTCTGTGGCCTTCTCACATGATTTATAGCATACAGTTGCAAAAGCGGAGCTAAATGGGGGCTGTAGATTTGTGGCCCCTGTTAAATCCATCTGTGATATCTAGAAACGTTATAAAGTCCATATTCGTATGTCAACAATCCCCCTTTTTTCCAAAACCAGCCAGCTATTCCAATTTGAAATATGGCACTCCAAAACGTAGTAAATAGTCACACTAACTACTGAAGTAGAACAGATTGCTATTTAAAAAAAAAAAGAAAATATTGTCAAAGATGGAACTTATATAAAGTTCCCTTTATATAAGGATATAAAGGCTCTGATATAAAAAAGTAAAAATACGAGGAAATGTCCATGAGTTTACTGAAAGCAGAGCTTTTTAAACAAATGCACGTGTTGGTGTAAGATTAAAAGGGCAAGAACAAACTATGGACAAATTTATGAGGAAATTAGAAGATTTCCAACCAAGGCAGTGAGGTTCCCATGGTGGGAGTAGTGGCAACAATAGTCCTAACTGAGTATAGGATACAGCTTGCTCAGCTCATAAGCCTGCCCGAGTTTCTGCAGTTCCCTGTTCCTACTCCTTTTCTTTGATTAAATGCACCAAAGATCTCACGCGATGCAAGATCCAAGGCCTACACTAACGATGAAAGAGCGCAGGATGAAAGATACGGGGCTCTCTGATGTGTCCTAAAGGCACGCGCTTTATTATCAGAAAGTGCCAGTGACAGAAGGGGTTGGTTACACGACAAAGTGCACTGAGCTCAGCAGATCAGAAACGAGGACTCTCAGGTTGGATTCCCAGAAAAGCACCTATGTTTAATTCTTGTAAATGCCTTGTAAAATCAACCTTTTTAGAAAGCTTATAATCATGGGTTTGTGATTTTTTTAAAAAGTGTCCTTGAAAGAATTACTCAAATTATTTCCAGGTCAGATTCAGACTGTGTTGTGAATGAAAATATACGTGACATTGGCTGGAAACTTAGCCACACAAAAGTGGTTTTTACATTTTTAGCACCCCAATTTGAATGAAACAAGCAAAAGCAATAAAGGCTATTAGGCTTCAAAATAATTTCAGATTTAAATATTGAGTATATACTTCTTTAATAAATTAATGTGTGCTTTTAGAAACTTGTACGTGATTTTGCAAAAGCTTCAGAAGCTTTTAAATTTTATTTGTAAGAGGAAACCCCCTTCCCTTCACTAAACCCACTTAGGTGTTTAATGTAAAGCATGGACTTAAATCTCTGCATGCTCAGGCCATGATTTTCCATGTGCCCATTTCCTTCAAATGCTGCAAATCAGCTTCTTCATACAGCACTGGACATCCAAGGCCAAGAGAAGTCCAAATGCAAGCCAACTATGTACAGCTTTGTTTTATCAGCTCAATCTCATGAAAACAAGAGGTGGCAATTGTCTTTTTGAAGTCCAGACCACGATGGTTCTGTCACCTGGCCGAGGTGTGGGGCAGCCCCACGGTGCTCACAGCCCAGGGTGGTGGAAATGTCTGCCAGAAGCTTACTGAGGACACAAAATAGAGGGGCTGGTGCCACAGAAGTGATGGCTGGGTCCCTGCTGAGAGGCCCTGGCTGCCCTGGCTCCCGTCCTGAGGGGCTGGGTGTCCCCAGGAGGACCCAGGCCCTCCTTATTTCATACTCTGCCTTTCCCTGCGGTGAAAGGGATCATAAAATCAGTTGTCAGCCCTACTATGCTATTGCAGATCCAGGCCCAAGGAAACCTCTTCTGCAGCAGAGGAGCGGTGGGCTGCTCCTGCTCGGGGTGCTACTGCACTACCTGCTGCGACGGGCTGAGCAGAGACCAGCACTGGGTGAAGGTTTTGCCTGGGACCGCTGTGCTGGCACTGGGATCCATCTGTACTTCTCCATGCAAGCTGTCTGTGCGCATCGCGAAGTCCTACCCACACGCTAAAAACATCTGTTTTGGATAACCCCAAGCTATTTCTCAACACTTTTCTAACATCTTTGTCCATCCCGTAAATCTGTGCTGAACCTTCTCCTTTTCCTCCCTCCTGCGTAGTTTTGGCTACGTGAATGCAGCGTCACATGTTACAGGATTTGTGGCAGATTGGCTTTATAGCGAATTGCCTTCACCTCCACGTACTCAAACCTGTTAGAATCCAACTTTTATTTTAGCCGGCTTTAAGGAAGTTACAAAAGGCATTTATGATGGAGTTTTGACCTAGGATTAGTATTACTTACACTGCTTCTGCGGGTAGTTTCCTTAAAAAGCCAGCACTCGGGCACCGACAGGTGCTGGCCGGGTGTGCACATTTTGCTGCAAAACAGACCTCTTGCTCCCTCGTTTCCCTCTGCCACCGCAGGCCGGGCCGAGGGGCACGGCCGGGCGGGGGGAGCACCAGCTCCCTTCTCTTCTTCTCTTCTCTTCTCCTCCCTTCTCCTGGCCGGACGCACAGCCGAGACCGCTACTCACCCCAGCTGAGGGTACCGCGCCATCACGTAGCTGTAGCATCTTCCCAGGATGACTTCTTGCAGATTCCTAGTGGTCCCTCTGTCCTTCCACTTCAGCATTTTGGGACTGACCTCTCGCTTCCCGTGAGTCAGGACAGAGGCCAGCACGACGGCGAGGACGAGGGCGGCCAGCAGGACCGCGATCCCCACCAGAAGGACGGTGCGCTGCCGCGTCCGGGCAGAGCCCTGCTGGAAAGGCATCCTGCGGGGCCGGCTGAGGAGCAGCGGCAGCTGCTCTCCCAGCCGGCGCAAAGGGTAAACAGCCGTCTAGCGTGTCACGGTGCGCCTGCCCCCCGCCCCGGGCTCGGCCCCGCCGCGGCCGGGAGGCCGGGCCGACCCCCCGCCCGCCCGCCCGCCCCGCGGTCACCGGCCGCCCCCGGGCTGCCCGCAGGCCGCGGCCCGGCGCCGCGGGGCAGAGCCGGGGAGAGCGCGGGTGGGCCGGGCAGCTCGTCCCGAACGGGAGGCCGCTGCCCGCCGCCCCCCTCCCAGCCGGCTCGGGCCAATTCAGTCATTTTTAAAGCCAAACGATGGCTTTCCGGGGCTCCGGACGTGAAGATGAGCGCCTGGCTGTTGCTCGCCTTTCGTTTCTCACCTTGCCGTGACCTCCCCGAGTTCAGCTTTGCGAAGTTATCAGCGATAACTCACAGAAGCGAATCTCAGGAAATTACTCGTAAAACTCGCGAAGCCTTTGTTCAAGTAACCATCCCATTGCAGCGACATGCTCCAGCTAATGTGTGAGTAAAAGCCCAATTCAGGTGACCCCAGCCTGTTTTCTCTAAATTAATGTGTTTCTAAATGACAGGCGTTGAATCCGACTTTACCGAAGGCAATTACGAACTTCGCACTAGTCATAAAAATGTAGTTCATCAACACACAATGGGGTATTTTGTTTCTCTCCCTTGCAGATAGGCTTGGATTAGTTGTCACATGAATTTCTAAGACTAGTGTGTAAATTGTGGGCGTTTGAGGCTGCGTGAAGTCATTTAACGAAGCATTAGGTGTTCTCTGGAAGAGGGAAGTTAGTTCATTATTGGCCTCTCCAAACAGGGCGATTCTACTTCCGTAGTCAGAAGCCAACATAAAATAAGACTCAAAATCTAAATGAAAGAAGCTGTGCAACATCAGAATAATGTTAACTATAAATTATTCATAAATTGTTCATAATCGCTTACCAAGCACCCATCTTTAACTGGTTGACGGTGAGAAAGGGCATTTGTGACACATCTCAGTCAGGACTAAGCAGCTCTGAAAGACCTGAGGAATGCTGTGCTCTGACCACAGCCTTCCCTGGTAAGCAATAGGATAAGCACATAATCTGAATTTTTCTGATCCTGTTTTCCAAGGACTGATGCAAACTTTGGGAGGGTTTTACTCAGAATTTGAAGCTTCAGTTCTGCAGTGGCATATCGGGCTACTAGCCCTGAAGTGGTCAGGCAGTTGGCCTAGGTGATCGTTGTAGGTCCCTTCCAACTGAAATATTCTGGATCTCTTCCTAACAGTGTCATCTCTGCATAAGAGCGGTAACAGTGTTCTCTCTTCATGACACTGCTTGTGTCCCCTCAGTGGTCCCCACCGCAGGTTCTGCAAGGAAGCTCTGTACGAGACAATTCAGTAAAAATTAGCTCATAAAGGAAGTTTTCGCCCTTAATCATTTCAGTAAGCATGCGGGCTTTGCCTTGGCAGGCTGAGATGATTTTTCTTTATTTCTTCCTTGTTTTCATCATCCTGTAAATATGAACGCAAGGTTTTCGCAGCTGAACTTTGTGATCTTTTATTATACAGAAGAGAGATTATTCAATTTGGGTTATTTTTCCCTTAATGTTTGTTTGCATGTTTTCAACTTGCTGCTCTTCAGTTTCATTAACTAAGCGCATGCCATGGTGGAAGAAAAACCAACTAGTTATCCTAAGCAGTTTATGCAGTAAAACTGTAATCTCTGGTTGCTCCAGGTATTGAAGATACCTGTCTTCAGTAAGTCTAAGAGTCACTTCTAGAGTTGAACGATTGAATAGTTAATTTAAAAGTTTAAAACTTTTTTAAAACACTCTTTTCTTCAGTAACCTGATGTGAGAAGACTTTTTTCTTCTGTTCAGATATGACATTGACTCATTAAGAATACATAAATAAGGTGAGTGCAGACTCAGTGGCTCTGGAAGGTGTCCTTGCTGCTGATTTTGTAACACCTCGAACTACATAAGGAATGTCCAAGACAAGTAAATGTCAAGCCTCCTTTCAGCAAGCCTTGGCAGCCTAATCAGGACGAATAAATAGGACAAGCAGAGTTGAGGGGGCAGCAGAAAAGCCAGTAAAAGCACATACTCCCAGTGGTTCAGAAGGTGGTAGTTTCTTTCCCAGTATGAATGTGAGCACGAACTCACTCCTTGCAAATGTTCTGGCCCAAGAGTATTTCCACGAGAGGCGTACGCAAGATGACAATGGTGCCTTAGCGAAGAAGGGATGAAATTGTATTCCCTGAACGGGACGGCGGGAGGGCAGCACAGAAGAGAAAGTGAAATGAGGAAGTCCGAAGGGAGGTGGAAAGCAGTGTGTTGTACAAGGGTCTTGCATGCCCTTAGGTCTGTGGAGTGAGCTGGACTTCACTTCTTTCCTAAGCAGTTTTCCCAAGCAGACAACTTCAAGCTGACTGACTTTATTCCACAGGAATTCAGTACCCTCAGCAGGACCCTAAGGAAATGCAAACAGGATTTCCCCTGAGATTGCAGGGAAGCCTCATGGATCTGTATCCTTCTTGAACTCTTTTGCTAGTGGTTATTTTTGCCTTCTATAAGGAAAATTACAGTTCTTAAAAGCACCGTTTCGTAAACTGATAGCCAACTTTTGGACCCGTCTGAGCTATGTGAATTTCCAGGATAGCAAATCTAACCTAATCCTGGTCTTATCAAGGTGTGTCCACTCTTCTGCCAGCATTTACACTAAATCTTTGGGTGGGGTGATTAGAAGGTGGGTGTAAAAGATTGGAAGATAGAAATACCTCAGGCGTGTAATTGCTAGCCTCTGCTTTGATACCATGTATTGCACCAGGCAACGTCTACAAGAATGGACCTGTATTATGTATAATTTATCAGCCTGCATACGTACTGCTAGGAGTATTGTAAGAGAAAAGCAGCTAGCTTTTCACTGCTACCTGCAAGTTCTGCAGATGGTATTTTTGAGGCAGCAAGGGATAACAAACCACCGCTCAGCCATTCCCAAGGCCTGATCACTCAGAAGTTTTGATTTATCCTTTTCTTTTTTACTATCCATCAAATGTAGATAGTTCTGGCATCCAAAACATGGATGAGGACACAAAGAATCCTTCACAGCAGAAATTGCTGGTAAAAGGTGGTGTGCAGCAGGTGGGACTGAACCTGTCCAAAACAACAATGACCTGCAAACATAGGTAAGAAAATAGATGTTGTGCATCTTTTCAGTGCTTCTAGGAAAATCTGGATATGTTTCTTCCTCAGTGAGTAAAAAGTTTGTTAGAAATAGTTTATGATTGTGTGGTTTGTCTGTGTTTTGGTCATACCTCACTGGCCTCTATTTCTTGCCCAGGTGTGCTGTGTGGCCAGCACTCTGGTAGAAATGGAAGCAACTCCCCTGCCTTTAATGGAAGTGAGCTCAGTTATACTAGCAATGAATTTGTCCATACGATAGAAAAAAAAGCTGCTTCAAACGCTACACAGTTTAGGAGTCATGAAGACTCATTTTAATGTAATGTCTAGATTACAATGATACCACAGTATTCACAGTGCCACTAGTTACTCCCAGTCTTGTGGACACCTGTAATTACTGGCTGTCATTTCTCAGCAGAAGTTATGAATGAAAGAATTCGAACTGAAAAGAGCAGAAGCTGTTATAATAATTAAAGAAATTACGTCTTTCCTGACTTTTGTTGGAAATTACTCTGGTCTTCTCATTGCTTCCCAATTTCACAGGGTAAATGCTGTCATAACATTTAGAGAAGGTTTGAGATGAACACTGAAAATAAAATGATAAATGGGCTGGGATAAGACAACCAGCTAGTACAAAGTGACAGCCGTGAAGAGCTGTATGCCATCCAACCGCACACACCAGCTACTGTGAAAAACGCATTTGTAACTCAGTGTCTGGGCATCCCGTTCACCTCTCCTTTCTTTCGGCTCCCTGGCTGGTGACCACAGGAGCTTTCCTGGAGAGCTGTGCTCTGGGCCAAGTGCTTGCAGGGTATAGGACAGTTAATTAACCTGTAAGTTGCTCTGTGTTTTCCTGGTGGCAGCCTCCACCAAACCTACCCTAGAGCTATAGGCGGACAAAGAGACTGACAGACAGACAACGGTGCCTTAACTCTGAGCCTGCACTGGCAGCCATCTAAAGGACATGAAAAACATCCCATTCATGTCTTCTGCAAAGCCATATCCACTGCTGGGAACACGGACTGCGTTATGCTCCTGTTTATCAGATGAGCTGTCTGGAGACAGTCTGAGCACCAGCACTCCCTTCCCGACCCCAAATCTTTTTTTCTCAGCTGGTTGTCATTACCCAGTTGTCTTCTTCAGCATGGTGGTATTGTCTTGCTCATTTTGTTGTTACTGGACACAAATTTGTACTCTGATTGCATTTTCTTCTCTTGTAAATTCTTTAAGATTACTTCTGATGACAAAACGCTTCTTTATATGTTAAAGTCTGAGTATCAGATATTAGGGAGGGTTAATCTCCCCAGAACAGGACAGTGTGGCTTCCATTCACAGCGATACATACCTTATCTAGGCAGACCCCCCCCAATTAGATGTAAATGTATGAGTAAAATAACAAGAACATCAGTTCTGCAGCCCAGTCCAATAGACTTTGGTTGAAATTGGCCAATAAATTCACAAGTTTTTGGGAGGGAAAGAGCTGACAGATGTAGGAACGGACAAGCAAACTAAGCGATTGCATAGGCCTCCTTTCATTTGTAAACCAGGCCGGAGATAAATTATCTTCCCACTTATAAGGGTGCAAATGACTCTGCAACAGCAATGACACAAAGTGCTGTGTTGTGGTAAATAACAGTATACTGCCATCGCTTGCTGCAGGTGCAGTATAAAATCTAGCTGATTAACTAGGTAATTGGCTTTCAGACCTTTGTCAGCTAATCTGATATTGCAATGTTTCATTATATTTTTTGCAAATTTTTTTAATATCT
The DNA here is from genome assembly GCF_035582795.1 of Mycteria americana. NCBI lineage: Eukaryota > Metazoa > Chordata > Aves > Ciconiiformes > Ciconiidae > Mycteria > Mycteria americana. The sequence continues at coordinate 17,812,857 of NC_134368.1, read as the reverse complement.
TCAGCATTTTCTCAATTCTTTGAAAGGGTATCGCATGCTTTTCTCTCTCTGCCTCTTTGCATACAGAAGCTGTTTGGAAGTTCATAAGCCTTTTCTGTTTTTCCTGTGTGGTTTGTATATAGAGCTCGGGGCTCTGCTGACATACGGCAAAGCACTGCCCTGCATTAAATCCTATGGCAAGTGTAGAGATGGACTTTGCTTCCTCTGAGCAGCTGAAGCTGAGGGTTTAGTTCATTTGTCTTGTAACTCTGGTCTATTCCATTAAATTGTTGCCTCCTTCAAGTGGTGACTTAGTTTGTACCTGACCTATGTCTAGGTAGTTCACCGAAGCAATCACTAATGTAGATGTAAAACTGACCACTGGGTTTAAAGATGCATGTATTTGCATTTTCACCTTTTTATTTTAGACACTTGCAGCTTTTCAGATCTATAAGATTTCAGACCTGAATTCGTCTAATTATCGTGAAAAATTGTAGATAAATTAGTTGTGCAACAGTCCTCAGAAATAAAAATGCTGTGTGTGTGTGTGTGCGCCTTGATTCATTGCTACTGAATTTTGTGTAAGAAGAGGCCCCTGAACTAATTTGTTGGAAAAATCAGTAATGTCTTAATTGCTGCCTGCCTCTGAGTCGCTAATGGACCTGAACTTGTTAACACACCCATGTTTAAGCACCCGGGACTTTTCAGTCCAAATGGAAACACCATTAGGTCTTAGGCATCCTTGTATTTAAGAATTATAGGATATAAAGTGGTGTGAAATTGTATTCTCAAGCCCATATACCTATATTCTTCATAAAAGTGACTTCGCACTCTGTAGATGTTCTGAATATGGCCACTATAATCTTACTTTTGCTGTAAGTAAGGATATGATCTCATGATCAGTATACCCTCAAGAGCAGATATCCTAGGAAGGAGAGGTATGCAGAGGGACCATTGCCATTACCTGCTGCTGCACATGTTATCACTTGGGTAGGAGACATACCGTGTCCCATCAGCGTTATCGCTGCATCTAGCTGTGGATGCATGCACATCGCTCCATGCTGATGGTGTGTTTTGGGGTTAACCCCCCTTACAGCATGCAGGTTTGAAACTGCAAAGTCATCCGGGCTGCTTCAAACACAGGTCCTCCTCCGAGTGCCGCAGGCGAGAGCAGGCCCGCCTGGCTGCAGGGCAACAGGCTCAAGCTGCCCCACCCAGAATGCAGGAAATTATCCTGTAAAATGGCACCCGCGAGTCATTATTTGCAGTTTGCCCACTACAGGCTGCGGGGGCTTTCCATCTCTTTCATCTGTATCACTTGTAAGCAGCCTGTTTTTCCATGTGGAAGTTATTAATTTTGTTTCATGCGCTGCTGAGAGGTTTAGGTGGGGAAATGAGAGTGCTAGATCAGCCCGTGCTGACAAGCACGATGCCTGTCTCCTCTCCATAACACATTCTGCTCTCTCGACCGGAATGTACTATTTTTTCCTATGTGTTCTCACACATGAGGAGAGTGTGGGAGGACAAAATGTCACCACTGTGCTTTGTAGTTTTGTCGGTGACCTTTTTAATACGCTGCACGCACTCCTGGCTATATGTGGTGTGGCTGCTTCTTGTCTCAAGACTTGTGCGGGAAGTTGAGGGTATAAGGAAAGAAAGAAAAAACAATACAGATAAAATCCAACAAATAGGGTAGTGTTTCTGCTTTCTGTGTGAATAATGTGAAGCAGCATGCGTATGAAGGGCTTAATGCTGGACTGCAACACAAGGCCGACGCACCGGTTTTGAACTGTAGAGTCAGAAAGAGCCAGCACAGCAGCACATGACAAAGCAACATCTAAAATGAGAAGTCTTCATTCAAGACAAAACATTCCTGCACTTGCACAGGCTCATGCCAGTCATTTCTGCCTCCCCCATCCTTTTGCCTCCTTTTCTCAAATACAATACTTGAGCACTGCTGGAGGGTGGGGTGGAGTATGTCTTAAGGCCACCAGCACAAAGCTATTTATTTCATTGCTGTGTGAGTCACTGGACGGTCTGGTCCATCTGTCTATCACCGGCTAGATCTGCAACTGGGAATGGGCTTAGACGGGCATGGGACAGTGCCCGGTGGATCTGGTTGGGTTGCTCAGGAAGATTCCCCCTCCACACACCCAGCTGCTCTTGCCACCTTCTGCAGTTCTCTGCCTCAGCCCCACTTCTATGGTTTGTCTTTGTCCATGCAAAATCGACCTCCCTTTGTCCACGCAAAAGGACAGATCAGTCCAATGCGCTGGTGCTGGGCACCAGCACAGACTGCGTTGTCTTTCAGTGACCTGGTGCAGTGGAGGAGTGGTGCTTCGCTATTTTGTTAGGGATGAATTGATCTAGTAGTAGTTTTCTCAAACCCCATGGAATTAGTGACCCATTTCTAGATGTTAATCAGCAGGATGGGCAATTTTATGACCAGAACGGACAATTAGTAAAAAATTACTACTTAGGAAATGTTGAAAAATGGCCTTAAAAAGGAAAAAAGATACAGAACTGGAGTTCGGTGTGACAGAAACATTGTGACTGAACGACTGTGGCTTTTCCAGAGATAGTGATGGTAGATGTGACCCTGAGGGATACTGAAGATGAAAGGAGCCCCAGAGAGCAAGTTGATTCAAGGACAATCTCCTCAAAGCGCAAGAGTGGTCTGTCCTGATGGGCAGGAAGTTGAAGCTGCGGCAGGAGGCCAGCTTGGACAAATCAGGAATTTCTGACCGAGCTTAAACGTTGGAAGAAAGTGTAGTGGGAGACCAGAAGCAGGGATAGACTATCTGGGAGGAATGTAGAAGCATTGCCCAGACTGTTAGGTTATGTGATAAAGCTCATCTGCTTGCCCACAACGGAGCTCAGAGAGACAATGGCAGGAGGGGGAGACCAGATAATACCCTGCCTGGCTCCTCCCAGGCCCATCACAGGGGCCATCGACCCATCAAAGGCCCATCTGCACAAGCCCGGCAGAGCACAGGGGCATGAAGGCAGGTGAGGACCAAAATTGAGGACTCCTGTGGAACAACAACCTTCTCCGAGTCCCTCCAGGACTGTTGCAGCAGAGTCATCAGCCCCACTGTCCAGGTGTACCCATCACCATGAGTCATGGGGAGCAGCTCTCTGGATCACCTTTCAGACTAAGTGGCTTGCTGCCTAGGGGTGGGAAATATTGTGGGATGCAGGGGAAAAGCAGTTCACGATCACACAGGACTTATTATGGGATGTTTAAGGGGAGAACCAAAGGTGAGACAAAGGAGGGGTTTAGGTGATTTGGGAAGAATAAGAGTGGTAAAATAGAGGGGTACAGGAATAAAAAGGGCCAGTTACATGTAAATAGTTAGCTGGTCAGTTTGCTTGGCTGGCCATGCCCTGTGCCTGACCAGGGTGGTCTGTCCTGTCTTCTTAAACTCTTTTCCAGCTCTTCCCTGGGTGATGGCTCTCCATTCTGTGTGTGCACGGGTGTGTGCAGGGGGGCGAGCGCAGCAACGGGTCAGACCATGGGTTGGAGGGCCCATGTGTCCATGCTGCCAGTGACTGGAGTGAGTGCAGGGGTGTGAGTGACTGTGTGAACGCTAGTGGAGATCAAGCTGGACGAGCCGGCGCGCAGGTGACATGACCTGGGAGCCAGGGTGTGAGTGGGTCTCTAAGGGCCAGCTCTGGCTGAGAGCACCTGGGTGTCTCTGAAGGCAAGAGCACAGCGGAGCGGTCAGCTATGGGACCAGGGGAGTCCTGGCCAGCTTTGTGTGTGTGATGGACACGCAGGGTAGGAATTAAGAAAGCCAAACCTGGACCGAAGCTAAAACTGGTGAGGTGTGGAAGGGCACCTTCCACAGGCACATCCACAGTGGGATGAACACCAAGGAAAAGATGGGCCACTGCTCAATGGGGTAGGTGACCTAGTGTAAAAGGACACTGAAAAAGCAGAGGTGACTCAAAGCCTTCTTTGACTCACTCTTCACTGGCAAGGTCTGTTCTCAGGCGTCCTAGGGTCTTTGTGCCTATAGTGCCCAGGTAGGAGTTCTGGGGAGAAAATTATTACCCATAGTAGAGAAAGATTGAGTTAGGGACCATTTAAGCACCCTGGTTCAATACAAGTCCCTGTGCCCAGATGAAATGCATCGGAGGATAGTAAGGACAAGCTGGCTTACATCACTGCAAAGCTACTCTTGAGAGGTGCCTTCCAACCTATATGATTCTCTGAAGCCACACTTTGTGATAACGATTTACAGAATGCAGACAGATCTCCATGCTTTCTAATGAATAACTAGCAGAACTAAAGAACCTTTATCAGACGGGTCTCCAAAGGTATTGGGACTTAGGGGACTGAAGACAGATGGAAATCTAGCTAATCTTTCCTTGAAGACAATAGCTGAAAGCAATTATGTATAACAGCAAATCTCCAGGTAGCTTAAAATTGACTGTGAATGCAACACGCTGTGGAATATTATTTGTGCTGCCTAAATTAGAATTGTAAATGTCCTTGATAAAACTTGTTAGCCATCAGGTTTTAAAATAAATGCACCCAGTATGACTGAATGCTAAAATTCTATGGACAGCTAAAGATGGTATAAAAATAAAGCCGTCTTTCCAGTTACGCATTAGCGTTATGAAATAAAAGGGACAGTACTAGGTATGACAGGCCCTTCCAGAAAGAAACATTTAGTAATTGCCATTCTTGGATAACTCTCAGTTATCACTGAACAATGTAGGTTGGAGGGGACCTCTGCAGGTTATCTGGTCCTACCACTTCCTTGAATCATGGCTAACTTCAAGGTTAGATTAAGTTGCTCAGGGCATTCTCCAGTGGAGTTTTGAAAACCTCCACGGATGGAGAATGCAGAACCTCTCTGGGCAGCCACCCTCATGGTGATTTTTTTTTTTTAAATGTTTAGCCAGAATTTCTCTTGCTGCACTTTTTGACGATTGCCACTAGTCTTTTCACTATACACCCCTGAAAAAGAGTATGGCTCCATTTTCTCTACAATGCCCTCTAAATAGTGGAAGAAACTATCCTTTCTGGATAACTTTCTGGATCTTCTTTTGGAAGATTTGTTGCTATAGCATACAGAAGTGTCTCACTGAGAGTCATGATGTTCAGGCTTTTACAAGGTTTCTGATACCCATCCACCAATCATTTTCAAAAGATTTTAAGAAATGCTTCCTCTTAGATGAATATTTTTGGAAGAAATAGATGAGATTAAGGGAAGCTGCAGTAAAGAGTTACAGCATGGCTGTGTCAGGATCAATTCCTATTTTTTTTTTTTCCCCTCAAACGATTTCCATTAGGGATTTGATAAAGCAGAAATGGTTGTGGACTCTTCAGTTCCCTTGAGTCCTGGTATACAATCAGCCTGGTATACAAGGCATTCTGTCCTTCCAAATGCCCTTACTTTCAAATAGGAGATCACAACTGGAGAAATAAAGGAAGCCAAGTGTCTTTTCCTCTCATCAAACGTTGTGCTTTAGTATGGAGAAGAAATCTTTTATTGACTGTGAATGCAAAGGAAGCCAAGTGTCTTTTCCTCTCATCAAACGTTGTGCTTTAGTATGGAGAAGAAATCTTTTATCAGCAAGTGCTAAATTTTCCTGATCAGTAAATTAGCTTTCCAAACCTTTCTGATTGCCTGGATAGGTAAGGTTTGTTTGCCTTGTATGGTAAATTATTGCTGTTTGCCTATTGTCCTGTGAAGTTCTTCTGTACTCTCAAGTAATGACTGAGGGATGTTTTGAAAGGCTTTTTTAGTTACATACATGTTAATTTTTCTAAAAACCTTTCTGATCAGGAAACTCCTACCAAACACTGCATGGAAAACTCGCTCTAATCTTTTACATGTTATTGTTTCACAGCAGACTACAGAGCTAGCATAAGGGATGAGTGTTTTTCAGGGCCCACAAGAGAGTTTAAAATCCCTAAATTAGCAGCCTGCTTTTTCCCTTAGCGTTGTGCTCTGCTGAAATGGCACTGGAAGGACTAGATTTTAAGCTGCTTGTTTCTACGACGTGATTTATGGACAGCCAGATTATTTCAGTAGGATCAAGTAGCCAGCGAGATCTACTGGAGAGAATATAGCTGTACCCTGATCTTTCTCAGAAGTCATGACATCCGTCCTTCAGCTCAGATGTTTCAAACTGTGCTACCGTTTTGACTGCCTTACAAATTAATAACATTATGATGGGATGTGCATGTAAAGCTCATGTCCGTGGAAGGGGGGCTTGGGAACGGCTGTTCCTTAACCGTTCTCCGCACAGACGTGCACAGTCTAGTTCCTTTCTGCTTGCCTGTCTGATTAGCTCGTGCTTCTCCGCTTGTTGCTGTGCGAGCTCGCCTGTAGCCAGCTGGAGCCATGACAGCGCCGACTGTGCTCTTCAGTGTGAGGCAGGGTAACAGACACTAATGACTGATTTTTTTCTTTGTTTATTGCAAACAAAGATCCCAAAGGGTCCAAAACATTCTCCCTCTTTGGACCAAGCTTCTTCATCCCATTTCTGTGCTTGTTTCCCTTGCTGGCTCTCTTGAGTGTCAGGCCATCTGCTCCTTCCCCTTTGCTTGCAGAGCCTGGCGCCTGTACAGGTGCTTCCTAAGCTTTGCTGCTGCCTGAAGAATTTCCTGCTGTTGCCAGTGCTGCTTTTTGCATTTTGCAGTTCCCAATTTCTTTCTCAGCCGAAGTGGTGGGTTTGTAACAAAACAAAGTCATAGCTGGGGTTTGTGCGTTGATTTTCTCACAGAGGAAGGCAACGCGCCGAGAGATCCCCTACATACAAACACACAAAGGCGGGGAAGGAGGTGGAGCGGGGACACAAGCTGTGGAGTAGCTCCAGAACAGTTTGAGGGAACAGGTTGCTTCATTATTCTGTATCACCTTCACCTTTTTTTGATATGCCTTTCTATTTACACATGTCAGAAAAGGATGTCCTAGACAAATTAAAAAAAAACCACATTCAAGGGTATAGTGTTTAAAGCACTGATTTGCAGAGTGGGAGATCCATGTTTAATGAATCATGCATTCCACATGAATCAGGCTTTGAAGAAAATATTTTTTACTGGACACATGTTTAATATATACAAAATGGAATAGCTGCAACAGAAGAGTTTGCAAGTAAGCTACAACCTAGCAGTGAGGGATCTTACCATCATTTCCGACGAGGTTGCTGTACGTTTTTTTGTGCAAAACATTTTTCAAAGTTTAGTTTTAGTATAGAGGAAAAGAAAATGCAGTAACCTCACCAACTTTCATGAAATCCAGTGCTTGTTTTCTGGCCAGTACTAATTATTATGCTGCTCACACATTCTGAAGGGAAATACCCAGCAGGCTCCCATCCCACTGAGGCAGCCAAGGAAACAAAGTTGATACAGAAGTATGCTCTACAAGTCTAGGAGTGTGTAAACAGTAAAATTTCTCTGGAAAGAACTATATGGGGTAGATATACCACTTGGAAAGGATCCATGTGATCATTCAAAGGTCAAAAACCAAGAAACTTGAAAAACAAGATCTTTCATGGTTGCCAACTATGTAAAATATGCTTTTGTATACATGTGTATAAATATTTGTCCAGGATTTGAGGCTGTGGCTTCCAAGTTTATCGGTTATGCTTACTGTCCTTAACTTCTTTTTGCATCATATATGCCATATACTTTGCTTGTCATCACTCCTTTTTCATATTATTCCAGCAGCTCTTATTTTATTTAACCCCATGCTAATGGGCACTGGGGAGAGAAAGTTCAGGGTGAAAGCCCAGAGCATTCATTCTGCTTTGTGGAAATACCAACTCTGGATTTTCTGGCACCTTTCATTAAAACAAAGGGAAAAGTAAAAATGAAGCACGAGACAAGCCAGCATGTCCTACAGCTGGGCTTTGATATCGCAAGACTAGTATCTCCATGGAATACTTATTTCTGCTCATTTGCTTCTTCGCTCGCTGCTCTTCAAAATGGAAGTGTGACCTAGGAGCTTTTCCACACCCGTACCCTGATTTAGTGTAGCATATAGAATACCTGTCATTTTCTTAGCACTGCTCTCTTGACTTTACCTGTTACAAATGGGAAAAAAAAAGTCTTCCTGAAGTTTGGTGGTCCAGCATTTGCCAAATTCTTGACGTATAATTCTGGTTTCTGCCTGCAATACTTCACATTCCTTGTTAATTATTTATCCAAGCACTCATTAGCACCTGATATCAGACCATATCAGGTGTAATCACTAAGAGACACCCAGGCAAACACAGTTACTGGATTAAAAAATACTATTTCTTTGTTCATTATTGTAACTAGTGGTATAACTCGAGTTACTCCAGACATACAGTTCTGGAGGACAAGGGGGTATGCACTTTGGGAACTTACACCACTTCACTGCTTACATAGCGTAGAGGTATTCCTACTCAAACGGTCACAAGTAAAGGACTAGTTACTTTACTTCACAGCCTGCTGCTGAAAGAAAATCTATATTATAATTTCCTCCTTCATTTTCCTTCTATAAAACTTCCAACATCATAATTTTCTGCTCACATATTCTGCTAAAAATACAAAGTAACTCATCTGAACTGAGATCCGGTTCACCTTTGCTGCGGCTGCAGGAAAGAGAGGAGAAGGTAGGCGAAGAGGGGCTGCCCAGGCAAGGTGGCTACTCTGGCACGGTGTGAGGGTACGCTCACGCCATGCTCCCAGGCTCCAGTTTCCTGTGCCCCTCTCCCTGCCAGCCTGCACTTGAACTGCGGGAACAGGGTCACCTCTGAGCTGGCCTTCATGATTCGCAGGAAACTGTAGAAAATCAGATGCCTGCAGACTATAAATAAAATCTGGCAGATTGTATTCTCCACCTCTTAAATAAAATGGCAAGTAAATTTAGACTGGGCAGAAGCTGGAATTAGGAAAAACCTGAAAATCAGAAAACCACTTGTGAAGTGCTTGAGCCACACTAACATTTGGCTAAATTAAGATACTGTACCTCTCCATACTGAGCTATTTTAAACCAAGCTTCTTGGCTCTGCTAAAAGCACCCTTCTTCCACTTTACACTCTCTATTGTTGAAGCAGAATACACCAGAATTATTTCTAGCTAATCCAGTTGAAAAGCAAACTATCAAAAGAGTTAGCTTTCTTTGAACAATAAGTCTTAGGCAGCTTCTTGAGGTTTCAGTTCAAGTTTCACTACATTTGAGATTGCTGTCAGAAACACAGTCATGTCAGCTGAATATCACATCAAAGCCAATATGACAAAAATAAACAGCAGCAGTATAAAAAGGGCAGAGAGGTGAACAAGTTGTCCTTGCTTTATTCTCATAACTTCTTACTCCAGAGCACTCGAGAGTTTGCATTTAAAAGTAGACAGAGCAGGTATGAGCAGATGTATATGTGTGCATGCACATACATGCTGAAAAAAGGAATTACTCTGAATTAGAGTTCGGCTTTTGTCAGACACAATGACTGGAACACATGCAGCAGAAAAAAAAAAAGTAAGTTAGCAGAAGGGGAGATTATATTTATTTCTATATAGGAATGCAGAGTGTGACATAACTAAGTTCTTAAGCGGTCCACAAAATTGGCAAAGATAGGAAATACTACCTTAGTATCAGTAGTTTCCACAGGTCTGTCTGCAGAAATGCAGAGCACCTTGTAATGCTCCTGTACATGATGCTTTCATTTGCCATGAGTAGTTGGATATTAACAGATCTACACAGGATTGTGGCACACAACTGGATTCAAAATGAAGTGATATACATAATGTTTTCACGTGAAACATTCTCCCCCTTGAATTCAGGTCCGGAGACAGCTGTTTTTGCAGTACTGCTAGTATAAGTATGAATGATTGAAACACTTTGAATCTATATTTGAAGCACCCTCCTGAACATTATCAGGCTTGCATGAGTTTACGTAGAAGGGCAGATGCCTTTGAGACATTATGATTTCTCCAAATTTGGCACAGCTGTTACATGAGACATTGCTAATCAGAGCATTTACTGAGTGTTCAAGAGAGAGCACAGGCATACCTAACCAATTCTCACCACATAAGTGTAAAATATATGTGTAAATAGCACACTTTGTAGATGTAGAAATAAAAAAGAGAGAGATATATGGGATTCTCTTGCTCACAACTTTTTGTTCATGTCTCTCCCTCCCTCTGGGACTAACAAATCACCTATCGTTTCTCGCTTTGCTGACGCTTCTTCTGCCCCTCTGTTTCCAAGATGCCAGTCACACTGTTCTTTCGTACAGATTAAAACCATTATATTAAACTAGAACAACCAATCCACACACAGCTTGAAATTTGCTTTAAGATGTCAGGAAGCCTATGTATCTAAAACTTTGCCATCTTTTTTTTCCCAGCTATATTAGTTGGTTAGCTAAAAATCTTTACAGAACTTCCCAAGCTTTTCCAGCAAGCTTGAGACACTTTATTCAAAAGATATTGGAAAAAAAATTGCTGTCTTTGCTTTCGAGTTGAAGTAATGGGAAAAGAGGCAAGAACATTATAAATAAGAGAACACTGCAAGAGGTTTCTGAGTGTGTTGATATAAGGTTATGCACTAAATAACCTCAAATTATTTTAATTGTATCTATCCTACTTTGTATTTGACTTTTTTTTCAAAACAGAATTATTTAGCACTTCCTACAGTGTGTTCGGCATCCTATGTAACGGCCAGCACTGACTGCACTGCTGGAGTGGATTGCATCCAGAGGCTGGAAAGCTTTCACAGGCTGGAAAGCAAAAGTTGGCCAGCTGGGATGCTTGGCTTGTGGATAGAAGTTGCCTAAGAGGCATATGGCTTGTTAATGGTATTTAGCTATTCTCTGAATCCCACACACGCTATAATATACAGGTCAGTGGGCAGGACAACACTAGACCAAACGATGGCTTGGACACCTATATGTGAGCCTTATATGCACTCTCTCTACAGCCTGTGGTCCGAAACATGTCATGATGTGATCTGCTGTGGACAAAGAGAAGACTGATCAAAATTGCTAGGTTTAGTTATCTGGGATGTGTCCGTGTTACAAACAGACACCTCCCCTTATTCTGGCAGCTGCTGTTAAGGACAGCATCAAACAAGCAATAAAAATGAGGAGGATGTTGAAGGAACTAATCAAAGGACTAATGTTTCAGCATAGGTAGGGAACAATTTTGAGGCATAATACAGCCCAGATTTTCAAAGGTCTGTAACTTCTGATTTAAGTACTTTTGCAAGTGTCTGAAACAGACAAAAAATCTTTCAAGCTGGAGCCTAAACCCAGCTGTGACACAGGCAAACACAACTATGTGTGTAATAGAAAGGCATTTGTATTAAAGCCAAATTAAAGATTATTACAGGAATGGAAGTCAGATAAATAAGGAACAACAACATATTTTAGATATTTTATCTTTCAAACATACAGCATGATATAGTTGTACCAGGGACTGAAAAGACGTAAATCTACTATGGAGTCCTAAATCAGATGCACTGAGATAACAGCAAGATTCTACCCGAGCTTCCTGACAACCAGCTAATACAAACACAAATAAATAATACAGCAGCTAACAGAGAATGTACAACAAAATTCTACTTAAAGTTATTTTCTAGAAGAACAAATATTTTTTTCCAAAGATTTACGTGTCATCTTGGTATCTGTATGTCTTGGTGGTTTAGAGGAGCATCTAGCTGGAACACTTAGATAATTCACAGAAGTAACTCAAGAGACCTTCAAGATGGCATCTGCTCTCTCCTCAATATATTCTGAAGCATGCTAACTAAGTTCACTGCCAGCAGGCAGATGTCTGACTTGGCAGGTTCTCGTCTGAATTTGATATGCCATCACATCATGGTGATCAACCATCACATCATGGTGGAAAACCTGTGGAACTTTCTAGACCTGGTATTCCTGCCTATTGGCTATCCAGTGGCCCGGAAACAGCCAGCTGAGGAACAGCACTGTGGATGACGAAGCGATCGATATTATGTAGTAAAATATTGCATGCAAATATGCAAGTCAGAATCTCGCTCTACGACAGTTTCAGGTAAGTTTGGCCCAAGTACTGGTCCACTCATGAAAATGAGTTTAATTTTTCCACTGTCTCACCTATTGTATCTTGTACCAAGTGAGCAATCTAAGCTGTCTCCCATCTGAATTCATATTTCCCCTTCCCAAAACATGATAATAGACACTTTTAGTTTCCAAGGCCAAATCCTAGGACTGTTTTTATGAACAAGTAAGCTGTGTGGGAGATGTATGACAGGCATAGTTTCACTTTTCTTTCTGAAATATGTGAACGGGAATTATTAGTCTCAGTTTAATTCTGGAGAATAAAGATCAGAGGAAATAGCAATGGATTTCTTCTATTCAAGAAAAGGAAATGAAGGGTGAGGCTTTCTAGCAGCAGTAGAATATTTTTCTTACTAAAAGTAGTTGGTATCTAGATAGAAGTATGCAGGGTTTTAATATGCAGGTTTCCCATTCCCAGAACTAGGGTGAAATTGCAGTTAGAAATTAGTTAAAGCCAAATTTATAGCCAGCTAGGGCAAACAGAGGATATGAATTCAGTTGATTAAAGCAAATCTGAACAAAAAGCCTACAAAAGAAACAAACATGAGCTTGTTCCAGCTGCCTCCTCTGTCTGAAGATATAGGTCCTCTTTGTGCTGCTGGTGCAGATCTAAAGAAAAGAAAACAAACAGGATGTTCACAGCACAGAGCTGAGTTAGGATTCTTTTAAATATCAGGGGTTTGTTGCCAAGGATGAAGTTTGCAGTCCAAGTGCTAAGCTAGAAGTTTCTTTATAAGAGCTCGACACCAGATTCCCTTTGGCTGTCATGATTTTATAAACAGGGTATCTGTGTGCAAAACCCTGGGACCACTCCCTTCTACCTTAGTACCTGAGCCTCCTTGTCTCTCCACATCCATTTACTGTGTCTGGCCTTATGCTTGAGATTGTACAGAGCTCTCCTAGACAGCAGTGGTTCTAGAGGTCTATAGTTTTATGGCACTTGATACAACAGTATCCAGGTCCATTTCTAAGTTTCCCTGACATTGCAATAATGCAAGTAATAAATACCACTACTAATAGGTTGCATCTGGCTTCCTTTCTGCTTATGTTTGTAAGCCATCGATGCCATCTAGTGGGTATTTTTTTACTTACAAGTTTTCTTCAAACATGAGGGTGTCAACAAGCCAAAGTCTAAATTTTGACTCAGCAGGACATAGTTCAAGTCTGGAGAGGAATTGAGGGGCACTATCAGTACCCAAGAAGCCCCAAGCAAATTACAGCGCCTTCTAGGTCATCCTTCTGCTACCCTGACACAGCCCTACTCCGCCGATGTAACGGGAGTTGTGACAAAAAGGTCACTTGCACAACTCTGACATTTTTGGCTCGGCCATTATTCTCTGGAGTCTGAGAAGCCAGCTATCAGTCTTGTAACAGCAAATAGCCATTGTGAAAGGGCATGCAATGGAGCCTGCATGCTTAGTCTCACTGTTTATTTACAGAAGTATGAAAATGTAATGTGTGTACACCGAGCACACACTATGCAAAGGAAGCCTTTCCTTAACAGATACACGGTCTTAATAGCGATACCACTACTGACCAAACTGTTCCCATGTCAGTTAATGGACCATCAGAGAGCAGGGATCCATCCACAGAGAAAACACATCTAGAAGGTAATCATCAAATAATTTATATACATCTGCTTAAGGCTCTTTCTGAAAGGGCAGCTAATTTCAATGGAGATGTTATTTATTGCAGAGAAGTAAGTGATTTGGGGAAAAGTGTAAGTATTCACTGGCTTGAAGTATTTTAGCTTCTTAAATTTCAGGGAGAGGCAGTGATAGTTAGCATTCAGATTGGGAAGCTCTGTCTTGATTAGGGATAGCATAGATATGAAGTGAATCAAGGCTATTACATCGCCATGCATACAGGAGGGAATAGAAGGCTCAGGAAGGAAAGAAGCAAGGAAACTTTCCCTAAGGGGGATGATAACAGCTGAGATGCTTAGTAGTTACCCCAGGAGAGTATGAGACTGGTGCTTGGAATATGCTAGTGATTAAGTACCGACATCTATGGAAAGGAAGGGGTGGCTGCTCCCCTGCTTACATACTGCAAGCACTATGTGGTAATACTGGAGAACTGGTACGCTTAGGAGAAAGAAAAAGACATTAATGGTTTCCAAAAGCCTTTTCATCCAGATTTCCTCAGCTGAGGAAGGTACCCACATGACAAAACTTTGAGGGAAATGGTTTAAAACCTGGGAGAAAAATCTTCTGTTAAGAGTTCACAATATTATATTTTTTAAAGTCCTGTAAAGTGCTTTTTCTTCCAGTTTGTTGATATTGTCACCACGTTCACAGCTGTGATTTTGCATGGGACAACTGTATTTTCCTTTGACATATGAACAAAAGCCTTACCATTCACTGGCAGAACAAGGAAACCCTACTTTAATCCACCATGCAAGTGGTATCTAGTAATAAACAAATGCCTTAACAGGCCTGGAAGCCTGTTCTATGATCTACTACCTAGAAGGAGTCTGGAGGTATCAGTGATATCTAAAATGCCACTGTTTTCATCACACATTTATAGGTTGGTGCTGGGATATAATTTGGATGTAAGAATGAATGTTGTCACATAACAAGTAAAAGCTTTCAGTGACCAGCAGGAACAGAGAATACTCGCTTTCTCTGTAAGGGTGTATTAAAAACTGAACTTATGCTACAGAAAGTGATATACACCTCCTTTTCTCTACTGCGTGAAGCACAACTGCCACACAACCAGAGGCAGGCAAGCAGGAGTCACACCTCTCTGCTGCCATAACCAGGGACAGCAAATCAGGTTTTCCATAGCAGAAGTCATCATTATGGTATTAGATGGGTATTAACACACAAAAGATTTGCAGGTGCTTGAATTAGGGCAGAAAGGACAGTAGGAGATAGGATGTGGCCAAATGTATGGATTATGCATAAAAATAATATAACTAGACAACAACAGCTATGCATCTATGTATCCTGCAACTTTCCAAACTGTGAGGAAGTTTTCATATTCATATGTTCAAGTATCTTATGTATACCTATACATGCAACAGCATATAGATTAAGAAATTTAAACACAATTGAAAACAGTCAACTTTACTGTAAATTCAAATTCACCGAAATACATCATAACTTCATTTAATCCTCTTTATACAATAAAGAAAAATATGGATAGGAAGGGAAACTATTAAAACCTAGTTTGGGAGTGATGCTTGCTAATTAAGAAAGTTGTATCTTGGATGTAATCTGTATTCTCTGCAGATAACCTACTGGCCCAAGGTAAATACATTAAAAATACAGAATTGGGTTTGCACACAAAATGGAAGATTAAAAAAAAACTTCCTCAAACTTTGGAACTGAAAATTCCACTAGCTGGACAAATGTTCTTTAGATCTGTTGTCATTTGACCTACAATTTCATTATTCAAGGAAGAATATTAATGAAAACAATTTTGAATTTGTAACAGATTTTGCATCAGAACACTGATATTTACAAACTTCATTCATACCATCAGTGATATACAGAGTGATTGTGATCGATGAGAACTGATTAACACCTAATTTTGAATGCCAGGTGCTCACAGACAATTGTGCACAATTTGTAGACAGAAACTGCTTACTCAATACACAGTAAGTAATAAATTCAAGAATACTGTATATTGCATACGGGTGATGTATAACAGATGATAGAGGTGGAATCTGTTGAACTGTTGACCTCCGCATTATTTATTTGGTTGTAATGACACTGAGGATGGATTGAACTTCTTTTACTTACGATGAAAGGGTACACTTAGAATCATCAGGATAATCCACGCAGAGTAAGAACATTACAGGCCTGTGAAGATATAATTTTATTTAGCATCTTTCAGGCAGAAAACTGAGGAAAACAAATTAAGAAATGAAACAAACTCAACAGTACTATCATGTCTGAAGCTTTCCTTCAATGATATTTCTCTTAGAATCTACTGTGAATAACCAGAGCTGTGGATACTACTGTGAATAATTAGTAATTCTGTAGACATTAAACAGTGTTTTTAACTGTTGTTTAGATTTTCAATCCAAATAAAGATTTTAGAATGAAGTGGAATACATGAGGCCATCTTCTGTGTCTGACATTGGGTAAATGCAATGTTCCACTTAGTTATACAATTATAGAGTAAGGTGTAGTGTTTTGCTCAAAGCACGGCTGAAAAATGCTAAGTCTGAAAAATGCGAGATTTAAAATAGATGAGGTGCTTCTGCATATACACTGTATTTATGAAGGATTTTCACTTACTTGTAATTGTCAGTGCAGGTGACATCATAACCAAGGGTTTTCAGCCTGTTTTCTAGTATCTTTACACTATGAGTTCCACAGGAATCTCTGTGAGAAAGGATTTTATTATTATTGCAAGTCTCTTATTATCTAATTTCCTTTCACTGAACTTGATGGAATTAGTAAAGTAAATCGCCATTACTTTGCCTCTTCCATATTCTTTAACACCTACAGAAAACTGGTGTACATTGCTATTTATAATGCTTCATTTGCTTACAGTCATTTAACATTTTATACTCAGTTTGCAGAGACTGGAAGATTGGCTTCAGCCTGTGTAGCATTTGCAGATTCTATTAACCAATATTGCCACATTTAATATTTCACTAGGCAAACAGGAAAAGAGCTAAATAATTTCCTAAAATAATAAATAAGTTTCATTTGTAATATCCTTTGGCAGCTATTAAGACGCTGCTAAAGTTGATGATAGCTGTCTTTACAGAATAAGTTGGTTATAATAAATTAGAATTATTCTTCTTGTTAGAAGCTTGTCCTCTGTCTTGAATACAGAACAATAGAAAAACACAGGGAGAGCAAAAAAACCCAGAAACAATCCTAAATGCAGCTTCTGTGTTTAGCACTGATTTTTATTTTGTGGTCCAATTAGCAAAAGAAAGCTTGACATAGTACAGAACCTACTGAGACCTCTAAAACTTGCACCAATGTCAGGTATTAAGGCCAGCGTTACTTACCCATTGGACAGTAAATACTCATGACTCTAAAGAAACCGTATGGGGATGAACAAAATAATTGTAAAAAGCAATTAATAAAAATACACAAATATTCCCATGCATCCAGACAAGCACAAACGGAAAGATAAATTAACATTCAGTGCTCATCTTAAGTTTTCTTTGTAATAAGGGCAACTTCTGCAAAGGTGAGCTATATATTTTTTCCAGGAGGGTATGATTCTTTGATTTAAAGAGAAAAGCTGAGAAATGCTAATCTGAACCATGCTTCTCTTGTCACAGACTCCACAGCACCGTGGTAAAATATGTGGTCTGGGTTGGCCATGCCAAAATTTGATGAAAGAGAAGCAAAAGGAGATAGGAGAGAATAGGTGGGACGTGAAAGAGAATTGACACAAAATGAATGGATATAACTAAAAAGGGTTGAGTAGGAAGAACAGAAGCCTCACGCTCCTAAGAGTGCAGATGACACCAGGGGTTCAGCCACCAGTGGTGGATACGGTGACACTTGAGTCTGTTTCTCTGGCTCTCTTCAGCCAGGGCAGTTTTAAGACCAATGAAGTGCCACCATGTGTTATATTAAAGTGCAGGGACCCTGCAGATGGTTGGAGTGAAACTGACTTCCTCTGCTCCTCCACCCTCAATTCATCTATGTACATTTGTAGGGGGCCCCACAAAAGCTGCAATGAATTAATTCTTCCTTTAATCAGTCACAAACTAGGCCTAATTATTTTATTTTGTTAACTTCAAAGTCCATTTTCCACTGTGTTTCTGTTGAAAATCTTCACTTGGTCTTTGACTATTTACCAACAGGCTATTCTGTTTGGACTGATCTGGTTTTTGTTTGTTTTAAATGTAATTAACAGCAGAATTAGACCTGTTAAAGCCCACTTTTTGTGGTTGGATTGATTTTAAGTATTGAGAGAAGAAGGGCCCCCTAGTGGTATTTCCCTCCTTCTACTAATTTCCAAACAGTTAAGATAGGTGAAAATAAAAAAGGACGCATTTGGCAAGGTGAAAGAAATATTTTACGTGAACATTGAATCTGAAATTCAGATTTAGCCTTTTCTTAGTAAAACTGTTCATGATATATCTGCACTCAAGGTCTGAAGACCACACACGCCTATCTATAAACTAATGAGTGGACTCCAGACCTAATATTAGAATTTATTTTTATTTTATCTAATTCTGGTATTTATATAATCTTTGGGAATGGCAGAGTGAGCCTTATGTGTTAGTGAAAGCATCTAAAATATTTTAATGGCTATACAAATATAACCAAATAGAAAACTAAGGTGAAATTTTAAAGACAGGTTCAAAAAGGAGAAATGAAATTTTTTTTTGGAAGATATAACTTACGTATCCGGTCCTTCAAGATCATCCACAACCCAGATGACAATTTGTGAGATTTTGTCTTTCTGGAGATTAGGTATTTCATAATCTGCAAAAAAACTGATTCAAGAAACAAATATTCAGAACTATAAAGAACAGGAAAAAGAAATCTTTTTTTCTCTTTGCAGTAATCAAAGCTCTGATCCTCCTGTAGGATATGGGCTTGCTTTACATTTATATCTTCTGATTACAATCAGACTCAACACAGAGTAGAAAAAATCTGATTGACATTCTGAATGTCCTCAAAGGTCAAAGACATTTAATCAGAAGTTTCGTTTTCACATTCTTCATCTTAGAGGGGCTCAGCTGGAAAAAAGTTACAACTTAGAGTTGAACCAGAATGAAATGAACTTTAACAAATGCAAAAACAAAACAAAAAGCACTTGATACTTAGCAAAAAAAGAAAAAGGTCGTTCTCGTAGTTATTGCTTTTAGACACAATACAGGTTTGCTTTAAATAAAAAAAACAATAACAGCCACAAGACAAATGTATTTTCAGATACAAAATCACAGCAACAATAACATGAAGTATTTATCTAGGATATATAAAACCATAAAGGAGAAACTTCTAGATGTGTCCATCCCTGGCCTAGGAACAATCTTTCACTTTATTGCCTTGTGTAAATTGACTTTGATAGGTATTTAAATGACAATTAAAACAAGACAATAAAATGGCAACTAAATCTTCTTACATTAAATGGAACATGCCAAATCCAAAGGATTATTTTAATGTCTGTAAATTGAATTTTTTGTGAGATGCAGGCATTTCAAAGCCACAGATTTCTAACCCTTCCAGCAAGATGTAGTGTAATGATTTCCAACCTTTTAATTGCTCCTTTTTTTTTTTTTTCCTCAGGAAGCTTGTAAGGGCTGTCTCTGCACTGCATGTTTAGTCCAAGCCTGAGCCTAGGTGTGTGCTCTGATTTGCCTATCACGGGTCTTCTTAAATGTCTGCATCTGGGCTGAAGAGTCTCTTAGCCACTTTAAATGCTCTGAGACCCCCCAGATTAGAAGGGACTGTTAGTTGTCACCTCCTGGATGAGACCAGTGGTGGCAACATGACCACCGTTCTGTCCTCCTGGTGCCTGCAGGCAAACTACTGGTGCTCTGGCACGGAAGCACAAGATGCGCGGTGGTTGTCAGTGTCTGTTGGCAGCCAGCTGAGACGTGTTCATGAAGTTAGCAAGTTAATTTAAACTTCTGGAGAAGTGGAACATGAGGAGGCGGATACGAACAGTTGCCCTCCCTGGTTAAGTCTGGTATGGTGCTGGCTAACCAGAGATCAGTAGGAGCAACAGTAGATTTGCTTGTCTGTCTAAGGTGTCCAAGCCTGTCTTAAACACATAGTAAAAATATAACCAAAAATAAAGATTCCAGTTATTTTTAACTCATTTGCTAATTCATGCATATGTTATTGTCAGCAAAAATAAACCTTTCTCCAAAATATAAAGGAATCTTTAACTAGAGGGGTCAGAAACCATGGAGGAACAATGTACAATTGACTTCAGTAAACCAGTTCTTGAACGGAATAATATTATTAAAGAAGTCTGCCAACTACATTTAAACTGTGTCAATGAGCGAAGTTATTTCACAGTGATGTGAGAAAAAAATCTTAAATGAAATGGTAACAGGTAACTTAATGATGATTTAAGTGTACAAACTGTAATGCAGGATACACTTTGGAAGTAGCTTTCAAATGTCTGAAAACAGACCAGAGAGATATTTAGGAAGACAGGTAGATATTTCAGATTACGTTCTGCTATTAATTATTTAACCCTAAGCCTCTTTCAAACAAGATCTCTTAAATTAATTCAGTCATAAATGGGCCTGAAGATACACAGCAAAGAAAACAGATGGAGTAGCTGGCTTTGTTTTTTTCATGGCAGGCTGTGTTCCAATGGTGGAGATTTCACTGGTCATGATACCACCAGACAGGCGACGCAGGGAACTGGTGGAAAGAATTCATTTGTGTGTAAGAAGCTTCTGAACTAAGGAATCTGTAGATTAACAGAAATAAGGACTCTGTTTCTGAAATAAGGACTCTATATGGGATGCTGGGCATTGACCTGCTGCCAGGTATTATCATCTGGAGAAGACTTGATCCCAGCCAACCACCTGACCAACCCAAGGAGACCATATAAGTCTTCTTGATCAGCTGAAAGCTGTGTACAGAGATGGACCTTTCAGGGGATGGAGGTTTTGGAACAGATAGTTCTTGTTTCTCTCCTATCTGGAGATAAAACTAACTTTTCAATGATTATTTTTAGTCCTCAGTGAGCACACAGGAGCAGGGTCTGTTCTACAGGGGGGTTTTTTGAGATTTTTTTTTATCTGCCTTGGACAGCAGTTGCTGAGGTAAGGAAAGATGTATTTTTCATCAAAGGTAGGCAGTCACTACAGCCACATAATCAGTAAAAGTTCTTAAGGGTGTATTTTTACAATAAATCTTAAATATAAGCTTAGATTAACTTCTGCATAGTGGTACACTTGTAAATCAAGGAAAATACATCTGTCCTTAATATATGAGGGAATAAGGAGAAGAGGGAGCTAATCCCTGCTATTATCCTTCTCAATGAGCTTTTTTGCTTTCTTAAACCCTAATGGATCTCAAACTACCCCCTCTCTTGGCCATGGAGAAATAGCAGGACCAAGCACTTTCGCTATAGAACTTACCAAGATTGCTCCTAGGCCTGACAGAGGCTAGACTCCCTGTAACCATGTCCTCTCCTTGGAGATGCCCCTGAATAGAAATTTTGTAACACTCATCTTTTTGAAGCCATATACATTTTGCCACAGTATGTTGGCTGACTTGAAGGCTGCTTTCAAAGGGCATTTATCCTGCTTGCCACAGCAGTTTGTAAAATGCAGGAGTTAAAAGGATTGTTTTCATCGATTTCATGTTAATTCCTACAGCTGGGGACAATTAACAGCTGTCCTCACAACTCAGCAGACTTAGATGCAACAGGCTCTTTCAGCTACACTTCCCATGCTTTGTGCAGCAGAAGACCCAAACAACTGGTTGACCCTTTTTTTGCAGGCATCAGACCTTGTACATAAGTAAGTCAGTTTTCTTACCCTGGGTCTGGATAAGCTCCTCCGACTGCAGAACCATTCAACAGGACATGTATCACCCCAGAACTGTGCTGCGCATACTGCAATACATAACAATTTTTTTCAGAACTCATCTTACAGATTTGTCATATGACTTGGTATTATATTGCAAGCAACAATGATCAAGGAAAGAATTTTACCAAGAAAAGTATCAGAATTGTGAAAATAGTATCAAACTAGCACCCTAGCAGGTCACTAGAGTAGAGAGGACAAGAATTCAATGCATCTTCTCAAACTATTTTCTCAAACCTATAGTTGCTTCAGCATAGGAAGAAAGCATTTTGGCACTCTGTGTTCGGTTTGATCTGTGAATAAAGGCTGTCAAATGTCACTTAAGACCTGTATTCAGTAGACAACTACTGTGCTTATTCTGCTTAGTATATGCTTAATATATATTAACAAAGCTAACACAGAATTTTAACACATTATCTAGCTAAGGTGAAAGTTAGGTTCCCCTTGCTAAAGCACTGTACCCAGTCTAAAAAAGCGTATTTGTATCATAGGAAATAATCTATCACAGCTACAGACTTAAGTCTGTTTTGATCCGGCGATGTTTTCCTGAACCACCCAGGACACACTCACTAATGTACAAAATCAGCACTAATGCACTATTTACAGTGATTGATGCCATCCTCCAGAAAGATTCCACTGCGTTGTTTTCACATTCCTCTGTGGTAGGGCAGGATTCATAGTCCAGTCCTGTAGGAAGGCACATGATTTGTGCTATTAGAGAGATAATAATGACCGTAAAAAGTGACTTTAGAAAGCAATTAAATATATTCCTGCATTACTCACTGAACATACAATATGGTCTGACATAACACTGAAAGCTGACAGTTGTATTTTTTTCTATCAATCATTTTCGATCCTTTGCAGTTTACACAGTGACATTCTGTGGATTCAATAATTTGGCTGAAACGGCTCCAACTCTATACCTGGCATGCTGAGAGCTCCACATTCAGAGGACTGAGAAGGAGGTTTAGCTCCTGTGCAGCACTGTTTAGATTTCTCTGTGTGCTCCCCTGACTGCAATGTTAAATGTCCACAGAAAACAGGAGAGAATGAGACAGTGAAGCTACATCTGATTTTTCTTGGGGTAAGAGCAAAATTAGCTCCTCCAGAGCACAGCAGTCAGTCTCCATTATGGTTTTACAGACCGATGTTTAATATAGCACTCATCATCTTACCAGCGCTGTTTGCCTGCCCACACCAGTTTAGAAAATCTCCAAAGAAGCCAAACAGAGTATCACCCAGAGACATGAAGCGACGGCCTCTGCCAGAAAAGCTATTGACTAGCAGCTGATTATTTTCCCAGAAGACAGACTATATAAAAAAAAGAAAAAAAAAAGAGACAAGAAATGAACCATCACTTGGGTGTGGACACAATGAGATTATGGTGTGTTAAAAACAGTTTAAAATATGTTTTGGTATTTCTTTCAAAATCAAGCTAATAATCAAGAAATGTTAGCTATCTCTTTAGAGGAAAAAAGTTTGTTCTTACAGTGGTGTAATTTATGATCACTAGAGGCTTGAAGGGCATTCATACCATGCTGTGAATGGATATAGACTATATTAAATATAGTTAGGCCTAGCTTTGCCTTCCTCAGCAGACAGATTTAGGAAAACGGAGAAAAAAGGGAAGGCAGATATTTATAAGTGAGATATATCTTAACAGAATTCTCTCATACTGCTATGTTGGCTTATAGCGTGAAAAAAACATATGTCTAGCTGTTATTACTGTGTTTGCAAAACTCTTTCATGAATTAAGCTATGTTGACAGGAGTATTTGTTGGTTTGTCGTGTCTCATTTAGAGATAAGGAATAATTGTGCTAGAAGAAAAACTGCTTTAAAGCACAACCTTTTAGAGAAGGCCAAAGCACACATTCTGATGGGATACAATGGCACGAAGAGCTGTGTTTTTTGCACTTTCACAGTTCTCTGCAATTGCCAGCACATCAAACACCTACTGTTTTCCAACATATAATGGTGTCCTATCTCATTTTTACTTACGCTTGTTTAACATGTCACGTTTAACATGTCATTGCCCTGAGACTTGGCTGTGAGGAGTGGAAGCAAAAGATGATAGCAGGCACAATCTTTGCAGGCAGAGCACCTAACTTGAGGAAAAGTAGAGTGGAAGTTCAGGGACCACAACAGAGCTCCCGGCACGGCAGGAAAAATAGGGGATCTTTGTAGAATGAAAATAGAGAAGTTGCTGAGAAGTTACTGCATAAAATAAATGCAGCCAAACACACTGAAAAATGCCATCAAGCTTGAGCTTAGTTTGTAAACTATAGACAAGCCAAAAATAATGAATCATAAGTCAGCCACAGAAGGACTCTTGGTCAATTTTGAACTGTGTCACAGAAATTTGCCACAGGACTGTTAATTTGTCACAGGACTGTTAACATAACTTTAATAATCATTACCTTGTTAGGTGGAATTGTGTGTGACGACAGGTTGATAAATAATTCATAGTCCTTAGGTAGAATGCTGCAAGGATCCTTGTTAATAAATGCATTTTTAAACGCTTCCCATATCTCTGAACAATTCTTCTCACTGTAATCATTGAAACAAACAAATAGCAGAATTGTTTTTTCAAAGCAGAGCAAGAAAGTAATTTGTTCCCAATTTCTTCAAATTCCCAAATTAAAAACCCCACAAGGTTAAGATAGATAGAAAACTGAAGTCAGGGTGATAGAAAACTTGCAACCCAGGAAAGGCATATAGGTCTTGTCTTTTCCTGAATCCTAACAGCGGCAGATTAGGAAGAAATAGCAATGAAAAGATTAGGATTTACAGTGTGGAATTAGAAATACATAGTAATTCAACAAAAATCTTAGAAGGTACAGTAGACACAGCGAGTGTGCTATCCAGCATTGTAGAAATACTAAAGAAAACAGCTTGCTTTTAAATTTTCCAGATTCAAAAAGCCATTTCAATTAAAGCGGAGTTATACATGCAAAGCTACTGGAATGTAAAATTACTCTTAAAATGTCAGATTCAAGGGCAGGAGGAGTTACTGAAAAGTTTCAATGGTCAGATAATGGTTTTGACAACTGCTGTGTGTATAGGCCCTAGGATTATGCAGCTTTACCTTGCTGGAATGAGTACACTGACCGTGTAGGACACATACTCTCACTGTGCAGTAGCTACAAGAATACTGTTAGGATTCAACATTGAAACTGCTTGTGTAGGGGTGCCTGAAATAAGATGCTAGGCTGTGCACTTCGACAGTTCCCTTCTGCCAGCTCTGTGTTGGGGACAATAATCTCCTGCAGAAGGCCAGGCCAGGCCATCTAGGGATGGAAGTGTCTTATTGCTCTGGATTTGCAGGATCTCATCTGTCACAGCTCTGAGCCTGCCTGGATTAATTAAAAAGAGAATTGCTACTTTCACCACCTTCCCACAGTACCTTCCCCACATGCACTATGACAATATCTATGCTGGGAACACTCTGCGGAAGAGAATAATGTATTTTATGTGCATACAGCATTCCTAACGCAAACAGCTGTAACTGAAAAGCTGTAGCTTGAACAACAGTAGTCCTGGTAAGTAAACCAAACTTTGCAATTAGAGTCTTGTGCTCATTTAATGTCATCCATAGACTGCAGGGTTTCTGCTGGCTCTTCTCCTCATGAGATTCTTTAAGGAGCTGCTTTGTGATGCTGAATGTCGCAGATACTTTAAAGTTAAAGCCCCCCGTGTGAGGAGCTATGCACCTCCCATGCAGGAAACAGACCACAGATTCTCTTACAGTAATCTCTGGTCATGCTTCCAACAACTATATAAAAAACCCCAATATATCATATGCAAATATGGGCTCTTGATCTGAAAATATTCCGTGATGCAATATGACCCTTGATCAGTAGTTCCAATGTTTATATATCCTTACTTGATAAAAGGATTTGTACCCTATTTCTGATTTCAAGTTGTTAAACTTTAGCTTCTGACAATTGTATATACTTATGTCTCATTCTGCTAAAGACCTGTCTACTGTAAGCACACATTCATGCTAGTACTTGTAAATTATAATCAACTGAACTC
The DNA here is from genome assembly GCF_035582795.1 of Mycteria americana. Classification (NCBI taxonomy): domain Eukaryota; kingdom Metazoa; phylum Chordata; class Aves; order Ciconiiformes; family Ciconiidae; genus Mycteria; species Mycteria americana. The sequence continues at coordinate 17,787,328 of NC_134368.1, read as the reverse complement.
TTAACATCTTTCTTGACAGTTGAATCCAGCGGTAATGTTCTAGTTATTTCACTTACTGCATTTTTTTTCTTCATGTCTTCTCATCCAGGTTTGAACAGCTTGTAAATCAAAAGGATTATTCTGCTCTGTTACTCAAAATTTCTTAGCTGGCAAAAATATATTTTGAAACTACAGGGTGGGGAAGGACTGTAGTTCAGGACAATTCCTTCCAATCTTAACAGACACTAATAAGTCATATTAGATTTATTTCATACTAATCAATTAAAAAGAAGTTTTCAAAACTTCCATTGTATACTACCAATAAAGAAATATGGGGGAAATGCACTACAGGAATATTTGTGTTATACAGCATACTCCTACTAGAAAATTTCAAATATAATTTTCATTTAAATCCCTCACTTCTATATGATCATAACATTTTGTAAAATGCCTCTTTTAACTGCCATTTTGCATGTTCTGTTTTAACGGAAACTTTTTCTTATGTTTCTATAAATATCTTTATGTTTTAACGATGTTGCAGTGTAAAGACATGCTTTGCTAGCTTCTTTTCTGTTAGCAAATTATTTTTAAGAAATTATTCTATTTGCACATAAATTCAGAAGCAAAACCTATCCAGGTGGCTATGCCTCTGTAGAAGCTAGCCTGGGGGCAATTAATAAACAATGAACAGAAAGGGTTATAAATAATTGGAGTATCTGTTTTGCACCTGTGCAATATGAAATTTCCATTTGTTTAGACTACACTATTCGCTTATAGACCTAAGGGAAAGAGAAAAGAACACATAATATGAAATTAATGGTAGAGCTCTTCTTATAATGCCATTTTGGGCCTTAATTCAGGAAAGCAGTCCTAATATCCATCCTGGCTTCATGCTGTTCTGAGTAAGAATAATTTGATGAATGCGTTCAGACTTCTCAATTTTAAAATTATATTGTGAAAATGTCACAGGAATTAATTAGACCACAAAACTGTCATAAACATGAGACATATAGAAATACTTTCACGAATATTGTATGAAATGAAGTGACATCTGTTAACTACAACAGGAACTCTATGTATCTAGAGCCTACTGCAAGACCAGACTTCATATACCTACACAACTGTTAACTGACTTAAGTTTTCATAGTTTGCAGTTTATATTCTATATTATACTGTAGGTGTGTAGAAATCTGTAGTTAAAGTTTACTGGCACCTTCCACTGTGATGGGTTTATAAATTTGCCAAACTTGAATTGTTCAGCTGAAATTTTAGTACTGTGTTATTGGCATTAGGATGATTTTTTCTTTCATGGGGAACTTGAACCAAAACGCTTCTGGTAAGTTAAGAATGTTATTAGGAAGAAATAGGTTGTTTTGCCTTTGTTAAAAGCCATGAACCTGTTTTCAGTCCTGTATCTTCCTGTTCTGCTGCAGGAACTGAAAATGGGAAGTTGGGGGAAGGACGTAGTATTTGCTGATATTATGCAACATAATCTAACCCTGTTGAAGACCACAATTCAATGCTGCACGAACCCAGCCAGGCCCCCTCTGCAAATACCTCTTCAAACTATCAGGAAAAATCTTAGTGGCAGAATAAAGGACTGAAGTCCAGGAGACTGTCCTTCCTAGTTTTTTCCTTTTTACTGAAGCCCAAACCATGTAAGGAAGACAGAAAAAGTGGTCATTTTAGCAAAGTGTGTGACTTACCTCCAGTTCTCTGTAATTAACACAGACAATGAAAGCTCATGGGTAATCATACTTCAGCAGTTGATTACTACTTGATTTTTCAGGTGGATGAGCTAATCGGTCTCTTTCAGTACCACAGGATAGCTATAAAGTGTGGTGCTTTCCTTCTTACATGACCTGACATACAAGGCATGCAAAAAGTAAAGCTGGTCTTCCCAGGAGCACTGTCAGATTTGGTACTTTAGAAATACCATCCCCACCATTTCTGTGCGGTGTTCTCCTTACAGAACACTGTGGCACTAGGCGGGGAGAAATGTGAAATAAAAAGTTGGAGGATTAAAAATCTTGCCTTAATTACACTACTTCTATTAATATGACACGCATCAAAGTTCATTTTTTGTTTCCAGACAGCTACAAGCATGTTGGCATCAATAGGATCACTTCAATGGCTAGCAGCAAAGCATCAGGCTTCTAATTAATAACAATTTTGTACAGAACATAAAAAAACAAGCAAAGCTTACCCAACAGCAGGATTCACAGTTCTAATATAGTCATAGCATCTTCCAATGACAATACTTTCCAGATTTTGCGTTGTACCTTTACCTTTCCACTTCCTTCCCTGTGCTTCTGAGAAGCTGTTCATAAACAGAACAGAGACAAGTGAGAGAGACAAAAAAAGGCTCTTCATCATGAATTCTTGACAACCCAAGTTCTTAAAAAAAAAACGGCAAAAAAAAAAAAAAGGAGGGTTAAATGACACAATTTAAATGGAAACGTGGAGGCTTAACGTTTAGTATTTTCAGTACTGGCTATAGCTCTGTACACAAAAGACGAAGTTAGACGGGGATCTGAGCCTTGCTGGGGACTGTAATCCGTTTCCTGGAACAGTTGCAGAAGAGGGATACATCACTTCCTCGTGCCTAACTGGTTCCCACTTCGGAAAAACGAGACTTTTAAGGTCATGATATTGCCACCTGGTGCCAACCGGGAAGAATTACAATACATTTCAGTAAAAGGAGAAAAAAACTCTTACCACTTCAGTATTTATGATGCCTTAGGTTTGCTTAATACTCCTTACCATGCTACACGTTCCTAAAACATCACAAGGGCTTGCAAGAAACAGGTTTTAAAACAGCTTCTTTGCGTCTTATAAGGGCTACACTTTTTACACATATTTCTCTCATGGCTGAAAAAACTTTTCTTAAATACATACCAAGAAATATGCAGGTAAAGTGCTGATCTCATAAACGCTCAAATTCCCAGGTGATCTTGTATCACACATAGGGGTAGCATTAGTCAGCTCTTTTTCCACCTCTCCCCTGGATACTGACAGCAACATTTTGGTGTGATGATACGTTTTAAAGTCTTCATGAACAAAACCGCCTTGCAGGCAGGAATCGATCATAACGAGAACCAAAAGGATTAAGATGTACTTCCTGTGCACTGAAGAAATCCCTTCAACTTCCATTTACTCTTGTTCTCCCTCCAGCTTCTTTTCCCTAAGTACTTTGTTAGATCATCAAATGGCATCAATTAATCTAATCTTCAGTGTAAATATTCTGTGGCATATACTGCTGCACACTACTTCTTTCCCTCTTTAAAAAAAATTATTTTTTCAACCTTCAAGTAATTGGCCTATGGACTCACATTTCTGAGGGACATGCTGGTTCTTTTTCTATTAAAAAGTCTCCATGCCTCAGTGAATATATACATCTTTATTATTTATGTACTTATTTATGTAGTGTCATGCTTACATTGATGCACTGGTACTTAGCTGATGGATTTTGCTGAAGGCAAAATCTTGCTAATCATCAAGTAAATAGCTGATGATGGATTTCTCCTGTAAATGCGATAGAAAGATAACCAGTTGGTTTGTTACCTGCAGCAGAGTCTTCAGCAAAGCCAGATTTACCCAGAAATGGACATGCAATGCTGTGCTTGATATGTTGGAGACACAGCAAATGCTGTACTTCAGTTCAGTTACTTCTCTGATGCTTTTTCTCCCTATTTCTCTTCCTAACCTCTCCGAAACATGGTCATGCTGATAGGGCACCAGCATGTTAATTAAACGGTTTCAAGTCACTGCTCTGGGTTCAGGATTAGAGAGTGCAATAATCCATGGAAGTAAATGAATTTTTTTTATTATCAACTTTGCTGCAACCAAATTTTGCTCAATAATTTCAGGGCTAACAGAAAACAGAGGCATCACTGATATGATCTTCTGTATAGAACAGGGCAGAAATTGACACTGATTTTTGCATCAAGACTAAAACTTCCGCTTAAAATATACAGTATAAGTTAAAAAGACATAAAGACGGATACCGAGTTTTGGAATGGCTTTTCTACAAGGACACATCAGGTTAGGACTCGTCAGCCTTGAGAAGAAGATGTGGGTGCTGCGCAGTGGTGTTCTCCAAAAAAGAGATGACCTGTCATAACATCCCAGAAGAAATGGAAATAAGTCCAACAACTGCTGGGATCCCCATCTCATCCCCTGTCGAGCTCCCTTTCCTCACTGGCCACTTCCAAAAACACAACATCAGGCCAGAAGGGCCTCGATCTGACTCAGCACAGCCATTTTTAATTTATGTTCTTAGTTTTGATTTAAATACTTCACATGATGACTAAACTAACACACCTCCGGGGAAATTGTTCCAATGGTTTGATAGCCTTGAGAGTCAAACCTTAGCTCTCGCCTGAACTTGTCTACCTTTAGCTTCCAGTCATTGGATCTCATTATGTCTTTTTCTGTTACTTTAATGAAGAATCTAGAAACCTCAGATACCTTCTCTCCATGTAAATTCTTGTAGAAAATGACCAAGTCTCCCCTTAAACTTGCCCATGAAAAATTCAGTATTTTAATCACATTATCAGGCACTTTCTCTTATAATACTGTACTTCAGTGCCACGAACTGGCTGTCCGTCTTGCCTCCCAAGCTCTAGCAATTCATGCTGGATGCAGATCGCTGTCCCTCGCTCTCTGCCCCTCTCTCCTAGAAGAGATTATTGTCCATGAAGCAGAGTCAGCAAAACTGGCAGCATATTTGCTCTGGAGATACTCCAGTTCACAAACTGAATATTAACTCAAACAACCATGAAATTCAGCATATGTTTATATTCTGAAGCCCTGGAAGATGAGCAATGGACATGTTCTCTCTTGTTATTTCCACCAGATGGGAGTGGTAACTTCCAGCAGAAGGTGTAACAGGTGGGAACATTAATCCTCTATTATTAGTCAGGCATGAATTGCTGGCAGAATAACCCCAATTCTGTACGACTTCATGCTTTAGGCCTGGAAATATGACCTTGGAACTGCTCATATTAACAAGCACCTCTGTAAACAATGAACTTCACCAAACATAGTTTCTTGAGGGTTTGTGTCTTTGGTGCATAATTCTACCTACAACAGTAACCCAAGGTCTAACCCGTTCCCTTGTATGCTGTGATACACTCTCTGTGCAAGAAATACAGAAGTCCAAAGCCAGAGCTGCGCTTACTAGCCAAGCAGTAAATGCAACCATGGGCCAGCTGCGTTAACACCTGTGCTTTGCCTTCCTTTTCTTCTCTCATGTGTAACTGCTTTTTTTTCCCCAAAGTTGTACGAATTTAACCTTCCAAGATTCATACATATTTGCAAATATGATTAAGTAGGCCAGCCTGTTCAAAAGTCCTTGGAGGTGAAAAGGATGAATGGAAAAGGAAACACCCAGTACTGCAATTGCTTAAGCCTCATTTCCTTAAAGAGATAAAAAGATTATTGTGCATACTGTGATCTCGATAACCCTCATCACGTGATCTCTCCTTCTCAATTCACTATTACTTTTACCAGCAATAATTTCTCATTTTATTCTTGAGCATTAGTACTTTGAGGAATACTGGACTAAAAATGTGTGCCTTTGCTTGAAATATTTCAATCTGTTTACAATTAATTGTATAAATCTATAAATTAGCTAGCTTTTAATCTATTTAATAGCCACAACATAGATTTTGTACAATAATAGTTTTCAGTCAGAAAGGCTTGCTCCATTTATTATATGTTTGACAAAGCATTTTTGGGACATTTACTACACATTGCCATATTGTCTGACAGTTACACCTTTTGTCAAACTGATGTGTAATCTCAATTCTACTAAGTGTTCCTACTTTTTCTGAAATGTTGCATGGGCAGATGAGTATCAAAGGCCGGCGTTCCTCCTCCTTTTGTCTTGGATGTTAAACAAACACGGCGTTTAACTCTGCTTATCTGGCACAAAAGCTGCAAAAAGTTGGGAGCAGATTCCCCGCTGCAGCCCAGTCTGGGACACACCATACGTCTTCCCCCACAAACACCAGTTCACCTGCAGACACCCTCTTCATTCCTCACGTTGTCTTCTCCTCATTTATTTGGGCGAAGCAAATTTTCTTTACTTCATGTAAACGCACAACGCAATTTTTAATTCCTTCCGACTTCATTAAAGGCATAAAAACTGCTGTGCCCCCAGCGTGCCAGGTTACCTAGCGGGCACGGAGACCCGCTACGCGGGACAGCGGCCGTGCCCTGGGCGCCGCCCGGGAGCCCGCCTGCACCAGCGCCCCCTCCCGCAGCTCTGGTCAGCCTCCTCCCCCGCATTCCGCGGGCCCAGCCCCTGAGCGCTGCTCGCCGCGCACAACCGCGCAGCAGCCGCGCTGCGCCAGGGCCAGGCGGCCCCGCAGGGCCAGGCGGCCGCCAGCCAGCCCCCCGCCGCCGCTGAGGGGGCAGCCGCCGCCAGGAGGCCGCCACAGGGCCGCTCCCCGCCGGGCCGCCGCCCGCCCCTCACCGGCCGCTCCCCGCGGGAAGGGGCGGGGCGAGCTGCGCATGCGCGCAGCGGCGGGCCGGGCGGTGGCGCTCTCGGGGCGGCCGTGGTCACGTGGTGCCGGGGCCGGCGGGGCGCTCTCCGCGGCGCGCCGCGCATGCGCGGGGCGGATGTTGCCGCCGCCGTTAACGCCGGGGCTCTATGGGGAGAACATGGCTCCTTTCCCCGAGGAGGTGGACGTCTTCTCGGCTCCGCACTGGCGGATGAAGCAGCTCGTGGGGCTCTACTGCGACAAGGTAGCGGATGGGGCGGCCTCTGCCCCGCTCCCCTGAGGCGGGAGGGAGGATTTCGGGAGTGCGCAGCTGTCAGCGCCTCGCGGCCCCGGCCCCGCCGGCAACTTCTCGTCACCGCTGCTGCGGGGCTCCCGGGCGCTCCGGCCCTTCCGCCGCGGGCAGCGGGGCTGGTGGTGCTGCCTCCCTCGCCGCGCCCCACTCGGCCCCCTCAGGGCTGGACTGGGGCTCCCCTCGCTTCTCGTGCCCCGGCGGCTCTGCCGGGTTGCGCGCCGGCCCCGGCGGGGTGTCCCGCTCTCTTCAGCTTGGAGGAGCGGCGCTTCCTCGCGGGGACCACGCCTTCCCGCCGCCTTCCCTCTCGCCGGGCCGCGGGGAAGGGGGCCGCCGGCGCTCACCCCCCCGGGTTTGCTGCCTCGGGGCTGGGGAGTGGGCGCCGGGGCCGGCCGCGGCGGAGCAGCCACTCCCGTTACGGCGCGGGGCTGCGAGTGGGTGCCCCTGGGCCCTGGCGGGGCCGTCGTGCTGAGGAGGGCGGCGGGGAGGCAGGCAGCGAGCCCCGTCGCTTTTTGTTAATTAGCCGGTGCCAGGCAAGATACCGGTGCTGTGCATAGCGCTCGCTAACAGTTTGCAAGCGGCTGTGTTTGCGTTTGCATGCGCAGCGTTTAATTGGTGAGTAACTTAAAGATACCCTAGGTAGGTTTTTTATTTTAAGTATATATAACTTTACTCGTGGACAAAAGTAATTTTTATTCTTGTATCGGGTTAATTGGTAATCAAGGCTGATGTGTCACCTGAAAGGCTAACTTTGCTGCAGCAGCTTTGAGTGTAATGGAAGGGTTTCAGGCAAATACTTCAAAGCCAACACTCATACTGAAAGAAGTAGTGCCTCCCATCCCTGGGCATAAATGGCTGTTTGGAGAACCAGATTGGCCAACAGACATTTAAAAGGAGGGTGAAGTTACATGAGAGAGGAGATAATAGCTTACTGCTGCCAACAGGATGGGGGAGTTCTTGCTTCCTTCCCCTGTTTTCCACATGCCACCTTGTGCTGCTCTGGGGCTCACCAGATCCCTTCGTGTGAGCCTGTTCAGATTGCTAATCGGGTAAAGAAAATGTGAGTTGTTTTTTGTGGGATTAGCTAACTGAACAGGCTGAGCAGAGGGTCTGAGGGGAGGAGAAGGTGAGACCTTGTGTAATTTTGCTTTGCTTTTTCTCTGAGTGCGTTTACAGTTAACTTCATGTTTAATCTGTGGCTGCATGAAAACTTGTGGTATCTTAACAGAGTGGATTTTACATGAAGGGAAGCAAACACCTGGGACTCTTCTCCCCCTGGCCCCGAGCAGCAGTATCAGCATGTTGTTGACAGCAACTGAACAGGTTTTGTTTGAACCTCCAGATATTGTAGTCGTTTGAGTTTTGTTCCTACAGAGGCATTTCTGTCACTTTTATTGAGCCTTCCACAAAGTTTTGATCAAATTTACCATGACATGATAAAAGTAAAACTGCCTGGGCAGGAATGGTTGGTTTTCCTAAATATTGGCAAACTTGATTAAAACTACCCAGTTCACAATGAACATAATCTCTCATTTTCTAAAAATTTTATACAGGAGTTTTTGTTTCCTTTTTCTTTTGAAGAAGTGCAAGCAGGAATGAATGGTGCTTTTTTTTAAAGTATTCAGTCTTGCATCGTTGAACCCTGTTTCAGAACTTGGAGAGTGTGCCTGGCCTATGACCTTTATGTAGGAGTAATGCTAGCTTTGCATCAGAAAACTCTGAATTGTTTGACTTTCCTTCTTGTGTGACTGAGATGCTGTAATTAGATAAGACTGTAGTTCTGCTTACATGGCAATTATAATATGTAAAGCCATGCTCTTTATAAATTTAGTTCATCCTTGAGGGGTCTTTAATTTTGCGAATTGTGTGTTACCTGCTGTTCCTCACGTTCCCTGAATGCTGTAATATAGTTGCTATCTGTTAGCCGCTGAATTTAGTAAATTCCACCAAATGTTAGCGAGAGTGAAATGGGCGTATCTGTGCTTTGCTTTTCAGGGGAACAGCTATAATGTTACTGAAGGGTAAAGTATCTAGGTACTTAAATAATCCTTTAGGACAGAGAGAGACACAGTTTATTTTGTTCTTCCAGGTCTTGATGTGAGACAGACATTTAAGACAGTGAATCAGACATTTAAGATGTTTGGTGCATTAGGAAAGTTAACCTACTTCTTTTTTAACTGTTGCTAGCGGAGATCTTGCCATACATTTGCTGCATTCTTAAATGACATTTTTACCTGCAGTGTACACAGTGCCCTGGACTTGGATAATAAAAATAACTAAAATTCTGTTCAGTAAGGAAACCCACAGAGTTGGCAAATCTGTTGCCTACTCTGATGATAAGTAGATTCTTTAAGTCCTCAGAGGATGTACCCCCCTGTAGGTAGTGGAGTGCTACAGCAGACAGTCTTTATAGTTAAAATGCTTTTCCTAATGCCTGACGTCATCTTTGCTACAAATAGAGCAGATTCTGTTTTCCTATCTCTAGTGAACCGTTCTTCGTTTTCAGAAAGATCCTGTGCCGATTTGCAAACTGTAGCCATGTCCTCCATCTTAGTTATCTGGCCTAAGCAAACTGATGCATTCTACTTCACCATATGGACCACGCTTTCTGTACCTCAGTGTACTTGTTGCTTTTGTGAGGACTAAGCTGCCGTTCTGTAACAGTTTAAGCTATCTGACTGCCGCTGTTACGACTACGTGCCTTTCTTGCTCCCATCAGCACTTGAAGTGACTCACAAAGGCTCTAAGCTGGCAGAAAACATTTTTTTTTTTTTTTGAAGCGGGGTAGTTTTTCTGCTGATGTAGTGCTGCCAGCAAGCACTGGTCAGATGAGTACTGAAGCCAATGCGAGGCAGAGGGTGGGACTGTGACAGCCAGTGACTAGATTGGCTTAAGCTACTGTGAAACCTCAGCCTAATTATGTCTATGTTTTCCTGAAACTGTTGTGCAAAATGGGACACTGCTGGTGTTGAGTAGAGCAGATGTGTTTTGGATGTGTTATTCTGCAAGCTCTCTTTTTTTTTTTTAACAGCAGCATGCTCACTTTGTGCTTCTCTATAATTCCATGCTTCTCTGAGGATTGATACTCAAATTTGCTTTCATATTTGCCATTAGACTTCTATCCTGTATGTAGAAGTATGTGCTTGTCCAAGTCAGCATGTCAGCGTCCAGCAGGGACTGTTTCTGTGGTCTCATTATATTTGCTGCACTTGAGAATGGTAATACACGAGTGGCACAGCTTTCCTGCTTTCCCAGCTGTGGCTGAAAGTATTGTATCTGTCATGAAGCAGCACAGATTTCAACTGATCATGTATTGAAAATCCCATTGTGGTTTGGCTGGTAACATTGGTAGCTATGGCTTGAGAGCACTGTTTCCAAGTGCTTGAGCTACCCCGCGATTTCCTGTAGACTGTATTAGTTTGCTGTAAGGCAAAACAGTATCAAAAACCTTGGAGAAATCATGATCTGTAACATGTATCATCTTGCTCTTAAGTAGTTTGGTTATCTTATCGAAAGGAAATCAGATTCTTTTTTCTAAGCAAATCTGTGCTGGCCGATTGTTACTTCATTAGGTTCAAGATCAGAGCTACTGAAGTAGCAGACTCTGGTCCAGATACACACTGCGATTAAACTTTGGCTGGGCCTTCCCCAGAGACAAGACACCTGGTATTGCTGTATGGGATTTCAAACTTCCTGCTCTCTTGTGGAGTTACTGCAGCTGAGGAGTATGTTTTCAAATCTTTGTGTTATACAATTACCCAGCAAATTTAGGCTGCTTTAGGAGAAGGAGTAGGAAAAATAGTCATGCTCTAAACTCTGTAACGTAGCGTTGATGACTTGTTCTCCTGTCTTCGTCTGTCTCTCAAAACTAGCATGAGACTTTGTATTGTGACTGAGTGGATCTAACAACTAGCTGCTGCTGGAAGGGTTAATTGTTGATTATATCCTCTGTGCTTGTCTGGCCCCTTGATGAGCAGCTAGTTCATCTAGTGCACTGAAGTGAAAGGTGATTCAGTAAAACCGGCTCACTAAGAGGTCAAACAAGATCCAGAACCGTGTTGACAGTATGGGAGGAGGGAACAGGCCTAACCATTGCAGAAGTAAGCAGCTGCTTTAATAGCTCAGCTTTATTGTGAAACCTTTGGATGTTTGATCAAAAACATCTAAGGTCCTTCTTCTGTTTGCCTGACTTCAGTCTTCTGTGATCTCACCTTTATATGAAAGATCTCTGCAGTTATTTCTCATGGTTCAGTAATTACTTTGTCTAGTTCTTCCAGGAAATTCAGATCAATTTTATCATGTTCTGCTGACTTGAATGCATTGAACTTGTATAAATATTTAACTAGTATTTTTCTTTTCTAGCCTATACTTCTGACTCCTTGTTTAAAAATTAATTGCCATAACTATTTTTCCTAATTAACTTCCTTATGAAGACTTGAGCAAAGACGACATTTAATTTTGCTGTTGTCATCTCTGCCTTTCCGGTTAAATAGTTGACTTAAAGTATCTGGTTTTTTTCTTTTATCTAAGTATACATAGACTTTTTTGCTATTTTTCTGTGTCCTCTGTCCTCCTCATTTCAAGTCTAAAGAGTGTTCTGTTCTACTTACCTGCAGTGATAAGTTCTTGGTTATTTTTGTAGGATTCTTTTCAAAACTTCCAGTTTTAATGACAACTAGCTAAAAGGTTCCCCTCTTTATTTCCTAATAATGGTTTCTTTTGATAACTCGCACTTCTTTTGAACCTTTGTGTCTATTTCAATAGCCTTCTATTGCACTTCAGTTGTTTCTCTTCCTTGCAAGCTTTGGCCTCTGCTGAAGAGAATGAATTGTTTTCATGTGTTAAATTTGTGATGTTCTTACAAGAAGGATATTGCAGATGAACCGTTTTAGGAGTGAAAAATACTCCTGAATTAAGTTGAATCGATGTTGTAAAGCATTGGCCACGTAATTAGATGACCACATCACCATTACACTTTTTGTGGCAGCAAGGGGGACTGAAATCTGAAAAATTAGACAAATTAAGATAAGTCTTTTTCTGTTTCTAATCAACAAATGTTGGTAAAGTTTTTGTTCTACTTTTGAAATCCCTTTTCAGTATTTTGGTACACTGCCATTCATTTTCCACTGCTGCTACACGTGTGTGTTGATTTACAAATTCATAGTATTTGGTTATTACCAATTAACATTCTGTAGCATTGCCTTCACCTATGTTTAGAATGAATAAACAGCTACTTAGGATGCTTAGTGTTAATAGGTCTGCAAATGATGGGCTACACTATCACTACAGGCAGAAGATGGAAGGAAATTACTTCCTTCTTGATGGAAGGAAATTAAACCTCCTTATTAGCATCCAGAGGTAGGTGAGCAATTTGCTATCCATGCCTCTGACTATTTCATCAGAGACTCTACCAGTTGTCTTTCCATCTTAGCTTCTGGATACTGAATAGTTCAGTAACTTCTTGCTATACCTATTGGGAAATAACAGCTTTGAATTAATTTTTCATGTGGAAGAATATTTTTAAGATGAATCTGGAAGAGACAATGTGTCTTAAATATCTACACTTTAAAGCAATGCATTTTAAGTAAAGTGCCAAAGGAGTCTGAAATGGGAGACAACAGTGATAAAACACGTTTGGGGTTTAAGTGAGGCTCTTCAGGCCTGCATAGCAATTTCGCGCCTTTTTTCAGGACACTTTTAGCTCTCGTTGCCACCTCAAACCTTCTCTCCATTTCTTTATTTTTTGTCTAGCAAAACACCTGTTTTTTCTTGCCTATCAGATGCTTTGCCCTTTTGTCTCTTTTGCCTTCATAAGAAAAACCTGAGGGTATTTTCTTATGCCAGACACAGTAGCAGGGTTTTTTCCAAGTAATTGCTTAGCACCTATTTTTGCCCTCAAAATGTAGGAAAAAAAGTTTTCTGTTTACCCTTCACATGTTGTGCTGATCTTTTGTCCTCTCTTCCAGTCCGCTCTGGATGGCGGTGATAACCCACCTTTGCCCTTCTCTGCTTTAAGCAACAACAATTTATTCTCTCCTACTCTGTGGCAGGAAAAAAAAAAAGAGAAACTGATGCCTTCTAAAAAGCTAGAGACTGTAATTAGTGTGTATCAGTGTTTGTATAGGTTTTATGCAGCTATCCTAGGATATGCTTTAACTGATTAAATAAAGTATAAGTTGTAATTCTTGAGAGACTTGGCTTTTTATTTGTTTTTCCAGTTAGTGCCCAAGATGGATTAAGCTGGAGTGGTGAATTTTTCCAGTGCCTACCTTTATTGTGTTAGGAAATTACAGTTAGACTGGTGCAGAGGGGCAAAGACGTTTTTGCTATGTTTGTGGTTTGTGAGTTACTGCAGTGGGAGCGTGGAGAGGAGCCTTGAGGCTGCTGTTATTTCACTCCTGGGACTTTAGATATGTCCTGGCAGAAGGCCAAAAGGCCAGGTCTTAGCAGGAACCTATCTGTGTGAGGATGTAAGACAGAAAAGAAGTCTTCTACGGCATCTAGAGTGAATATAAGAAATGCTGTGACGCACATACCTAAATAACAGCATCATTGCAAATGTTCATCATGCTTGCATTTGAGGCCCTTGTATTTCATATCCTTACTAGATTTTTCTTTAATGTTTTGTTGGGTTCATCTCTGCAGACCTGGTGACAACCTGTGTCCCTTCATCCCTGGTAGACTTCTACTTGTGGAAGCCACATGGTGGAGGAGGCTCAGCTGATTTTACCAGTGCTTCCTGAGCTGTGCTTTCTGCTGTGGTCCCCAAGGGGGTCTGACACTCATAGCAATTATATCACTGAAAATCTTGGTGCAGTCTCATATTGTTATTTATGTCTCTGTGAAAAGCCCTTCATGATTCACAAACTGATCTATGGGTGTTCATTAGACAAAATTGACGTGTATGTAGTGCAAGAGTGATATGAAAGACGCCAATAAAAATGAAAATATAGCATTTTGTTTCCACCTCCACTGTGCTTTTATGCTTGGCATTTATCAGCTTGATCTTAGCCTTTCAAAATATAGAGTACAAGATTTTACCTGCCCTGTTGCCTGTGCTCTTTGAAAAACAAAATAATTTTGTCTGCCTTAATCTTTGAGTTAATATAGTGTTTGTTGTGTTTGGTTTTTTTTTCTTTTTGAAAGGCTATTTCAAGATTTTATTTAAGCTGCAAAAAAACTGATGAGATTACATAGAGGACAGGATTATATAGAGAAGATGACAGACGGGCATTTGAAAGTTTTGGATTTCTTGTTGAGTTCTGCCAGATCCTGTCGTGCCTGTCTTCCTAATTGCTATTATTTTGGGTTGACCCACAGCCAAGAAAAGCACCCAGGGTAGAAAACCTCTATTACTCCTCTGATTTAAGGCTTCATACATCTGAACAGCTGGAGCATGAAGTAGTTTAGCCAGTTCTCTTACTGTTCACCTTGTATACCTCCACATAAAGATAAGCCAAGGAGGAGGTGACACTGAGAGGACAGTCATCCTTTTTGCTAGGCTATCTTCGCACTATAGTTCTTCCTTGGGGACAATATAAACTGAGCTTCTTGTTGTGGATTCCTAAGTAAGACATGGCATGTAACTGGGTGTCACTGCAGGCTGTCTGTCAGACTAGCGCGCTGACCAGGTGAAAAATGAACCCACTAAAAAGGCACAACTTCTTACTGGATCAGTACACCAAACAGGTTCATCTTGCAGCTGCATAACTGCTAGAGCATATTCCAGGGAAGCGGTAGGAATGTACAGCTGGAAGCAGGGGCAGCGCTGCTGCTTCTGGGTGTTTCCTCCTCCATCCCCACCCCCTAATTTACAGCAGATTAAGTATAACATGAAACCGCATGCTCTTGGTGTTGACACAGGCACACCTTGTTATGGTCTTTGTCCCTCCATTTTCTTGCTCATAAAATTGAGATAATATTTCTGCAGAGTCCAAGTTCCTGTCCTTTGAATTTTAGTGCTATTGCATATGTGAAGTGGTAATACCTAACATGTAAGAGTGAAAAGTTGTAGCTGACTAGTAATGCCATGCTGCCTTTTTTTTTGGTGCTATTCTATTCTAATAATGTTAGGTTTTTTAATCAAAGTGGTCTGCCAGCTCCATAATGACAAAGATTTTACTATTTTTTAAATGAGTTTTAAATGTGCCGAGTTAATTAGTGGTAGAAATTTAGTATCCATTGATCATCAGTAATACTATATCTCACCTCCAGTGGCAATCAGCTGCTTGTATAGGGCTTAATGAGTGCAGTGGTTACACATGGAAAGCAGAATATATAGGAATGACCTATCAAAAATGTTACTTGTGATGATACATGAAAAGGAAGAAAAATTGTCTTCAATTTTTTTTTAGATTCCAGACTGAATTTTTAGGGTTAGTGTTGTTCAGAAGTTACAGGTGCTGATGGGGAAATACTTCATTTGAAGTAAAGCAGTCTGAATTTGTAGCCACTTTTAACTTCTTTAACCTTGAGTAATTATTCCATTTTAAATTTGTGAAATCTTTGGTCAGAGTAGAAAAATCAATTTTCCCTTTCCTGTTCTCTTTTCTCCGATTTTTGTTGCTTTCCAGCTTGTAGTTGGGGGTAAAGAGATACTTGTAACTGGGAAAGTTAGCATACAGCATAGACTTTGCTTACTGCTGTGCTAGTCTGGTAAGAGCAGCGTAATTCTTTTTCTTTATTCCTGTTTGCTACTTTGTCCTTTCCAAGCATACTATTAACTGGCTATTTTTAAGGAAGAAGCAAACCTTTTCCACTCATTAAATGTATTTTTGGCATAGATACTATGAAATAACTGTTTCAATTTACTCTGCAAACTAACATTTCTGGAAAATTAATTTTCTTCTTCTAGGAAGACATTTTTCCATATTGGCACATATGTACAACACTTCCAGAAACCAAGTAATACTGTGTTTTGTTCGGTGATTTAATTAGCAGTCTTGAGCTTTCTTATTTATTCACAACATTTTGGATAGAAATATCTCTGTCTGACAGAAAATTTAATTTTTTTAATGAAAGCACTAAAGCAACAAAGGAGATGCAGAATGCAGAAATTCTAATGTAGAATTACCTTCAATTGAGCGTCATGAACATGAAGCACTGTATAAATAGCAATTACTGTTAATCTTGCCGGTATTGTCATCTTGTTCTTGAAGCACAAAAATGAAATAATAGCTTACAGTAAGGAAGGGTGTTTGTTTGTTACATCTCTGTACACTCATCTTGACCATGTTAATGGCTCTGTTGTAGTCCAGTGGAGTTGGGCACTCATGGAAAACTGGTATCTGATTGTCTGAGCTACAAAGATTTTTTTTTTTTTTTCCAAGCATGGCTATTCTTTAATTGTGTGATTTGAGGTTTAAAAAAAGGTGTCCATCAAGTGATTTCTTAATTCAGAGTAACCATTTTTTCCTGCAAAGGAAGGATGGAATAACAAGATGGATCTTGAATCAACAGCAGAAAACTTCTAAGATCTACTTCTTAATAATCCTAATGCTAGTTTACACATTGCTTTCAACCCTGATAAAAGAAAAAAATCAATATTTCTGATTTTTATTTCAGTCTTGATTTTAAGTATTGTATACTGCAAAACCCCTAAATTGACCAGTTAAGTACGAAGAGCTTTAGAGGAGAACAGCATGCTTAGGTTAGCGTGACTATCTCCTTGCCGTGCTGTTACTTGGAATAGATTTGGTACATTTTGTGACCTCGTGCTTTACTTCACTGCTGGCACCACAGCAGCCCTTGGATTATTGATGTGCCTTCCCCAGTTTACATGAAATAAAGTTGATATATGTGGTGTGGTGTGGTTTTTTCCTTTTTTTAAAAGGGTTTAATAAATAAAGTTAATACTGAGTTTAATAGCTCCTGGCTACTTCTAGAGTATGCCTGTATCAGCCAAAGGTGTCTGAAGTGTTTCGGACAGAATTTGCAGTGCGATTGACCGTTGTTTGGCCTGTTGGTCAGGCTGTTTGGATTATGTAGAATTCTTAAATTTCATGAGGCTTCAGGAGGCCCCATGACTGTTTCTCTTGTGGTACCGCTCCTCAATTTGAGTTTGCATTGTAAACACAAAAAGCAGTTGTGCTGTAACTTACAATTGCTTAAATCGAATGTCTTCAAAAGTCCAGAAAGCTTCCAGGTATCTGTAACGCCTGTGGCTGTGATAATCCGTTTAGTGTGGTGTGTTTTAAGCCTGCTCGGGGATCATACACACACTGTGCTTTATATTTTTGACCAGTCAGCAAATATCCTTAATACAATCCATTTCCTCCCCCATGCTGTTCTCTAGGGATTCTCCATCCAAGTTTGGGGGGGTGAGGGGGGTGGTTTTCTTTTTGCACTACTGAACTCCTGCGCTAGTTTTCCTTGTGTAGAGCTGGTGAAAAGTGGACCTTGGAGTGTAGCAGCTGCTGTCTGTTAATAG
Source organism: Mycteria americana (assembly GCF_035582795.1). Taxonomy (NCBI): domain Eukaryota; kingdom Metazoa; phylum Chordata; class Aves; order Ciconiiformes; family Ciconiidae; genus Mycteria; species Mycteria americana. The sequence continues at coordinate 17,770,122 of NC_134368.1, read as the reverse complement.
TCTTGGTCCCCCATCATAAGACTTCATCAGTCCTGGTAATGAAATTACAGATCTGACCGAGTGACTCTGTTGCTAGGCTACCTGTCCTCTGAAAAGCCAGTTTTCCTCAGCTTCAGCTGACCTTTTTAATGTACCAATTGCTGATTCAAGGACAGTCATTAAACTTCAATATCCTCTCCATAGTTCCTAATCTCTTGGATATCTGCTGGAAGCCTCAGTATCAGAGGTGAATATGTGAGCATTTCATGTTACAGTGGCTTCTATAACAATAAATTTATAACAGGAATTCTTGAATTGGATGCATAAATGGATTCTTTGTGTATTCCGGATTTTTGGATGATAATAGGTAGGTTCAACAGAAGTTTGAGTCCTGAAAAGATTTTGAGTCAGGAGGATGAGAAGATGCTGTTTTGTATCAGAACTAATTTTGTGATTTTTTTTTTTAACTCAACAGCAGAATACAACAGTTTTGTCTAACCTTCCTGTTACTACTTCAGCAGCCTTGTTTACGTTTCTGTGTCAATCAAAATGCCAAGCATTTGGGAGCCAATGGGATTATTGGGGAAAAGGGTCTTTGGGGACTGACTCCAGGTATTGTAGATCCTTATGGGTAGAATGAACACTTTTGAGACAGTCCTCGATGAAGAGAAATGCTACATTAGAAACCAAACTTCACCATTATTGAGGTCTGAATCACAAGTGGCTGGGGGTGAGGAGGCTATCCTGAAGATGTATTTCTGCACTCACCCATCCCAGACTTCTGCTTTTCAGTGTTGCAAGTCTAGCCTGTGGCTTCGTCTCGTACCACTGCTCCATATATTGGATTCTCTGAGCTTAGCATAGGATAGAAATGGTCTTCGGAGCCATCTTTTCTCATTGGTGATGTGTGTAACAATGCATGCCTCAAATCCTAACACAGTACATCACAAGCATATGAATTTTTTCTGACCTGTTGGTAGTTGGTCTAAAAGATACTGGAAAAAAACCCCAAACCCTTAACTTTGCTCTGTTTTCCATCTCCACTGAGGCTAACTAAATGTGTTTTTCCATAATGAGAGTAATTTTGCTCATATGTACAGCATGTAACGTACAGTAGGCACAGCTGAGTTGGAGTTGCGTAAGTACTTGGCAGATGTCCAGTGTGTTGCATTGCTAGTGGTTGCCAGGAAGTGGCAATGCAATGTCAGAATGAATAAGTGCATTTGGTTTTTTTTAAACGATAGGAGTTTTAGATATCTCAATTTATGGTTATTTTTGATGTATGTAACTATTATGTATGAACATATAAGTCTCAGATTCCCATTTCTAGTAAAACTCTTAGATTCCAGAATCATTGTAAACTAAAATGCTTCTGAATACTCCAGTGGCTTGTTTTCTGAATTAAATTTAAATATTTGTATTTTTAGAATGCTTGTTCTTGTATATTGCTGTAGGCTATGATTCTTGAAGCTGCATGTGGAATAAAACATAAGAATGGAAAAAAAACTTGTTTATCTACATTCACCAAAGGAAAATGCAGTTTCAAAACATATTGCTACTAATGGTGACTGTACACATGTAAAAATGGCACTACTGTGTTACCTAGAACTTTGTGCTGTCTTGGTTTGTTGGTTCTTGATCCCCTGGAAACCTTTTCTGACAGCTCGTATAGTTTGTATTCACTTGGTAGGACTCAGCGTTCCTTGTGGATAATAGGTCTGTAACGGTAGGCTCAGGGGCCTGTCATAATGGTTCCTTAGTAAGGACTAAAATGCAGATCTGGGAAAGTGGCTAAGCCTTTCAGTTACCTGCTGGGCTGGGGAGATTGCATTGATTTCTTCCAGGAAATCTTTCTACATTTGTTTATCTCAAGGTTTCACAAGATTGGTTTATGTTCCTTATAAACAACTTTGATTTTACTGCCTTCTTAAAGCTAATGCTATAACTGCATTGTTCTCTCAAGGATGATCTTCCTTTAAAAAGTTATCATTCTACTTTGCTGTTTCCTTAAGCTCTGTTCATTCATGTGGAATGAGACAATTGCCTTCAGTATTTGTGTGATTAAGTGTAACATGCTTTTCTTTACAATGTGCATTATTGCATATATTATGCTTCGTTAAACTTCTGTATCAGTTCCTTGTAATCTTTCTAAAAGCTATAGCTTCTCCCCCCCCCCCCCCCCCCCCCCCCCCCCCCCCGCCTGTGATGGGAAATGCAGTTACATAGTTGCCACTGGAACTCAGAGAATTGTGCAATTAAATCCCTTAGTTTACTTAAACCTCATTCACAAAGCACAACATTGTTGTAAAGCTATTCTGTTAACTTATTTTGGGGAGTTAACAGAATTTGAATGTGAACAGCTTCAGCTTACCATTTTAATGAACTGTAAGAGGAAACATACATGAAATGACCATGCATAATGAGTTTTTGAAAGTTTTAAAACAAGTTTGAGGGGTTTTTATATAATTTGTTTCAGTTCCTGTTAACAAATAAAAATCAAATGGCAAGTTAGTCATGAAGGTCAAAATAATTGAGTTCTGTGAATAATTTTGAGAGTCATATTAATAGGGATATTATATAAATGTTTGTTGGTCTGTAGTATTCAAATGCCGATATTCTGCCCACTTCTGGAAGAAGTTGGATTAAATTATATTTTAATGCACCAATTAGATAAATTATGGGAAAGTTACTATTTGAATAGAAGACTAGTTTGTATATTCCTATCTATGCACTTGAATCTCTGATTTTTATCTATTGTGCTTGAAGATTGGAATTAAAAGCATTAATTACTCTAATTTTTGATGTCTCTGAAGTGAGTTGCTTGAATTGCAAATTAAATTTTTATTTTTGCCAGTTTTCTTCATAAAATTGAAGGTTTTTAGCTTTCATAAGCAATGAGAGTAATGAATAACAGGAGCCTAATACCTGCTCTAAGGATTTAACTTGACCTTGACATAATTTTCATTGATTTTTTTTTTTTTTAATGAGCTTTTCTTTCTTCTAGCTTTCTAAGACCAACTTCTCCAACAACAATGACTTTCGGGCTCTTCTGCAATCTCTCTATGCCACATTCAAGGAATTTAAAATGCATGAGCAGATTGAAAATGAGTGTATTATTGGTTTACTTCAGCAACGTAGCCGGACAGTGTACAATGTGCACTCGGACAACAAACTCTCAGAGATGCTTAGCCTCTTTGAGAAAGGGTTAAAGAATGTGAAGGTAAGCAGACTATAAGAAGGACTTGTGTCCTAAGGAAAACATGCTGTGATTACGTATTAGTTTGCCCCAACTTTTCTTAATACTCTCTACAAATAAACTAAGAAGGAAGAAGAAACATTTGTGGTTTCTTGATACAGTAGTGAAAACTTTCCTGTCCGAAACACAAATTTTTTTTTGCCATTCATCACAGTTACTAAATTTCTAGTAAAAACTTTTCAGTGGTGTATGTTGTGACAGAAGTCCATCACTGCATGATTGGAGGTGTTTTGGAGAGACAACATGGAATTTTCAAATACAGAGACTGCTCTGCTAATTGGTCAAAACAGTTTCTGACTATAGAAATAATGTTTGTTATTAATTTGTTAGGAAACCCCGAGTATATTTTTTTTTGGTGGCACATAGCATTGTATTATTGTCACAAATGGAGATGATTACTGGGCTTAAAAAAAGAAAAAGTGCATTGTTTTATTCTGGTAGTGAGTCATGTACGCCTTCCAGTAATCTGTTGCTCAGTAATGCTGTTAATGTTCCAGTCCTCAAGAAATTCTAAATGTTATTTCTCCAGCTGGCTTTTTCACGACTTAAAGTTGTTAAATTCTTCTCCAGTAGAATCCTACTTGAATAGGGTACTCAACTCAGCTCCCCCTTCCTGCACTCTTAAGAACTATAGTCTCCAGTAATAATTTTTCATCCCCTATTACATTTCTAGTATGCATGGTCCATATTTTCAGTAAGAAAAATACTAAATATGCAGTTGATTGATTCCATTTTACTATCTAAGGCTGTTTTTGACCTAGGAATCCTGCAAATATTTTTTTTCCCTGTGCATATCAAACCTTAAAATTTGTCTTGTTTTCATTAATGAATCAGAAAATGAAAGAAAGTGAAGGAGAGGGGAAATCTAACACTTGGCTTTGTGTTATACCTCCTCTGATAGGATGCTAGTGTTATTCTGTTACTTGTCTTCGTAAGTGTGGAAAACCAGACTTCTCTTGCTCTCTTTAGATATGTTAACTGTTTAACTTTTTTTTGAGAGTGTGGTTAGTTTAATTTAAACTGATGGCTTAAGTTTTTTTCTGTAATAGTCAGGGTTTCTTGATGTTCTAGAAGTTTGAAAAGAAAAACTTACAACATTTACTGTAAGAGCTATGAGGAACTTAGTATGTTGCAATTACTGGGCAGACTTCAGAACCAGCTTCTTATTACTGGCACAGAGAACAAGCTAACAAATTGATAGATGAGGTTGGTCTAACTTTTAACATTTAAAAGTCAGTTACTTCTTTATTTAAGAGTTATTTCCATTTCCAAAGTAAATATCTATAGAGCATGTCTGACTAAATTCTGATTATAGTTTGGAAGCTAGAATTATAGAATAACTTATGTAAAATGTATGCAGTTAAAAGATGAAGTGGAACTGCTGTATCCTAGAATAATTCTTATGAAAAACATGCAAATACTTAGATTAGTCTGTTACCACTTTGAACTTTGGGTGAGACTGTAGATTGGCACGCTTCAGTCTTTGCTCCAAAGTAAAAATGTGATTAGACAAGTTAATTAATATCTTATAACAAAATAAATTGGAATCAGGCAGGCAGGGACTACTTTGTTCTGCCTAGTAACAGGCCAATAGAGACTGTCACCTTGTCATGAAACTTTGTAAGTGAGCACATTCTTACCATGAAATAGAGCAAACATGCTGTGTGCATGGGGAAGACATAATGGGCTTTACTTTGAAACACTGGTTTATTTAACAGTTCAACCCTTGAATGAATGGGCAAGATCAGATAATAGTTAAATCTTTGCTTTCTTCTCAGAATGAATATGAACAGCTAAACTATGCGAAACAGCTGAAGGAGAGATTGGAAGCCTTTACCAGGGATTTCCTTCCTCATATGAAAGAGGAAGAGGAGGTAGGTAAAAATCTTCCTCAAATATTACGCTGATCTTCCTTGGGGTTTGGAGTGACTGAGTAGAGACAAAGGGCTTAGAGGTTCAGTTTTTTCACAATTCTCTGTTTTTATTACTATGCCAATTTGCATTTAGGACTGTGGTGTCATTGTTCTGTTCTCTGACTGCAAAGTGACACATTCTGAAACAGTGAATATATTGAAAGTTTATGATGGAATTCTGGTCCTTTAAAAAATGGATAACAAGTCCACTGGGGCTCAGATTTGTTTGCAGCAGGTAGTTATTTCAGGGGATATGCAGCAAAACTTAAAGGAAAAAGAGAGTCCTGTAAACCAGTGCTTCATGACTCAAACTGACACTCCCAAACAGCCTCTGACCTATATTTGAAACATAGACTAGTACTGCCAGTCTGATGATTTATGGGTATCCAAAAACTGGGAAGCATCTTCTGGAGAGAGTAAATCTTCTCAAGACTGTCCAAGAGAAATCTTTTCTCATGTTTTTCTTCCTTGCCACTTTGCCTTCTGTGTGAGTACCTCAGTAAATTATCTAGTTTAAGCAACTTTAATCGCTTCCCTTTTCTGTTGGGGAAAACAGTTAAACAGCTTGCCTAAGACTATGCAGTGATCCATTGGCAAACAGAGGGTTGGAACTCAAAACTTCCATCGTCCTGTCCTTAGGTTCTCTTACTGTATGACATGTTTCACTTGGAGAGAATTTGAAAGAGGAAATTCTGTGTTGGTAGGTCTGTGTAGCTTTATCAACTATCTCTGTCAGCACCAGACTTTTTTTTTTTCCCCTTTTTCCTTTGCTTTAGGTTTTTCAGCCAATGTTGATGGAATACTTTACTTATGAAGAATTGAAAGATATTAAGAAGAAAGTAATTGCACAGCACTGCTCACAGAAGGAGGCTGCAGAATTCAGAGGTCTTAGTAAGTGGAATCAAGCAGAAGAGCTTCAGAAGGTCTTTAAGTATTCTGTGGATGAGAAGGCAGATGAAGGTGAAGCATCTAATTAAAGTTAAAGTAATTTTCAAACTGCAATTTTTATCTAAAAAGCCACACTAGTGATATACCTGAAGTTACGTACTGGTAGATAAGATAGTTTTTATAAAAAGGGAATTTCTTCAAACCAGTTTTGAAACTTCAGGAACTTAACTCTTTGATACAGGCTTCTTGGCAGGTTGTAATGTAGATAGTACTTCACTATTTACCTGTTCTCAACCTTCTTCCTCTCCCTTCCCTCCCATGGTAATATTTGATATAATAAACAGGCAGAAATGATAATTAACTTATAATTTCATTCTTCCATTGAAATTATATTTTCTACTTGCAGACCCTGCATTTAATTCCTGGTTTTCAGGACTGCTTTGTAAGTTTTTCTGTTGATGGCTTAATAACACAGAATAGTTAGCCAACTGACAATATTTCAAATTAAAAGAAATTCACCTTCCCCAGCTCCACTACCTAACTTCCCTGGGCCTCTCAGGAATCAGAAAGGAAGAAACTGTATGTGTGGAGTGATGCAACGGAATGAATCCGTGCAGCGTGTGAGTAGGTCAGATGAAACGTGCATTCTGAAAGTGGATATTTAATTTGCGTTCATCTGTAACTACCTTTCCTGATGAAACTTAGAATAAATGGATAACTACTGAAGTGCACTTCAGGCTTGTTTTATGACTGTTGAAGCAGCCTAAGTTGTCTGTGTTTGCAGTTTTCACTCTTAACTAACAAAGAAGAGTTGATGCCCCAAAGAAGGGGAATTAATGTACCAAAGGTGTAATACTGGCGTGTGAGACTGATAAGTAGAGTAAGCCCTCATGAACTGACTTTGTGGTGTTGATCAGATGTGGTGCTCTTATTAGAAAAACTTGAAAAACTACTCTGTAATCAGATCTTTTTGATGCAACTTGACTTCTCTGAACTACTGAACTGGTCATTTTGTGCCCTCCAGGTGAAACCTTCAGAAAAGATCATGGTCCATGGTGTGAAATACTGTCAAGTCTGAACAGATGAATGTGACAAATAGCCTTATGGCATTACTTGCTGTTAAGTCTAGCTAGAATAGCAGTTTTGGGACAGTAGTAATTCTGCAATGGTTGTGTTCTAGACTTTAGGGAGAAGAAAGTATATGTCCTGCATCTATTTTTTTTTTTAAATGGAAGAAAATAACACAGCTTGCAGTCCTGTGCAGGTTTAATTGCATTTTAGTGTTAAATTCTCTGTAGTTTACCTGCAGTGACTTGCCATGTATACGAATAAATATATTTATAAATAAAGTGAAACAGTATTGAATTATATTTTTTTTTTAAGTAGCAGTAGATTATCACAGGGTAAAGTTTACACTATGCTCACTTTTGAAGCTTCTTTGCAAAAAGAAACCTGACCCTTGTCTCGCTGTAAAGTCGTATGTACTTTGTCCTAACTTTAAAAATAAATCCCTACTAATTTGTGAAACCTGCTATTTCTAAGGACTCCTGAAAACTATTTTAGAAATATTTTTTTTTCTCAAGTAAGTTGTCCTTAAACAAAGCATTAAAAATTCTCTTAAAACGGCAAAAAATCCACTAACCAAAGCACTGAATTTTTTACTTTATATAGTTCGCAGCTCTCTGTACTATGGCAATAAGGGAGAGCTATTGGAGATGGTTCCTACTGCTGTCCATTGAAGTATTAATGACAGTGGCCAAATTTTAGCTGCTAACCTAATATTTAGTATTACCTTCCAACCTGAATGGCTTGTCACCATTCAGAAGTTAAAATTAATTGTCTGTGCTAGCAGTTAAAGCTAGAAATAAAGTGAGAGAGCTGCAAAGAGTTAAGCATGGACTTCTTGCTGTGTCCCAGTCAAGAGGTTGAGCGCTTTCACTGAGAGTGGTCCCAGCTGGTAGATTCTGTGTGCTAGTACTGTTTCCTGGGAATGTGGCAAAGCAGGTATATATATCATCTATGACATAAGGCTTTTTTTTAAAGCATTTCATTTATAGCAGATACTGCTTTCATCTTGCTGTGGTTGCATAGCAGCAGTTTACTTTTGTCCAGGGCTTTTTTGGACCCTTGGGGGGTCAGGGTTGGAAAAAACTAGCAAGTTGAGAAAATGGCAAACAGAAAACTGAGCTGATTTTTTTTGTTTGTTTGTTTGAGGTGGTATTACAGTGAAAGCCTTTTAAAGCCAAAGTGATACTTATTTTTTCAACTCCTTTGCCAAACAATTGTTTAAAATCTTTTTCAGATGCTATTTTTTCATTGCCCTAGTCAAAATGTGAGTCCCACTATTATTTAAAGCTGTGAGGCTATGCTTCACTTAACACACACTTTCTGTATTTCAGAAACCGAAGTAACAGGGCACACCACAAATATTACTAATCTTCCTCCTGAAGTAATGCTGACCATTTTCAGTTACCTTAACCCCCAAGAGTTATGTCAGTGTAGTCAAGTAAGCACTGAATGGTCACAGTTGGCTAAAACTGGATCTCTCTGGAAACATCTTTACCCTGTTCGCTGGGCCAGAGGTAAGTTAAATTTAATTCTTCCTTTGAAAGCATGTCAGTTACCAGAATTTCTGAGTCTAAAGAAGAGAATGTTTTAGTATAGGCTGTCATATACAATGAACCTGACAGCTGAGCATATTTCTGGCAGGGAGAGTGCCCTAAAACTTGGTTAAATGTTAAAAATCCCCAAAACATACTTCAGTCTTGTAGAATTAAGAAACTAAAAGTTGTCTTGGTTGCAACTGATGAGTAGGTCTTGTATACAACCTGTTGATTAGTTTTACTGAGGTTTGTTTGCTTGTATGAATGCTAACAAGTATATTCACTAATACAACATCTTAATTATGATTTAAGAATCTAAGGGGTTTTGAATTATTATTGCTGCTGTTACACCTATATCAGTAATATTTTTATTTCATTAGGTTACTAGGTAGAAATAAAATATATTTATTTTTGTTAGTTCCTGACTGGTATGCTTTCCTCTGAGAGGTCTGTCTTGTGATTCAGACATAAGTACAGAATGGAAGTTTAAAACAAATGGAGTTCTAACATTTCCTCACAATCTATTCTTACTTTGTATATTCAAACTTCAAAGAAAACTGTAGAGATGTTAGCTTTAGTATTCTTTAGATATATTACTTCAATAACTTCTACTGTAGTAAGGACTAAATTTTTTTTATAACTTCTGGTCCTCAGGCTCTCCTGTTAATTAAAATTTCCTATTGAGAAGTGTAACCTTTGCAAAAGTACCTCTTCCAATAGACAAAATAGTCTGTATTCCAATGAGGCCAGTTACAAGTCATCAGAGTATATTTGTAGCTTTAAATATTTCTATTTGTATTTGTCCATATTTGTGTGAGTATTAAACAATCACTGGACTATGGCACTGTAAGCTTCACAATTGCTACCCTGTCAGTGTAGCTGAGTAAAAAGGAGACCATCTGTGCTGTTTAATAAGCTATATTTTATGTGCCTTTATAAGATTTTACGAGAAAGCTACCAATATATAACTTAAATTTTGAGATACATAAAAGCTAAAAACTTCTTTCTGGCCGGACCTTTATGGCTTCTAAAATCTGTACAAGGCAGAGGGGAGTTAAATGGCTTTTGGGTCTGAATTAATTTTTTGTGTTGGATAAATCTCACTGAAAATAATAGATTGGTCCCTGAGCTGCAAAAGACTGAGCGGAGAGGAGGGGTTTCAGAGTTTAAACTGTTAAAGTTTCATTTTCATCTAAAACCTAGCTGTCTTGATAATTCAGAGCTACGCAAAAGAGATAACTGGCAACTGCTTAAAATTACTCCTAAACCTGGTTTTGACACAACAGGAAGCTAGTCTCATGATGTACTGTCTATACTACTACAGTTGTTTGTGCAGAAGTGCTCTAAACTGGGTGGAAGCTTCTCAAATAGGATTTACTGCCAGAGGGGAGAAAAAAAGAACATAAAACTACAGGCTTAGTTAAATTTTTAACTTTTTTCCTAATACAGAGAGGGCATCTGAGGCTTTTTATATATTATAAAGATGGGTTAAAGAAGATGAGAAATGTTACAGAAACATTTTGCTTCACACTTGGGTGACAATCAGTTAGGATTTCATTGTCGCTGTGTTGTTCATATAAGAAACCTTGTTCCTTTAGATACCGTTCAACAAGGGTTGCTCTTGCTTTGGGGATAGTAGGGTCCCCCACTAGTGAGGTAGTAGGATAAGCTGTTTCTGTTTTAAGTATGTCTACGCTGAGGGAGGCAGCAGACCTGCTTATACTGAGCCCGACACTACAATATACCCAAACTAGAAGTAAATTATGCCTGTGCAGTAACCCTTGGGGAGAGGGGGTACCCTACCAGCTAAAACAGTGGAGCTGTTGCTGATATTCATGTTCATCCAGATGTTCTAAAAATTATTGTCTATTGTTTAGAGTCATATGTATGTTATAATCGAGTACTGGATAGCTGTTGCAAGTAGGCTACTTCTGGAACTTGGGTTTCTTGATCCTGGAGTTGTTATGTGCAGTGACTAAAACCAGGCTGATAAAATACATCCTGGTTGACTGTATATTTGTGATATTCCAGAGGAAAATGGAAATGTCTTAAACCAAGTGTTATACTGGAAGTTGATGGTTAATATATCCACCAGAAAGAACTTCAGCACCTATACAGTCCAAATACTCCATAATTGTTTCTGTTACTTTTGCAATCATATCGGTCCCTACCAAGAAAATGACAACAGGCATGTCTGAGTAGCATAATAGGCTGTGAGTTCTGTAACGGTACTGAAACTTCCAGGAATCTTTTGAAGCTTTAAAATACAGATCAAACAAGAATTATGTCAAGGTTCAGTCCAACCTTAGTTGAGATGAATGCAAAATTCATTTATATCTTTAGGTCAGGTTGCAGTATAATGAGAAGTTTATCATTGCTGTTTTCTGCAGTGATGAGAAGTTTGTCTTAATTTTTCTTTTTTCTTTTTTCTTTCCTTTCCTTCTTTTTGTGGGGCCTGAGTAGGTGATTGGTATAGTGGTCTTGCAGCAGATCTTGAGACAGAACCTGATGAGGAATGGGTGAAAAATAGAAAAGATGAAAGTCGTGCTTTCCAGGAATGGGATGAAGATGCTGACATAGATGAATCTGGTAGGTAAATCTGATTTTGGTGAATTTTTTTTTTCCTGAAGGTGACATGGCTGTAATAAATAAATGTATAAAATGGAGTATTTTCTGTAAAATCAGTTTAAAATACAGATTTTTTTTTTCTTAGCTGATTCCAGTATATTAAAATAATGACAAATGCAATAATACTTATATTCTGCCTAGATTAAATGCTTACTAAGCCAAGTAGACTTACACAGTAAAAAAGAACTTGGAAATTTTTGTCTAGTAACTACTTAAGGTTCCTGAAAGGAGTGCTCTTCTTCCTCATCTTCATCTCATCCTGACTCCCAGCTGGGTGGAAAAAAAAAGGGGAATGGGGGAGAAGCAGGGAGCTGGTTTTAATGAGCTGAATTTGTTCATCTAGGAGAGAGCAAGCATGAGTACAGGTAGAAGAAGAGTTACGGGGATGCGTCTGGAGTTAGGAAGGAGGTAAAAGCTAGGCTTCATCTCTTCAGGAAGTTTGGATGAATCATGCATCCTAATGCATTCTAGGCCTAATTTAGAATTTGTCTTAAGGTGTTATATCACAGGATATGAAATGCTCTGTGAGATAATATTTCAATGTATAAAGCAAGTCAGTGGAAACAGCTGCCCCAGACAGTCCTGAGCAGTCCATAATCTGTAGTAAATATTTCTCCAAGTCCTTTAATGATAATTTTCTGTTAAGACTTACTGTTTTTACTTGCTGTTGGAATTAAACTCTTCAGGACTGTCAGAAAGACAAGCACATAGTTTTTAAAGATGAGGCTTAAGTAATATGTTGAGCTAGAGTTCAGCAAAAGTTTGATGTAAGGTACTTTCTGAAACTTATGCCTTGTTAAGCTTTCTTTAGTTTCCTGATAGCTTGTTTGATGTAAGATGGCAATGTGAATTCCAAATGACTCAAAGCATATTTTAAGTCTTTATCTTTGGTTTTATTTTGCAGAAGAAGCAGCTGAAGATTCACTTGCCATTAATATAGCACAAATGGAAAAACGTTTACTTCATGGCTTAATTCATAATGTACTCCCGCATGTAGGCTCCTCAGTGAAGACATTAGTATTGGCCTACAGTTCTGCAGTGTCTAGCAAAATGGTATGTAATTTGAAACTGGCATTTAATAATTGTGGCTATGCAGCCTCTAATTAATAACTGATGTGCCTGAGTTTAAAACACTTGGGTAGTGAAAATGAGTTGCAATTCAACAGAATGTTAATTCTTATGTCATCTCTTGACACTGTGTGCAGCCTTATTGGCTTGTGTCCTTACTGATTATTTTCCTTTCCTTTCCCAGGTTAGACAGATCTTGGAGCTTTGCCCCAACTTGGAATATTTGGATCTCACTCAAACTGATATTTCAGATTCTGCATTTGAAAGGTTAGATAATTGCTGTTTCCTTTAAAAAAAAAAAAAATCCAGCTTTTTGAGTGGGGAAAAACATTTAAACATGTCTTAGTCCATTGCCAATAAAGAGAGAAATAAAGAAATCACATTCAGGATTCACACATAACTAAGAACTAAACCAGAGTAACAAATCAATGAAATAGCAAACGAAGCATGTAACTTTGTAATGGCCATTTAAAATGCTCTGTCTTCACTATTGGATATGTATTACCTATCAATGTGTAGCTATCCGTAACAATAATTGTGTTTTGTTCTAGTATTAACAACTTGAAATTGTCCATAGATTTTGCGGAGTCAGTCAGTTATGGTAGTTCTTGGTCTGATATAGCTGGTAGTGTTTGAAATACTGCTATTTAAGACACTGATCAAAGCTCTAAGGCTTAGGTGTAGTAACTGTGGATTCCTGAGTTTTACTGAAGCCTGCAGAAATTTCATTGATGTCAGTGGGATGGTGCATGGATGCAGAGCCTGCACCAGTGGGTCTTACTGTGATACTGAAACTCAGTGGCTGCTTCAGTGTCCAACACTTTCATCATATAGTGCTCTCAAGTTTTATGTGTTAACAACACAGAAAACTTTACCAGTGTGGATGCTGGTAACAACACTCTGCAGCTTGTGCAAGAAGTTTTACTTGAAATAAAAGCCTTATGGAATTTCTGTGGCTCAGAAATCAATCTTTGTGAGCTTTTGTCAATCTCTAGTGAAACTTACATTATTTTCAGCTCTTCATACATCTATATTTCCAACACCCCAATTTGTAACTCAAAAAATGAGTTTGGCTTGCTGTAAATATAAGTAATCACTTATAGAAAGTAAATGATAGTTAACATAAACTATGGATAGGTAAAGGTCACTTAAATAAGATACGTAATTTTATAGATGATAATGTAACAATATCACTGTAGATCAAATTTCTATTTCAGTTGAAAAAGGTAAGGCTGAAGGCATGAGGTTTTTAATATGAAAAAGTCTGATATTACCATCTCTAATCCTGATTACTTTTATGGAATAATTAATACTGTACACAGAATGTGTTTCAGGAATCCAGCTATTCTCTCTGAAAGAAATGGGAAATGACAGAAGGATATATAATCTAAGTACGCTGATATTTCAATATGTATAAACAGCCAAGCTTGAGAAACTCAAATACTAGAAGTTACAAGTATTAAAATACTTTGAACTGAATATTACATCTCGGGGCGGGGAGGCGGGCTGGTATGTGAAATTTGCTAGTTCACTAAGTTCACATTTTTCAGCCTTCTGAGAAGTGAACTGTGATGTCTGGTAACTTAGATGGCTCTTGGTAACTGCATTATACACAACAGAAGCTGCTTTTTGAAATTGTTCTCACATGTCTTTGGTGTTTGCAGTCTGATCTGTTTAAAAATTCGTTCAATGTATGGCAAATTTGGACTACTTAAGTGTCAGTATGTGGAAAAAATACAGGTTGTTACTGATTCATGATTCATTTCACATTTCCTTAGACATTTTTTTTCTAGGCATATATACAGCACTTGAAGTATCAAATCTAACCTGTCTGGGGTATTTTCTTTAAATATTCTGTGAATTAATACAAGTATTTTACTTATGAAATGTTCTTTTGTATATTTAGCTTTAACACCTGTTTCTGAACAAAAACTAAAAAACCCCACCAAACAAAAAAAACCCCCACAACAAACCCCAACCAATCAAACCACTTTTTTCCCCTGATTTCAGTTGGTCTTCAGTTGGTTGTTGTCCAAATCTCCGCCACCTTGATCTGTCTGGATGTGAAAAAATCACAGATGTGGCCATAGAGAGGATTTCCAGAGCACTGGGTATCATATCAACTCAGCATACCAGAGGTATTCTGAAAAGCTGCAGAAACAGGAATGCTAAGATTTCATGGAAAAACAGAGAGATGACTCTGCATTCCAACAGGAAGTATAATTGTTTGCATGAAATTGACGATGAAAACCTCATTGAGGGAGAAAATGGTGAGCAGCATTGGACTAAATCTCACGGCTCAGAAAACTTCAATTCTGCTTATGTGTGGATGCTAGATGCAGATGATTTAGCTGACATTGAAGATGCTGCGGAGTGGAGACACAGAAACGTTGAAGGATTTTGTCTTATGGAACCAACATCCCATATTAATTGTTCTGCATCTTGCTACAGTAGAGAAATTTATGGATTAAGGACTAAAGGGTGGCAGCAGCACTGTGCTTCTACTGACTTGATTTACTGCGGTCACTCATTTTGTTGTGCTGGGACAGCACTAAGAACTATTCGAGCACTTCCAGAGTCCTCTGCACTGTGTAAAAAAACAACAAGGACTAAGCAGTCAGAGAAAAAAGACTCTGCATACTCTGGGAGTGAAAAAACAGATGAAGAGACTGCGCGAGTTCTTCAGTTTCTCAGTCTGTCTGGATGTTACCAGATCACAGACCGTGCTCTCAGGTGAGGAGACATTTTTGAGCTATTTTGCTGCAGTATGTTTTTTCTAATTTTATTTGTTGGGTCATTCTGGGGTGAATCTGCCTAGTTTCAGTAGAAACACTTTTATTGAAGAAAGTGGTCTTTTAAGTGGTCTTTGCATCTTAAAATACTTACAGTACCAGACTTGAAAACTTTCTCCAGCTTTTCCTTTGGGGATTTTTAAAAAAAAAATAAAAAAATCTTTTAGACATATCCTCTGAAGTCAAGTATTTTTATGAATTTGTTGTTCTAGGCAGTACTAATGCTTTTATATTTGACCTTCAGTGATTTCTTGTTAGGTGATTCACTTTTTTTTTTTTTTTAAATGCCTGTCAATACGCTTGAAACTTTATAAAACTGGGGTAACATCTCATTTAACCTGTCTGGATAATGACATAATTTATGGACAGGCTGGATTGATGGGCTGAGGCCAATTGTATGAGGTTCAACAAAGCGAAGTGCTGGGTCCTGCACTTGGGTCACAACAACCCCATGCAACGCTACAGGCTTGGGGAAGAGTGGCTGGAAAGCTGCCCAGCAGAGAAGGACCTGGGGGTGTTGGTTGACAGCCGCCTGAATATGAGCCAGCAGTGTGCCCAGGTGGCCAAGAAGGCCAATGGCATCCTGGCTTGTATCAAAAATAGTGTGGCCAGCAGGACTAGGGAAGTGATTGTGCCCCTGTACTCGGCACTGGTGAGGCTGCACCTCGAATCCTGTGTTCAGTTTCGGGCCCCTCAGTACAAGAGAGACATTGAGGTGCTGGAGTGTATCCAAAGAAAGGCAGTGAAGCTGGTGAAGGGTCTAGAGCACAAGTCTTATGAGGAGCGGCTGAGGGACCTGGGGTTGTTTAGCCTGGAGAAAAGGAGGCTGAGGGGAGACCTTATCGCTCTCTACAACTGCCTGAAAGGAGGTTGTAGTGAGGTGGGGGTCGGTCTCTTCTCCCAGGTAACAAGTGATAGGATGAGAGGAAATGGCCTCAAGTTGCGCCAGGGGAGGTTTAGACTGGATATTAGGAAATTTTACTTCACTGAAAGGGTTATCAAGCATTGGAACAGGCTGCCCAGGGAAGTGGTTGAGTCACCATCCCTGGAGGTATTTAAAAGATGTGTAGACGTGGTGCTTAGGGACATGGTATAGTGGTGGTCTTGGCAGTGTTAGGTTAACAGTTGGACTTGATGATCTTAAGGGTCTTTTCCAACCTAAATGATTCTGTGATAATTTTGTATGTGTAGAACATCATGTTAAATATGACTTCATATAACAATTAAAGGAGGAGAAAAAATAGTTGACTTGAACATTGAGACGGCTTCAAGAGTTACAGAATTTCCTGTGTGTGATGATATATGCCATTGATATTTTGTATTGTGTCAGAAAAATGTAGTTATTGCTTCATAATGAAAATGGAATGAGGTTGAAGTACTTGCAGCCACCTGCTCAGGTGTGCTGCAGCACTTAGGGCTAATTAAAGCTTCTTGGAGTGGGAAGACTTCATGCCTACCTGTACTGTATGCTGTAGTCAACTGAGAAATAGTGTGAAGCGCTGCTGGCATTGATTTGTCTCTGCGGAGACTTCATCCCCATTTGATGTTCAGAAGTACCAGCTGTTCAAATGTCTCCCATAGTGATTCTTTTGACACTCTTTCACCCATGTGTGTTAGTCTTGCTCAGAGCAAGCTTCAGATAGCAGTGCTTTGTGTTTGAGCTTGTTGCTGTTCAAGTGGTGGAGTGGACTGCTACTGCTGAGTTTCATTTGGTGCTGACTGGGTCATGCTGTGTGTAGTTTGCATGTTACTGGTCTGTTTTTTCATGACTTGGTAATCTAGGATCAAAGGGAGATTTGGTCACTGGGTCATGGGAAGGTTTTAGTTGTGGTGCCAGTTTCCCATTGGTGCTTTTTGGATAAAAGACAGTATTTAAGAGCTGAGAGTGTGCTGCAACAAGTGCTTCTTGCACTCGCCAAACTAGTTTGAGTCCCTGAGGAGAGAATGAAACCTCCTAGTAGAAACACGTGCCAGTTCATTTCATAGAAGTTGTTAACCAATAGCTGGTTTTGTGGTCAACAGTTCTACTTCTGCCTGCTGACAGGAGAAAGTTGTACAGTGATGCTCTGAAGGCATTTTCAGTTTTATGTCCTGACTTGGATCTGTAGCTTGGTGACTCAAGCCTGATGTTTTTTTCAGGTGGGTGAGCTTGTTTGTGATTTGAACTTGGGCTGGCTGCCCTGTGAGCTCACAGAGAAGCAAGCAGCCTAACACGGAGTGATTGCTCAGGTGTGATACATCCATGAGGCTGTTGCATCAGCAGCCAAACTCCCTTTGAATTATAAAATTGAGAATTACTGAAAATAGAGAATTCCATTTGAATAATGAGGTGGTGTGTTGGCAGAGAGAGGCTCTGCTGTCAGCCCTAGGAAAATATAAATTTGGATTCCAAAATAATTTTAACCAAAAAAATAAGATACTCAAACTTTCGGAAGAGTAATGCACCAAACTTGGGATTGTTGTGTTTTCAGGGTGGGTTGAGGAATATACATCACCTTGGAAGAGTTGCCAAAATCAGTAGTGTTTTGGAGAAGAATGTCGTGGTAGTTCTTTGAAATACTTGGTCATCTCTGGAGTCATTCATAAAAAAAAAAAAGTGATTCACCATTTAAGTCTGTCAGAAGGAATTGTTAGTTTCTGTCGAAATCGGTTCATTTTTCAGGTCTGTTACGCAGCTTCAGGGGTGATCCACTTTATAGGGTATGAAACTGCCAGATTTAAAACTACATGGTTTTAGAGGTGTGGGTTTTTTTGTTACAAGATGCAATTAAGTCTGTGACTTGGTGACGTAGTGGAGCACTTGTCAGTCTAGCACTGTGTGGGCTCTTAACATGTCTCTTCTGTCTGTTAACAGGGCATTGACTGTGGGAGGAGGACTGCCGCATTTGGAACACCTTAACCTCTCGGGTTGTCTCACTGTAACTGGTGCAGGCCTGCAGGATTTAGTTTCTGCATGCCCCTCTCTAAACGATGAACACTTTTACTACTGTGACAACATTAACGGTAATGTCTTTTTATGAAGATGTGATGCTTTTCTGGGGAGTGATGTTTGGTTTAAGGACGCTTTTAAAAACAAAACAAAAAGAACCACCAAACCCCCACTTTTTTTCTTGGCTGTGTAGTACTGAGTTTCACAGATTAATTATGAAATGACAACTGTTAAGTGAGTTTTTCCTTGTTTGTTCTTTTGGGTTTTTTTTGCTGGACACTGGTACAGTTCTGTGTTACCTAGGAAAGCATTTTTAGTCCACGTATCTTATAATTTAGTTTAGCATAATAATAAGGGCTAGAAAGTAAGTCTCCATATAGCTAATACACACTTGCCCTCTGCATATCTTCCTGTAAACCATGTAGTTGCATGTTTTCTTTATGGTCATAACTTTAGACAGAGGCTTCATTAGATTGGTACCAAAGCAGTGGTTTTTAGGAGAGGACTGACACATGCTTTGCCATGCAAACCTCCCATATTGCAGTAGTTTTGGTGTAGGATGTTTTTGATCCTACCATCGCGTGTCCTTATGGAAAATGTAACTTAGTTTTTCTGGTTTTGCTTGAGTCAGTAACTTAGGGATGGATCTAAGCTGGGGAAAGATCTGGATAATGCATAAAATAATGTTTATGGTGCAAGTCTTTTCAGTGTTTACTACACTGGAATTCAGTCTATGTTAGGTCTAGTAAGCATTCATACCATTAGAGATGGGAACCATGATGTGACTTGTATTCCATGTGTGAATTTAAAACAGGTAAGTGCAACAGACAGGAAGGGAAAAGGAGGATAATAACTGAGTTCACAGGATTATAAGAGCTAATTTTGTGTAAAACAAAATTATATTCCCTGGTAGTTCATGGTGTTCAGCTTGGTAATTTGCATCTATATTGAGATGCAGCCACAGTACGGGATGCCAGAGCTTTGGTACTACAAGTAAATCTGTACTGACATTTGGGTATTCAATCCACTGAAATTGATATAAGATGATGCACTTGGATTGGATCCTAATGTTAGAAGTGAAAGTATTAAATCATGTTTTGCTTCCGTATTTTTTGCACTACTTTATGCACTTTTTTGACACTGCTGGTTTTTCTTCTTTTGAGACATTTGCTTTTTGTTACTTCCTTCCATTCCATCCAGGCTACAGCTTTTAAAAATCTTCTAGCATTTCAACCTGAAAATTTTAAGGTTCCTTTTTAAAAATCCTTCACTGACTCTCCTTCCTGTATTGTGTTGAGTTGAAAGATGTCTTCAAAGACCAGTTAAAAGCCTTTTTCCTTTTACATGTGATTCCTTGCTACTTTTCCTCTGTTTTCTCTTCTGTCAGTAATACCAGACTTGATGTTCTGGTTTGTCTTCAGACATTTCTGTTTCTCTCCTTGTCCCTAAAATTCATGATGCTGTCTTACTATTAGTTTACAAAGCCAGAATCTCATGTGTGAGTCCACCACTTTAAAGCTTGGCTGTTCCATAATATCCTCAAGAAATTACTTATATTTAAACAGAATACTTTTTGGAATTATTCTGTAAAGTTGTCCTGATCCTCTTCCTGTTTATTTCCTTCCTTTTACTGCCTGCTGGAAGCTGTGAGCCTATAAGCTCTGCTTGGTTCTGTAAAGCATCATGCATGCCTTTGGATGAACAGTTACCCCTGTAGAGAGAAATCAACAGGAGAGTGAGGCTGTAATGGTCTGACTTCTCACATCTATTGAGAAATAGTAGTATCTCAGAAGTTTGTGGCTGTTTTCTTTAAGAAGGAAGTTGATAAAAACTTACAGGGGTGTCCTAGCAAAATTCTGAAATGGGAAAAAACCTTTTATAAATGAATCCCCTGCAGTTTTATCTGGGTACTGTTCTTTGTATTTTCACTCAAACTGCATGGTGATAGGGCTATTCAGTGTGAAACTAATGCCTTGTTCCACTCTGGGCAGTAGGATTTCTGTGACAGCTTGAACTATTTCTGTATCATTTGGTCTTTCTAAAGTAACTGTAGGGAAAGCAATAGCTGTTTCATTTAAATCAATCCATATCTGAAGCTGTTTGTTTGCTTGCACATTATATAGATTGTATTATTAACTGCTGCACAAAGATTACTGATCTGTAAGCATGTAGAGAATAATTTCATAATTTTCTTTGCCCACCAGCTTATCAGGGATTGTTTTCAGGGAAGGAGATATGTTCTGGGATCATGTTGGAAAACCCGTCAGTCTTGCAGAACAAAAAATGGAGCCAACAGCATGGAATTTAGCCATCTTTGAGTAATAAAGATACCACATTGTTGTCTGTTGACATATAAGGGCTTTACTTTCTCCTACAGCCTATTTTCTTTTTTTTTATTCCCTATAAACACTGAGTCTAATGGGGGGCCCCTTACACACAGCTTCATTGAATTTTCTTTGTGGAGGGCTTGCTGGACTTGTTTGGTAGGCATGTTTGTTTGCAGTTTTCAGATTTTCATTGCAAGTGCTGGTCTAACCATAGCTGCTCTACCTTTTTAGATAGACTCAGTTGTGTTTGAGTCACAGACTGCTGTTGCGCAGCAGTAATATGCAGTTTTTATGAGTAGAGACCATGAATTTGCGCACCCTTCCAAATCTATTTTCTTTGTTTACTGTTAGTATGATTTCAGTTCTTGGTTTGCATACTAATGTTTAGCATCCCTACTTCTACCAGTGTTTTGCTCAACATTGGAAACTTGGAGTTAGATAACCCTCAGCTGTAGCTGAAAACAAATCTGTCAGTATATGCCCCTTCTAATTGCTGATTTTGTTTAATGTCTAAAACATTTGATTTGTAAATCACACTGAACTCAGTAAGAAGAGTAATGTTTCAGTTACCTCTTGCCATTTAGAAGTTTGTATTTCCCCATTGGCTGTTTTGTCCAGCTATGTTCAATCTCCTTACTGTATTCTCAGTTCTAAAGCCTGGAGTGCTATCAGCTTCAGGATTAGAAAAACGGGGCTCCCTAATTTCTGCAGCAGAAGCTCTTTGCAGCTTTTAAGTATGATTCAGTTTCTAGAGTTTTTTTAATGATGTCGTCCTCAGGTGCTGTAATTAAAGAAATAGGGCATTAATGAAATAAAGTTGTGGTGATTCTGATGATTCACTCTTTTCTTCTGGCATTTAGAAATTCATTGGTCATAGTTTGATCTGCCTTCCAGCAATGGAGCCAAGACTTTGCAGTTTCTGTTAAGACTTATGGACTCCTGTGTGCAGATTTGTATGGGAATGCATTGTTGTTAGACTTCAAGAGTTGGGTCTCTCTTAAGTTCTACGGATAACCAAGGTGCTCTCATAAAGGTCTGTAAGTGTAACTTTACCAAAGGCTGATGGAGTGTAGCACTTTATAAACTCAGATTTGAATTTAATATTGTCTTTCTATATTTTTTTAAAGCTAATGCTTAATTTGATAACTTTTTTTGGTAATTCCCCTGTAATGTATTACTCTTGCTACATTATCAACAAATACGGTATGCAGTGTTGATGATGGGAGCCTCTTGCTGGTGGTGGCTGTGAAAAAGAACTGTCTTTCCTTCCCTCCTTTGTGTTCCTCCCAGCTCATTCTTAACTGCCTTCCTCTGGCCAGCATTGGTCTTTGTGTGTGGCTACTCAGTAAACTCAATCAAGAATGGGGGTAGCTGAAAGCCCCTTTTTTTTTTTTTTTTTTCTTTCTTTCTTTCTTCCTAGATGGGTCAGGGATCCATCTTGCTATAGACCACATGAATGTTTCTGCTGCCACAGGCGAGAGCTAGAACAAGTGGCTAAAGGGATGTGGTGGTGGCAGCCAGTTGTCCTGGCTGGAGTGGCTCTTTCACTATGGTATTGGTCTGGGTTGTCATGTATTCTTGGTGAAATGCCTAACTTCTTTCTAGGAAACTTTGACTAATATTTGTTTCACTAGTACATGTAAAAAAATAGAGTAATCAAATAGCTATGCTCCTTTCTTACGTTGCAAGACATATTTATATGTACTTCATTTGAAAACACTGAGAGCTGTTCATCGTGAGTAAGCTGACCTCTATTCTGGGTCACCTGAAGCACCTGAGTAATCAGATGTGCATGTAAAGAGCATTACAATAATCCAGTTTAGAGGTAACTAAACCAGTAACGTAGACTGTGGCAGGTTAGGTGAGAATCTGATTAACTTTGCTTTCCCAGGTGAACCTGCCCAAAACACGTTTAGTTTAGGCACTTCACTGCTAGTGCTCATCAAGTCTTCACAGTCCGTAGAGAGGGACCCTTCTGAAAGTGATTCAGCGCCACTGTAAGATCTGAAATTACCATCTCGCTCAATGGACAATATAAAAGGAACTGTATACAGTTATCATATTGCTTAACTTGGTGCATCAGTGGGGTGAGATGAATTGGAGACCTTGGTTATAGAGTCCAAAGAAAACAGGAGAGAGTGTTTTTTGGCAAGATTAAAGAGGCCATTTGAATTTAAACAGAGCTAGTTTGAAGACAAAGTCCAGTCCAAATGAGGTCAGTAGCAAAGACTGGGGAGGTCAGAGATTAGGAAGCCAAAGAGGTGTAGCCAAAAGTCAGTGGTAGTAAATAAAGCTAGGGAAACAAAAACGGTCTGTGTGGCTATCAAAAGCAAAGGCATTTCAATTTTGCTATCTTTATCAAATATAAAAAGAACAAGCTAAGGAGGGACAGGGCATTTATAGAGAGATAAATGACCGGTGATGGAGGAGATCAATTGCCATGTCAAAACAGAAATGAAATGAGTCATAACCAAATAGCCTTACTGTTAAAACAACCATTAATGACACTTACTACCTTGTAATAAGAGCATGAAATACCCTGCAAATTATGGGAATTGCCTGTACAGGCTAAGAAAGAATACAGGGTGGGAGATTTCAGGAGATGAGGTTTGAACCCTGAATATTTTGTTTCATCAGAGTTCTTTGTCAGAGGCTATAAAGGAAAGTTGGTGATGATATGAGGATTAGACATGGGACAAGAAATGCAGCATAGGAAGAAGGGTGAATTTTCACTGTGATGTGGTTAATGTCATTTGTAATTCAGTGCCTAATAAATTAGGAAATGAACCTATACATTTTTCAGATGATGCAGTTTACTTCTAAGTCTTTGAGATTTTAAGTTGCTAGAAGACTAGTTTAAATTTGAAAACTGAAAGCTAATTAAAGGACAGGAAGAAGGGGCAGGGCTTAATGGCCACTGTTCAGGATGGACAGGAATCTAGGAGGTGACATCCCTCTCCCCGTTCACCCCCCAAAGAGTTCTGTGCTGTGATCAGTCTTACTCAGCATTTTCATTGCTGTTGTGTAAGAAATGCACACAGTAATTCCCAAGTTTTTGAGTGGTACTGAGCTGCCTCAAGTAACAATACTGGTGCTGAAGATTTCCAGAAGGACTTCTTACAAGCTTCAGTATAGCTGTATGTATGGTTATATGTCCGGGTGGTTGGGAATAATCAAACTGTGACTGCATGAAACTGAATTCGGAGCTGGCAGTTGCAATGTGGAGACAACGATTTCAGAGAGCTGTAGGTGCTAATTCTGAGATCTTTCCTGTTCGCAGCAGCAGCCAAAAAAGCCACCAATGTTGTGCATCGTCAGGGTGTTGAGAACAAGATAGAGGGTGTTGCTGCATGGTCCTGGAAGCCTTGGGGCACTCACATTTGGAGTACTGCATGCCGTTTTGGTCTCCCCATCTTGAGGAGTGTATGTAATGGAGTTGCAGAAGATACAGAAGAGGTCTGCTATAAAAAGAGTTAGGGCACTGAGCAGCTGTCGTGCAAAGACACACTCAAAAGGCTGGACTGTTTCAAGATGGGAATGAGAAGGCAGGAAGGGGGATGACTGTTTATAGAACTGGGAAGGCAGTAGATGAAGTGAATGTGCAACAGTAATTCTCCCAGTTCTGCAGTATTGGAGCTTGGCAACAGTAGGTGAAATGAGTAGGCGATTGATTTAAAGCAGATGCACAATGTAGTGAACTTCTGGAACTTGGTCCTGTGGGGAATTGTGGAAGCAGTTAGTATCAGCAGGTTTAAAAAGAGGTTAAACAAATGCATGCACAACTGAACAATAAACAAATACTAAAGGGAATGGACTTTAATGTCCCTACTACAACCGTTAGGGATGCTGGGAAGATATAAAAGGTATGCGTGATAGGCTTATATGGTCTCCCTAGATAACACTTGCTGTTGCCAGTGATGAAGACAGGGTTAGATGGACCATTGGTCAGACCTAGAAGGGCAGTTTTTATGTTCCAGTTACAGGCATGAGGTAGAACATTCTTAAAATGAGCAAGAAAAGGATGGAAAACAATATTAAAGTATACTGAGTATTCCCTTCCTTGGGATGTTGTGGTTCTGTACATTTTGTCAACAAGCATTTTACTAGAAATGTGACAGTTGCTTCAGAATTACTGATGTGCTGTTTAGCTGTGGCAATGATGAGGAGGGTCAGCTACGACTTGGAAAATGCTGCTGCACAGAACATGCTCTGCTAAACCAGCTATTCAGAAGCACCGAGTCTCCTTTTTAAAGGACTTACGAAGAAGCTTTCAAACTCTAGCTCGTAAGTGACTTGGAGGATCAAAATTTAGTTCAGGTGAATAAAAAGATTTGAAAAGGAAAATGAGTTTACTGACATGAAAATTTTACTATTTTGCATACTCTAACCATTGTCCTTCATTATAGCTTCAGGTTTGTTTTATTCAGTCTCACGCATGTTAACTTAATTACCTTGTAGAATATTGCTTATCGGTGTGTGGCATGAAGCAGAAAGCTGACTTCCAGACACCAGGTTCTTGGAAATTAATTGAATTACGACTTTAAGTTACTGTTCAAGGGGACAAAACAAGCCAGACATAGCATGGTGCCCTAATTCATTACATTATTTTCCTAGTCCTTTCTAAATGTATTAAAACCACCTTAAATATTCTTTGATTTGTCTCAAATAGGAAGGGGGGGAATTTAGGTTGTCCTGGTTAGGTCTTTACCAGCTTGTTTTAGTTAACTTGGCAACCCACTTCCAACTTATGTTGGGTGCCAGAGTTCAGCCAACCTGAATGTAAATGTTTGTCTCTGAAGCAGGCATATGGCTGCAGGAAATAAAATCCTGTACTAATAAATTTAATAGTTTCTTATCTCATGATCACGTAACATTTCAAATTAAAGGGATAACAGTAAGCGAAGGTAAGTGGAGGTGGGTAGAATTACAGTGTTGGTTTATACTGTCTGTGCTCGCAACTTCTTTCTTTTTGAATGGCTAGTTTTTAGCCTTATGGCTTCTGATAACTGCAGTGATACTAAAGGTGATTTTCTCTTTAGTTTTTGAATTTGCAGTCGGAGTACGTGAGTCTAGCCAACCATTAAGTGTTCATGGAGAAAAAACCTTCCAGACTAGAAAACTGTTTGCATTACAGTAGAAGTAGTTTTGGAGATTATGGTTTCTTTGGTAATGCCATGAAGTCATCATCTGAATTTGAAAAATGGGAGTTAACTATGCGTTGCGAAAATATACCTCAATTCTGAAAGCTAGCTGTGAGAGCTTGCTTAAACTTGCTCTTTTAGTGTTGCTCATCATACATCTGTCATTTTGAATGCGTTACCTTCATGGGGCTAAGCTATCAGAGCAAAAACCTCTTGACAAATAACTGTTCTAATTGAGGCTTTTATACTGTGATAGTGCTGGCAGTGTTTCAGACTTCACAGTGCTGAATGAAGTTGTTTAGTGTATTAAAAAAGGAGACATTTTCTGAATTACCAGGTTACGAGAATTCTGAATCTAAATAAATGGCCTTTTCTTCTTTTCACATTTGTTCTGTTTTTGTGCAGGTCCTCATGCTGAAACCGCCAGTGGATGCCAGAATTTGCAGTGTGGTTTTCGGGCCTGCTGCCGCTCTGGCGAATGACCGCTGACTTCTGATCTTTCAGTCTACTTCATTTAGCTGAGCAGGCTTCCTTTCATGCACTTTACTTACAGTTCGCATCTTGTGTTAACAATCCTTGGAGTGAGATTTGTTATACTAGCCTGACCCTGCCCACAACTTCAAAATCTTAATTATGAGTGTACTGTACAGTGTTGTAACAATCTCACAAAATCTCATTTGGTTTGATGGGTGTTGGGTTTTGTTTTACTTAATTTGGGGAAGACGGGAAAACATTCAGATTTTTTTTTTTAATGCCACTTTCTTCCAAGTTTGGCACTTAAATATACTTTACTGGATTATTTTGTGTTAAGTGAATGGTTTTTTATTTTGAATCCGTAAGTACAATATAAAGCTCTGCAGAGAATTTAAAATGTATTGTTTGCATCTGGGTAACAATTACACATCTTTAGGAGCCTTGTTTCTCTCTTTCTTCTCATCCTGAAGTCATTCTTTATATTGCAAAATTAGGGAAATTCCCACCTTCCTTTTGCATTTGGTTTTGTATTTGGGCTTGAAAGACATACTCAAATAAAACATTCCCACCAACAAAAAAATTATGTAGCAGTTGAATATATATGCTTTTAAGGTGTAATATCCAGGCATACCGTGCCAGTAGGCTGCAGAGATTGGGTGGGTGGGTGTTGTGGTGGTTGCGGAGCTGTGAACCTTGCAACGTGGGTATGTGGGGGGTGTTCTGGTTTATTTCTTCCCATGACTGTGTTAGGAAGCATTTTTGAAACAGCTTCAAGGGATGTCAGTTTTCATTCTTATGAAATTTGTGGAAGATAACAGTACATTTTCCCCATTGCTTTGATTTTTAAAAAGACCCCTCATTGAACAGTAGAGACTAGCAGGGAGGCAGAGAACCCATTGCTGGGCTGAGTGAAACCTGTACTAGGGAGAGACATGAGTAATGTATGAGTCGGGGGGGGGGGGGGGGGGGGGGTATGGGGAAGAGCCCATTGCAATAGGAAGCGAGTATTGTGGCCCATGTTAAGTTGCAAACTTTAATGGCCACCTGCTCATATGACTGGTATAGTTGCAGGTTGTTTTTCTCTAGGGCAAAGGAGCAGTAGGTGGCAGCCTTTGTAGAAGGCAGATGGATTTCTTTCTGCATCCTGCCTAATTTTTAAGGCTGACAATATGTCAAACTAGTAGTTTTTACTTACTAATTGGATACATTCTTTTCAGTAGTATTTATTTAGGATGGCGGTCATGATGACATCTGTAGCTTTCAAGATTCTTGGTGTCTGGGAAGTCAGCTTGCAGGCGCAGCTGGAGATTACAATAAGCTGCAAGTTTTGACACTATCTTGCTCTCACTAATACTGAAGAGTAGTAAGGCAAGAAAAATACAAGTGAATGTAGAATTGGGGCAGAGTTGGCTGTTCATGGTTAACAGCTGAACGTGGGCCAGAGGCAGAATGTACTGTGCTCAGTTAGAAGCCTACAGAAGAGGTATAAAAGGATACCATTCTTCCAGTAACTGTTTCTTCAAATAAGCTGCAGTAAACTTTCTTTGGTGCCCAAAGGTTAGAGTAGATACGTGGCCATTTGTGCAGTGCTGACTGAGGCAAGATGAGAGTAGTAAGGTACACAGTGGGCTTTCTTGCATCTGCCCTTGTTCCAGAACTCTTGTTTCTGAGGGTGGGAAGGTGCAGCTAGGGGTACCTCCTCCTGCTGCTAGGTGGTGGTTTCTGTGAAGATTGGTAGAGACACAGCTGAGGGCTGAATCGGCTGCGGAAAGTTCTGTTCACTTACATCATGTTTCTTCTTCACCCTTCTCTGATGGGGAGTTGGACTAAACTTGGGAGATGTCATCAGTGTTGTTCAGCAAAGCATCACGTGATGACCACACAGCTACTCCTTTCTGCTGGAGGTTTATAGAGGGAACCTGTGGTGGCAACCACAGGCTCTAAACCAAAGATTTTGTGTCTAGTATTATTAGATGGACTGAGTCTAGTTTGGAATTAAGCTCAAGAAGAATCTTATCTTTGATATGTTCTGATGAACGTCCTTCCTAGCTCAACCCACCATCATTTTTGCTTGGAAGAATTTAATTGGTAAGGTAACTGCAGGAAAAGGATACATATTTATATCAGCATTAACAGTTAACACCACTACTTACACACTAATAAGCAAATTTTGATTTTTAGCAAACTATTGATAATATTTTACTAGGGTCACTTGCAGATAAGGATCTCATACTCCAAAGTAATCAAATTCTTGTATAAAATGAATGAGCTTCCACTTAGTTTTTGGTATAAATGTTTATTAAATACTTTGTCTTTAACTTTTAAAGAAAACGAAGTCTTACACCTCTAAATTGTGCTGGCATTATACAGACACTAAGTATGAAGTAGCAGAAGCAGCAGCTGCTTAAAAATTGAAGTATGGCCTTCACTGATGGCTCTTTGGTGCATGAAACTTATTCATGGGTAAATAGTCCTGGTTTTCATTCAGGAACTCAGGTACCAGAAAACTAACTACTTGTAACTGAATGACAGTATCTTTGAAGAGGAAGAAGGTCTGTAGATAAAATAAACTGACTAGCTAAAAACAGTCTTCAAGGCATGATTCCAGGAACCAAGTTTCACCTGAAAATAAGGTGGCCAAACTCTGCCACTTGACTCTGCAATATCACTGTATGTAGGCATGTGTAATGCTTTTGAGTGTGGTGTCCCACTGGGAGCTATAAAATACTGTCTAAAAATCACCTATTAGTACTGGAGTTTTAAGCTGTCAGTCTCTTCCTAGTAGTAATAAGTAGTGTCTTCAGTGGTTGTAGGGTGAATAAAGCTCATGTGTTTGCAGCTACTAAAATCAGGTTCTCACCCTGTTTTTAAAATGGGATAGCTCAAATCAGCAGTGTGAGAAGTCTGTTACATTTACCCGTACATAACCAAGTTTCTTGAGGTATTCTGACTGATCTGTACTACCTATTTCGAACAAGTGAAGCAACATAAATCCATACAGAGAGAACATTTTGGGGATAAGCATGAATATACACGGCTAGA
Organism: Mycteria americana; assembly: GCF_035582795.1. Taxonomy (NCBI): domain Eukaryota; kingdom Metazoa; phylum Chordata; class Aves; order Ciconiiformes; family Ciconiidae; genus Mycteria; species Mycteria americana. The sequence continues at coordinate 17,741,082 of NC_134368.1, read as the reverse complement.
GCAAATTCAACATTGGAGACATCGATGGTATGAACTCCTGTGCTGTGTACAGCTTCTATTAAAGGTCCAACTTCAGAATATGGCATATGAATAGGAAATCCAGAGACCTGGGAGAAAGAAAGAAGAAAAAACCACATAAGGTAAGAAGAAAATATAAAGGCACCTGAATAAATACATAGTTTTAAAAATCTGTTTTACTGTGCATGTAAATTTATCTTTTCTATTGCTGGCCTGAGGAGATGCAATAAAAAAGCCCATTTTTTATTTGAATATCACCTCCCTATTTCATATACTCCAGGCAAGCTTTGACACTTCTCCTCTTTAGTTTGGGTTAAGTTCAAAGTGAAGATGTTTAGAAATCCACTAGAATAAAGTCGTATGATTGAACACATACAGCATAACTTTGCTGCTTTTCTGCCTCTTAACTGGTTTTAATTCATTGTGTTCTCCTGTCTGCACTGGCTGGGGATTTGAGGTGGCAAATGTCTCCTGCCCGTATACATTTTGGGTCCAACAGGAACTGAAACCTCAACTCCTTTTGAAAATTGCCATAGTTGTGTACAGTATTGTTACCACATGTGTTTTACATGAGGAGCAGAAGGACCTAACCTTTAGAACAGCCTGGGGGAAGAACGCGTGGGTACACCTGCGGCTGCAGTGAATACTTAAGTAGATTTTCTTCAGTCTTTGAAGAGTGGAGCAAAGAGTAGAAAATGATGTTGTGTGGGCTCCTGCACCTGTAAGTAGACTGTGTATAGCACTACTTGCCACCAGTGCCAGGTTCTTGCTGACCAGACTTGAGAGCTAATGCACCAGTCAAGCCATAAGCATCCAGTGCTTGGAGAGTGCACTTGTATTTATGCATTGGAGATAGTGACTGTTGTGGTACAGCAATACTACAAGAACAGTGCAGCCAATTTATCTTTAAATTCTTATCTTTATATCCAACAAAGTTTTTATCTTCAACATCTACAAATGAAATAAAATAGATCATCACTCCTCACTCTGTAAATATTACATTGGTTTATCTTTGGTATAAAAGCTTTTGTGATTTTGGTAGCAGGGGAAATAAATAACCACTTCTATACCACAGAGTATACTAAATCCTAGTATTGCTACTCCATGCAGAAGCCACATATGTTCACAACTGTACCCTGTAATCTCCTAGCTGTTTCTGCAGCTCTGCCTGATGGTCGTCTTCTACGTCTTTGCCTTGGTTTTGTTCCAGCAGTGGCAGAAAGTTACGTAGGGTAGAGGTACAGTATCTGTTCCAACGAGTTAGGTGCCTGGGTCTCCATTCCATAATCTTATCTTTTAATATTTTTTCAATCCTGCAATAAAGTACACTGATTATTACAATTCTAGGATTTAGTGGACACCTGAACTGATCTCCCTTGACACACTTAGTACAGATTATAGGGAACACAGATGACCTCATTTAAATTTACCGCTACCTAAAAGCACAGAAAAAAGCAATGCCAGCATAGCTATGTGGGGCCTGCATGTTCAGTAACAGAATGGGAGGCCAGGGGCTTACAACCCATTTCAGTCTACACCCTCTCCTCTCATCCCTCTACAGCATTAGGAAACTGTACAGCAATGCTTGATCAGTTCTTTCTATCTGGTAATCTCTATTAAAGAGAGAAAATTTAAAAAGCCCTGCAAGCTACGGTTTCTGATTTTAGGCCATTCTCCATTCCTAGCATTCAAAGCAGGTTCTTAGGACCTAGGTATGAATATGCTTGAGGAGCATGAGAGGGTGCTCCACCTCTAGTGATCAGCACTAGCGCTGACAGCATTTGTTTCAGAGGTAGAATTACCTGCCCTGTAGTTCCACCGCAGCAGCCTTGTCCGAATGCTGATAAACTAATTCTTCAGGCTAGCAATAAATAAAAAGTTTAAATATTAAAAAGCACAATGTAACTTCAGGAGACGCTGCATTGATGGTACTTGCATATGTTCACAATTATGCTAAAATAATTATTACGCAGTAGAGACATAATAAAGACATTAATGAGATGTTTGTGTGTAATGCTGGTGGTTTTTTTTCTTTTCCCAGTAAACTTCAACTAGAATTCTTGTTTGTTTACTAAGAATGTGTGTACAGCTTGAAATAATGCCTTCCTAGCTGTAAGACGAAAGTTGGTATTTTCTTTATAATACCAAGCTACTTCTTTGGAGAGGGTTGTGTTAAAGATTTGTCGCATTTAATTCACTGTTGTCCTGAGATCTTACATAGAAGTTTACAGGACAACAGATGCACATTCATTCTGTATAAAACCAAATACTTTGCTGTATTCCTGCTTTCATTTTTTAAGGAGTGCCTAGCAAAATCTTTTTAAAACCCAGTGCTATTACATAAACATACTTAACCACAGAAGTCCAAAGAACTTAGTCTCTGTTTCTTTATACTAAGTCCGTGATCTCTCAACTCCTCACATTGAGTCAGTAATAGATACATTAATACCTGAACGCTGCAGAGTCCAGGGTATGGCAAGCTTCTTGAAAAGAAAGACTTCCAAAGTTTTGGTTTGCTGACATCAAAATTTATCCTTACTGGGGAATCATATTCTTGCATATTAAACCAAATCTACAAGAAAGCAACTTTGTTTTAACTTTCAGCATATAATCACAGCTATGGAACACATTCCACTTACTTACTTACATGGCAATAAAATACCATATAATCTTGACCTCCTGTAGCAATTACCAGTATGAGTGCATATGAAACAAGGCAATCTCGGATAGTCCCACCTGATGTGCAGCTTTTGCATTCTTGCATCAAAAGGGATGGTGCTGGTCTGATATGTCTTGTGCTTCTGAGTATGGATTGAGACCAGTGTATGAACAGAATTACTGTCTGCAGTTGGCACCTCTTCCCGCCGAATCCCTTTTCTCCAATATTTCCTTTTCAGTGCCTCATCTGCTGTGCACCATGGCAGTTTTTATGCTTTCAGAAACTTTCTGCCTTTACCATCACTTCAGCATCACATGGTATTGGGTTACAGTACACTCCAGAGTTTCTTCCGCTGTCCTGAGGTGTGTCCCCACCCCTCTGGATTGCTACACAAGTCTTTTCTGAATTCTGCTGAAATTCTTCCAATGGCCCAGCACAGCGCAGCTGTGGCTGTGATGCCTGGTAGCCCACTGCACCCCAGCACCGTTGCTATTTCAAGCTTATGATGCAGAACATCAGTAGATACTGCAGACACACACAGCTACTATGTATATTTTGTCATCAAGGGGAACCTATGTCTTGCAGTCCACTTCATAGACATTCAGTTTGGTCTGTGTTTGAGCCTAGTCTGAAGCATGCAAGCATTGTAGGCTTCCTGTTCAGAACAACCTTTAAATAACTACTGCTAAGGCTGCAAATTGTATCAACAATATGTAACGGTACTCGTTAATCTGTAACCTTTTGTAACTGACAGTTCTGTGTACAGCCTCCATGACACAGCATAGCTGTTTTTCCTTGGTTGGTGATGCAGTGGCATCCCTCTGCTGGCAGCACACCTGCTCAGTCACATGCAGATGGAAAGATGTTGAGCTCTGTAGTTCAAGGTTAGCTGATTAGGTTGTCAGTGCTGAAGTCCTTAGTTCTTCTTCCAGCAATCAACAATTAAGTTACATTTTTCTTAACTGTAGGTTTAGTACTACTTAAAAAAAAACCCCCAAACCAATTCAACCACTCCCCAGAACACTTTCATTCAATGAAAGACAGAACTGGCACTTCTAAAATAAGTATGCTTTAGAATATTAAATTCTCATCCAAAGTCCGGTATTTAGAATAAAACCCCAGAAAATTAAAAAACAAAACAAAACTTACAATGCATGACACTTCAAAGGACTTCTCCAGGTATGTTTTCAATACAGAAAATAAAAGCAAATGTTTGCTGTATTTTGGAGCACAATGGAAGCCTCACTCACTGTTTCCCTATAGTGGTTCCAAAAAACTGAGGAGCAAACTTTAAACTCAACTCCCACTTGTCATTCAAATAAATCCTAGGGTTCTTTTTTTAAACTCACCTTCTCCTTCCTCAGTTTCAGACTTACACACATCTCTCTACCTCGCTATCATGTCCCTGTGTCTGTCCCCAGAAGCTGCGAGGGTTGGCCTCCAGCCAAGTCAGGGAATTCTGCTGGCAGGAAGCTGTCCAGGGTTGATGTCCCTCCTGACATGGGCTCAGCTCTGCCCCATTCTGTGGCCTTTGGTTCATCTGCCCTGAGCTGTGCAGCTCTTGCGACGTCTTCTCTCTCTTCTCCCCCACTGCTATCTCTCAGACGGTTTCCAGCCACACAATGAATAATATCTTGTGAACAGGCACTAGTATTACTTGTATTTTATAGCAAATAAACAGGAGCACTTGACGCCAGGCAGAAAATCAATATAGTTTTTGTGCCTTGTAATGCCAGCTCTATGTTTTGCACATTGGACCATTCAGGGCTGCGCCCGCCATTATATAAGCAACTCAAGTGACTCCTTCCAATAGGCTTTATTTTTCGTTTTTCAGTTACATTTCACCTGCAAATTATTAGCTTTGCTGAATTACTACTCCTCAGCGAAGCAGTGGTAAACAGAACATATTCTTAGGCCATCCAAGATGGAAAACATGTAAGTAAAACCCAGTAACGAAAAATATATGAATGGATGTCATGATCCACCTAAACGCTGATTAAAAAAAAATTTTTCTTATTTGAAGTAGCTGAAAAACCTACTTAAGATTGAATAAAATCACTAATAACATGACAGAATAAATATAGCTACATTGATGAACAAATGATGCGTAAGGTCAAGAAAAATACCAAGTTATCAGCTCTTACGTGTATAGAAATGTGACAAGACTGGGTACACTTACATTATCACAGGTGATCAGACAATACACATTTTGTAAGGGGCAGAAAGTATCATACTGCCCATAAAAATATCCAGTACTGGGATTCCAAATTACATACTGACTTTGTTCCAAAGTTAATACATATGCAGTTGGTCCCTAGGAAGAAAAAAAAGTATGGGAAAGATGTTTTAAACTGGCTACAAAGACAGTATGCTTTGTATTGTTTGGAATATTAAATTTTTACTATTGAGATGAATAGTACTTTTTGGGGCAAACTGGTTGGAAGAATTTACAGGTTCATTACAATTCAACTAACACTTACATAATAATGTGTTCTCTGTCTCTTACATGGCAGAGAAATGTTAGACATACACAGCCCCAAGCCATTTCTAAAATATAGATTCTGAAAGTTGTCTTGGTTCAGCTACAAACTGATGCGAAATTCCACATACAGGAACATTTAATGTATGCCACTTCAATATCAGCATGTCTTACTTGGCTACTGCCACAACTCTCATCCACGGGCAATCTCCAAGTTGAAGGACTGCTGCCTAGGCAGCACACTATGCCTCATCCATCAGCCTTCCCTCATACAGGCACATACGGGATTTCCCAGCTATCTTTTTATATTCTCTATCAGGAATCCCTAAACTGCTCTTCTATTTTCTTGTTACCTCCCACATTTTCCAGGTACCTTGAAGTACCTAGAATAATCCCCCTCCTTACAGCATGCATAAGCTGAATACTTTATTAAGGACTACCATCTCCATCAGATTTGGAGTGGAAGGAATGTACCTGAGCACCTGTTCCTGCTGCTGCAGTATCTGAGAACGTGCTAAAGAAACTAGTCTTGATAGGGATTTTTTGCTGAACAGAATTTTGGTAAACTTTCACATGTGCTTGACAATTGAAGATACTAATGGTGGAAATCTGCACCAGAAACAGCCTTACCATCTCTTTGAAAAGAACAGTATTGCTTACTTGGAAATCTGAGTGCTTCCCTGAGAACAAATGCATCTCCTAAGGGACAAAAGAATCTAAATCTTTTAGTTCTTAGCCAGTCTAAGCCAGATTGCTGCCACAGGGGGCTCACAGCAATGACAGGGCACACGGCAGCCCAAGGCAAAGCAGACTGCCTAACCTGCCTGTATTACAGAAGGCAGATGAAGACTGACTGGTCGAGCCTGAACAGATCTATCATTACTCTTGCTGCAGCTTTGCCATCAGCTGGAGAGAGAATCAAGGGACCTGTACGTACCAGTAAGAATCCATGGCAAGCCCCTAACCCTCTCCTGCCGCCTCTCAACCTTTACCCAATCCCACCCAAACTCTGTCACAGTCTGTGTGTTCACGACTCAGACCCTGTGAATGGACTGTCTCCATTACCTTTGTCCTGGACACACCATTTATACAAGCTAAAGTCCAATCAAGGTTGAGGGATGCTTGGTATTGTACTATGAGGATGACTGCTACTACCAGATTAAGCATGGAAGCATGGGTCCAGGAAAAAAAAAAACCAAGACGATATTTATACTAAGATATACTTTCAACTTTTTTCTCCCTGGAAAGAATCGGTTCCAGCAGCATCAACGTTTAGATAACTTCCTGGAAAAACATGCCGGCAAGAAACCATTCTATCCACTGGTGGGAACCAAAGACTTCAGAGAATAAAAGTTAATATTAAGACCAAATGAAAAAATCCTCTTACCTCAGGAATACCATTTCCAATGATAAGCCAGGCTTTTTTCCCCATACCAAGAAAATAATTACACAAGAGCACGGCATGTTCTTCCTCATCTCCCGCCAGAAGATAAAGAAATTGCTAATTGAGATTAAACAAACAAACAAACAGAAAGTCTTTCTATGCAGTTATCAACCGTGTTTTCAATTTAGAACATTTAATTATGTTTCTTAAGACTTCGGAAGCAAAAGAGTCCTCTCAGATCTTCGCAACTGATCTTTATGGTTTGGGTACTGCTTCAACATGCAGGATGAAGAGTGAATGCTGTGAAAATCCATGATGCAGATCTGACATTTTACTAGAAGAACCAAGGTCTTTATCTTTTGAGTTATTCTGAATTTTGCAGAAAAGTTTTGAGATGGTAAAAACTTCATCTATGATTAACAATGTCTGTTATTATTCTACAGATGACAGGATTTATCTGTATGTGACAAAGAACACTAAATCTCCCATTATGCTGACATAAGATGCAATGTTTTTTCTGTAGTTCCTTGGAACTACAATGTTTTTAAGTTTCCATCAGTCAGCATCCTTTCACTTGTGCATGACTAGCCATTTTGGATTGTTTTATAATTGGAAAAAAACCAGGAAAAGCTTACAGCCCTAAGCATTCTTAGGGTCAATCAAGTACAACCTATCAAAGATAAAAATTTTGGCTCATATCGGGATAAGCAACTTTTCTCAAGCTTTGTTCCCCATTCTTTGAAATAAACGGCTTATAAAGAAAAATAGTACTCACAATAATAGAATCACAGAATAATTTATGTCTGAAGGGACCTCCAGAGCTCATCTAGTACAAACTCCCCCCGGAAGCAGGGGCTGCTAGGAAGTTACATCACATTCAAGAGGATAAAGAAATTCTGTTTAATGCATTACTTACGTCTGATGTACTCCATAAATCACAAATTCCAGCAAATGACACACTATCTGGCAAAAAAGGAATCAAAGCAACATACCGAGCCACCAATTCCTGCAAGAAAACAAAATAGAGCAACTCACACTTTCCATTCATGACACAGATAATATGTAACAATAGTATTATTACACCAGACGTGAAGCATAGTGCTGTTTCCACAGAGATCAATGACAAAACACTGACTAACCTCATTACAGTAGCAGCTAGGTCATTTTAGAATTTATATCAAAGACCAATATGATTTACTCCCATTGAAGTTTGGCATAATTCTTTGCCTTTTAAAGGACAATACTTATTAATATACCTATTTTTTTCCAGAGAAGACAAATATCCTTTTCCAGCATCATTATGGATAGACTTACTGTGTATCACACATAGTCGTTACTACTTTATTTTGTATCTCTAGTTTTCCCTTTACAGAAAGCATAGCTATATAGCAAACATATAAAAACATTATGTGCTTATGTGCATGTGCACATGCGAACACACACATTCTGAAATCTACATCCCAGAAATGTCACTATCTTTTCCAAGTACTTACTGCTGCTGTTTGAGAACTATTTGGGATGGCATCAAGAAGCTCCTGTGGTGGATTCAGAGGTTTGATATATCTGGTAATAAAAACTGTTTTCCCATTGAGGTCAATTACAGTTGTTAGGCATTGGCGGCTTGGAAACTTTGATGTACAGTCCGCTTCATACTTTTCTGCTGCCTGGAGCAATTTCTCATCTTCTTGGGTATCAAACTTCAAAAGACAGTAGAATTTATACAAAAAATAGTTTTATTTATAGTTCGGGCTTAAGTCTTTACTATATTTGGCCTTATTTCACCATTTACAGGAGCATAAAAGGAGTGTAAAATTCTTTCCTGATAGAATTTTGAACTTTGCTTGTAGTATATACTTTGGCTTACAGACGTATAACAAAGGTCAAGGTAATGGAAAATCAAGCAATTTGCATTTACTTATGAATGCACATAATGACCTGTACCTGTAAGCTGGCTTTATTAAAGCACTGAAAAATGTAGTGAAAGTCATGGCCAAGTAAAACTGCAGGGATAAGTATGTAACATCACATATTAATTCAAAGTAAACAATTATGGTTAGCTACTAAGCCTACATGCTATTCACATAACACTCCATTAAAACCACAACTGAGGTTATGCACAAAATCCCAGTAATTTTTATATAAATAATACTGCGACAACCCTGCGCAATGCCAAAATATTTGCAGAGAAGGTCCAAGTAATTTTTAGATGAATCCTTATAATTCAGAGTTGCCTAAAATGTTAACGCTTTTAGATGAGATTTTCCAGAAGCAAATCTAGAACTCTAGCACATGTTAATTATGAAACAATGACAATTATTTGCTCATATGTGACCTAAAATGTCATCTTTTAAAGGTATTAGGATCAGTCAAAATAGTTTTTTTCATCTACTTAGAATCCCTTGTATATTTCTAGTGGTGCTGGGAATTAAAGCTCAGCCTTCATATTTTTGTTCAAAATAAACCACTTCTTTGTCATTCATTATCCTTCTTCTCAAACTAACCAGAAGTGGAAACTAACTAAGCTGGGCAGGGCCCTGCAACTAGACCTCCAAGTCAGCAGAGAAGGCCCACAGTGGTGATTCTTCTCAACCATAATTAACAGCTGAAATATACAGCCTCCAGCACTTTGTAAATTTAAATGTAGTAACTCACTGCAAATATTACTGACAAATAAACAACTCACTCAAGTTGTCAGAGTCAAGTAATGCAAAGTGCAAAAAGATTGCTGAATGGCACAAAACCAAGAGAAATCTTGAACAGGGAACAACAGGAATCTCTCAATAGATTTAATTTATTAATATTGTACCTTCTTAAGCATTTCATTCATCTATATAGAGATTCAGGAAGGACAGCAAGAAAGAGAAGAAAAATAGGTAAAAAAACAAAAAAAGGTATTGTAAAATTAAACTACAATTAAGCTTAGCATCCTAAACCAGTACACAAGTATTTCAAAGAACTTGACTACATAAGGAACGGCTAGGAATAGGAACAAAGGACAACAAAAATATTTCGTTAGTTTTTGTCATTTTATGCCAAACACTTTCTATAATAAGTATATGTGTTACATTTGGGGAGTTGCAGCACAGAATAATTACTTTTTCAGTCACAGGTAGAATACACGCACATGTCACTTCAGTAGTGTTTTTATGTACAGATTTCATCAGATACACACCACCTAAAATAGAAGAGTCTTCTCTTAATGAATTTGGTCCTGCTTTAGTGAGTTTCCTCTAACATGAAATGATATTTTACTGTTTTCTATGTGTATTGCTTTGGAAAAATGGATTATTTGAAAATCCTGTACAATGCTTGCTAAAGAAATAATTTGGTTTGGCTTAGTACCCAAGGTAAACAAATCATCTGCTGCTAAGTAAAATTTTTATAAGATTTAGAAAAACCTCTAATGCAAAGAGTCAACAAAATCTGGCAAAACTCCTACTGATTTATTAATCACAACTGTTTTTTCACTGTTCTTCAAATTTTAGAAAACAGATCTTATGTACCAATAGTTTTCTTACCTCAGCAACCTTTTCCTTATTCCTGGTTTTACTTTCAATGCACTTCAGTGACAATGCATACTTTTTGGCACAGTTTAGCTTTGATAGAATCACAGAACAGCCCAGGTTGGAAGGGACCTCAAAAGACCATCTGGCCCAGCCTTTTGTGGGAAAGGAATCCTAGATGAAATTATCCAGCACCCTGTCCAATCGTATCTTGAAAACCTCCAGGGATGGGGACACTGCCATGTCCTTGGGGAGGTTGTTCGAGTGAATGGTTGTTCTCACTGTAAAGAATTTCTTTCTTATATTGAGATAAAACCTCTCCTGGTGCAACTCGTACCCATTGCCCCTTGTCTTCTCAGTATGGCTCCTTGCGAGGAGAAGTTTTGACATGTAGTATTTCTTGCTACTTAAAACAGGACTCACTTCCTGTGTTGCGGTTTAGTGTGCTATGACTCTTTGCTGCACCTTCAGAATGGAAGGTTCAGTCTCTTTCTAGTTCTTTATGTCTGAGTTTTGGCAAGGGGCAGTTAGCTCCTACCGTCATATTTGAAATGAAAGAGAACTTATGTCAGAAAGATCTATGACTTCAATAAAATATGCTGTTTTTTCCCTCTGAAGTGTTCAAATCAATTCTAAATATAGCTACCAAACTGCACCATTTTACTAAGCGTTAACACAATACATAACCTTTTGGTAACTAAGCATCAAATTGCATCTATGCAAGAAATTCTCAACATTTGCTCATTATTTAAAGAGGCCAAGATTCACAACATATAATCCATAATACTTTACAATAATCTCATCCCTTATTTGAATTTCTAGGATTTTTCTTTTGAAACAGTACTGGAGACAGGTCTTTCTATAAACAGGGACCTGTTTCCTTAAAAATCAGTACATTTTTTTCCCAGCAACTAATTACTGCATGTGAAGATTAAGATTATGAAATTCTTGAATAAGGTCTCATCTCTTAAAGGTGCTTCAAGGATGTTAAATCTATATTTATGGTTTTGAGTCCTAGTAATAATCTTATCATTCAAACTAATTAATCTTAAAAGGCATCCATGAATGCACTTTATTAATTTTATTTTCAACAGTACTAAATTGTAACAATTCCCACAGTATTGCATGAGAGCAAGAAAACATAGGACTGGATAGTTTCCAAGACTATAATTTAACAGGAAAAAGCGTTTTTAGAATGCATCATACAATTTTATATGTATTCTGAAAAAGAAATTACGTAACGATAGACTTTTCTCTCCAGTTCCTGTTTGTCTCTAATAAATGACCAGTGTAGCACTGAATTGGAAAAGAATGAACTGCTGCTGTTTGTGCATGAAAAACATACATCCTTGCTGAATGGATCTCAGAATCATTGCATAATGTTACATAAAATAGCAAGCGGTGTATGCGTTTTAACTACATGTTGTTAGTGTAAGTCCCTTCTGGTTTAGTAAAATAACTGAAAAAAATAACAGCTGCTATTTAGAAATAATTATCTTCAAGATCTGGAGGCATGCATGAAGCTATAAATAATAAATGCTGTATTTGAATAGTATAAACACAGAAGCAAGAAAATTCTATGCTTGCACCTGCCACCTCCTTTTTGTCCACTGTTCACAAATACTCACATGAATACTTTATTGTTTACAGAAGTAAATGGGAAAATTACATGCTCACAGATAATGAATGCAAATTTGCTTTCTATTTACGTTGGAACTAGATACCTGGTGAAAGTTATTTCTCATGTGTTAAGTGTCCGTCTAACTTACTGGTGCATCCAATTAAATTGAACTGGGCTAAAAAAATTGAAGTACAACACTCAGAATTTGTATTAATGTCTTTCTGTACTTGTATTTGTGTCCTTCGGTATGCTAAGCATACCTATTTATATGCATCTCAGGAAGTGCACCACTGGAATCAAAAAGCAAGAATATAATGAATTACTGGTTAGTTACCTTTTCTCTGACTGACTCTCCAGGAATGAGCTGTGGTTCAATGGTAATAAACAGTGTTATATACGAGCCTTCACTCAGATTTCGCACAGAATCGTAACCTGTCTCAATTCCCAGGTTCTTTTCTTTGCTGTACCCGAGGAGGACTGGAGGAATATCCACCTTAAATGTACCATCGATCTACAACACATACAGAGAAATACTTCTCATTAGAAGCAAAAAAGCAAAACTTCCTTCTCAAATACATTTGCTACTTGTATTCAAATATTTTATTCCTTTGATTTCTTTATTAATCTGAATTACAAAACAATAAAATGAGAGAATGAGACGTATATACTGATTAACTGTGTGGAAAACATGAGATCTCATTGTTAAATGTATTAATTACAACTGGATTTCAGCCTCTCTTGCATATTATGGACAGTAATATTTAATGTAATGGAAATCATACACACTAGTTCTTAGAGAAAGAAAGAATGCCAGCCTTTCATTGTTTTTCTTTCAAACACCAATCTCCACATGGCACTATTTACCTGGAAAAATGACAAAATGGCAAAATACAGGTTGCAGGACTATGCTTCTGAAGGCAACATCACACCAACAGGCCTTTGCCTATGTTTGAGTGATGTGGGAATGATGCTCCAGCATCTCACAGATGGACACCTTCCATGCAGAAGCTGCTGATGCTTCTTGGGTGCAATTGGAACTGGGCCCATTCAGCCAGCTTCCCCATGGAAGAGTGCCCTGATGGACTCGCCAGCCCTTTGCGCCTCCCTCTGCCATCACAAAGAGAGGATAAGGTCTTTCTGAAAGGTCGTGTCAGACAAGAGATGGCATGTCCCACACTTCCTCAGGTAAGTCTCAACAGTGGAAGTAATAGCTTTAAGAGAAAAGCAAGATTAACCTCCTCGTTTGGGCAGGATTCAGATGACTGCCATCAGGAAGGACATCTTCAGTGGATGTGGAAGATGAACAGATGACTCACCAGGCTGGCTGATCAAATATTTAAGAACAAAATTAAGTTTCGATGAGGAGAAAACTCTAAATAAATCACTCAGAATTTCTGCTGCAGTATAGTGGAACGGGATGAAGAAATGCTTCATTTACTACTGAAATTTAATTGCGCCTTGATATAACCGCTGGACTGATCAGGCTTTTTCAAATTCAGTAAGAAATCGTGTTCAAATGAAAAGAATCTCTAAGGCTGGGAAGATCTATGCAAGCACTCACACTATGCTTAGGGAGTCACAAACTGCAACACCTCCCCAAAGAGAGTCAGGAGTGCATCTGACAGGAATCCTAGAGCTACCCTGGTTCTACAACAGAAAGACTAAAACACCAACAAGAAGTATGAAGAACAGAGGTTGACATCAGTATTGGTAATCCTCAAAGATGGATTATAGGCTGTGTCCTTCACTACGTAGTGGTAAGCAGTCTGTTAAGATGTCTAGTCTGCCCATTAAGTCTCTCAAGACTGTGAGCAGAGACACTTCTCAGGTTAATTTCATGCATTCAGCATGGAACATTTCCCTAAAAGGAGTAAAGGCACTTGTTCTTGTTTGTTGATGTATTACAACAGTGACATTACGTGACATTGTCTGCACAGGATGGTCAAAGACTCATGAAGAGAAAGCTAGACCTTCTTACTACTTACATCTTCTCTGAAGTCAATGAAAGCTTCATTCTATAGGGCCCCACAACCCTCAAACACCTAAATTCATTGATCAACCTCCCAAGCTGAAGATAGCATATTATTAATGATCTAGCAGAAGCAAGTGGACTAGCACTGGTTAGACATACACTGTCCAAAATTTCTCAGCAATGAAAAGAATCCCATGCTTTCTTGAATCCCATGACAATTATGTTCTGTCTTGCAAATAGAGAGCCCAAGAAAACCACTTTGAACTCCAAGCACTGCACTTAAATTAAATGAGACTCCTACAGACTTATCCTCCACTCAAAGAATTCAGGAGGCTCACAGTATATCTTAAAGCCCTTACGGTTCTGAGAAGTGCAAATTAATGTGCCATTAGGTATGCAACTGATGTCAGAATCTTCCTGAAGTAAGAAACTGAGACTTTTATGATATGATGACTTGATCTACATGTGAAAGTAAATACCCTGCAGAAAGAGAGTCCTACAGCAAGATTACAGTATGATAGGACTATTAATGTGAAAAATTAGTTTCCTTAACCTAAGTCCAGGATGGGTGGCTGCACAAAATAATGCCTTTCCCCTATGAAGAACTGCATGTTTTACTATCACTCCCATGACTAACTATTGATACCTCTTGAAGACAGCTTCTCTTGAAAAGTTCTAAAAAATGGAGGAAAGAGGGGATTCGGAGAGGCAAAGGGGAAAATCTGGTGATTCATGAAAAGTGTGAAAAAAGAAGAGTCAGGTCAAGTTTCCTATCACCTATCTAGGTGATATTCCTATTCCTAGTTCACCTATCTAGGCTGTGCAACACCAGAGATATCAAAAGCCACTGATAAAACCATCTAAAGAATTTGCACTTTTAACCTCATTACTGAAGGAAGCCAGGCTGCATTGTCAGTGTAGAATTATGTTTATCTCTTCTCCCTCCAAAACATTGAACTTACTGACAAATACTCACCTAATTTGACAAAAAACAGTGCTTTCAAAGACATTTTCAAACAATTCCATAAAAATAAACTAACAGGTACAGAGAACATCATTAAATGTGACATTCCATTACCAGCCCCTTTCCATTCTCCAGTTTTGTATTTTAAGAGATTTACTGCCAGTTATTGATACTTACCCTTGCTTGAAAATATATCGTGGTAAATGGAATCTTAACACATCCCAGCCAGTGTCTCTCAACACGAGTGCGGATTCCACTTCCTCTTTCATGATCATCCTATTAAAAAGTTGCCCAATGTAAAACTTTGTAAGACAGCTTCATTTCCTTTAATTCAATCAACAATTTAATAAAGGCATTAATAAAAATTCTGTATTGTTTTAATAATTTACTATAAGTTCAGTTACTAGTATGGCAATGATTATTCTGCATGCCTTTCGAGCATGCCTGATGCTGAACAAATACAAGAATGTCATGGTCCATGATACAATGTGCTTGCACTTCAGGGTTCAAGTCCTGTATAACCTGCGATGGAGAATGCAAAAATCTGACAAGAAATCCACAAGAGTCTTCTCAGACAAAGTAAATTAAGCCATAGTCTTCTAATGAAATATTTTACCAGTATTTAAAAAAGCTTTTTGAAGGTAAAATTGTATGAAAATTTAAATAAACCTTGTGGAATGGAAGCATTGTTTTCATGTGTATTGCCTATCAGGGATTTCCAAATCTACTATGATCAACCTACAAGTTATTTTAAAAAAAAAGTAAATCTCTAAAGGCTAGAGTGACATCTGAGTTTCAAGGTGGTATCTTTCTTCCTTCTGCTGCATCAAATTCCATTTCAGTTTTGAGGATGGAATTCTGTTCTCAGTGAAAGTGTGCATTATTTATTTTTGGGTTACATTTTGAATGTTGAGTGCTGCTATTTTTGTGCATGCTGAATTGACTGGGAAAGCTTTCACTGGTTTCAACAGGGGAAGGAGTTATGCCAACACTGAGAGCTTACAAAAATTTCTTGTTACTAGTACTTGCAATTTTTATGGCATTCAAAAAAATTAATATATACAACCAAAAGATTTTTTTTTTCCACCAAACAGCCTGTAAAACAGGATGAGACAGAGCATAAAAAGACAGTTAATAAAAAATACAGGAACTGGAATCATTCATCTGGAATTTAGTAAAAATCCTGATTAAGTTTAAGAAGAAGAGAATTCAGATTACAATTCATATGTTGCCTCTCAATTTTAATATCTCCAGTTTCATTCAATATCAGTAAAATAGATTACATACACATGTTCAACTCTAGCAGCAGATTATACACTACAAGCTTAATTTGTACAGACAAAGGTTAAGACTGTAAAGACTGCTCCCTCTAACAGTCTTGCAGTATTGACTAGATATAAACCCATAAGGAATGACAAAATAGAGAAAAAAGAGCGACAGGAGGGTGAAAGCTACTACACTGAAAAGTCTTATTCTGTGAACTTCAAAAAGCTCATAATATTCTGTAATGTACACCGTCCTTCAATTACGAACTCACCTCTACGGCACCATGAAGTACTTCATCAAAAATATTAATGAAGACTTCATCCTTCACTGACTGCAAACTGTGGGTGCTGTAGTCACCATTAGGAGCTCTGAAAAGGTTAAATAAACCAAAAAAGTGATTTGAACAGAACAGGAAAATTTGAATACATTTGCATGCTCAAATTAAATTATTATTACTCAGAAGTATTTCATTTTGCCATACCTAAATGGAAGCTCAAGTTCCTCATTCCAGTTGGGGTTTGGACCCTCTGCTGTTGTTGTCCGGCAGACTGTTCGCTGAAAAGAAACTTCTACAAAAGGACGGACTAAAACCTGTAAATAGAGATCAAAACAAAGGAAAGATCTCTATAAAAATGAATCAGAGCATACTAAATTACATGTTTTCATGTGTTTAGAAAAATAAACGTATACTTTGTGGAGATCAGGCTGGTCCAGCCCAGATAAAGCTTTAATATACCTTAAATATTGCACTTCCCAGGCTTCTAAGCATTTATGAAGCTTTTAAAAATGTATGTTAGCATTTCCAAAACATTATGTGTATTCAGAGTACTTGACATATTTATATACACGACCAAAACCACATTTTCCCCTAAGAGTGGGAAAACTACTGGCTATCTAATCAAACAAGGTAACTGAAACAGGACATGTGATCCAGACACCAGTGGAAAAAAGTGCACTTGTATCCTCTTATCAGTAATCCAAGAAGCCTACTGCTACAATCCCGGTTGTCTCTGAAACTGGTCCCTATTACAGATAAGCAACTCCTACTAGACACAACAAACCCCTAGTGTGATTAAAAATGCCTTAATGGAGCATTGCATTAGTGTTCAAATGCATATGGCAGAACCTTTTCTATTTTTTAAGAAACAATAACTTTGAAAGAAAATTGTAAGAAAACCAGGAAAAAACCCTGAAGGGCTTCTGTCTTCATTCAGAAGGATGCTGAAGTTAGTTCTCAATAGCAAGCAAATGTAGTTTCAGTATCAGCCGTAAGAATGGCTGTGCTGGTTTAGACTAAGAGCGCACCAGGCCCAAAATTCAGGCTGTGAAAATGGCCATCAGCAGACACATGCAGAAGAGTAAGAACAGAGCAGGCATATATGATATTTTCTCCTATTACTCTTCCAGGCTTCAACCGTTTTCAGATGAAGGACTTTCCTAAGCCTGTAATGATTTTTCTATTTAGTAACTCCCAAAAGATCACTCTTCCAAATACTCGTCCAATACCCACTTCAATGCAAGCAAACCTCTTCAGTCCACAATACATCTAAGCAGCTTCTCTGGGCACCTACTAACTGCTGCATGAAGAATCACAACCTTCTGTTTGTTTTGAACCTAACTCCTACCACCTTCATTTGACAATCCCTCACCCTTGTACTAAAAGAGCCAGTAAACAATCAAGCCCTATCCACAGTCTCTATATTACTCACGATTTTGTGCCTCTCTACCATATTCCTCCTCCCCTACTTGCAGTTGCTGCCATTCTGGCTGAAAAGCCCTATCATTTTTCACTGTACAGTAGCCATTCCGTATTTCTGACATCCTTATCGCTCTTCTCTGAACCTTTTGCAGCTTTACTATCTTTTTGGAGATCAAGGAGGGGGCAAGCCAACCTCACTAATAAGATATCTTTCTGATGGTAAATGTTACTGTCTGTGGAAAAGAGCTCACAACTTCACGTAAGAAAATGTTAGTTTTTTAATATACCTGGTTGAATGCCCAATCTGGGCTATCCATGGGGCTCTGAGCTGATGGAGAGGCTGCAAACATCTCATTAAAAGACCTTGAAGATTTGGATGGTTGTTGAAGTTTGCTACGAGAGGAAACAGACAATAACAACAACAACAACAACAACAAGAGACAGAGAACACCTTACAAAATATGAATCCCTCACATTCTGTATTAACCATACAGAATTCTGGAAATACTTCTGGTATTTTTATGTTATGACTTTAACCTTGGAATGATATTTATTCGATCAAATAACATGAAAAGAATGCCAGAAAGGGGTAGCAAGTGTATAGCTCTTGTAAGTGTCACTGCAAGAGTGCTTTGTGCCTGGAGGCTCTCTTTTCTGAAGAGCTGATCAACCCCAGACTTTTTTTTTGTGCCTCCCCCATACAGTCTCCTTGAGCGACAGGTTTTTCAGTTTAAGGAGATGAATCCCCACAGAATTCATAAACAGTGTAGACTTCATGGTATCCAGGCAAGTCCTCTATGACAAAAGTAAACCCATATGAATATTACACAATCAGCAACCCATGAGTGAAATAAAATAAATGTTAATGCATTTATTTTTATAGTGTTTCCACATAACTTTTTTTGTAGTAACACCACACTAGAGATTATAAAAGAATAACTATTAATGGCAAAAGCAGCTCAAAATAAGATACCATATAATGCAAAAAGGCTGGGAGGGTTTTTTGTTATTTGTAATGTAGTTATTTTTGTAATACTGATAATGAATTGAAATTTTCATCCTTTCCTTCTTGTCAACAAGTTTCTAATATGAATTGCTTTTCTCAGTATGAACTTATTTACAGAAATCCAACAGAACCTTTATTATAGTAAAGAGATAAAACACCAGAAGATGCTAAATTCTGTACGCACAGTAATTGGTCAGCTTGAAACCACCTCGGAGTTAAATGCAAAGTGTATTCATTTTGGGAGACAGAGAGAGAATGCTGCACTAATACATTGCTTCTGGAACTGAACCAGACTGTTCAGAACTCAAGTACCTTTACATGACACAGCATCATGCAGTGCAGGCATTGCCTTAATGGGCCTGAAGGTAATGGTCACCTTTAGAATTAGTCAGAGACAAATTAGGCTCCATCCATTAACTTAAACAAACACTTCATGAAGGATAAGACCAACATGCTACACTCAGGAGGCAAATATAGTATCCCACAATGAAGAACTTTTTTTTTTAATACTTATTTTTAGTATCCAATTAAGATATTATGAATTATAATTGCCCCGAGTATAACTAGCAGGCTTGCTTAAGGTATAATTCATCTGGTATTACCAGAGTTATAATGTTGTCAAAGCTGTAAGTTGCCTTTCAGGCAGTTTTTCCCTCAAGAAGATGAATACAGTTTTTGGCAAAACATTTCTTGAATTTAGCAGTTATTGATAAATGATCATATTATTCTACAAACTTACAAAACAGCAGTTCTTTATCTTTATTAATAAAAAGATAAATGTATTTATGTTTTTATCATGAGGATCCAAACAACACCCATGGCTGAATTTCAACATTAGTTGCTTCAGCTGTCCTCAAAACAGCTGCAACCAGAAAATGAATCTGTACTGGAAACAGGCATTTAAACATACCTCGTCACTGGTTTTCTCACTGGAATATCATAAGCTCTAACGATGTTCACTAACAGTTTTATGTCTCCATCTGATAAATTCTGTGCTGTGACCTTCTTCCTTTCTTTTCTTCTTGGCTTTAATGGCCGTTTTGGCTCTGCCAGTTTAAAGAGGCTGAGTCCCAAAATACTATTAATCATAAAACAGATATTTATTCATTTTTGCATAGAATCCAGCATTCTAGTGTCTCCATGATGCACATGCAAATTATGCACTAACAGCAAACGGAAATACATGCTCCTGTTAGTGCCATACAAAACTCTATGAAATGTCAAAATGTTTTACTTGTTTAATACTACACAATCCAGTTCTGTCTTATATTTCAGAAAGTATAACTTAAAAGTGCAAAAAAGTTTGGTTTTTTTGTTTTTTGTTTTTTGTTTTTTTTTTCAAAAACTAGGTAAGATACAAATAAGACAATTACACAGTTCAAGATAGATCTAAACTATAGTGCTATAAACAAGGTATCTAGCAGATGACGACAACCACTGTATGGAATAGGCAAAAAATCTAATTACACAGCTATGTACAACAAATAAGAGGCTACAGAAAGGAAGCAGAATGAATATGCCACAACATACCCTGGACCCTCAGAACTTATAACCCAAGGCAAAGCAGAACCAAAGAAAAAAAAACAACAGGAGAAGAATAAAAAGCAGATGTATGTTTTTATACATCATTGAAACTAACTGCAGACATTCCAAAATTACTTTAAAAACTCATAGCCAATGGCATTATTTCTTTATACATAATTAAAAAATCAAGGTACTTACTGTTAAAATAACACAAAACCATGAGTTACTGAAATATCTCACTAAGTAGATGCTTTAAACAAATAATGGTGTATTTTAAATTCCCTAACCATATAAATTAGCAAATAGAATGCAATATGAATTAGTATTCATGATAAGAAAATATCAATGAAGCGTTTGATTTTAAACAACTCCAAAAGCTGATTATAGTCTCATTCAGATTTTTCCATTCTATGATGTGAAAACACAAACTAAAAAATAGGATGAACTCTTTTGTAAGAGAGCAAGTCTCTGTATCTCCAGCAGATGGGACTGTTTAGATTTATACTGCTGACTGAAAAAACTTTGGCTGTTCTTTAAGGGTGTCATGTTTATAGCGAACACAAGCAACTTCTACATGAAAGAAAAAATAACTATCTTTCACGACTTGTTTACTTACACAGATTTTAAGTGAGCAACACTAATCAAGAGTCATCTATGCTGTGATGACTGATAAGTGTCAAAATCAACAAGAATGGGATTTGGAACAAAAATTAAAAGAATGTGCTTAAGTAATAAAACAAATAACAATCTTAAAAGAAAAAAGAAGCCATTTCCAAACCCAGTAACATTTCTGAAAGTAAACAGCATATGACAACATCCAGCAACAGCAAACAGAAATACATGACAAGTAAAATAAAGAAAATGACTGTTAAAAAAAATCTATTGCACATTATTTGCAGGGCATATGCACTGACTTAAAGTGAGGATCACCTATAGAACCAGTAGTAGTGTTACTACCTCTGATGCTTGTCTGGTATTTGGAAATCATTCAATTTGGCAGAACCTAGGGCTATGATCAGCTCATCAGATCACAGCCTGATGCATTATATCATGCTAAATCTTATTTACATACTGTCACATTACTTTTGCCAAAACCAGACTTTTTCTTAAAAAAGTTTTTATGCACTTTGTATCAATACACTGCCTGTACTGGCAGAGGTGTACATAGTGATTAGAAGCTTATATATTATACTAAACACAAAATCACAACAGCTGGTCACATTAATATACTTTGCAAAACAAGATCAGAGATGGTTTTACATTAATTATTTTGATTTAGAACAAATAAAGATAGCTCCCTTACCCTAGGCTGGGAATCTCCTCTTCATTGACAAGGTCAGAGAGAAGGAAATGGTGTTTTGCTATGAGGAAACGGTTTATCACTGATTCTCGAACCTGTGAATGGGGAGGGAGAAGAGACAAAAGTACATTTCTAATCCAAACCCACTGCAAATACTTGCATTCTGTCTATTAAACACAAACAAAATGTCCAAATATATGTTCTTTATGTTTTCCTAGTTTTAAAAGAATCACAGTCCAAGGAAAATTTTCTTTCCACCAGGTATTTCTTCACAACATAATATAAGCTCATTTTACGAATACGATGATTCTCTAGAAATATACTGGCTAGCCAGATATAAGAACATATGAAAGCATGCAATCAGAAAATGAAGTCTTTTCTGCTTACAGCTATTCATCAGAAACAATCACAACAATAAATGACACTAATGGACATCTCTTTTCCATGTCTAAATGAAGTTGCAGAAAAGGCTGTAGAGAAATCTACATGGTATTAGTTATGGGGAAGAAAACAACACTTTAGACGGCAGAACAATCGATGAAGCCTGTATTACAAATACTATGATTTCAAATAAATGTTTAAAATCCATAGTTCTTTGCATTTCTATGCTGAGGTCATAGACTGAAGCACAGAGAAGAAAGTCCTCCCTTTTCTCCCAACAACTATGTGGAAGCAGACTGAGAGTATTGCCTTTGTCCTTTTTTCCTACCACTAATGCTAGCAATGCCTGCGTTATTACAAGATCAGTTGCAGAACAGCAGTAACAAACAATTTTCTGCAATACATCTCCTTTTGTTACTTTTAAAAGTTTTTATTTAAGTTATTATGCTTATTATACCTTTGTGTTGAATTGACAGGCATATATAAAGATCACATTTCAGAGTGAACTGAATTTCAGTTCTGATGTGAGCAACCTAATTTTCAAGCACATATGACAATTTATAAAAGTATAAAATATCCAAATATTATTTTAAAAAAGGCTACTTGTATTTAATCTAAAAAAGTGACAAATAAAGGTACTATAATGTATGTTACTCTGTACTACTACACTATTATTCAGTGCGCTGCATAAACCATATGTTTGAGGACACACTTAAATACCATGCAAAACATATGGGGCCGACACAGACATGACAGCTTTGTTAAAAATAGGTTTTTTTAATTATCATACTGAATCTGGGCTTTGGCATTTGCCTGGAATATTTAAATACTCCTCATTGTCTATGATTCTTTTACAAACCATTCTTTCTAACAGGCAAGTTGTTTTGTCCTACATCAAATCAACCTTATCGTCATATTACATGTTTTGCTGGCTGGCTAGGATTTGATACACTTTTTGATATTTCCAGTACTGGTAAGAAACTGGTAGCCATGTTTTACACTTGCTATTTTGCCAAAATAGTCTGGAATTGCAAACTTCTCTTGGTTATATGACCAATGTTTTCCTATAATTTTTTTCCCTAAGGATTAAAGAGAATGTCATCCTAACATAATGAACAGACTAGAAAAATAAATTAAATCAAGATAAGGGGGAGAAGATGTTACTTTAATACCACAGTGAAGGTAATGGGATGGAAGATAGGCCCTCTGCCTTAGGCTGCAGGACAAGACACTCTGTGTATTGCATTAAATTATTTTTAACAGCGATTAGGGCCATTCTGATGGAGATAATTATGTTCTCAGCACCACAGCTTACAAGAAGGAAAATAGGGAGGAAAGGGAAATCAGTGAATACCTGGGACAAAAAAGTACAAATCTCTGGGACACTGGAGCAAAAAAGAATTTACAGAATTGCTTGAAAAATCCAGAATGGCTGGTCATTTTGTATATTGCATCTTTTTCAATAACATTAAATGAGTCATTCACAAACCTCCACTTGTCCAATTAGACCAGTTTCAGGCCTAACTTGGAATTTTAAAGATGTTTGTAGGTCATGTTTAGACATGAATCAGTTTTTAGTATTCATGGAAATAAAGCATCCAAGTATAGAAGCAACATATGGCCTAGAGAAATATGGTGGATCCATATTTTTTCAGCTTACCTTCTGTAGATAGTTGGCAACAACTGCTCTATGTGCATCTAGGTAATTTTTGCTGTCAATCACATCCCTCTCTTGCAGTCTCTTCTCATAGTCCTAAAGATATTTACTAGAGTTTGTGATTCGATATATATTCAGTGCTTTATTACATAAAAGAAAAATGGTAAATATTTCATTAATACTAATGTATGGATCACAGTAAACCAAAACAGATGTCGGAGGTTTATAAAGCTATTTTTAATGCTAATGTATACAGCAATAGCATTGCTAAACTTCCATGAATAGACAAGAATTCCATTAAGTTACAAGATTCATGTGGCTTAAATTACTATGAATAACTTGAAGATTTCCCTCGCCTCTTTTAAAGCTGAATTTTGACCTGCCGCTGTAAACTGAAATTCCATTTGAACTGGAAATAGCTTCTCTTACTGCAGCTGCAATTGGGAGAATCCTTTATAAACAGAAGTGATGCAGTATTCATGGAAGTCGACCTGAATCTGAACTGTGTTTGAATACACATAACTAGTTTTCATAGTGTGTAACACTGGAAGAAACTCCACTTGTGGGAGAGTTTGTTGAGAAACAATTATTGAACAGATTTAATAGCGTAATAAAAATCTTTGTTTGTACATTGTGAGAAAGTGAAAGCTCTTTAAGCAGCCAGAGTGTGAAGATTTTGCTTTGCCTGAGGTTTGATAAGAACCTGTAGCCTAACCGAGGGACTGAGATTAATACTGGTTACCACCACTAGAAAAAGATTTACGAGAAGCACTTGGTTCTTGGGGAGAAGCATGTTGATGGAGTATTTCTCAGGGTTGTGGTTACTATTCTGGTGGACTACAATTCTGGTGGACATCTGTACTGACAGATGCAACTTTTATTCACAAGTTTAGGAAAGTGTCTCATAAATTAAG
The DNA here is from genome assembly GCF_035582795.1 of Mycteria americana. Lineage (NCBI taxonomy): Eukaryota > Metazoa > Chordata > Aves > Ciconiiformes > Ciconiidae > Mycteria > Mycteria americana. Next base: position 17,716,735 of record NC_134368.1, on the reverse strand, counting down.
AAAAGGCTAGAGCTGACACTCAGCTTCCAAGCAAAACACAGAGCCTACAAGTCCAGAAGGTCTCCCAGGATCTGCAGCTTAATAGCAGTCTGCAAATCAGGTTGGCTTTAGAACCACAGCTAGTTATCATGTAAAAGCTACTCAATAAAATTAATCTTCAGGTTATTTTGCTACTGTTGTTACTTAAGAGAACATAATTTTTTCCTAAGATAAATGGTCCAGGAAGCACATTCTGGAAACACAGTGCTTCATTATTTCCACAATAAAGCTTTATCTAACTTTTCCAGTGCCTAATAATTATTGTTGAACGACTTCAGATTAGCCACAAAATAAAATAAGGATAAGCTCTTCTGAGCCAGAAATCTTAATTTTAGGCAGACCTAGTAATGACTAAGCTAGAAGTCCAATAATGAGAGTTGAAGGTCTAACTGCTACATGCATATGCATTGCTCCCTTCAGAAGTCTTTTTACTGCAATATAAGTACTGCAAATCATTAATTAGTACTTGTTAACTGTTAGTAAACTGTTGGCATTAAATAAAGTTTCAGAAGAAATAGGAAAAGATTGTCAACTTCTGATAAAGCAAACACTCAGATACAGACTGGTTGGCCCCGATTCTGGTGTTGAACACCAAACTGAAACTCCTCCCATTTGACCCAAGACACTTGTGTTGCTTTATTTCCATAAGTGTATCAAGACATTCTGCTTGCCCATGAGCATGGCATGTCTTGGATTATCAAAATCCTACAGACCATGCTGCTGGTTTTACTGGTAGAGATGATGGTCCCATTTGTTCTGAGGAACACAAGGAACCAAAAATATAAAGCAAAAGAAGATTTCATAGCAGTACTGTGTATTAGTGCTGTACACTGTAAAAAGACTGGAGAGGACGAATACAACAGAATCACTTGGGGAAACACCACAGTGGGAAAAAAAGAAGGTAATTTCATGGGCTAATTGTATTGGGTCTGGCTGGGATGGACTTAATTTTCTTCATAGCTCCCGGTATGGTGCTATGTTTTGAATTTGTGACTGAAATGGTGTTGATAACACAGCAGTGTTTTGACTATTGTTGAACAGTGCTTGCACAGTGTCAAGATTATCTCTTTTTCCAACTCCCCTCCAGCAAGTAGGTTGGGGGTGCACAAGAAGCTGGGAGGAGACACAAGAAGAACAGCTAACCTAATATGACCAAAGGGATATTCCAGGCCATATAATGTCATGCTACCAGTAAAACAGAAAGGAAGGGATTTTGGGGAAGGTAGCCATTGCTCAGAGACTGGCTAGGGACTGGTCTAGATGTGGGAGATGGCAAGTGCCTTTACATCACTTATTTTTTTGTTAGTTTTATAAGTGAAGGAAAGAGGAAGAAGAAAGAAAAAACAATCTCAACCCGTGAGTTTTCTTGCTTTTGCTCCACCTATTCTCTCCCCGTCCGGGGTGGGAGGGAGAGGGGAAATGAACAAGTGTCTGTGTGGTGCTTAGTGGCCTACCACGGCTAACTGGCTTCCATTATCAGATTTAGGTATGACTACAGAATTTGTCATTTAGGAATAGAGCTAGGATATAGATTGAAAATATCATTACTTTCAACAAGTCGAATGCAGTTATTCCTGGTTGGGACAACCTGAGGAAGTATGGGTTTGAATGGACTGCTTGCTGGGTTGAAAACAGGATGGACAACTGAGCTCTGACAGCAAGGATGAATAACTCAATCTTCAGTTAGTGTCCTCTAACTAGCAAAGTACCCCTGGGATTGATTATAGGACCATATTACTCAGCATCTCCACCAGTGACCTGGATGAGGAGACACAATACACTGTCAGCAATTTAGCCAACGATACTTGATTAGGAAGAGTGGTTAATACAATGAATGACTGAACCACAATTCAGAGGGTTCTTGATAATTGAAGACTACGACAACTGAAGTCTCAATAAAGAAAATGCAAAATTCTGTATTGAGGGTGGAGTAACTCCACGTGCTGGCACAGACTGGAAAGCAACCAGCAGAATAACAGCCATATTGAAAAAAATCTGGGGGTTATGGTTTAATGACAACCAACGACGTGCTCTTTTGGCAAAAGGCAAACCACAGGCTACATTAGGAGTAGCATGGCCTACAAAGGGAAATTACTAGCCCCTCCAACTTGGCACTTGTGAGGGCATACCTGAATTACTGCGTCCAGTCTGGGGCTGCCAGTTCAAGAAGCATGTGGAGAAACTGGATGGGGTCCACTAAAGGACTACTAAGACAGTCAGAGGCCTAGAGAACATGACCTACAAGACGAGGTCAGAATCTTAGAATTACGTAGGTTGGAAGAGACTTCTGGTGGTCATCTGATCCAAACCCTCGCTCAAAGCAGGAACAACTCCAAGCAGGATGCTCAGGGCCTTTGCTAGTTGAATTCTCAGTATGTCTAGAGATGGCAATTCTACAAACTTGCTGGACAACATGTTCTAGAATTTGAATACATTCTTTGTGAAAAATGTTTTCATTATATCTAACTGGAATTTCTCTTGGAGTAACTTGTGTCGATCATCCTCTCCCCTCTAAGATGAATCTCACTCTCTTTTCTCTGCACCATCAGGTACCTGAAGGAAGCCTTAAGATACCCCTTTAGCCTTGCCTGCTTAGGCCAAAACAAACTTAGTCCTTTCAGCCTCTCCTTGTACGTCACGTGCTCCAGCCCTGTAGATATTCTGGCAGCTCTGTGCTGGACTTGCTCCAGTATTTCAGTGTCTTCAGTGACAAGGTGTTCAACTTAATCAGTCTGGTGAGGAAGAGATTAATGAGCAATCCAGTATCTGCCCACAAATATTTGAGGGGCAGTTACAAAGAAGAGAGTACCAAACTCATCTCTGTAGTTCCAGATGACATAACAATGGAAAACAGCCATTAAATACAACTTGGAAGGCTCAGGTTGGACATGATTTTTTTTTTTTTTTAAATAATCACTGGAAAGATAGTGCAGCAGTGAAACAGGTTATCCAGAAAGGCTGTGGAATCTCCCATGTAGAGATTTTCAAGACTTGGCTAGATAAATACACAGCTGACCTCATCTAGTGCTGGCAACAGTCCCACCACTTCAGTGGAAAGCAGGACTAGACGACCTCCAGACAATATTTTCCAAACAATATTTCCACGATTCTATGAATTTTCAGACTTCTTTGCCAAATAGCTAGTAAACCAACTAGGAACAACCACTTTAAACTTAGTTTTGAAGATCGTGTCATATAAAATGAACTTGGAATGAGTGATCATGGGTTTATCCAATTTACTCTTAATGGAAAAAAACAAATAATTCTTAAACTATGGCTTTCAATTTTGAATGCTAACATGAAATGAACAAAATTAGTCCGTAAAATCAACTGGATCAGAGATGTGTATCAAAGATGTGGCATAATCTTTAAATAAAAGATACAAAACTAATCTAAAATTTAAAAAGGAAAAATACTTACTGCAAAGAGCCAGACATTATTGAAATAATAAGTATCTTTAAAAGATATAATCCAAAAGAAATGGAAGAAAGGAACTTTTCAAAGAAATAGGGTATGCAAGAAGAAGTAGGGATAAAGCAGCAGTTGCCAGAATCTGTGATGATTCTGATCCTGCTAAGGCAATGAACACACTAAAATGCTCCTTAGCTACATGAATTGCTAAAGAACAAAAGAATGTGTGACTTAACACTAATAATGGAGTTGAGATTAAAAATAATTGGAGTATGACCCAAATAAAAAATGCACACATTGCATTTCAGTAAGGTAATTAACAGACAGGCAAGGACAGGGTAAGCTAAGTGGAACAATGGACTAAACCAGAAATAACTGCAACACAGGCTGTGGAAAAACATAAAAAGGTTTTAATTCTCATTAAGAATCATTGCTTCCAGCAGTCTCCATAGAAAGGGCTCAAAAGTTAATAAGCGTAACCCTGAATTATCTTTGCATTACATTTCTATATTTGAAATCATCTTTAAAAAAAAAGTCTCTTACTTTTTAAAAAAAAAGGTATCTGAGAACATTTGTGTCTACAGCAGTTGCTGTGTTTTATTTTTCCCCTTCCACAGTAGAGCTGTGGAAATATTGTCTTGGAGGGAAGCTATCTTAATTAGATTAAAATAACACTAGAAAAGACTGAAGGAATAAGATTCTCTTTTTTTACACATCAGCATAGCTGTACATTCTTTAAGGGACCAACTGACTTGCAAGTCAAATATTATTAGCATTAAAACTAGAAAAGAAATATTTCATATAACATTCTACCTGGAAGATTTTCTCACTGATTTCTCGTTCATGTAAAGGGACTTGCTTATAGTTTCGGAACTCTGCCACCTCCCCATTTCTGAGCTGCAAGAGTCGGAATCTCTTTGATCTATTAAATTCCTCATCGGAAACAAAATTAAATTCTTGCTGCAACTGTTCCAATCTGAAGAAATCAGGAACATGTGCCTCTCCACTTGTAGCAACCTAAATTAGTCAAAAAATTATAAACCTTTTCATACAAAGTGACAAAAGTCTATAAAATAACTTCTGTAAATCTTACATGCATATTGCAAGGATGTTCATTTTAAGCAAAAGCAATTGAGATGGATCAAACTGAGATTGAAACATTAAGTGTTTTAAAGTAGGATTTTGTTGAGCAAAGTATATGAGATTATACATTCAAGAATACAATAAAATTCTATTTCCTTATAACATAAACAAAACATTAAAGAGTAGGAAAACTATAACATAGCAGAGTAACCTAGGAAGCTGTACTGTAAAGACAATTCATTTACACAACTTCAGCTATGTAATAGCTCCTCAATTTGATGTTTAGAAAAAGTCCCAACTTCTACAATACACTAGATCTCTTTGTGCAGTTGTCACTAATGAGCAACTTCCTATTTAATACCATGCAAGTACACTGGGAATACCCCTGCGCTTTAAGGAAACAACAAACTCAAAATCCGTATTTTTTTTAATTTATAAATTAATCAGTTTGCGTATTCTCTTATGCCTATTTTTCACCACTACAATACTACTGAATGGATTAATAAATCATACTCATTAATAAATAATTAACCCACTACTAAATGGATTAACAAATCATATTTTTAATAGACATTTTCCTTCTTAACACTCACACAAGTACGTCCATCACAAATTCAAATGCTACTACCTCCCTGGCATGCATGCAGATTGCCCGAGAAGGTACTGGTGACTAGGTGTTTCACAGCTCCATTAGCCCTACAGCTCTGAAGAAGCCACTCACCATGATCAGCTGCATCAGAGCTGCATTGTTTGGGTCATTTGGATCAAGTTTTGCTTCCGCTGCCCACTTAGCTAGTTTCTTCATGTCAGTTAAGCCCGATGTACCAATGGATGCAATAGCATCAATATTTTTTAAAGCGCTAAAAAGAGAGAATTGACAGAACTTATACCTAAAACACATACGATTTAGCAATATAAAAAAAGTATTTAAAACAATCTTAGAAAAAACCAAAAAGCTCCCCACAACCTGAATAGTAAATTCCACTACACAGTTCTTAGTTGTAGCTATGCAACTGAGGGAATGATGACTTGCAAAGGAAAGTAAGGGAGAAATATGAAGGAACTGGTGGAAGGGAACTTTTATACAAGGTAATAAGGTGCTTATTGATACAATTATGATACACCTACACTATTCCATGTTGCTGATTACTAGAAAGTAAGATGATAAATTGGCTCACAGCATGAAAGTTAACATAAAAGTTTTGACAATCCATACTGAAAAGAACTTCTTAGATGTATAGTCCTTGCTTGTGCTGTTTTAAATCCTGTCCTTGACCTGTGTCCTACATGGCTCTCAGACCTGCATTGCAGCCTTGCTCTCTGCCCCCTTCCCCGCTGTTTCTGGGTAGACCCTGGGGCCTGATTCATCCCCTCACCATGTCTGGGACTGCTGCCAGCACCCTGCTCTGCCTGCCATGTTCAGTTCCTCCACGCTGCCTGTGCTGGGACACCCTTGCAGCCTTCTCCCTTATGGTGCAGCCCTGCTTTTGGTCCTCCCTGACAATGAGTCCCAGCTCCACTCCTTATCCTTTGGACGCTCCTGCTCACTTTCTTATATTCACAGTAGGCAAGGAAGTATGGTAGGTAGTTCGGAGGCCATTTGTACACTGACTTATGGCATCTTCTCACAAAGGCCACCCCTGAAGCCCCACTGCTACCAAAACCTTGCCACGTAAACCAAATACAGCAGGACATGCATATTATTAGCCAAATACCACAGAAGGTGGATGTTGCCCCTTCTCTTGTTAGGGGTGCTAATTTGAGTCTTTGTTTTCTACTTATCTGAATATTTTAAAGAAAGCTTTAATAACTTAAGGATCTTTCTCATGCCTGGTTAGAATCAGCCAAATATCCAGCAGTTACTGGAGTGGCAGACAAAGCAGTAATATCAAGGTTATATCTTTAGGCACCAGTCTTGAACAAATGCACACTGAATCACAATTGTGCTGAAAAGCTAATGGGCAGCAAACACTTGTCTCCGACTTTCACAACAGACAATGGAAAGTCACAGAGGGCTGTTCATCTCTAGAGGCTGATTCAAAGAAGACTGTTTTACAGCTAACTTCCTTCTGAAATTCCCCATTTTTCCATTTACTACAGTGATTAGTCTCCCGAGTTTAAAGTTAGCCTTTGGGAACACATCCTTATGTTTTAATCTCATGCTATTCTAGTCTCATTGAAGTCAGTCTCATATGCTGATCAGCAAATTACTCTAACGGCTGCAGCTTGGGTCAAAAATAGTAACAGAGTGATTTGGATGCCAGTGTCTAGCCTCTAAATAAATAAAAATCTGACAGAATCTAATCAGCTGGAAGAGGTACCTGCTCTGTGTTAATAAGTATGGGAAAACTCTTAAGGCTTTACAGTGAAGTTACATGAAGACATTACAAAAGCAGACTATGTATCATCTCCTTCACTTTACTGGAATTATCTAAAAGCAACAAAATGGACAAATAATCTACAATATCCAACTTGCAGCCACAGGGCAAATTAGATTGTTTCAAATGGAATAATATACTCATTTCTGCAGGTCAACAGGCTTCTGATGGAGAAAAATAATGAAAGATTATCCTGGATGATCCAACAGCTGAGAATTTTTCACTGATTAATCCACTAACAGTGTCAAGCCCCCATACTAACTTCTACTGCTTTCACAGTGTAATTTTTATCATTAATTACAGAAAAGGCATTTAAAGGATGTGTCCCAATAGTCTCCCCAAATGCACTTCAGATGAGAGAGAGCTGGAGCTTCTGTTCTTAGCAAAATAACTACAGGAAAGTTCCTTGCCAATTTATACATCTTCTATTAGAAAATCATAAAAGTGAATTAATCAACTTGAGTTTAACTTTAATATTGTCTATAAATAATACGCTAAATTATAAAATTTCTAACTAAAATCTATTTAACAAAAATGTGTACCCTAAGATATCTGCAGGGGGTTACAGTGCAAAGTAAAATATCTAAACTTAAGGAAAAAGATTATGAAAATTATTGATTATGAAAGTCTATTATTTAAAAATACTAGTATAGTCAGTTTCACATGAATCACTGAAAATTCATATCATATTACCTTGGAATGCCTGAGTTTTGCTGAGATACTGGAGGAATTAAGGGGATTCCTTTTTCTCCAACTGCCCAAGAGACACTATTGGATACTTTCCCAGAGGTCATTAAAGTCATTTTGTTGCTACCATCAGCTTCAAATGAAAAGGACACACCTATCAAGGGGAACAAACCCCAGAGTACTATATTTATGCATGCAAACACAACGTCTGAACATTTTTAAAAATACTTCCTGAAAATAAGTAGTCAAATAACCTGTGCCTTTATATAAATGGGGTAATGTGAAACAACTTGATTCTGCTGCTTGCTGTGGGGAAGGACTCTGCTCTACAAAAGGAGTGAAAGATTCCATTCCACCTACAGAAAGGCTTTCCGTTTGGGTTGGAAGGAAATGCTGTGCCTTGAAAGCTATGCCAAAGGGGTTTTTTTTCCTTCACAGATGCACACTATTTAATATTTCTGGTAGTTTTCAGATTCATCATACTGTTATTAATGAAACAGAAATTCACAGTCAAAAGAATTATGCATGACTGCAAAGTTAGTCCTAAAGCTTTGTGATACCCAATTGTATATACACTCATCATGGTCAATGACATTTACACACACATTTGTTGTAATGACTTTTTACCACATTTCTTTCCTCCACAGCTTTTCTATTCTTCTGCTTCTTATCTGTTTTTCTGCTCTAGCTTGATCTGTATTTCATATATGGCAAATTTATGCAAGTCAGTCATCGCATAATGCTGTTCAAACGTCCTAGAGAAACTTGAAGTTCCATATGCTACGATGTATTATTCTTGTTTCCCCTTTTCCTATCTCTCCCTTGTTTTATCTTTCTAAAGTCCCAGGGATAAAATGTGTTGCGGGATGTCAACAAAGCCAATAGGAAGACAAAAAATTACTCTGCATATACACTTATCCAGCCAGTTCTTCAGTGGTTTAAAACATTAAAATCACTGGGCCTGTACTGATTAATACCATCTGCTTTCTCTGCAGTGTCAGAGGCCTGATTACTTAAATACTAAAAAACCCCCAAACACCTTCTATAGCTAGCAGAGCTCCACTAATACCACAAGCCAAATAATAAACACACACATTTTTATTCTATACAGCTTAAAATTAGTAAGAGACAAAAAGTCCACAGCAAACTTTAATAATAAGAATCGTGACCATATTAAAAGATTCAGTTAGAGAATCTGTAAACACTCTTCACTGAATTTACTCTGAAACTTACACCAGCCTGTTACTACTACATGGTTTCAGCAAAATGAGAAACATTGAATTGAGAAAGACTGAGAGTCCCTACCACTCCCAACTCCTTCATGGTCCAACATCACACGCTGATTGCTGCTGAACTCTATTTCTTCCATAGGAGCACTGCCTGTCAGAATTGTAGTCTCAGGAACAGGTATGAACACTTCAGCCAACAAGGTGGTACTGCTCATACCCATTGTTTCATATATCTAGAAAAAAACATGGTGACAGATATAGTAAAAAATTTACGCTTGTATTCATGAGAAGTTGAAAACGTAGGGTATTTGGACAAAAGATTTTGCTATGACTTAAGCATGAAATAACTCATTTAGGGCAACAGTATTCATTTACTTCCTAAAATATCCAATTAGCAGACATTTCAGCCACCAGCAGCTAACTTGGTCTGAATTCTTCTTAAAAGTATAACCTTCTCACCTTCCTAATGCATCTGAGAATAGTACGACAAACTCTAGGCTTTAAAGAACATCATTGCATAATATTCAACTGATTGTGACAGTCACTGGCATCAGGTGAGATGCCAGAGGGATTCTGCCTCACTAATTCTCCCTTACCACAAAAGGCAGGGTAAGGCACACACTCCCCCTGTTCTGGCAGTACTGCAGGCTGCTTCCCTCTTTCCTGGCCAGTTGCAGGCTCAGACTGATGTGAGTCATTCCTCCATTCAGATGTTTTTAATCCAAGAAGATGGTATTCCTTTTCCCTTTCAATTTGTGCATCTCATAAATGGAGCAGGCGAGGGGTATACACCCACCCCTGAACTAGTAGTAGTAAGCTACCTAACAGGAAAAGTCACCTAATAGGAGAAGTAGGATCCTGACTGTGTTCCTCCTAAAAATATATTGTATTGGCTCTGAAAATTATTCATGTGACTAATTCATTAATTTGTACTTGGAATGAGGGTGGTGGTGGTTTGACTTAACTGCACTGATCAAGTCAAGTGCAGTTATGGACATTACTAGCAATGAATTTTTTTCTTATCCCCCTCCAGCAAACATTATGATGATTTTACTGTGTGGACAATAATGTTTGAAGATGACCATTTTGGCAAGCTTATCTGCAACATTAATCAGTTTTTCTAGAATTAAGAGGCTGCTCCACTAACATATTTAATCACATGTCCCAATTATTTAATTTCCCCCATGCAGCCCGTAGTCATCTTATATATAACACACACACACATATATATAAAAAAATATATAAAGCACAAGCATCAAAAACGTAGCAGCAAAGTTGAAAGTTTGTGACTGGAGAAGCAAGGAAGGGGTATAAGACTGATGATTTACAAAGGGTCTTTCACAGGTTTTTCAGTCTTTACAACACTACCATAGAGCAAAATACAAGCATTACAGGTGTAATTACATTTCATATTATCTTTTTAAAAGTTACTATGATAAATCATTATCTACCTGTAGTTTCAAACTCTCTGGCCAATTGAATATTTGTAAATTGAAAATCTGTCCAAAGTGAACTCTGAAATCTGAACTTATTGGTCGGGTAGCAGTCCTTGATACTTCTTTGGAGTTGAAAAGGACTTTTATAAATGCTGAGCGTTTCTTCACATCTTCTCGTCGCAAAACTTCTGCTCTGTAAATATGTCAAACAAGCTGTCATATCATTTTTAATAACATTTTAATTCTTTGGTTATTTTTAATAAGAATCTGATTCCTCAAGGGGAAACAGAAGTCAGCTAAAGATGGTATTCTTCTAAAAGCGTCACTAGACAGGAACAACTTTAAAACTATTATTTAACAGTTGTTTTACCTTCTCCTGAATATAAAGTGATTTAAAAATGAACAGGTCAAATTTTAGATCCACTAAAGCCACCTCCATATAAAAGGAGTTATTTAGGGAAACAAAATTCCCTTCTAATCCGCTCCTCCAAAGCACAACAAATGATATGAAATTGAGTTAAGATTTTCAAGTTTCTAGTCACTGGGAGTAGAACAGCCAAGCAATATTCCTTGATGAGGCTATTTGCTGAATAAGTACAAAACAAAGCAGTTTTTAAATTACTAAAATCTGCTAAATGTATGTTAAATTGCACGTGTAAATGTGGAAAGTAACACAAACAAGTAAATTTATTTACTTTATCCACAGTGAAATCTCTGGTTTGCGACACAATTTATTTATTTTCCCTTTGTTAACTACAGCACAGACCTGGTGTAAAGGACTAGCTAGTGAGAGTGGTACTGCCAGAAGTGACCTAGACGCTACACTGAAAACAACTTCTTTATACATACACACCACTGTTCTATGCAGATGCTCAAGTAACATCAGGAGGTTCAAAGGGAATGTGTAGATGTGCATTCTCCAAGCCCAGTGTATACAAGGTTACATGTGACTTGAAAACAAATTAAGTTGTATCAGCTTCCGAAGCAGAAGTTTTATCACTCGGCTAAACAGAATGGTGAGCACATGCTTCTGAAGTTGTACAAACAATCAATTAATAAATAACAGCAGAAAATAATGAACAAAGTAGTTTGCAGGCCAACATTTATCTTACCGAGGACACAGCTCAGTTGGAGTTATGCTTCCTGACAGGACCAGTTCAGGAATTAGAGCAGGCTCTCCAGGTTTCCTTCTGCAGTTGTCAGCTTTTTCTCTAACCTGCTGCTCTATATCCAGGCTATTGGCCATTTTAGGTGGGATGGGTTTTATACGTTCCTCACCAAGATCACAATCTTCTACTGATTCTTCTTCATGAATCTCTTTTTTCTTTTTTTTCTTCTTGGACTTCTGCATATAAAAATAATAATGTTCTTCCTGAACTTGTTTCAATCAGTAGTTTTTTTCTCTTGTTCTCGTGATTCACAAGTGATAAACATGTATGAGAAATGACTGTATAATTTTAAAATCACCACACACAAGAATAAGATTTCTCTCATTCTATAGTACTACTTCAGATTCAGAATTCAATATGCTTCAAAAACATAATGTGCTTCAAACAAAACATTTATTTAACCTTCCCAACCACCTTGCAAAATAAACATGTTTCTTGAACATTCTGGCTAGCAGCTGACTTCTCATTTAGCCTGAGTTACCATGTGCATTCTGTTAGGATTGAAGGAAGGTTACTCAACCGGTAGACACAGTTCTTCGAGATGTATTGTCTGCATACACATTGACAAAGTGAATGCACACGTGCCACAAACTTTGGAGCACAAGCTCTTTAGCTTAGCAGTATCTTTTAGCAGAATGATCCCCTCCCTTCCTCTATGCCAAACAGAAGAATAAACAGAATACCACTTGCTTTTCAGCATCTCCTAAACTGCAGAAGTCCAGTGTTCATGTGCATGTTCAGCTTTAAACAACTGCAAGCCAGTTCCTCCTTCCACAGACTTACAGACTACTTGGAAGTACAGCTTGCTTGGAAGCACCAGTCTCTTCATGATTTAAGGCACCATAAGCAAAAGAGGAGGAGGTAAGGAAAGCAGTTTCTCCTCACTAACCGAAGTATTTAGCCAAACAACTTGTTCACATATTTTTATTAATAAATATTCTTTCTTTCTTGGTCTAATTTTATGTTACCCTTTTTGTTCTTGTATTTCCTTTTAAATTTATCTAGTCTCTCCTACCTCTAGTATCTTCCTTAGAATCATGTGATCTGTGCTAGCAAGACACCAACAGCAGTGATTAACCCACAAAGTACTTTGAGTAAAATAAAATAAAGTACTTCTGGGCATGAAAGGAACGTCTGTATACTACATTTCACTCTGAAGCGAAAGAACCACAATCATCTCAGTCTCAAGACAGTTTGTGACTAACACAATAAAAAGATGCTGAGAGCAGCTTTGGCTGGAACCACCCACCACGGTATTTGTGAAGCATAACTGGCTAGAGGTAGATGAACAGTTCCCACTAGGATCAATGCTCAAGACTATCTGCCTTCATTTTAAGGTTTACATTTATTCCTCTGAACCTACAAGTGAATTGACATGATACTAATAAGTCATGTGCCAAGTAGTGTTCTGATAACAGGAATTTCCAATACTGGCAGATCAGCTTCCCCTGAAACATCTTAAGTGCTTTCCATAGATGCTGCTATATAAAAAAACTTTCCATAAAAGTATCAGCAGATGTACTAGATTCTTAAAAACTGTATTTGAAGCATTTCCTTAAACTTTATTTTGCTTTGGTATCCAAAACCCCACAGTGTTCAAACTGGGCAGTAATTATATTCAAGTATAATCACCATTACCCTGGGGTATGCAGTACATTGCCACATAACTATGAAAGCAAGTCTGATTTTGCTGACACTGCCACAGGCTATTCCAAAGATCATCCTGTTGCAGTGTGTTGTTCTAGCTCCTCTATTTGTCAATATCCCCTTGAAGCACAACTGAGACCTTAACTACAGTATAAATTATTAGCAATAAAACTTTTCAGACATAAAAGGCTAGAATATTAATTAAATTTTTCCATTTTGGGACATTCCTGAACATAAATTTACATGAGATGACATTAACTGCTTGTTCATTAGAAACACCCCATAATGATTTTGCTTGACCACTCTGGGCAGTTTTTGGCTGGGATAGTTTTCTTTATAGTAGCTAGTATGGGGCTATGTTTTGGATTTGTGCTGGAAACAGTGTTGATAATACAAAGGTGTTCTAGTTGTTGCTAAGTAATGTTTGCACTAGTCAAGGACTTTTCAGCTTCCCATGCTCTGCCAGGTGCAGAAGAAGTTGGGAGGGGACACAGCCAAGATAGTTGATCCAAACTGACCAAAGGGCTATTCCACACCACATGACATCATGCTCAGCATACAAAGCTGGGGAAGAAGAAGGAAGGGGGGGACGATCGGAGTGATGGCGTTTGTCTTCCCAAGTAACCATTACACGTGATGGAGCCCTGCTTTCCTGGAGATGGCTGAACACCTGCCTGCCCATGGGAAGGAGTGAATGAATTCCTTCTTTAGCTTTGCTTGCGTGCGCGGCTTTTGCTTTCCCTATTAAACTGTTCTTATCTCAACCCATGAGTTTTCTCACTTTTACTCTTCTGGTTCTCTCCCCCATCCCACTGTGGGGGAGTGAGCGAGCGGCTGTGTGGTGCTTAATTGCCAGCTGGGGCTAAACCACAACACACTCACACCCACACAGAATTCATCCATGTTTTTTGTTTGCAAGACAGACATGAATTTAATAGGAATGCTGCAAAATTATTACATTTAAAGAAAGAACTGCTGAAGTGCTGAAAATCAATAGCAGGGAGACCATGCTCCACAAAAACTGAGCACATTTTTACTTTTTAATTAACAATTAATTTACTAACAAATTCTAAGTAGACAGAATGTATCCTAATACATCACAAAATTTATGCATAACTATCCTGAAATAGATTTTTTTTCTGTATTACAAGGACAAATTTTGAACACATTTAGTAATAATTTTACTTTTTGTGAAATGGAATGATTTAAAGAAACCTGTGTCTTCTTCCAGGATTTCCACTCTTGTAGCTCGGTTTTATACTCCTCCATTTTCTTTTCATATTCTTCCATACATTCTTCTAGTAATTCCTTTATCTCAGCTTGAATTTCTGCTTCATATGCTTTTTCATCCAACCTCTGATCAATCTCTTCCCTTCAAAACAAGTTATCAACATTGCATAAATTAACATAAGGGCTACAATTAAGTCTATAATATAATAAGTCTACTTCTCCATGAATTAATTTCATTGTATCAAAAGTGTTTTCTATTTAAAAATACTAGCAAAGATAGCCTAAGAGTTGATAGCAGACAGTTACCATCCAGAATGAATATAATTACTTCTTCTTTACTCATTAGCCTTTAGAAATTCCTTTCTGTTACTTGTTATTTTAACCTTCCTTCCTCCCCAAACTCAAAAAGAATAGTGTCAGGCTCAACCAGTGCCAGACACTACTCAAATTCTTACTTTTCCACCCTTCATATCAGAATTGTCAGTTCCCAAATTGACTAATCATATTAAAACTCCACTGCTGGCAAATGAAGTACAAAAAGTGTTACCAAAACATACTTCCTCAAATACAGTTTCATGGGTGTGTTAGTAAACTTCTGAAAGTCACGGAGGGATTTAATTTGTTTCCAAACTTTTATAATGGTCTTAAGCAACATTCTGTCTTTTTCTTGTTCAGCATCACGAAGTCTTCTGGTTTGCCTAGAAATATATATACATATACACGAAATCAATCAGAATTGTATAACTCAAGGGAACAACAGAGTGAAAACTTGCGATACCAAAAGCCAAGTGATGGTTTCAATTTGATTGACGGCTGTAGTGGTTTAAATCCAAGGAGCATAAAACCCAGACTTGAAGATGGCAGGACTTGATTTCCTTCTGTACTCTAGTCTCTTGCATTTTGGGCAATCTGACTTCAATTACAGTTCATTCTCTAGAGATCTCAAAGTTTTCTGAAATGCTTATTACAGCTGTACATCATTAAAAACACTTTAAAGTCAATTCATGTAAACAGCCCAGGAAACCTACACTGCTGCTATGAAGTAATGCTTATTGCAATCATACATTACAAAATATGTTTTAAACTTAACATGCTTCTAGCTCCAGTTAAAAGGACTTGCACAAATGAAGTAATGTAGTAATGTATGAAGTAATGCAAGTCCTTTGACAGCCCTACAAGATTCTTAACACAAACAAAATTAACAGGTTTTTTTTTTGCCTCAGAATTGGTATTTCACATTTCCACCCTCTAATCTCTTTGTAAAAGAGCTAGTCATTAGCACTTTTAATGAACAACGCACCTTTCTGATGTAAATGTCTAATGCAGCCCAAGCACAGACTGTTTCCACTACTATCTTGGTAGCTAAACATGTCTAGTAAAAATAATGTGATTAAAAAAAAAAAATAGATGTAAACTAACACATGACTACTTGTAATATTCAGAGAATAAAGATGACATGGAGGCTGAGTTACAGCTGAGAGAATAAATACATTATACATTATTTAAAAGCATAAGCAAATTTAGTAAAAACAATAAACAAAGATGAAATACAGACTTTCCAGGAAGCAATATGAATAACTTCTCCACTTCATTAGCTAGCAGTTTGAATATTACTTATCCATGCAGCTCAACAACCTTTTCTTCGTCTACCAGATGAAGCTAGAAGATGAAGCTTAAAGACACGAGGAACACACAGGTCAGTAATTATCTAATGTATTCGATTTGGAAGCAAGACCTTTCAGTAGAGAATCACCTCTGCTAAAATACATCAGCCAGAAGAGCCTGAAACCTGCAATCCGCAGCATACGTTGGCTTCCTCCTCAGCAAATGAGGACAGTAGGGCTGAAATTGCTAATTTGCAGAAGTTTTCTGCATTCAGATGACATTTCTTCCTCAAACCGATGGAAAACTACAGCTCTTATCTTCAGACAGCAAAGAGTACACATCAGTTATGTTACTGGAGGGTGGAGGAAACAATTAGATTATTTTCCATGCTACACTCTCTTCACATCTGTAATTTCTCATGAGTGCACTACATTGACCATCAGGGAAATGCAATGTTAAAAGAGAGACAAGGCAGGACAGATGTTTTTACCAGCATATGTGGTCCAAGTTAGTATTAAACACCATGACAGTAAAAATTCCTGAGCCCATCTGAGCCTCATATGTGTAACAGCTTCCAACAACAGAGCTGTAGCCAGAAAGAATTACAGATATGAAAAGCCTTAGAATAATCCCAACCAAGCTCATCTCACATTACTTATGGAACACTGATCTCACCAATTTCAGCTACATTTCTCCTGATTCATAATAATGTGACACTAAAGGACTCAAGACCTAGAAAAACACTTAAGATACCCAGAAGGAATATTCTATCTAATTAGAATTAACCATCAAGCAAGCCTCAGGGTTGATGCCAAAATCCAAGAATCTCCCTCCCACAGTGAACCTTCTCATTACCATTCTCATGCTTTCCCTGGTGAGAGCTCCTGTCTCCAAGGTACTGTATGCTAACTGCACACCTCCTGCTCTTAGTTCTCTAGCAGATGTGTTAAGAAAATATTAGTAAAAGCTACTCCTTTTTCAATGGAAGGAAGACTTTGTCCTTCAGTATAAAATAATACAATATAGACTTCCATATGTCCTGCACAGATACCAATGTGTTACAGGACAGCATACTTGAGAGATGAAAATCTGAAGAAGCAATTCCCAAACTAAAAGTAATGAGGGTATGTGTAAGTGTAAGCAGATGTAGATTTCAAGGCTGAAAGTAGAATTGTTATTAAAAAAACCAACTGATTTTTTTAAAATTTTATTAACATGTGACCCATTACATCAGTCTAAACTTGTTTATATAAATTAGTACATTATTGCCTACTTTCAGATTGTGAAGAACTTTCAGATTTTTAGTAAGTATCTACTAGTTAAAAGGCCATTCAGCATAGATCTCCAAAATAACTTAATTTTTATCATACTGCTTACACTTACAGCTCACCACTGTCCATCTGCCAAAAATAATACTAACTGTCACTACCAAGCCAAAAAGTGTAATATATTTTTACTACCCAGTTACTGTCCAAGAACAATTATTACAGTTATAACTGTAATCTTGTAAAACAAAATTCTACCATTTTATGTATATTAACCCATTGGCAAAAACATGGCCAAAATACCTAAGAATGTGAAGTGAATCAAGAACACTTGTGTAATAAGGAAAAAGATGGAAAAAACTAGGGCTTTTGTCTGTTCAAAAAATTACATCACTTGCATTGTTGTGAGAGCTTCATGCATCCAGCTGCTGTCTATTGAAACATTATTTTAATTAAAATTGTGCAAAACACACCAGTAAATAGTTACTAAGTAATTAATAAAAGGTAATAAAATTAGACCACTTTTGAATCAAGACTTCAGCCTAAGCTGTATTTTCTTCGTAATTTTTTTTAGTCAACTTATCAGTAAGAACTCTTAAGCCCTCAAAATACTTCTAGAGCTATTTACAGCAGAATTTAAAAGTCTGACATGAATCATATTCTGTACCAGCATGGAAAGGAAATGAGGAATACAGTTTTAAAAAGCAATGATGTAATGAATCCATACCTACCTGATCTCAATTTTGTATTCAGGTATGCTCTGTTGTGCCACAGGACTAGGAACACCAGCACTACCACCGTCTATACTACACTGCACAGCATTCCTCAAAGCATGCAGCTTAAACGAACAAACAAACAATTAACACATGGTTTGACATTTGTGAGGCATACAGTGTAATGCACCTTGACATGAAAGAGCTAGTTACTAGTACATAACAGAAAATTCTGAATTATCTTGATTCTGTATTTACAGGGTTTTGCCATGTCTGTAAGGTGCTGATTCTTCAAGATGAAATTCTTATTAGCATCCCTGGACATATGAGGGAGATTTACTGACTTTGATCACTGTGACAGATCTAAACAAGGCAACAAGACCAATCTAGGGATTATTCTGAAAGCTCACCAATCAAAGGGCAAGGGCCACTAAAGGTAACCCTAGAAAAATCAATAAACAACAAAAATGAGTGGATTGTGGATTTGATGAGTGCCGTAGGGCACTTTGCAACAAAGCATTTAAGCATAACATATTGCATGTAACAACTGGAAGAAGAGAAGGTCTAAGGATGAGACAGAACTGGGAACAATGGTACAGTTCAAATGCACTTTCAAAGCCATACTGTCGAGACAAGAGGCCACCCCTTCAACTAAGATCTGAAGATAGGCATCAAATGATTACATGGAAGATGGACACCTAGTTTAGGAGAATGCAAAAATATACATGGCTGTGAAGACAAGAGATGTAAAGGACTGGCTATGAGAAGAAAGAAAAATAAGAAACAGCAGTAGGATAGGAACTAAAATTTTAGTTATTATGTTGCTGTAGATCTCCTTAAGGATAATACTGAATGTGAAACCAGAATGGCTAATGGCACTGCAGGAGACGGAAGTCCAACTACATCCAAAGTAGAAGCAATGAAATTACAAATCAAGGAGCAAAGATTTTTTAAACAAATCTATCAAATTGGAGAGACAATATAACTGGAGAGCAGGAAGCATACAGCTGAAAACATACATGGGCAACCACAAAATCAAACTCACTGGTATTAAAAAAAAAAAAAAGACGTTGAAAGAAATTTTGAAAGAAAGAATAACTGAAGACATGGAAAGCTGCCAGTATCATCTGGGGCACAGAGAGCATGTTTTATAAAAGAAGACAGCAAGTGCAGTTTCTTTAGCCTGCCAAAATGAGGACTGAAAGGTGATATATTTTAAGCTACAAAGAGCAAGCATCAGAACTGGATAAGGAGAAGTCCACTGGGACATGGCGGGGAGGGAGGGGAAAAGGGAGGAAGAGTTGTTTAGGCTTAAGAACAATTTGGCTGCCACAATCTGGCCATTAAATAATGACTGTTAGAGGAGACAGGTTTTAAAACTGCCTGTCAGTAACAGAATGGTGGCTAAAATACCTAATTGTTAAAATCTGCTTATGAAAAATATGTTACGCAGTTGCCTACAGTACTGGCAAAGTATTGTGGAAACACTCAGGAAGTCCCTTCCACACATAGGTTCCTGTAATGCAGGCATGGAAAACCCAAACATCCTATTTCATTGTTTCATGGAAAACTAAAGCCAATCCTTCAAAAGTAATGACAGACTAAAGTATACCAAAGAATTATTTTGAGATACTGGATGAAATATTTGTCCAGCATTAGAACTATAACCTAATGCTTTATACCAAAATTCAGAAGTATCTGTACAGCACCTACTGACCCTCATTAGAGTAATATAAAAATGCATGCATTTTTATGCACATTGCATGCAATGATTATTTTCCCCTTATAATAGCCCTTTAAGGTAGAGAATCATCATCACCTTTCATTTATGGAAATCTGAATTTATATGTACTTAATAATCAAACTAATTTTTAACAGACCAGCCCTACTACATAGAGCTACGTTGTATCACAATATTTACCTCAGCTACGTTGTATCACAATATTTACCTCACGTTTCTAAATAATTGTTATCTTTCGAGATTTCAAAAGCATTTTAAAATGCTTTAAAAATATTCTTGTGCGCCCTGATACTAGAATTGTCCTAACAATGCCTAATGTTCACGTACAAATTTACACCAGAGAAGAGACCACTACCATTACTTCCAACATACAGATGGAGGAAGAGCGATGGTACACAGAGGGTAAGCAGCCCAGCCAAGGTCAGCCAGCAAGTCAGTAACAGAGCCAGGAACAGAAGAGTCTACATTCAGCATAGGGTTTTGCCATGTCACAAGAGTGACACAGTAAATGTGACAACAGTATGCATTTAAAACACAGCATCTGTCACAGATATATACCTGGAAATGGGCCATCAACTTTTGTAGAATTTGGTGAAATTAAACTGCTTCCTTTTACTTTTAATTGACAACTGAAACTAAACTTCACTAACTTCCCTCCATCCTTGAATACTGTATTTTGCTGTCTGCCTGTCAGAGCCGCTGTACACAACCCTGTAAAAAGTCTTATCTGTCATTCACTGGAAAACATTTTCGATACTCTAAGTAATACTATGTAAATGTTCCTGTATTCTAACAATTATATTCCCTTTACCTCAGAACCTGCATAGAGTTCATTTTAAATAGAAAATCAAAGAAATTCATAATCTTAAAAATGCAGTTCTGCACTGAAGACACAGCAACCTAGGTGAAATCCTTCAGTTTTTACCTTCTGACAAAATGTCGTTCATTACATACAATTAGAATTTCATCACTCTACTCTGAAGAAACAAATTCAGCTTTTACTTTAAACTGTCACATCATTATCTCAATAAGCTATGACGACGGAACAGAAATACCTTGTCTGTGAGAAGTCTGGTAAGATTCTTCTGTTTTCTTGCTAAATACTGATCATATAACTGAGCCAATTTAGCTGCTAACACATGCTCACGGCTAAAACAGGGATGATGGGTGAATATCAGTCCAGAAATATCAATATCCAATTGAAACGGCCCCTGAAGATCTCCAGGTCCAACAAGATACTGATTGGCAGCTGTCATTTTTATTGCCTGAAAGAAAAAAAGAATAAAATGGATTTACAAGCCCTGACAAAACTATCTTGCAAAGAGATTCTGTGACAGAAAATGACTCAATTAGCACCACCTACATCTAACTACTGAGTCTTAAACTGTAAAGGCTTCTGTGGTAACCTCTTTGCTTTATTGACAAGTGGGTGGCATAAAACCACCATGGGTAATCTACACAACAAAATTTTGATAGCCCATATGAGGCTGAAATAAGAAGTCATCTGCCTGTACTGCAGGTTTTGCTAAGCAATGAAGACGATGACACTGAATTTGAAAAATCAAAGTCTGCTAGTTCTCTTTTTACCTGTTTGTTTAGTATCACTTTATTTCCTCTTAGAGCTGAGCTCTAAGATAAACAGTCCAGCTCTCAGAGAGCAGCTTTCCCTTGTAGACCATTTGGGTTGTGCAGAAGAGGAAATAACATTATTTGCTTCCCTATTCTAACACCAGGGAAATTCACACCAACAAAGCCCACTGAAAGCTTTCAGCAACAAAGCTTAAAGAGTCTGCTTCAACCCGCTGCAACTGAAAGGCAATCATGGCTTATATCCTCAGGTTACTGAAATCAGAAGGGAATTAGCAGTGCTTCCTGCCTGACTACTGCTGCTCCCCTCTCAGAATTCTTCAGAAGAGATTCATCAGAGATATTCTGGTACCATAAAAGATGAAGTTGTTAGTTATGTAGTGTTTGTTGCAGCCCTTTCGTAAGAACTGGAAAAAGGGGGATTGAGATGGGAATTCAGCTGTTGCATAGCTCTTTTACAGAACTGGTATAAATGGCCATGAAACACACTTAAGTCCACCTGATCCTTCCACATTCAGTTTCTCATCAAAATGTTTAATATGACATAATCTGTCATAAAAATGAGAGCTTTGAATTCCTTATGCTTTAACTATTTTTCTGCCCATAAAGGACCCCTAAGCTTAATGTGTTACTTTCAACAGTGATTTGGGTATTTACATGTCACTATTCATGTAAACATGGTGTTCTTGAAACATAAGCTCTCTTGGCCTATCTTCACTAAGATCTAAGTAGCAACCTCTTTTCCTGTATGCAGAAACACCCTGCATAGATCTGTGGTACTGAATGCATCCTGAGAATTATGTATTTGTAACCAGCATCAATTAAAGGGCAACATTCAAATCTGTATCAACAGCAGCAGACAGAAACTTTTGTGTGTCCCAAAACAGCAATCTACTTTAAAGTCTAAAAAGTCACAGTTTTTCCAAGGGGGTAATAGAGTGCTAACAAGCAGAACAATTAAAGCTTGCTTAAAGGTTTTAATTGAAACCTATTTTTATTTGTACTGATTGCACGCTGCAACTGCTGTTTGCCAAGGTAGGTACGCTGTGGTTGAGGGAAAATCAAAAAAAGACCTGAACTGATGCAACATTAACTCGAAATTAGTTGCTTTCTATGTGAGCAAACTGCATGTAAAGACTTATTTTGGAGGAGTTTCATCACTGTAAAGTAACCATCATGCACATGCCCTTCAATTACTTCTCTCTTAAGCTGCAGAGAACACCTCTGTCCTGATCACTAAGTCTGTCTACCAGCTTCTACCACGAGAAGCTTTATAGCTACACTAATATAGAAACTACCCTACTTTGGCATAAGAATATCCAAGGGTGCCTCACAGAGACCTTAGTGACTCACAGACTTGAAGCAGTTTCTCATGGACAGTCACATTATTATTTTAAGCTGCACTACCAGCTAAACTCTTCATCCTTTTGTATGCATTATTTTTACAGAAAAATACAAGTGAAATACATACTTGAAAAATACAAAATACATACCTGAAAAAGTAGAGCACATTTAAAGACCAGATGTGGAACCCCAAAAAGCAGTCAGTACTCATGGCTCGTAGCACAAAACCCTTCAGCTCACCAGGGTTTCTGGTACAGAAGAACTGGGATATTGGGTCTCAGAAACCACATATATGACATATGCCTACCTTTCTATACACTGTTTCAAGTTCTGGTGCTATGCCTTCTTCCAATGAGAATATTGGAGGCCTAGTAGAAGACTGTTTAATTGGATTAGGCAATGCTAAGATTTTGCCATCGTCACCAAACCACTCTTTCCCCTACAAATAAAAACATATTTTTATATTGTTTCTTACTTTATATAGAAATAACTTGCAAAATTGTAATTCTTATGAAAAGCAATTATGGAAGAGGTCACTGTGAATCGTTTGTGACTAAATTAACCAAAACTTTTCTAAGACACCAAAATGAAATCTTCAAATATACTACAGAGAAATTTTGAAATCAAAAGACCAAGAGTTTGCTCAAACTTCAAATATACTGAATTTTTTCCTTCAAAATTCAGTGTTACAGATTTGAAAGAAAAAAAAGAAAAAAATCAACACTTACATCACTTAACATTTAAATGTTATGTTTTCTTAAATAACTAAAATTGAAAGAATTGTAATGTTTTACACAAGACTGCCACCCACATCTTCAAATTGGATTATAAAAATCATAAAGCAAAGAACTAAAGAGCTAAATGGCAGCTCAGAGAGATCATTTATCAAAGCATCTCTCAACTCTTCTAGTCCACAATCTGAACTAATTAAACAGCATCTATGAAAACAGATGAGGTAAGTATCTTACACACCAATTGCTATCCATGGCTTCACATGTTAAACATTGTCCTAATTCATCTGTCTGCTCTCATGACCTGGATTCAAGAATAGCTTAAACCAATGCAGCTGCTAAAAAATGCTGGCCTGCCCTTTTATTCCCACACCTGGTTTAAGCTGACCTTAGAACCAAACACTGATGTGGTAACATGGTGAAGCAAACCAGAAAGCTAATTGGGTTGATGCTGGCCAGTTAAAAATTTTAGATCCAAATATTCCCAATCTGATTCACAAAAGTACCTCTGCTAGCCCACAAAGAATTCATAGAATCATAATAAAATATGAAGGGCACCTGCTGTATAGTAGCTTAAATCTATACTAAACTATACACACCTTACTGTGTATAGGAGGATAATACAGCAGGATAAAATATATCTAAGCCACCTTCATGGGTGTTTCCATAAGCCATTCTTAAAAATCTAAAAGGATTCTAAAACCTCTCCAGATAATCTATACCAATATCTAATTACCCTTACAGTCTGATCAGTAAATTTCTACATGTCTGTTACTTCATATTATATTCAGTGGACACAGAAAACAGCCATTCCATATTGCTTCCTTTTGTTATGATCTTCTAATAAATAGTAACAGCAGTGCCCAGCTCTTGCATAAGTCTTTATACATACCACTAGCTCTCACAGCATTTTATAAAAAAAGTAAATTATAATTACCCCTGTTGTAATGGCCACTAAACTCTGGCACAGACAAGTGAAGTGATTTATTCCTCAGCAGGCTACGAGCAGAGCTAGGAAAAGACACCAGTTTTCTAAGGCCCAGTCTGGTGCTCTGACTATTGGGATACACTAAAACACACTCCTACAAAAATCCACGTTTCCTGACGTCTGATACTGCTAAACATTTTAAAGATGAAAGCCCCGTATTACCATGACCATCTTACCTACTTGTCCTGGCTTCGGCTGGGATAGACAGAGCACAACTGTTCTAATATAACTATAACATAATAAAATAGTGATAAATAAAGGATTTTAAAAAGACAACTAAGAAGGTAGTGGTGACTTACTTGCTCCTGTCTGAGTATTCTGTTTTCCAAAATATTTTGATTAGACTGTGATACAAAGGGCCTTTCTCCTGTGTAAAGACCCTCATCCTCAAGGTACCTAGGCTGCATGTTTCCATGCATCTTCTCAGAAGTGGGCACTAATGAGAAATTAAATAGAAAAGCATGTAAAGTATCTTATAACTGTAGTTCTAGTTTATTAATTCTCTAAGAGCCTATGCCATTCCTAAAACAAATGGCACTGCATATTAAGAATGGTGTCAGAAATATATTCCTAACTAGGAAAAAAAGAAATAAATACATAACCAAAACAGGTCCTATTCTTAATCAGAACAGATCCACAGTTTGAATCTATCATAAAAGTGTCACAAGTCTTCTAAACATATAATTAAACATTTCCTCACCAAAAAATACTTCAAATAACTTAGTGGAGTTTAGTTTTAATGGTTGCTTGACTAACAGTGTAAAAACCCTTTAGCAGCAACAACTGACTAGACAAACATTTCTAAGCCTTTCCCATATAAAGTGAAACTTTAACTAATCCGAACTACTATTACTAGTTTGCTTAAACTACTCTTGTACAAAATACGGAACATGCATAAAAAGTCATGTTAGCCCAACAACAGCAGGCAGAATTCTTTAAAGCCTGCCTGCAGGATTATTTCACCGGTGCGTATGGGCTCAGTATTTTTCAAGGAGCAATCTCAAAACAGGGAGAGATTATACTGAGGGTTTCAATAAAATTTATCCCCTAAATTGGAATACAGTGGACCACGCTGGAAGCAGTCAGAACTAAGTTACAACACACAAAAAAAGAGGCATCCAACGTCAAATATTTTGACATCACATTGCAAGCTGTGCTGATACCATTCTGGTACAGACCACCGAGAGACAGATTCTGTTTCTTCCACTTCAAATATTAAATAGCAAGTGATATTATAAAGCAATTTTTTCGGACTTTGCAGTTCTATGGGAATAAGGCAAAAAGGTCACAGACATGATCAATGTTGACTAACCATTTCCAATTCACAAAATCAGATTTTGGGAAAAGGGGCCCTTGAATTACAAAAATCCTTATGTTACTTACATGACTCGTGACAAACTTGCCACATGGAAAAAATTGCAGATGTGGCCAAGTGAAGAAATAGTATAACGTACAGTGCACGAGCCACTCTTAGTACCTAAATGTGTGTTCCCAGTAACCTGCTGCATATGTTAAATAATGTAATAGCTAAAACCCAGTGAAAGAGGGACCAGCCATCTTGCATTTACTATAGACAGCGCTAAGGTAATTACACCAGAGCAACTGATGTACCCTGAGTTCACTTGCTAGTGTACCAGCTGGTGACCTGCTGAGATGTGTATGTTCCTAGTTAATCCATTTTGTCAGACCTTTTCAGACTTGACTGGATGATCAGCATCAGAGAACTGCAATTAAATATCTCTCTACTGCCAGAAACAGTCTGATACAAGATTTTTCAGCAGATCAAAGGGTGCCATGCTACACAAAATCCAGGAACAAAATGGATAAGCACAATCTTCATACCTGCTAGCATGCTGGGAGTGAAGAGAAATTCTTTTTCCTTTTTCAGTTGCTCAGAGTAGCTTTCACAATCAGCAGGTTTCATTACTAGAAAATCTTCGGCTGTCTGCCCTATAATGAATAGATCATCATCTTTAACTAGGCATACGTCTTCATCCTATAGTTTAAGTGCAAACGTCTCTGTTAGTTTCTCTATTTCTTAAAATGGAGATCTTTAGAAAGTATACTTTCAGAATTTTTAAGGAAACAAAAGTTGCCATTTTGTATTAGATGATTAAAATTAATTCAAGAAGTCTGAATAAAAATATGAACATGTATTCTCTAGCTCACACCGTTTCATCCTCCTCTTGTTCATCCTCATGGGTTTCTACACATTCTTCTTCTGCCTCCTCTTCTTCATTTAATTCATTCCTCTTCCTGGCTCCAGCCTTTATACTCTCTGGTTCAGGATCAAAATTGAAGGTAAAGAAATTATACGCTTCTTCAGCGGAAGGAAAATCATTCTGGAACTAAGAAAAGACGACAAAGATACTTTAATATGACATTTATAAGAAATGTAGGGCAAGTGAAGATACCTTTCTATTAATAATAGCAATAACAGCACATATAAACACTTGTCACAGGATAATAATTATTTTATCTCAAAGAGAACTCACCCAAATGCTGAAGCTGACTGAAATTTTTAAGTGATACATGAAACTTTCTCTATTGCTATACTATTATTTCATTAAATATTTCTTGCAATGTATTTTACAAAAAGTTACCTGGTTTAATTTTAACCAGCTTATTGCTTTAAATATAAACAATTTGTGAATGAGAAATGCCAAAGTTTAAATTCTGGCCATAGTGCAGGTGAAGGATATGAAGAGAAATTTCTAACAGCATTTTGCCTCTGAAGGACCCAGGCCCCTTTAGTGTAAGGACAAATCCTCTAATAAAAGAATTAACAGTAGTATTTTGTGGCTAATAAATATCAATATACTAATCTGTAAATTGCTTTAACTGCCAATTGGTGGCATTCAATAAAAAGGATTTAAACAGAAGAAACATTTTTCCACCAAGCTCCAGTAATTGCGTCCAGATGGATTTACTTGATTTTTTTTTTAAATCAAATGACCCAAAGCCATTCTTATATATGATGAAGGTTCTCTTTTTATACTTCAATTGTTGGCATACACTGTTTGTGAATTTTTAAATTAAATAAATCCCTTTGCACTGCTTAAGACTGAATTCTGTCTGCTTCTTCAAACAGAAACATGAAGCCATATAAAGTTTAAATGAAATTAGTATCTGTTATTGAAACGAAGGAACTGCTACTTACTGTTGACTTTTGCTTAACCTTTTTTACAGAACCACAAAACTTCATTTTTGATGGTAAGTGGGATTCATCCTCTTGCGTCTGGCTAAATTTATCATTATCAGACTGCATAAAAATATATACATAAGTTATAGCATACATTTACTGATCCATTAAAAAAAAAAAAAAGACAAATAGCTGAATACACACATTATATATTGCATTTTCACAGCCAAAAAAACAAAACCAAAAAAGAAACACAGTCACTGTGGTAACAATTATACTGATTTTGTATTTATTTTAAAAGGGTACATGTAATTATTACTTAATTCCTTTCTCCTGTGGGTCAATAAATAGACTGCAGAGTATCAAGAAATGGTTCATTGCATAAATGTTAGCTTACTTTCTTCACTGATTATGAGATCATTGTTTCTGCACTCCTGAACACAAGCAATCACATGCTCATCTCCCCACGGGGGAGAAATGGGGTAGCAATGCAAAATCTTCCTGTCTACAAATGACAGGCTGACAGACACCACAAGCTGGGCAGCAGTGGCAAGGGTGCTGCTGACAGACACTGCTGACCAGGGAAAGGAATCAAGGGGCTAAGGCCGGCTTCTCATACAGCCCCTGCTGCAATCAGGAAAAGCCTATTTGGTATTATTCAAAAAAGGTGGTGTCCATTGCTTGGGTGCTTAATTACAGTCTTGATTATTTATTGTGTTCTCTCTCAATTATTGCTAGGCTACTCTAAAACTCCATGGATGATACTCCTCTACCTCTTCAAGAAAGGAGGTTATCGATTTCCAGTTTTCTGAAGCCTTATCTGTCCCTACACACAGATCACTGTAAACATCGCTCCTTTGAGGTTACTTCAGCAAGTTCTCTTAAGTGATTCAAAGTGATTTTCATCAGGCCCAGCCAACATAAACACATCTAACATTCTGTTCTTCCACCTTGTGGCCTGAATTCTTAGATTAAAGGAAGACATTTCTCAAGTTTACATCTATTCAACCTAAACTTGAAAATAATAGCAAAAAAAAAAATCTCAAACCCTAGCAATCTGATGGCCAGTTGTTTAACAACGAAACAATACTTCATATATCTGTAAATACGTACAGGGAACAAAACCAACATGTGGAAAGTTTTAGATATACTTTATATAAAATCAGTAACCAACTTTAATAAGGGTATCACTTCCATATTTTCCTAAAACAAACATATTAAAACTATACTACTTAACCGAAAGCTGTGACAATTACTTTTTATAAGAAAACACTGCCAAAAGCCTCCCTACATAACCTACATGAACAGGTAAGGTAATTCTCCCCTAGACAAGCAATTTAGCCAGGCTAATTCATACTGTTTGGAATTCCAGATAAGAATGTTACTGCTACATGCTGTTATTTCCTGGACATACACATTCTTTGGAACACATTTGCTACAGGCAAGCAATTTCCTTGTGAATTCTGAAGAATATCTGGGTACAAGTTCTGCACAGGAATAGCCTTTGTTATTTATTTTTTTTTAATACAAAACTCATTTTCTAACAAAGAACATGCTTATACTAAAAAAACCCTGAATATAAAATAGTAACAAGGAAATACAATACAGTACAATGACATAAAGTTAATATCCAGCCTTTAGCAATTACACTGTGTAAATCTATATAAAGCTATAATACAGTGGTCCTTTCTGTTACAGTAACTTTTAAATACTTCAAGGCATCTTAACTGACAGAAGTCATGAACCTGTAAATGACAGAAGTTTCACGTGATATCTATACTATAATGAAAGCAAATTATTATTGTTAAATATGTACATTAAAAGCAATAATCAGAAAGGTTCCTTCTTGGTTACTAATTCAAACAACAGTATAATTTTGATCCCATTAAAATAAATGAAATTGATCTTCAAGACTATGTGTAGTCTTTGATTTATTTCATGTCTCACATTCACTTTCTCATTATCAGAATAGGAAGACCCAATGCACCTTCTTACCGCTTTATCCAGTCTGACTTCTGTTTTCCTTTCTCTGATACTTTTTAAACGCCTTGGTCTTGGACTGGGGTCTTCTTGCAATAAAGTAATTTCTGCTTTTGACTAAGCAAACAAAAAAAACGCTTAGCTATAATAGAAATATAGTAAGACCAAAGCTACAATAATTCCCAGGAACTCAACAACTTATGCACATTTGTGTTAGGGACAGAATCTTTTAACTATATAATCAGCTTAAGTGATTTTACAGACCTAGATGTTAATACCCCTTATTAAACTGCACAGTAAACTTACACTATTTCAAAATCAATGCATTTCCTTGTAGGAAATTTTTTGACAAAAACACAGAAGGATCTTGTAATGATTGTATCATTTGAATTATAAAACAATGATAACTTTTATATTATTACAAACAAATTAAATATAAACTTTAGAAAAAATACAGCAATAGAAATACACCGGAAAATAACTGTACTGATGATCTGAGTATTATTTTGGCATTAGAAATAAAAAAAGCAGATATCCCAATTCAGATTCACATAGCACTAAGCAAGCAAAATGAAGTGGGTGGTACTTATAAGACTAAAGTCAACCAAACAGGACTTCTGAAGGATTCTCACCCTTGCTGCTTTTAGTTTCTCTCTCATTCGCTCCCTAACAGAAAATTCTGCAAACCCTGTCCTCGATGTAGAAGGAACAGGTGGCAAGTCTGAAACAGAGAAAACACGGTAACATGTTTAAATTAAGTATTTTCTGAAAGAACTTTAAAATTATGTAAAATAAAACCATATATACCATAGAGAGTCCCATGTTCCAACAGAAAGAACTTGCATGAGAAAATGTGAAGGAATGAAACATCTTTTGGAATTCAGACCTTACAGACTATCACTTAAATGCCTTTAGCTGCGAGGCATCTACCTTTCACTATACACTATGAACCACCTCAAGTAAAGCATATACACACATTTTTTCTATTAAAAATACGTAAAGAATTACCTGGCATTTTATAAGCTGTTAGCCAGAGCTGTCTAGATCTAATTTTGAATGGTGATGTACTCTAAATCCTGATACAGGTGCGATCAGAACAGTAAAGAATTTAGACTTGCTTCCTTTTTCAGCTTAGAGCTACCTGCTTTTTGTAGTGACAAAATATTAATTTCTCCAGCAGTGTTTTTGTGCTATAGCCCTAGTACAATCTAAGAGAGTAAGATGCATTTTATCCTGTCCCACGTATGACTGACAGCATCATCAAGTAACTTCCCATTTCACGCACAAGCTACTCTGAGCTTTACTCGTGCCACCCCTCTGGAATCGGCAGATCACCTCCTCCAAGCTCAAGAGCAGTCTGTCCCCATACTCAGGAAGTCAAGCAAGACCTGCAGGAGGCTACATGGATGAATTAACTCAACTCACACATAAGAAGAAAACTTACAAGGGATGTAAACAGGGACAGGTGACCTGGGAAGAATACTACGACACTGTCCGATCACGCAGGGATGGGCTTAGGAAAGCCAGAGTCCACCTGGACTTGAATCTGGCAACGGATGTGATGGCCAACAAGATGGAATATTACAGGTGCATTAGCAGCAAAAGGAAGACCAGGGCAAATGGTTACTTGCTGCTGAATGGGGCAGGGGACCTGGTGAGAGTGAACACCAAAAAGACCCAAGTAATCAGTGCTTTCTTCATCCCAGCTCCTACTGCCATCAGGAACACCAGGCCCCAGAGACCAGTGGAAAAGCCTGGGGCAGCAAAAACTTACCCTCAGTAGAAGAAGAACAAGTAAGGCCACATTTAAACAAACTGGGCATACACAAATCCACAGGCCCTAATAGGATGCTCTTACGAGTGCTGAAGGAGCTGGTCAACATCACCTCAAGGCCACTCTCAATTATCTTTAAAAGACTGTGGTGATGATCAAGGGAGGTTCCTGAGGACTGGAAGCGAGCAAACAACACTCCTGTCTTCAAGGAAGAGAATCTGGGGAACTACAGGCTGGTCAGCCTCATCTTGCTGCCCAAGAAGGTGATGGAGCAAATACTCCTGGAAACCACTGCCAAATGTGTTAAGTACAAGATGAAAACTGGGAGTCATCAGCATGGATTTATGAAGGGGAAAAACTTCTACCTGACCAGTAAGACAACTTTCTATGATGAGATAATTGGGTTAGTGAATGAAGGGAAAGCAGCGAATGTTGTTTATCACTGTTTCCTGTAACACTCTTATAGAGAAACTGATGAAACATGGACTACATAACTAGGTAGACTGAAAATTGGCTCAACTGTTGGGCTCAAAGGGTTGTGATCAGTACTGCTAAGTCCAGCTGGAGGCCATTACTACCGCTGTACCCCTGGGGTTGATTTCAAACAAACAAACAAATAATTCCCACAGCCCACCCTCCAACTCCAAGAACTCATCAAAACTGTACATCCTTTAGGATCAAGTATTCTCTGCTGATCTTGTGAAACATACAAATCTGAGTTTTAAATCAGTGGCATATATTTAGATTTTTTGATAGGTAGTAAATACCAGGTTTGGACACTGACTTGGGTAATCATGTGATTATGGAAAAGGAGAATTACTGTTTGTTGCAGCCTTTGAATTGCAGCTCCCAAAAAGCCCAGGCTTTTCTTCCATAATTAAAACTGAATGAGAACGTGTCTTTGATAACCAAACTTATCAGGGCCTCCTTTTCCTTTGAAGGGCTGATGGCATTCCTCCCCCTTATCTTCCATATATCCTATCCTCTTAGATTATGATTTCTTCAGGTAGATTCAGTAAATATTAGTAGGGTGACCCTGTACCCTACTGCATTCCCTGATACCTAAATAAAAAGAATGAATAATTATCCAGTTGCTTACAGAGAAGCTATGCTCTTGGGGTCAGAAATACAAAGTAGTGCATACCTACAACCCATCCTCTCATATAAACACAAATGAAAAACATTTTAAACATACAATATAAAAGAGATTGTATGTGTAAGCAAATGGCAATGCTTCCAGCAGCTTTATGTGTTAAACACAATTACGGTGGTCTTCTGCATGGTATTTTGAGAAGGTACCCATCTCTCTCTCATGGATCACACTACCACTGTAAAAGAGTCAAGGTTATCCTCTTTATAAAAGTCTCCAAAGTATTTTTAGCTAAAAACATAGTTTTATACATCTAATAGCTTAGAAAGTTATCACTTAAGTATTTTTCTTTTTGAAAGACCTAATTAATTTCTTCATTAACAAAACTGATTCTAGCTATATAATTGTCTCCCCATCTGCACAGATCTCTTGAGTCTCACTGGAGCCCTGGAGTTCACCTGGAAATTCTCAGGAGCTTACTAAAAGTTTAACTTTGACTGATATATGCAATATTAACTTTTTAAAGATAAATGCTTTACATCCCTTCTTATATGTAGAATCCTCAGATCTTACTTTTTTCTCCTGAACTTTTGTAACTAGCTTTTATTTCCAGAAGGAACTCCATCATTCCACACAGAACACACTGGCCTTTTTACTGGAACAACTGTAAGATGATTAGCAGGAGAAAACTGTAGCTCTTTTCGCACATGTGCTTTGTGGTGCATGGCTTTTTTTTTCTTTAATTTTTAATCTGTGAACACACAACATTCTAGGTAAATAGTTTTTCTAGTTATCTCCACTTATAGAATTATATTACTTGTCAGTTCTTTGAGCCAAACACTGATTTGTTCTTTGCCCTTACGAAAGAACATTGTTTGCCAAGGTCTAAGTAAAGGGTGATTTGAGGTTTATATAAGGCATTAAATTCATGAAAAGGAGATAAAACAGCAAAGGGTAAGGGCTTAGCAGTGGTAATGTCACACAACATATATCACATTATGGCTGATTCAATATTATTCCAAGAGATTTACTGGCAGCAGAAAATACTGTATGTTGAATATACAACTTAAACATTTAAAGGCTACCTACTATACCAAAGTCAAAGTGCAATCTAATTTCTAGGATGACCTTAGTCCACTGTCATTTAGAAAAGAAAAATACATTAAGATAAACCCCACTAATACTGATTCTACTCAGAAACATCAAAAGATTTGGGAGAATCCTAATCTTTTCAAATTACACAATTTACTGCCTGTATCTGTAAAAAGAAGCATTCACTGTATTCGGAAACTTTCAAAAGAAAGAACAAGGCACAAAGTGAGTATCACTAGCATGAGACACATAAGAGAAAATGCAAGCATCCCATAACACTTCCTTAGCAAGAGGAATACTAGAGACAGAAGTAAGCAAGTCCTTAGCAGAGACACTGAGATGACACACAGAAAAGCCCATTTGCATCTTGTCTTTTCTAACAAGGAACGCAGTATGAGTAAGAACAGGGTAAGAATTAATGACAACACAGAGAACAAGATCTAGATAAATACTCATCAGACTGAGCTAATTAAAAACCATCATTGCAGGGTATCCAATAACAAACTGGCTGCAGCAAAATCAGAACTGTCAGTGATTCTGAGAAGTGATGGAGAACAGGCAAGTTGCAAAATCCCAGGCAAGTGCCTTTTCTAAGAAATGGGAAAGAACAAGCTGCAGAAGCATACACAAGTCAGTCTAACTTCAACTCTACAAAAAGGACTCAGCCTACTTGTAAATATTTAAAAGAGAGTAAAATAATAAGCAACAGAAGGCCTAGATTAGGCAAGATCAAGACCTATCAAGCCCATTTAATGTTCTTTACTATATATTCTACCCATTCTTGTGAATAATGGAAAAAGCATACATCTCAACTTTTGAGCCTGCCTTATAGAAAGTGTCTCTCACTAGGAAATATTTTGATTAAATGACAGGAGGGGTGGGGGGCACATGCAAGTCACTGGAAAACCACATTTAAAGAGACAAGCGAGTAACAGTTAATAAATTCAAACCCTGTACCGAGTAGGTGTTTTCAGGGTCTGCCTCAATCTAATGCCTTTAAAACATTTATTAATGGTTTGAATGATGGAACAATGTCTATCTGTGTATAAAACACGCAGGCAAGAACTGTCAGAAGTCACATTTGCTCAAAGACTGACTCTAAAGAGTTTTTGGAATGGAGAAAAAACTTCAACATCTTTTACAACTTCAAGCCCACAAAAGGTTGTTGCACACAGAAAGGCTCTCTGTGTCTGCTGGAGATGGAAATGATGGACTCTAATTGCAGTAGGTAAGGTAGCTACACACTGGAAAAGCTTTTTACCTTTTGGGGTATTCTAGCATTGGAATTGAGTCCCTTAAATAGTTATGGAACCTTAACTGGTGCAAGCTTTTAAGTTAAAACAAAACAAAAAAACCAACAAAAAAACCCAAAACAACCCAACCAACCAAAAAAACCCCACCAAAACCAGGTATCAAGACTTAAATAGAGTTGAAATGACTTAAGGGGAGAAGTTGGTCTAAGTTACCTTTTGATTTACCTTCTGTGACTTTTTTCTACCATTGTATTCTGTTCAGTTAGCATGTAAAAACATATTCTATTTCATTGGAGCAAATACTTCATTTCTATTCCATTCTGATAAATGAAAACTAGAAAGCAACAGATTAGAACCTGCTTTTGATCTTCCGAAATACTTGACAATTGCTTGTACCATTTTCAGACAAGCCAGGTTAAAGTGAACAGCGTAAACATGCAAAATTAGTTCAGAAACAATCTGCCACTACTTTAAGCACATCTTAAAGCATCAGAACTGATGTTCTGTATGCAGAATTCTTTATAAATGAATCAGTTCCTTGTGACAGCAGGGGAATTATCCTTTCTGTACATAATGAAAAACATTTTAAGGCACAGTAAAATTAATTCAATGTATTAATTATTGTGGGATTCTGTGGTCCCTTGAAAAAAGGACCACAAAAAACCATATTGTTACTTTATTTCTCTGTACATACGTTTTTCTGCTTATGTGAATGGGCTCTACAGCCAACTAATTTGTGCTTAACTTCAAAATATATTTTTGAAGTGAAAGAATAAGACTGATATCCATGAGAGCATTACTTCGCAGGATCACCATCACAGGTCTGTATCAAAAAAATTTACACCACATTTTACATTGGAAGTGTCATTATCCTACAATGGCTCCATATTTTACTTTGGCCAGATCTAACAAGCTTGCTGGATAGTCAAACTGAAATTAAGCCAACCTGCAAATGTCATCTAATAAGTTTCTCCCTTGACTTCACCTGCATTCGGAGGAGCCCAAACCCACTAGGTCTCTGTGTGACTTCAAAGCTCTCTACACTGACACAGATCCAGAACTGCTGCAAGTATCTTGACACCAATCCCGTATCTGAACAGGATGCAGAAACCAGGCATGAGGGAAAGCAGACAGACAGACATTTATGCTGTCACCAAGCATGAGTTACCTGAAAGAAAATAGGGAATGGTAACTTCCAGCATAGGTCCTAGAAACGCTTTTGGATTTTTCATGGATACAAGCATTGTATAAATGCATAGCAAGACACTCCAGAAACTGCAACCAAGTAACTAACAAATTCAAAAAACCCAACAATGAAGAAAAAGATTTTGTAACACTGTAGTTGTCCTGGCTTCACAAAGGAATAACTATCAGACATGTGCTTTTTATTTAAAGCAATTCTTCTTTTGTAACTCTTATTTATTAGTCTGACTAGTGGACTGACATACAGCCAAGTCTTTCCATTTAAGAAAGGTATATAGGCATCTAGGCACACACATAATTAGATTATAGTAAAATAATAAGTTTCTGCCATTGGACTGCATTAAAAAATAGTAGAGACGGATTGAAAGTGAGAAAGAGACTGCTTGAAAGACTAATAGGGACAAACAGACAATATGATGAATATTAAGTGAAGAAATAGTTGATGGATATGTTTCAAGATAAGTTTGCCATAGGTGGACCAGAATGAGAAAATGATCATACCATGCTAGCATAAAATAAACCAAGTATTTGAGGGACATCACAAATTGATAATTCCACAAACGTTACCTACTTCCCACTTCTGTTATAATACAGTTCCCTTTTCAGAAAAAGTGTGTGTGTGTGTACTTTTAACACCACAAATTTAAGATAAGCAATGAATATGGTGACAACCAAGACAAACTAAAAAAGCCTAGTAATAGAGGGAATGTGTTATCACAGGCACTAAAGCAAAACCAAAACAAGGTAGTAGAGGAAACAGTCCATGTAGAATTTTTCAATGGCACCTGGAAAAAGGGGGTGGGGTGGTGTTACTTTTTTTTTTTTTTTAAAATGGTTAGTTAATCACTTGGCAAGACAATGATAAGCAGAAATTCATACACAGATCATCAGTCTAGTAAAGCCAGCGAGGAACTGAAAAGAAATCTACTTTTACGTTATGACTGGGCAACACAATAGCAAATGTCAGTGTCAGCATATTCAAAAGCTTAATATATAGAAGATTAAAATTGAAATTATTTATCAATCTGTCAGACTGAATTCCAGGGGAAAAAAAATGAAATAAGTTTTGGATAGATGCATGAAGACTTCAGCTCAAGGTGCAGTCTTTCTCAAAATTTAAGATGTAATTTTAAAAAAATAAACAAGATAGATAAATTACACTGCAATTACGTAAACCACTGATACAGTCTATTCAGAATACCATATGCAGTACTTTTCACGCAATCATACAAAACTAGCAGAATAATAGGGATTTCAGAAGCAGCAACAAGAACAAGTAACAGGGCAAAATACTTAAGAAAACAAAACACTTATCACATAAGGGAACTAATGGCTAGTTTTCTTCTCAGAGTACTGCTGTGCTGTTCTGTTTATTCTTGGAAAATGAGCTTCTGTAAAAGAAAACAACCATCACTAGAGGGTGTCTCTTGATTTCCCCATGCAATCAATTCTGAAAACTGTTTGGACTCCATCTGTCAACAGTGTATCACTTCCTAGCACAAGTTAGCACACTGAGACTCAAAAAACATTCAAAAGAAAAGTACACAGGCCTTGAAAGAGCTGGAAACATCCCTAAATTGTAGATGTCTGTAACAAATACTGTATTTTGCTAAAATGAGTTTAAGGACCATAAATACATTTTATTTTTATAAACCTTGATATTGATGAAAAACTAAGCATGTTTATACTTCACTGGATTTTGGTTTTATGGACTTTTTAATACTGTGTTTTTAATTAGCCCTTTTATGCATCCTATTTAGGTAAGCCCATAAAACCATGCAGTAAGATTCACAACATTAATGTTGTCCAAAGTATTTAAGAGGAATATTGCAGAAATTCTGCCAAAGAAATTGGAGATTAGTTTTCAAGTACCAGCAACTTCCATTCTTTCCAAGCCTGCAATTAGACATTCACCTCTAACAGCTTCCCACTCTCTTGCACTCTCCTACTTTGTGACCAAATATAGTATTTCACACGTGACAGTTAAAATAGCCCATCAATAAATCCATTCACCATCATAAGCATGAATAACACTTCAAGCACAAAATATGAGGTTCACGTTCAAATATGTAAATACTGCATGTCTACACTAACACCTTTGAAAAATGCTGTGTATTTTATGAAAGTACATTTCATAATCTACTCATGTTTAAATACCCTAGGAGCATGTCTTTTGAGTGCAGCGCTCTGACTGCATACATAATGCTCCGAGCCGACTTGGCATATGACAGACACCCCTCCATCCCTACTCTAATACTGCGAATGAAAAGAGAGCCTAAGGAAGCTCTTCAAGGACAGGAGTAATTAGCGCGCACCACGCTCCTCCCCGCACACGTGGATCCCGCAGCAATTTGTCTATGAGCTGAAGGCAACCCAAAGCGGAAACACTTAACCCAGGTAACAGCACTACAGCCAGGGCAACGCTGCCGCTTTGGCTCCGGGGCACCGCCAGTCACGGGCAGCCGACGGGCTGCCGCCGGTGCCTCAGGGCCATGTGGAGCATGGCGGAAGCGCGCCCCGCCCCCGGCCCCGCCCCACCGCGGCCGTTGGAGAGTCACTCACCGCGCAGTGCTGCGGGGGCAGCGCCGGACGGGGCAGCTGCCATGCTGGTGCGGCTCCTTTCCTCCGCCCGCGGCTCGGGGGGACAGACAGCCTCCGGCAGCTGCAGCGGGGCAGAAAGGGAGAGGGACGGCGCATGAGTGAGGGGAGCCGAGACAGGACAAGAAGGCGGTCCAGCTCCTG
Organism: Mycteria americana; assembly: GCF_035582795.1. Taxonomy (NCBI): domain Eukaryota; kingdom Metazoa; phylum Chordata; class Aves; order Ciconiiformes; family Ciconiidae; genus Mycteria; species Mycteria americana. The sequence goes on along the minus strand of NC_134368.1, from coordinate 17,678,176 downwards.
CAGCCGCTGTCGTTAGGGCCCCGACCCTGAGGGGGGAGAGCGCGAGCGGGCATGCGCGCCGCCGAACCCGGCGCCTTGTGCGCAGGCGCGGTAGCCGCAGCGGCCCGCTGGCAGCCCGCGGAGGGGGGTGCCCGAGGCCTCCGCAGAGCCCGGGCGTGGGGTGGGAAACGGGGCGCGGAGCTGAGGATGCTCACCGTTTTCTTTCTCCTGTGCCTGCGAGTTGTCACGGTCCTCCTCAGCCTTTCCACCTGCGCGGGGTCCTCATCCAGGAACTCCTTTCACAGAGAGAGAGAGAGCTGCGCTGTGGGGTAGAGGCTGGCCTTGTTCTCAGACCCATGGAAATAATCTCTGGTCTATCAAAATACCCGATTTAAGCAATTTTCGCTATATATATGTTCCTCTGATGCCATTGGCAGGCTAGAGTCCTGACACTGGCTGAAGTTAGCACACACTGCTATTTGTTAGCAAGACTAAAGCGTACTGACAGCTCTAAAGCATTTTGCCTTATCATTACAGTTTATCTCCGAAGAGGTTTTTTGGTCTTTTTTTTCCCCTTCTGACATTTTATTAACAAAGCACCAGGCACAGTTTAAACATGATCACTTCAAAAGCATTTCTACAGATGAGAAAACGTAACTTTCTGGTTTTGTAACCTACTCAAGACTGAATAACCAATATTCTAAAGATAATCAAGTAAGTGTTGGATCAATATGAAATAGAATAAAAAAATACATTAAAGGTGCCTATTTCACAGCATATGGTATCTATGGTTGCAACGTATTTGCACAGAAATGAACTATTATGCAAACCTGCATTAACTGGAATGGTACTGACTGATCTAGGGTAACAAGAGCTTGCAAAACACTCTTGACTTATTTATTTCACTTTTCTCAGTTACATATATAAAAGATTCCTATTATTCTCAGTGAAAAATGATCATACACCATTTTTGTCTCAACTAACTGGACACTAACCTCCATGATTATCATCTGGGATTCTTCACTGCGGTTCATCTGATCGGTGGCGGACACCTGGCTGTCACAAGCAACACAGGAATTACTCATGAGAGATATGCTTTAGTATGTGCATAATGATCATGAGATACATTCCACGTAACCTTTGCACCCTGAACACTCAAATGACATACCATTTAATATACAGTTTTAGTACTTAAAAAAACCCTACAGTTTTAGTACTTAAAAAAAACCTTACTTTTTTTCAGAATGGAACGATTCAAAAATATATGTATTCATTTATTTAATAACTCCATATAATAGTGAATAATGTGGGCCTGTATATGCTCGTTACATTCTTTTTTGATAAACAACCCACCTACAGTCCATAAAATCAGTTGCAAGATTCACATCACAGAGACATGTTCAATCCCTTTTTTCCTCCACTGCCAGCATTGGGCTTGGTTGGGGTTTCAATTTTACCAAACCTGGAACCCACCAAATCACTTCAGTTTTGTTTACACTAGAAAGTTGCTGTATTTGATTACAAGCATTTAGGACATTTTTAAATTTATATCTGTACAACTCAATTCATTGCTACTATTACTGCAGGTTCCTGTCCTGCAGGACAAGAAATCGACAGGAAAGCGACCTCAGCTGTACTTGTTTCCGGCACAAAGCTTGCAACAACGTAGCTGCAGCAGTGCAAACCCCGAGTGCTGAGGTACAGAGCTAACAGATGAAGTCATTCGCAACAGCATAATTTATTCTGGATTTCAAAATCCCCATGAAACAACTCACGGGAGTGAAACATGGGGCCTTTTTCTGTACCTGGCTAAATCTCCTCTAGCAAGAGGGCTAACTGGTCATCCGTTGTTTACCCATTGCTTTTTTGTACTGGGTATGTACAGGGTAGTGCATACTCGCCTCAGAAAGTGCTTCCAGCCCAGACTAGAATATGAAGAGTGATCTCTCTATCTCTTAGGAGATGCCTAATAAAAAAGCAGAAGAAGCAGAGGAGGAGCAATGTGGTTATCTCCTGCCCGAGGCTTAGCCCTTACCAGCTACTAGCCCCAAGGATTTTCAGGTTTCTAAGTAAGTCTCAACTAGCACAAGGAGCTGAACTTGCCCTAAACAAGGGGTTTTCTTAGACAAATGTGACTGTCTCCCAAACCACCTGTGCATTCACCTCAGCACCAATTCCCTCAGTAAATGTCTTGCACCAGGGCTAAGGGTCATGTACCCAAAAATGGCAACGTTTCCTTGCTGCAGGCAAGGTTCATCAAATACCCTCTTCATGACACAAAAAATATAGCACTGCAAGAAGCGGCAGCATTTTTATTACTTGGCACATAAACCTCTTTTTCATATCAAGCCTTGTGTATCAAATTTAAACAGTCTTTCCTAAAGGCACATGTAAATGGAGAATGCTGGCAACATAGCAGACGGGCCTTATGGTTGCTTTCTTTAACAATTTTCTAGCATTTCTTGAAGTTAAGTACTATAGCAGGCACTTTACAATGTAATAAACAACTGGATGCCAGAACTATAAAGCTCTCCATTAGCTCAGAGATGGTTTCTAAAGCGCTTAAAACTGACAACAGAAACGCAGTGAAGTTTCTCTCACTCCTCTTTAAAAAAATACTTAAATCAAAAATACCTAGAAAATAATTTTGAGGATTTGGGATTCTTAAATCTGTCTAACTCATGAAAACACTGAGAATGCACTGGTACTGAAACAGATCTAAAGGAAAATGTTTGTTTCTTACCTGGGTTTTCTTATACAGCAGCTTTCAGAGTAGACAAGAGCCAAGCACAACGCTCCCCTTAGCAACAAAGCCTCAGCTTTGCTTTTTAAAGAGAGTGAGTCAGATTCTCCTCCTTAAGCCACTAAAACAGTTCCGGAAGACTTCTTTTATGTAAACAATTTCTTTTACAGTAAAAGGGAAAGTAATGAATAAAGTATGGAGAGGATAGAGTGATTGCAGCTCCTGCAGACAGCGACGCATTTCAGTTACTGCAATGACTTGAAAAAGAGCACCAGTTGTATATTTTTGCAGGATCAAGAATGGTTATTTCAGACTGAAATACAATAAAGAAAGTCACTCTTCCTAACTTTAAGTACCTAACTTTGCTAAATTATCTGATTTAATTCTCTCTACTTCCTCTGTAACTAGAGGAGAGGCACAGACTCTTCCTGGGATGTGTATGATTCAGAGCAGTGATTTCTGAATATCAATCGTTTGCGGAAGAGTCTGCCTCACTCTGTTGACTAAAGGGAGATGTTAAACCTCTAATTCAGACTATATGCCAATATTCCAGCAAGTAAAATTTTTTTTAAGATGTATTTCACTCTGAAAAAAATGCCTGACATTAGTCATGTAGGGATAGATCCTTAAAGTGGACAGTTAGTAGCCAGTTGTTTTCCAAGTGCTGTCTCTATTTTCCAATGCATTAAAGTACTCTGAAGGTGTATCAAGGGGACAGTGACGCATTGTTCTTTACAGATGACCTTTACAAATCAGCATAAGCCTCAGCAAACTTCTTAGCATGTAATTTTTGGGAAAAATAATGGGAAACATAGCAGAGTTAAAAAAAGTATAATCTCTCAGCAGCTGTAATTTGAAAAGACAGGCTTTTTGCCACACCAGGATTAAAAAATGTATCAGTAAATGTTCTTAGTCGGGAGAAGGCGAGTTGTGAAACCGGGTAAGAAGTAAGACAAATCACAAATCAGCCGAAAAAAGAAGGATATGAAGGCTTCATTAAGGTTGTTGTAGAGGCTGCTTAAAGGGAAACACAATCTTTAAGCCCTAGTTAGAGAAACACTGGAGGGATGGGTTATCTGCTTGTTAAATGCTCACAACCAGGTTATGTAGATACTAGGAATGGCAGAAGTGTCAGCACTATCAGATAGTTTCTAGAATTGTGGATTGTCTTGTATGCAATTCCTAATTTTTATAGGTACAAAGCAATTTATAGTTTTCCTATCAACTCTGGACAGGGGTCTTTTCTGCTGCACTGAATTGTTAACAAAGTCATTTCTTATGTTCATGTGTGTATTAGTATCTCTAGTGTGACCAGAATAAACAATATTGGTGATACTAAATGGAGTTATTAGACCTATTTATAATTGTCTTTACATAAACAGTGCTTGTAACATCTGAAGGTCTGCTACTGCAAAGTTTTAGTAGCTGGAATCACATGAAAAGAGATGGCTAAATTGTTTCCCACTTCTGAATATTGTTGTAAGAAGGAGATCATGGGAAGAAATAAACAGTTATAGTAGATAAAAAGATTGGGAGTATGCATTTTTAATTGCCAAAAGAGGAACTATCACAGCTAGAAGACACTTGACATGACAACAGCTTTCAAGAATGGGAAAGAAATGTAATCAGAAGACAGGTTTCTTAGGGTAACACATACAACACACAATCTATGTTATCTGGTAAGTCTCAGTGTATATGGGAATGTGGAAATGATCCAATGGGTGAACCTTCATCCAAATTTTTGGCAAGGGCTCAGGTTCCACGTCTTGTTTTGCTAATAAGTCTGTGTCCCAACAATTTATTCCAGTCTCAGAAACAGTTGTACAAACAGCTTAAATGATGGGCAAATATGAACAGCATTATGTAAGGAACATTACTATAATACCCTAAAGGAGCAGCGGGGGACCTTTGCTTAACAGGATGGAAAGCTGCTTAAAAACACTTGTCAGTACAATGATTCTACTCACAGGAGACATACAGAATTCAAACCACCCCAGTTGTTTCCTGGGGTGGAGAACAACTCATTTGTCTCAGTCAGCATTATAGAAACAAAGGCAAGCCCAATGGCATTGATTACACTGGACAGCAGATTTTGTGCTCCAAATAAGGTGTTGTGAGCACCTCTACTCTGTTAGGTGTGACACTGTCACACTTAAACAGTTATTTTGTTGGTGATGGTCAAGGATGGCCTTTGGCACAGGCCGGGTAGACGGCAGCTTGTAGTGACACACGGCGCAGGCTGCCCCAGGAGCCGGCTGAGGGATCACAGACCCCAAGTTCAGTGGTAAACGAGGGAGGACAACCTCTGCTCATCTTGATGATTTTAAACTGATCGCACCTTACTCCAACGTGACAGAAATCACAAATAAAATTTCCTGAAATTTGTCATGGGTGGAGAAGAAATCCAAGTTCATGTAGCAGAACGTCTGACAGAGTGTGGGTGAACGCAGGTGGTGCGTGGAAGGGACTTCTGTATCAGTGGTAGGCAAGTTTTCAGATGATTAAAGAGATTGTCCTTCAACTGAAAAATTTTAAATCCTTTCCACTGTCTTCCGAGCCTAGGGATAACACTTTTTTTAAAGTAGAGAAAGAAAAGGGACTGCTGGTACATTTCCTTCATGTAATTCACTCATTTCTAGAAATCCCATCTGCTTCTTGCTAAAAGTTCGCTTTAGAGCCTGCTGAGAATCATAGTTCATTTATGTTTTTCAAGAATTCAGTATTTTTTGTCCCCTTGTTAACATGATATAAACAAGGCTGTTCTACAACAGAGATGATTTTACAAATATTGCGTTATGTTTTGTATTTTGTTTAGGATTTTAACAGGTGCTTTAAATTTGAAAAGAAACAAAATTTTTTTTTTTTTGGTAGAAGTAGAAACACTCCAGGATACATTTAGGTTTTCTACACCTAAAATTAAGTATCCTTAAAAACGTCAATGTTTTATATATACTTAAGTGTGTTGAATTTGGAGGCATGAGAGGATTATCTAGCTCACCTTAATATACTGTAAAATTTTCTGGAGGACAGCCAAGTTACTGCAGTTGAAGTTGTCCCGGGAGGAACTTAAGCAATACTTTACGAAAGGTCTGACAAGAGGTCACTTCCATCATTATAAGGGTACTTCTATATTCTCATCAATCCACATCTTCTTTCTAATTGTGAGACATGTAAATTGCCAAATTAAATTATGGCATTTTTTCCTCTTAGCAGATTGTTCTCTAAGAGCAGACATCTTATTTAACTTTTGCCATCTCAAAGTTAAAGGCTAACCTAAGTTAGTCATGTAGATGCAGGTAATGTGAAGAGACAGGTACCTCCTGGTTCCTCCTTCCTTAAAGTAGGTGTCTAATATGGTGTCATCCAGCAGAGATTTACCCCACTTATTTCTTTGCACTGATGACAGGAGAGCTAGCAACTAATTTACCCTAGGCAATGATCTGAGCTTTTACGGATTAAAGCCACGTAAGATAAATTTTATACTTGTACTTGCTGCTGCAGGAACAATCTGCATAGAGGAAAAATCTCAGAATCTCAGAATCACAGAATCGTATAGGTTGGAAAAGACCTTTAAGATCATCAAGTCCAACCGTAAACCTAACACTACCAAGACCACCACTAGACCATGTCCCTAAGCACCTCATCCAAACGTCTTTTAAATACCTCCAGGGATGGCGACTCAACCACTTCCCTGGGCAGCCTGTTCCAATGCTTGACAACCCTTTCAGTGAAGTAAAATTTCCTAATATCCAGTCTAAACCTCATCCAAACGTCTTTTAAATACCTCCAGGGATGGCGACTCAACCACTTCCCTGGGCAGCCTGTTCCAATGCTTGACAACCCTTTCAGTGAAGAAAAATTTCCTAATATCCAGTCTAAACCTCCCCTGGTGCAACTTGAGGCCATTTCTTCTTGTCCTATCACTTGTTACCTGGGAGAAGAGACCGACCCCTACCTCACTACAACCTCCTTTCAGGCAGTTGTAGAGAGTGAAAAGGTCTCCCCTCAGCCTCCTTTTCTCCAGGCTAAGCAACCCTAGTTCCCTCAGCTGCTCCTCATAAGACTTCTGCTCCAGACCCTTCACCAGCTTCGTTGCCCTTCTCTGGACACGCTCCAGCACCTCAATGTCTCTCTTGTAGTGGGGGGCCCAAAACTGAACACAGGATTCGAGGTGTGGCCTCACCAGTGCCGAGTACAGGGGCACGATCACTTCCCTAGTCCTGCTGGCCACGCTATTTCTGATACAGGCCAGGATGTCATTGGCTTTCTTGGCCACCTGGGCACACTGCTGGCTCATATTCAGGCGGCTGTCAACCAACACCCCTGGGTCCTTTTCTGCCAGGCAGCTTTCCAGCCACTCTTCCCCAAGCCTGTAGCGTTGCATGGGGTTGCTGTGGCCCAAGTGCAGGACCTTGCACTTGGCCTTGTTAAACCTCATACAATTGACCTCGGCCCATCGATCCAGCCTGTCCAGGTCCCTCTGCAGAGCCTTCCTACCCTCAAGCGGATCAACACTCCCACACAACTTGGTGTCATCTGCAAACTTACTAAGGACGCACTCAATCCCCTCAGCCAGATCACTGATAAAGATGTTAAACAGAACTGGCCCTAACACAGAGCCCTGGGGAACACCGCTTGTGACCGGCCGCCAACTGGAGTAAACTCCATTCACCACCACTCTTTGGGCCCGGCCATCCAGCCAGTTCTTTACCCAGCGAAGAGTACACCCGTCCAAGCCATGAGCAGCCAGTTTCTCCAGGAGAATGCTATGGGAGACCGTGTCAAAGGCTTTACTGAAGTCTAGATAGACAACATCCACAGCCTTTCCCTCATCCACTAGGCGGGTCACCTTGTCGTAGAAGGAGATCAGGTTGGTCAAGCAGGACCTGCCTTTCCTGAACCCATGCTGGCTGGGCTTGATCCCTTGGTTATTCTCTACATGCCGTGTGATAGCACTCAGGGTGATCTGCTCCATCAGCTTCCCCGGCACTGAGGTCAGGCTGACAGGCCTGTAGTTCCCCGGGTCCTCCTTCCGGCCCTTCTTGAAGATGGGTGTCACATTAGCTAATCTCCAGTCAGCAGGGACCTCTCCAGTTAGCCAGGACTGCTGGTAAATGATGGAAAGGGGCCTGGTGAGCACATCTGCCAATTCCTTCAGTACTCTCGGGTGGATCTCATCAGGCCCCATAGACTTGTGAGTGTCTAAGTGGTGCAGCAGGTCACTCACCATTTCCCCTGGATTATGGGGGCTCCATTCTGGTCCCCATCCCTATCTTCCAACTCCAGGGGCTGGGTACCCAGAGAACAATTGGCCCTGCCATTAAAGACTGAGGCAAAGAAGGCATTAAGTACCTCAGCCTTTTCCTCATCCTTGGTCACTGTGTTCCCTCCCCCATCTACTAGGGGCTGGAGATTCTCCTTACCTCTCCTTTTGCTGCTAATGTATTTGAAGAAGTGTTTTTTGTTGTCTTTTACAGCAGCAGCCAGATTGAGCTCTAGCTCAGCTTTGGCCCTTCTAATTTTCTCCCTGCACAGCCTTGCTACACCTTTGTAGTCCTCCTGAGTTGCCCGCCCCTTCTTCCAGAGGTCGTAGAGGTCATCTCCTTACAACTCCAGAGGTCATCTCCTTACAACTCATCCAGCAGGTAGCTGCTGGATTGTACCAAAATAATTATACTCAGAATTGCGGGATATAAGCCAACTGCCGAATAATCCAAAACACCTTTTTCTTTGTATATATTTGCTATTAAAAGATATGTGTATGTCTAATTAATTTTTTTCTTTTGCTTTAGGTGGTAACTTTCATGTATTGATCTGGCGTATGTAGCTAGGACAAAACCAAGTATCAGAGACTGAGAATTTCGTAAGAGTACTTGGAAATTTCTTCATGCCAACGTGAGGAAGAATCATGCCTCTGAAATTAGAAATACTGACATAACCTCAATTTGCAGTGTTGACTTAAGGAGTTACAGGGAAGTGAATATAACCTCTCAATGCTCTCTGAGCTGAAGTCTAAATGGTTTATACTGAAAGAAATAAAATTGCTTCTTGAAAGCAATGTATTACTCATTGAGAAAGATTTTGGTATATTGCTTTCTCAACTCTATTTTTCTCCTGTTTACTCTCACATATGATTAGATTCATCACCTACTGAAATACATGTGTAAAGTAAGCTGCATTTCCACGTAAAACTGAAGTTTCTGCTAACCAAATTGCCTAGTATACCATCAGTATAGTTATCCTGAGTATGAATTACCTGCCAATGGATAAATTAAATCAATTAGTGAAAAGTAAATTATTCAGTAAATGTCTTAGTGAAGGAATATGAACTGAACCTAGTGGGTGACCTGTGGAAGGTAAAGAAAAATAAAGTATTATATGAACTGCACTGGCTAATGAAGCATACTTGGTAGGGAATGAAATAAGCTGCTTGTCAGTTTTATGTGGTTTTGCCTATCCCAAAAGTACATAAGTGGCATTATGTAGATTAAAAAGATTTGAAGAATGTAGATAATGTTCTCAGTACTGCTGTCCATTAGTAACTATTTCCTCTACATTGTCTGGGCATTGTAAGAAATTCTTTAGGACCTGTTGCTCCTGAAAAAATTGTACAGCCTAAACCATATGGACATGAATACCAGTAGTGAAGAAAGTTAAAGTATTTATTCAAAGTAACATACTCCTATCAATTTGAAGATGGAGTTTAATGTTTAATTAGTTATCTAGGTTAAAAATGTTCAGCAATGGAATATGTGACTGACTTCTTCCTTGATGTCACTCTACCAGGTATAAAGAAAGTCTGAAAGAGTAAAAGATTGTGGGGAGCTATTTTGTTTCAAATAACTTTATCTTTATTTACATATATTTACTTACATATATCCCAAGTAAATATACATTTTTTTTACTTATGAATCTCAGGAACACTAATCTTCTTAATATTGTTTGAGGGTTTCCTGGTGGTCTCAGGTTTGTATGAGTTCTTGCAGCCTCGATCAGGAAGCCCAAGAGTTGGTGCCGCAGCAAAGGCATGCTTCCTCCTGAGAGTTTCTCCTGGTGATACTAATTTCTCTCTGCTGACTGTAGGCAAAGTCTAGACAACTAACTTGGTCTGGATGCCTAATTTTATATGGCACTGTGGCATGTGTGAAGTGACATATATATTGTGTAGAAATCTTTGATTAATTTCAAATTTAATCCCAAAGAGATTTTGCTCTTTGTTATCCTACAACATCTTGAAACCAAACCAGGCCTCCCCACCTACTGGTGTAAATAGTGGGAAGACTTCAGCGCAAGATATTTTCCATATAAATTCAAATTTAGACAGAGGAGTACCCCTAGTGAAATATCATGTCATCAAAGTTGATCTATTTTCAAGTAGAATAATAGCAATAGCAATGATTTACTTTAGGATAATGTCTTGAGATCCTGAATGAGGTCAGGGACACATGCTACTTGTATACATATGTTGTCCATACATGTAATAAAAAGGTTCTTCTTGGCAAAACCTATAGGAATAATTCACCAGAATTACTTACTTTTAACGGTTCATGCCAAAATATAAACTGTTCAAATAACTACAGAATCCAAATGGGAAAACTTAGGGAAGCTAAAATGACTTTTCTATGATTGTACAAACATAAATCTAAAATTATTAAGGAAAGGCAAGCAATAACTCTTGGTTTACTTATTCCCATGATGTCATTTTCAACATAGGTGTGGTTAAAATATCTCCTTTATATTTCATTCATTTTTACAAGATTATTACATGGAAGCTGTTTGCTTTTAGTTAGAATCGCAACCAGGAACATTTCATGATAAAGCCCTATTTTTTCTCTATTCAATTGTGAAAAATTAGTTTTGTCTGAAAATTTCCAGATTTATTATAAGTATCAAATATGTTCCTGTAGAGTCTGCAGAAAATCAGTCATACTCTTTTCTTAAGTTTGGCTTTATAGGAGGTTTCCTAATTCTAATAAAAATTGACTTGTTACTCCTAACATAAATTTTCTATTGATTCAAATGTCATAAACCTATTTCCTTATTTTTTTAAAATAAACATATAATTAAATACTTCTATTAGTTGCTTTTGCTGCATAATACATACTTTAGGTCCAATCCTGCATCTATTGACTTATGCTTCCTGGAAGTCATGGGCCTGATACAATTGTCTGTTCTGTCCTGGGGAATTTCAGTGCAGGCAGCACTGAGCAATGCTGATAGTCTTTGTGCCTTGTATAGGCACTGATGGCTGTGAAGCATTGGCATCAATCATTGTTGTAAATTATGATTGGGCTGCATTTTGCACTCATATTGTGCTTAATTTGCAGGCGTGTAAATGATTGTACAGCACAGTGATAAACTGAATCTGTAAGTGTTCTCTTCCATATTTTTCACAGGAAGCAGCCCTTGTATAACACTAATAAATTAGATGTCTAGTTAGAAAAATAATCCACTTCTGTCTTCTACCACACATCTCTCACTGTCAAATAAAATAAGGGTTGTACAGGCATTGCCAGTTTGATTTATGGACAGGACTTTGCACCTCTTCACTGTATAAAGCAGCAATCATGTACGCAGAGACATGCGTGTTAATGTATGGGGAAATGAGGGCACAGATACAGAGTGCATAGATTAATGTTCCATACATAGCTGTAGTGCTAACATTTCCTCATTTTGCAATCTCAGAGGTATTTTTGTGTAATTTTATTTGGTTGTAATTTCCTTAATTAAGTCAAGTACGCAGAAAAAATCCAGAAATTTCCCTCCACCTTGGTCATAAATAAAGTGGGAGCAGGAGTTGTGCAACACAAACCACTAGCATTTGAAACTATCTGAATAACTGGTAAAAATAGCAGGTTCCTGTAAATCTGGGATGAATAAAATAAGATTGTAAATTCTTGGAAGGTAAGAACACCCAATGAAAGATTGCCAGTCTTGACTTAAAGATGTTGAATGCTGGAGAACTCATGATGTTCCTAGGTATTTTTACAATGACTGATCACCGACACTGGTAAAATGGGTTCCTCATTTCCAGTGGGAATGGATACAGTTTCTCACAGGTGGATGTTGCTGTGCTCCTATCTGGTAGAAGGAAGTGCCAGCTACTACCAGAAATTTTATCTCCAGACGGGTACTTGCAGACTGTGATCAAATCATCTCTTAACCTCACTGCCAAGAAAAATAAATTGACCTTGTTACATCTCTTGTGTCATCCGCATGGGTAGAATTACAACCATTTTTTATTTCAATTTTCCAGTAAGTTTTTGAAACATTAACAGAAGTAGCAGATTTGTAAGTAACTACTCCTTACTCCTACTTGTAATTCCATTTATTGTACATCCAAAAGAATGTAGCAACAGCCTACTCTGATGACTTGTATTTAGCTGATTATCCTTGGGGTCGTGTGTACCCTTTCCAAGTTCACTGATTTTCTGAATGCAGTTTTTCATCTTGTGTGTGACCTACATTTATTTCATTGCATTTGGCCATATTGGAATATAAGTAAGTCTGCTTTAATGATGTCACTCAGTTTGTTCCATATAATTTATTCTCGTTAGTGGTGACTGTTCTATCCATTTTTTGGCATCCATAATTTTCTTCAGCAAAAAGTTTATGTTTTCTTCCACATTTCTCATAAAGATACTGAAGAGCATTGAAAGAATAGCAAACCCACTTGGAATTACACTGAAAATACCCACGTTGAATACTGATTGTCTATCTCCAAGTTTTCAGATCTCCCAGTTTTTAATTATTTTATATGTTTAATACCTTTGTTCTGTTCTTTTATGACTGTCATTGGGAAGTCCTCAGCTAGTACAAATCATCATGTATTTATTAGGATGTTAGTTAGTTATGGATTTGTTGGTGTAAATATCAGATGGGACTGTCCTTGTGAGCTGTTCAGCTGCATCCTGAAGCAGGCATTCCTATTTTATTCCTCTCCTCTTTCAAAATCAATGATGTTTTCTCTGTTTTTAATATATTTCCTGTCTTAAAATGACCAAAGATGATACTGCTGTCAGTTGTTCAATTTTACTTTAATGTCATATACAAAATATTCATTCTACACTGCAACTTAATATATTTTATATAAAATCCAATGTACAGTATCTTAAATTTGTTTAAATAGTATTATAAACATAACTTTCAGGAGGAGTCAGTCCTGGAGTGATGCAGTCTTTCGTTAATTACAGTTCCTTTTGATATCCCTGCTGTTTGGTAAAAAAATCTGGCTTAGATTCTAGAAAGATCCTTATGAGCTCAGATTTGGTTCCTATTAAAGCAAAATTAAACTCCCAGATTGTTTTTTTTCAACTTTGTGTCCCCCACACAGCTAGATAACATCCTGTGCTGGGGTATCCAGTTTGAATGTCCTTTGACATCATCTGCTTCAGAGCTCATCTTCATCCGATAAAGCGTCAAGGTAATCTGTATCAACGTATAAGAGAAATCCAGAAAACAAACTGTCTGCCCACGTTGGATCAGAAAAGAGACCGTTTTGGTCAGTGTAGAAGATCTCAAGCCATACTTCATCTTCTGGCTGAAGGTAGATCACTGTGGATCCAGACGCTACATCGTGGTTGCCTGTGTTCGCATCAAATGTCTTTATCCGGTACTTCCCATTGTGAACCAGCCCAATCGCAAGATGCTTGTTTGCTAAGGTGATATCATAAGAAAAATAATAAATCCCTGGGATGGCACAGATAAACTTCCCTGTGGAAGGGTTGTAATGCTCCCCCTCATTGAAGAGGACTTTATTGAATACAATTGGTAATCTTTCCTCTGGGTAGCTGGTGGTGATGCCAACAGAAAAGGCAGACTTCAGCACTATCTTTCCACACTTACAGACCCCTGGTGCACCTGGCTCTCCTCGGTCTCCTTTATCTCCCTTAGGTCCAGGTGGTCCAGCTGGACCTACTTCACCTTTGGCACCAGTCAATCCTCCAGGTCCTTTTTTACCAGACTGACCTTGGTCTCCTTTCTCTCCAGCTGGTCCTAATGGCCCAGTCTTTCCTCTTAAACCTTCAAAAACATTTTATGTTAGTTAATCGTTGCACATATCATCTCAGTAAATGATTGTGTGGGCTACTGTGTGTGCCTGAACAAACAAGAAAAACACGGTCAGAATTTCAAAATACTCCAAAAATACTTTCAAAATCTTCTAGCAAGTTTGTGAAAGCAATGGCAGGTTGGAACAGAGGACCAGGCTCCACAGCCCAGGGGCCCTTTGTTTCTATAGTCCTACTTTTCTTCATACATCTTGATTACACATTGAAGAATTCCATTGCTGACTGAACTATGGGCACTGCTGATGGGAAGGACAGCAGCGTGGCTACCTATGTAATGATACTTGTGCACTAAGTATCTCCTACTATTTGAGCATTTTTAGTGTGTACCTAAATACCTGCTAATCTTTTATTCCTGGCTAATGGCACAAAGGAGACTATTTATTTGACACCACACATGCTTCACTTTTCCCAAACTTTTTCTTAGCATCTATGTGCAGGAAGGCTATGATTTTACATTTATTTACACAGATTTCAGTATATGCATATCAGACATATCTAAAATATATCTGCATATTTTCTTTCTCTCACTATATATACATGCATCACACTTAAACCCACACAGGCACATACACACATTCATTGTGTGTATATATATATATATATAAAAAATATTTATATATAAATATATATATATGTATATATAATATGTATATGTATGTATAACAGTGATGATGAAAGGTCTTGTTTGTTGTACTACTGTGTTAGGTGACACAAATATTCAATACCTGCGCTCCCTTTTTCACCTTTTTCTCCCTTCCTGCCATCTCTACCATCTCTTCCTGGAAGACCAATGCGTCCATGTGGCCCCGGGGATCCGCCGGCTCCGGGGGGACCTGCAGGGCCTGGCAAACCAGGGATGCTACAGATGTATCTGGTGTAGTAATTTTCTCCTTTGAACTGACTTTGAAGAGGTTGTTCGCTCGTGTAGATGGCTAAACTTGTAACGTAAAGCAACACAAACATCCTTGGATCTGGAAGAAATACATACGAATAAGACTAGTTATGCATATTATGGCACTCTAGTCACATGGAGATGGCTCTCAATATGCTAATAAGTGTGCCACTGCGGTGCATTATGCACAGGTACCTGTGCAGAGATCAACCTGCATTACTGCATTACTAGAATCCATGTAGGAGGCAAGGAGGAAAGTCTGTCAGGTTGGACCTTTTTCTGGCCACTGTATATGTTACTGTATGTCTTTTAAGTAGCCTGTAGACTGACATAGTATAACTGGCGAATACCAGCTTTTTTGGACCAAATTTTGACACGTTAAAAAAAGAATATGGATTTTTCAATGCAAAGTGCCTTGCTTGCATAGTTTATTTTGTCTTTGGGACCTGTATAAGCTTTACAGAGAAAAGCCCTCTTGCTAAAGGGAGTTATATCTGTGCTAGGAGCATGTGCTTATTGGAGCAGTCTCTTCTAGAGAGGACAAAGCTTACACCGTCATTTCATTTTGAAATTTGCCTTTATGGTTACAAATGAATCTCCAACCTGAATAACCACAGCAGAAACTTGCTGAGCCTGCAGAAAGGATACCAGTAAGAGAGCTACAGATTCAGTGCCTGGTTGGAAACCCTGATGACCACAGCACAAATAACCCCTTCACCCTAATCGGTCAGGTCGGATCAGGCAGCTGCCCTGCGGGGAACGGGGAACGGGTGGAGTGTGGATGGGCTGCTCACAGGTTGGGTTTTTTTAAGCCTGGCTTGGACTGTCATATGAAATGAACTGTGTTGCAATATCTTGCAAGAAAATTCTTTAAAGCTTTACATATAGTATTGGAGTGTTTTCATAAACAATTGAATATAAATTGGATTTCTCTGTTCCACTGTATACTGGGAGACTAAAGAAAAAACATTGTACAAACAGTAACATGCTGAGGAGTTGCAGTACCTGAAGTATGAAGGTGTCTTAAGTTAGTGTTGCGTTAGCAGAGAGTCAGTCATGGGTCAGGTGAGATTTTGCAAGTCAAGCTGTTTTTTCTAGTTCACTTGCTGGCTTCTCAGAAGACTTGTGTGGGTTTTTTTGTTGGAGTTGTCCATTCCTTCAGAGCTAATTTACAGCATTCAAGGAAATCAGAGTCCACTGGTTTCTGTGGGGAGAAAAAGAAGAAATGGAGTGGGGGACTCAGAAAAATATCTGTGTGAAATACCTTTTACCTTTTTTTACAGTGAAACTCGGATTCATTTTCAAACTCAGAGAATTTGCAGAGTGAATTAATCTAGAAATCGTTGTTCCCATTCCCTTCTCTGTGATACTGGTTGGCATTGACTGATAGATTCAAAAACCCAAACCATTATATTTATTTGCAGTTCATGATAGTTCAACTGGTATATGGCATGGTCAAATCTATTCAGCAGGGAAAAAGACCAGCATATACACATACACATACACATACACATACACATACACAGTCTTTATGAAGAATCTTTTCTGTTTTACAGAATAGAAAATTAGAAAGTGTCTTGGTATCAATGGCAATGCAGAAAAAAGCATGAAAATATTGTAGTTGGAGAGAAATAAGCAATGCTCCAAAATTCTCTTCAGTGATGTATATTCTGCTTTTCATATTAAGCATCTTGTATCAAATTGGGAGAAACGAAACTATTAATTTTGCTGTCATTTGATAAAGCCTTACAGTACAGTGAGGCACAACAGCCTCCAAGAGTGGATTAACATATGAATGCTTAACATTAGAGCAGAGCAGCAAATGATAACTTCAAGGCAGTAGTTAGAAGCACAAACTGCACAGCGACGTTTGCTCTGATGTACTGCTGTGTGTACCCAAGTAAAGCTCATGGATTTGCATAGGACTTGAATCGGAGACAACAAAGCTCTCTGCAGAGAACAACTTTAAGCACTTAGCCAGGAGGGGGCAGCTTGGAGGGAGTTCATGCCAGAGACTGCATATGCATTTTACACAAAGCTGATGGATAAGAAGCAGGCACGACCTAAGGATCAAGGACGGGGACAAAAACTGATGAAGGTCTGAATCAGTAGGCTAGATGTTCCCACACTGTGTTGCACGTAAGCCAAGCAAAAACAATCTCAACAACTGCTGGTTTTGCCTATGTCCAGGATCTTTTACAAATCAGAGTAAGAGCCTTCACACAGCTGCTCCTGTCACTGGCTGGCCAGTAACTTATTGATGCATGAAGCTGTCTCCAGCTCCCAGACCTCCCCTGCTGTTCTTCTCATGTGCCTACAGGAAATTAATTAGTCTGGGACATGTGTTTCTGCTAAGGCCATGGGAAACAGTCATTTGGGGAAGGTGAGGGGAACAGGGTTGTTGAGATAGGGATGTGCCTTAGATGGCTGGGGCACTGTGGTTGGAGAACCAGTTTGGGAAAGAAAAGGCATAGAGGGAAATACATGGAGCTTTCAGCTATGGGTTGGGGGTCTTAAGGAGTGATGGGGCTGTGAAGCAGAATGGTGGGACTGCAGGAAGGGGAACAGAGCTGGGATTGGGAGGAAATGGTGATAATGTTCAGGTGATGATGTTTACAGTCCTGAATTTAGGCTTGGGGGGAATACAGGAGGCTGCTTCCAACAGTGGTACCCAACAAATGACATTTGGGAAACCATGCATCAGGCCACAGAATCAGGACTTCTCTTGCCCTTTGACTTCAGGCTCTTGCGTAACTTCCTGCGTAATGGTCCAGTTTTAAGAGGAGGGGTGCCTATCTGTTACTGCAGGTGCCTATCTGTTACTGCAGCAGTCTCCTGGAAAATGTGAATCTCCTCAGACCAAGGATGTACAGTGTTGAACCCACGCCCCCTGTTTCGTGGTGAGTGCTCCAAAAAGTAAATTGTCATGTTAAAAGTGAATGATAACATATGGCCATGCTTTTGAAATTTCAGGCTGAATTAAGAGGCCAGAATCAGAGATTTCAGTTCACATGGGTTTATGAAGTTAGAGGGTGGAATAGACCTCCCAAATCACTTTCTCAGGAGTCACCTATGTTGCAGTGAAATACTTGATCACAGAGAGTTAACTGGTAGGCAGAAAGTAAGTCATAAATTACGCTTTGGTCCTGGCTTCTGGTTGTCCTTTTCAAAGATACAAACTTTTGTCCATAAACTGGGATAGGAAACAATGTCATTTATATATGCCAAATAATTTTTCTTCAGGGAAAAACCACATTTGAGGAGTTCATTCTTTTTTCCAAATATTGAAAGCCAGAACAAGCACATGGTATTCCTGTTCACAACAATAACAATAATCTTAAGCAAAACCATCACCAAAAATAATAATGAGAATGATATGAACACAGGATTAGAATAATGTTATTCCAAGTTTAGAAAATAGCATTTCAATAGGTTCCAAATCCACTAGGTAGAGCAAGAGTGCACACCAAGGCATTTGCTGGAAGACGATGGACATGCTGATCAGTTCTAATGTGCACTGATTTCTGCAACAGCTTTTCTAAGTGAGGGTGGCAGATTCATTTGTTCCATCACTGTTCAAATTGCACAAGCAGCATAATCACTGCCCTTGTGCATAAACTCAAAAGATCATCTGATTCATTCGATATTGGAAAAATATTAAAAAAGCTATTCTGGACCTAATACCTTGCTTCAGTTTGTTAAGGTGACAGGTCTAAAGAATCAAAAGAAGCATCAGAAGCGTGGCCAGCAGGTCGAGGGAGGTGATTCTGCCCCTCTACTCTGCTCTGGTGAGACCCCACCTGCAGTACTGCATCCAGCTCTGGAGCCTTCAGCACAGGAAAGACATGGACCTGTTGGAGCAGGTCCAGAGGAGGGCCACAAAAATGATCAGAGGGGTGGAACACCTCTCCTATGAGGAAAGGCTGAGAGAGTTGGGGTTGTTCAGCCTGGAGTAGAGAAGGCTCCAGGAAGACCTTGTTGCAGCCTTCCAGTACTTAAAGGGGGATTATAAGAAAGATGGGGACAGACTTTTTAGTAGGGCCTGTAGTGATAGGGCAAGGGGTAACGGTTTTAAACTAAAAGAGGGTAGATTTGGACTAGGTATAAGGAAGACATTTTTTTACGATGAGGGTGGTGAAGCACGGGAACAGGTTGCCCAGAGGGGTGGTAGATGCCCCATCCCTGGAAACATTCCAGGTCAGGCTGGATGGGACTCTGAGCAACCTGATCTAGTTGAAGATGTCCCTGCTTATTGCAGGGAGGGTTGGACTAGGTGACCTTTAAAGGTCCCTTCTAACCCAAACTGTTCATGATTCTATGATTCAATGATCTACCTTGAGAAGATGCTCTGTATGTTACATTCCCATTAAAGCTAGGTGCTGGGCAGAGGGTCTTTAACATCAAGCCTTTAGGAAATCTCACTTCATTACTAATATAATCAGACTGTGTCATTAACATATTTTTAAGCTTAGGAATTAAGGGATTGTAGCAAATTCCCAGTTTTGAGACTTCCTGGTATATGATTTAATCTTCCTTCCTTGTCCAGCTATGCAGGTCTTAATTCTAAAATTTACTAATTGGCATTGTTTTGAAACAATCCTAGAAGATTTCCCATGAATCTGTTATAAATAAAAGCTGGGTCACAAGCCAGTAGTTATAGTCACAAGTTATCCTGGCTGTGTTCTTACTTTTGTCTTTCCTTGCTAGCTTTGAATTCACTTCCAATACATACGCACAACTATCTGAGGAGGAGAAGAAGATGTGTTTTAAATTCCTTGTGCAAAAAGATGTAGATGAGAAGTAGCGATGCTCCTGGGCCTTTTCTGTCTGCAGCACTGGCAATGGCTTAGTGGTGCAGAACCAGATAGTCTATACATCCTCTGGCTCTCCAATAGCAAAGGCCCATACTACCTCACATCGCTACCTTGCATCCCCACTGTGGCATGTACAGACCTTCTCCAGCTCTCCCATGCAGGAGAGGTGTGGTAAGAGAAACAAGGTGGAGAAGAGATAAGAAGTCAGGATGAAAAGCAGAGACACTGTCAACAATTAACATGAAATCTCACTAGCTATGCCTGTCTTTTCCCTCTCAAAACAGGATCCACAAAAATCAGTTGTGTCCACATGCCTGAAGGGTCCAAACCTGCCGTTCAATTCGCCACCACCACCAACCTTTCTACAAAGCCTCAGAAACAGTGGCTTGCAGTTTAGCATGCCATGCTCTGCAGTTTCTTTGCACTGTATGATTTTTATGCTATTTAAAGTACAAGTCTTAATTATGGATTTTTTTCCCAGGTATTTTATATCGATCATTCACCTTCAGTTGGACAAAGGTTTATGCATCTCCCAGCTTGTTTTGTGTTATGGGGACTATGCTGGACTTCCAGAGCTCCACCCGTAAGACTGTGCCTTACTCTAAGGAATCAAGACCACAGCTGGCACCCCTTGGGTTAGCTACACAATCCAGCAATCTTCACATGGCTTTACATTGTCTTTACTTCCCTTGTGTAAGAAGGGCAGAGTGACCTGACACTTTTTGAGCAGTCTGAAATTTTGATTCTCAGTCCCAGTCTGATGGTGCCCAAAGGGATCAATCAGCCAGTGGGAAGGAACATTAGCTAAGTATTTCTGAGAAAACAATCCTTAAAGGCCTTATTAGCAATGCTGACATTTAACAGTCTCACTTGCTTAAGTTTGTACTCAGTCATGTTTCAACAGTCTCCTTCATAACTACATTGAATGCAGTCAGATTCTTCAACCACGTCTCAAGCCTTCATGAAAAATAGAGTGCTTATAATCAAGACCAGAAGTTCAATGTGTTTGATTTTCAAAATATCAAAGGAGTAGGAGTAATTTTATTTCTCAGTGTCTGACTTGAAACATAGTCTCTCTTTCTGGTTCCAGCCATTCCCATTATTTAGGAATGCCCTAGAAGCTGGTCAAGGCGTGTGTCAGTGAGATACTCTGACTCAGCTGGGGGGAATTTTAACATGAGGGCTGGCAGGCAAAGCAGTTTCACTGCCAGCTGTACCAGAACACACAAATAAATGAAACCTGACAGAATTTGTCTTGACAGAGAGCCCAGAAGCTAGGCCAGTTCCTTGCAGTTGGCAATTAACATGGAGACAATAATAGGTTTGTTTGCAATGTAGTGAAAAATGGCCAGGATTTAACACTGGAAGACTCGGGATACAAGTGTCCCGACACCTCGGGTACAAGCTTCTTTAAAAGGTTTTTCTCTATTTTCTTAAAATAATAATAATTAAAAAGAAACGGGAGCCCTAAATCACAAGCTGTCTTCAGGGATGATCTGCAATTTGCAGGGTTAGTTATGAATCTGAACTGGAGTCAGGCATGTGGAAGTATGTAGGCATCTAAAGATGTGGATAGATGCCTACAGCAGTGTGCCCATCTCCCGTGGAGTGCCTTTCAGTTCAGGCAGGCTTCCTCTTCTTGGTTCCTCCCCAGCCCTTGCCAGAATTTCCATCTCCTATCTTAGATCTTTCTGCTTTACCAGCCTTGCAATGATGGAAGAGAAATGGAGAACAGACCGGGAAAACCATTTCAGATGGCATGGAAAGAGGAAAAACAGAGGGCGCAAAAAGAAAATGTCAGACTGCAAAGCACATGAGGACAAACAAGGACAAAAGTCATAGATTCTTGCCATAGGTAATAAGGGACGGACTTCCACTGCCTTGTGCCGTGTGCTCACTTGTGTTTACACCTGGGCTTTGTGAGCAAAAGTCTGTAAAGAGCTCCCATCATGAGAGCAATCACATTGCACAGGGGTGAATGATGGGGACCAGCCAGCAAAGAGAGCTCAGGACATGCACAGCAAGAACAACTTTGGACTGGATTTCTGGCTGAATATGTTCTAGTCCCTGGCCATGGCTTAATTCTCATCCCCTCAAGGTAAATGTCATTTATTAGATCACGGACACCTCTGAAGATGGTTTCTCCTTCACCCAGTTGCTCCCTTGGTGACAACATATTGTACCAAAGAAGTGTTCACCATTTAAAAACATAATCGTGCAGAGAAGAAAGCTTCCAGACCCTGAAAGGGACATTCCTCCCCCAGTACATTGTTTTCTTCTGGAAGTTCATCAAATGATATCACCCAGGCAATATGCCTTTCTGAGAACCCTGTGGAAAAGTAGGCATCCGGCCAGGGACTGCATTCTACATCAAACTAGGCAAAGGCCAAAGGAGCAGTTTAAATGCTTGGGCAGGACTGAACTGGTTGATTTCCCCTGAAGCAAGTTGGGGAAGGCTACCATGAACTTCTCTGGCAGAGGAGCAGTGGAGGCTGTGACCTGGGGCAGGGAGCAGCCATGTTCAGCTGAGTGGCAACCTCTTGTATCTGTTCTGCTGTGCATGGAGAAGGACATCTGTCCGGGGCTTGACACGAGTAAATTTTTTCACACTGCAAACAGTCATAGTTAAGGTAGCAATATTTTTAAGTATACAAAGGGTCTCTCTGCACTGCTGTTGCAACACAGCAAGCCGTTAGCTTTTCCAAGAGGGGAAATGGAAATTTTGCCTACATAGGCAAATCCCCAGGTAGAAATGGCTTGCTAAACACTTTGGTCCCTTCAATCCAGGTGATATTGTAAACAGTCCTTAACATACTGGAGAGGGCAAACGTAGGATAAAGTCTACGTTTTCTAACTTCAAAATTTGGATAAGTATGCATGTCTGACAAGACTGTGGAGGACTAATTAGTTTTTATTTATATGACACGTAAAAGAAGGAAGGTATTGCAAAACCCCTATAGTATGAATTTAATTATCTTAAACCACTCTGAATTTTATTACTGAGAGTTTATATGTTGCAGCATAAAAGCAAGAATTTCTGAAGTGCTCCATGCTAGCCAACCTGTGCTCCCAGGAATGGCAGAACTGCACAACAGAGCTCAGGTAATACCAGTCCTGAAAAAAACTCACTACAGCTCCCAGGTTCCTGCTTGAGAACCTTCAGAAGATAACTGCACAATTGTGCATTTGAAAACAGACTTAGAAAATCAGCATTCTGGAATTAAATATTCCCGGGTAAGAAATAACTTTGTGGTGCTAAGACCTCTGGGCTGAATTTACAAAAATTCCTGTAAGTTCCAACTTTTACATATGACTTCCACACATAGAAAATGCATCTTGGGGGGGAATTGGGTACCTAAGTCCAAATGAATGAACCATAAAGCCTGTGACATACCAACTGGAGCATGAGAGGCTGCCTTAGCTTAGAGTTTCTGAAGAGGGTCTCTTCAGGCACATCTGCAGGAGCAGTGCTCTACAACACAAATACCCAGGACAGCAACGTGAGACCCAGGCTGTGCGTACCTGGCATGGCTCAATGCCCAAGCAACCCATCGCCATGCAAACACTGCTAGCTTTCTTGCAGGACTATTTCCACAGGGCACTGCACTATCCACTGCCCAGAGTTAGCTGCAAGGTCTCCATCTTCTGACCCTTGGTGCACCGTTGGCATGTTCAGGAGCACCAAAGAGAGAGCCTCAACATGAAACCGAAGAGTCAAACTTAAGGGAGAGGTTGTGGCTGTGAAGCTGAATCTCACAGAAGTGTGAGTCTTAGGAGGCTGTGTCTCATCAGCACAAACGATAAGTGCATTTAAAAGCTTAAGCCTTACTGTAAATCAGTGGGGCTTGAACTTCTGAAAGGCTAAGACATTTTGAAAATGGCATGAGAGTTTTGAAGCCTCATGTGATTTTCAAAATGCCACCCACGTTAACATATGTCCCCAGCCTCTGGGACTGCCAGGCTCTCACGTCAACCCCGGTGGTCTCCTCCACGCTGTGCTCTAACTTGTCAGTACAGGAGATAAAAATCTGGCCTCAAAATCAGCATACTTTCCTGACTGTGGCTGTTCTGAGAAAAATCCTGTTCTTGTGGAGTGAGTCTACCTCAAAGCTATTACTTCAACAATATTACTTCTATATTTATACTGGAATAGAAGAAGGAGAATTTGGCCTGGTTTAGTCACATGTGTGATTGTTATGGTTAATGTCAGATTCAGGAGATCGGAGCCAGGAAGATATAAAAATAGAATGAAATCTATGTAATGTCTGCTTTTGGGTAATAGCACATTTTTTAAGTATGCTTCTTCCTGATTAAAACAAACCTTTAAATAACAACTTGATTTTCAGTGAGGTTGACCTCTTTGCGAGACTGAAGGACATGCACATTAGAAAGACAACTCTAAACAGTTTGGAGCTGTAAAATAAAATTCTATTTAAATTCTATATAGTATGGTATTTTCTTACTGAAACAAAGACTTGTGATTCCATGGAAGAGCAGAAGGGACAATGCATCCTGCCTCCCATCAGGCTTCACAGGAACACCAGATCCACCCAAGCCCACCTTCTGGTAACCCCATCGGTACCCAGCAAGCACTCACACAGGACCTGCATTTCTAGTTGATGGGCCTGATGTTCTACAACTTCGCATCCTGTGGAGGTGTTTGTGTCGAGCAAGGGCTGGCTGCTCCCTGGGGCTGGGAATGATGGAGCTCCCCGCAGGGTGGCAGGGCACGGTCTCGCCAGCCAGAGCCTGTCCCATCACCCCAGCAGGGACCAGGCCGGTCTGGAGGCAGCCAGGGCACCCTCAGCATCTGAGGCCAGACCAGAACGTCAGCCTGTGGGGGGGGTCAGCTGGGCTGAAATGGGGTCCTGGACCGAGGGCAGGGTGGTGCGACGCCCCAAGAGAGGCTGGCAGGGACAGTCAGGGATGTCAGTGCCCTCATGGCTCTGACAGTTTGTACTTATTCAAAGAGGAAAAAAGCATTGTGATCCCAATCTGGCAGCACAAGTCCACTCTATGCATATGGAAATAAGAATTTGCAGCACAAGACACTCAAAGGTCTGTTTAATTCCATATGGATCCTTACCCCTCTCCCCATTGCAGCATTTGCTAAGCCAAATAGCCAGCTCATGTCCTTCAGGATCTGCTCTTGCCTTCATCAGCCTCCTGATGAGAACCGTTTCGCTGGTGGACTTTGGATTTGCAGGGTCTCAGTCTGAGTTGTTTGGGTTTTTTTAATACATACACCACTATGTATTGTAAAGATGTAAGCGTCAAGCTGGCTTGTTTGAAGAAATGTTTGGACTATTCTTACAACGCATTGAAAAATCTAAAATTTATTATAAGAGATTTTTCTTATTGAAGTAACACTGACACTAATTTTTTTCCTCTGCATTTCTGACTTGGACATTTCAAGCAGGCAGCTTTAAATCTCCAAGAAAAAAGCTTATGAAGAAAAAAAAAACCATTATCTCATTTATTTGTTTTCTAATTTGTACAAACCTTGAAAGTGAAAAACTCATGCTGTTGTATAGAGCTCTGGAGAGTCTATCAATCTGTTTTGCTAACTACTATAGCCTGCTATATATCCTAATTGTAATATATCCTAACAAGTCTTTAAAAAGAGTTTAACAAGCATAAGATATTAGGAGAGGAGAGGAGAGGAGAGGAGAGGAGAGGAGAGGAGAGGAGAGGAGAGGAGAGGAGAGGAGAGGAGAGGAGAGGAGAGAAGAGAGGAGAAGAGAAGAGAAGAGAAGAGAAGAGAAGAGAAGAGAAGAGAAGAGAAGAGAAGAGAAGAGAAGAGAAGAGAAGAGAAGAGCTTTGTCTTCTTTTGTTTGACACAAATTTGTCTGACACAAATCTGTCTGACACAAATTCACTTAGAAGAATGACAGTTTTTCCTGTGAAATGATAACTTCAGTTTGACATACATAATAATTTGTCAGCCTGATTCTGTACATACTGAAGTCAAATGCAAACGTCTCTCTTATTAGTGGTGTTTGATCAGATTCACAGAGAGAAAGAAAGAAAACAGAGCACAGAGTTTTCTTTCAGGAGATCTGACTTCTGTTCCTCGATCAGAAATGTTTATTCCATGGCAATTATTTAATCTTACATGCTTCTATTTCTTCATCATTAAAATAACAACATCAATAATATCAGGGATAATATTGCTCTGTTGATGTAAAAGCAGATTATTTCAAAAGCACTTTTCAGATTCTGCTTTTCTTAAGTAATTGTGAACTGCCGTTTCATATTTCAAATCAGTTCTCTCATGGGAGATGAAAATGGATGAAGTCAGCATAATTCCTGCAGTTTTTTCAGTACAGCGCTGATGAGGTCTAGCATCTGATAACTGGTCATTTCTGACTTTGTAACAGAGCATCAGCCGTACTCCTGCTTATCATTAAGAACAAAATTTGGGCCTCATGTAGTTGGGCATAGCTCTATTGAAACCATGTGCCTTGTATTTATATCTGGCCTTGAAGGTGTTTTCTCACTTAAGCTCTTGCAACAATAATTTGACTGTTTTTGAAATCTGTCCTATCTGAGAAGTGTTTCTTTCTTTGGGTTCCTCCAGGAAACAGCATGAAGAAGCTGCAGCTGTCAGTCAACTTGCCACTCTTCAGTAGGAAAGTCTGACCTTTGGCTGGTAAGGAGTGGGCTTTACCTTGACTTTGTTCTGCATGTGCCTGATGCTTCAGGGTGATCTCAGCAGCGTCTCCACGGGACATAAGTGGGCATTCCTGGATGGTCTGAAGGTCACAAAGTGTTTAGCAAGCAATTTAATTTCATTTTCACTTGAATTTGCCCTGAGGCTGTCCTTTGGGGAAGCAGTAAACAGGACACACAGGTAGCACAGAGTCATAACCACAGATGACTCAGTCTTGGGGTGCACCTGCAGTGCAAACACAGCCCAAGGTAGTGGCATGTGGTAGGTTATGCCAAAGTATGCATATTTCTTAAAAATAAAAGGGATTATAGATAACCCTCTTGCAATTCCATAATCAGTGAATATGACTTTGCCTTATTGTGGTATCTAGAGTTTTGCTCAGGCTTCTCATTCAAGCGTCTAGTATATATAATTTACA
Source organism: Mycteria americana (assembly GCF_035582795.1). Classification (NCBI taxonomy): domain Eukaryota; kingdom Metazoa; phylum Chordata; class Aves; order Ciconiiformes; family Ciconiidae; genus Mycteria; species Mycteria americana. The sequence goes on along the minus strand of NC_134368.1, from coordinate 17,651,588 downwards.
ATGATGACAATAACCTCAGTGTTATTTTACAGTTGCAACTCCATGGCAGCTGTCTGCCATGAGCCATTTTGCATTTTAAACAGTAGCCTTCATTTAAATTCATATCTTAAGAAATTCTGGCTAGCCTAAGACAAACAGTATGCCAGAATCACTTCTAATGATCTGTCCCCCAGAAATTTCCTTACATATTTGTTAATACAAATAAAATATATAAAAAAAGAGGAGTCATGCAAGGCTTAGAGCATATTAACTTCAAGTTTCCATCAGGGTAAAGGGTTTTGCAATTTCCACTTTAATGGAAACCTACGGAGATTCAGAATGTATTGACTTGCAAATAAAGTTGAAAATACATAAAACATGGAGAAGCTTTCTCTTGCTGTAGTTAAAATGACCTTTCCTATCAGTGATAAAACTATTTAAGTTTTATAGCATGGAATCAAGATATAAAACTGAAAAAAATTTCTTATAATTTAAAGTCTCTCAGATCAGTGCAGGCAGATGCTTTTCCCTTAGCCAGGGCATAATTTTATTGCAGACACGTGTGTGCGTGCATACACATATACATCTGTACCTTTACCAGCCAAAGGGGTCCTGTTTTCACTTAGCTTTTCTTCAAGGCCCTGGAGCATGGTGGATGCATTTTATGTCAAAGATATTATTAAAGGTTTTTTTCTATTTTACTTTGACCGATGGAGTTAATTTTCTTTAATACAGATCTATTCTCTGATGGCCTGACTTAACGATGTACTTAGATTTGTTTCTAGCTGATAAATAGTAAGCTGGCATGTAATAAGCTGTTTTGTTGTTTTTATCTTTGTGATAGGTATCTTCACTGGGCATTGCAGAAAGTTCTATTTTGGTATTTGTGATTTTGCTTATTGCTTAAAATACACATTATATCTTGAACAGGATAATTGCAATTGAAAACTCTCCTGTGCTCAAATGTCACATCTTTCTGCTTAGAATTGTCCTTTTCTTTCTGTGAGATGCTGTGATTTCTTATAAGGCTTCTGTTTTTCCTTTGTCTTTGGGAAAGTTTAAATGTATGTATGTGCGCATATATATATATATATATATGTACACACACTGTAAAGTTAAAAAAATAAGTTTTATAAATTTATCAGCTCATGGGAGAGAATATCAAAACACTTCATTTGGAGACAATTTTATTGGCACAGCTTCTCTCTCATAGTTTTTATCTATTCTGCTTATTTTTTTAATGCATGAAACTAGGTCTCTGCAGAAGTCCATAAGCCAGTGCTGTTCCTTCTCCATAAAATTAATTGGTGTCCCAGTTTGTTCTCTTGGGGCAATTATGAAGTCATCCATAACAGTCATTTCATTATGTTTTGGGATTAGTGTTACATATGAATGACTCTGGTAAATATGATCAAAAGCCCATCTAGCCCTGTATCCTCGCTCTCCGGCAGTGTCCTGGAGCAGGCCCTTGCGCTCTTCCTGAGGATGTGGGATGCTTGCCAGGAGGTTATCTTCCTGCTTCCACTGCTCTGCAGCTGAGGTCTTCTGAACTGGAGATATTTTCTGAGTCTTTGCTTTCTGTCAGCCTTGCTGGACTCCTTATGCATAAACTTGGAAAGAGTTTAAACTCTGGCTTTCCACAACATTCCTCATAGGTAAATTTATTGGATTAATTATGCACAGAGCATATTTGTCTCCCTTAAACGTTTTTGTCTCCCTTAAATCTTTTTAACTGATCATTTCATTTGATTCCTCTATTTCTAGCATTATCTGAGACAGTGATTAATCTACTCCTTAGTTCGTTCTTTCTCAGAAAATTTGAAACTTTGGACTCCTTATGATTGCGACAAATATTTCCATGTTGAACATTTTTAATTTACAATTACAAATTCTGGTGATTACATAGTCTGCTAAATTGTAAGAGCCATCTGCTCTTTTCCTCTAATGTATTAACATTAGTAAGCAAGATTCTGAAAGACATACAAGATCAGTAGGTCTAGCAGTTTCACTGCTTTCAGGTTATGTCCTCAGATCAGCGTAAACCCATCATCTCTAACAAAAATGGAGAAGTACAGCTGTAAAAATGCAGCTGCCTGAGATTGTGTTATCTGGTCTCTGCCAAAGACGTACAACATGGGACAGAATCTCCCCGCTGTAGCAATCGTCATTCTGCTAGACTTAAAAGTAGTAAAAGCTAGAGTTAAAAGCTAGAGTTAAAAGTAGCCAAGAAAAGTAGTAAAAAGTAAATATAATGTTTTCCAGGAGACATTGGTGGCTCTTATAGAAAGAAAAAACCCTTTGAATTCATCAAAGCTGCATAAACTCTCATGTGTTTACTACAGACAGCTGAAAGGTCAGTCTTCCAGATACTCTGTAAAATACTGCTTTCGTTGACAAACTTTTAACAAAACGATCATGGTTTCTTAATACAGATGTGTCTTATTATTATTCAAAATCAAGTTTGTTTATTTATCTGTTTTAGCCACAGAATGTCAGATTATACAGACTCTTGCTTTGCTCTCCAGGAGTAGCCAGCTGAACGCGGCGGTGTCACTGATGACCCCATGTCCTCACAGCCACAACGCTGGCTGAGTTACGGGGTGATGACATTTTCCATTCCCTGCCGGGATGGCTCTCCTTCTCCTGTGCCTGCCAGCACAGAGCTCTGCTCTCCTTGCTGGGCTCCTGACACTGTTGAGCTCTCCTCCCAGCATCAGGAGCCCAAAGGTCAAAATCCGCCCTGCTCCCCACAGGCATATGGGCAAACGACCCTTTTCCCCTTTGTTCTCTGTCTATTGGGATGTGGATTCCTTTGGCTTTTCTCTTTAATTGCCAGACACTGAGGCTGGAGGTGAGGGGGAAGGAGAGATGCAGCAGCATGCGAAGCCCAGGGTCTGCCAAGGCCATCCTGATGTGCCTCTGTATGTCCCTCCAGATTGCCACCATGACCACACGGGACAGAGAGAAAGGGGGGCTTGTCTGGAGAGCAGCGTGGTGGCAGAGTGAAGGCTTGTCCCCGCTGTGCGATGCTACAGCTGGTCGAGTTGAAAGATGGCTGGAAAAAGTCCTTAAATGGAAATCTCAGATGTGGAACTTGTTTTTCCTGCCAGAAGTCCGGCCGAAGTAAACTGTTTGTTGTAGCGAATGTTCAAGCTGCGGTGAGCCCAGATAGCATAGTCACTTCTCCCTGTTTGAGGTCTATCTTCAAACCACGACAGGGATGCAGTATGCCAGCGGTTACAGAAGAGGGACCTGTTGGAAGGTCGCGGGGGGTAGGGTATAGCCCTGAGCCCCCATGCACTGCTGCTGCCCTCCCCTTGTTTGCAGACTTTTGAAGACTAGTCCTCTCTTTCGAACCCTGGAAACAGAGGTGCTGTGCAGGTGGGACCACTTGTGCAGAAGTAATCACAGCCAAAACAGCCTCCTCTCCAGAGGCCGTTGACTGTGGAGAAAGGGCAATCACGACTCACCGCCTATTAGCAAAAGTAGAGGGTTTGGAGTAGTGGGTCCAAAAACTAGGATCCCGTTAAGCGAAGAGGTTGTTCTGTTTTGGAGTTTCATCTGCAAGCTGTGGGGTTGCTTTTTTCTACAATTTTTTAAACCTTTCCTGTTTCTGCCCTGTTGGTGGGTGCCCGGGGAGAGCCAGGCCGTCTGCAACTCCTTCTGTGCCCAAAAGCACAAAGACCTGGAGGCGGACGGGCAGCTGAGACCTGCTGCCTGTAGCGAGCGTGTGGAAACAATGCTGCTGCCGTTTCAAAATGACTAACGGTTCCTAGCTTCTGGGTTTTGCACAGCTTCATTTTGGTATCGCTGAGGGAAAAATGAATGTAGCCAGAGAATAAAGCAAGAGGTTGTGCGAAGCAAAAGGGGAGCAGCTAAAACCCACAGTGAGGAGAGGCCAGATGGAGACTTTGTTCAGCGTCCCTCTTGCCCATGAACTTGTGCAGCTCAGGAACCCTGAGATCTCCCTGTCTGCCTACGTACATCCCTATTTACCATCCTGGTCTAGTCCAAATACCAGGAACAGGCCAGGGGAACATGAAGTCCAACCTGACCGTTTGACGAGTTACCAATAATAACTCTCCATGAAGAGAACAGAAATTGTGTCAAGGGCATCTGCTCCCTTGTGCTCATTGCGTGCCCCTTGCTGTGGCCTGTCTGTGTAGGATGAAGCAACTCCAGCATATCAGGCGGTTTTAACGCTCACGGTCTTCCCCCAGCCTTCTGATTTACTTTTACCGCAGGCTAAAACTTGTAAACCTTTGACTCCTCTTTACACATAGACAGCCTGGATAACATTAGCAAACATAAATTGTACTGTCCCTGAAAATCCTATTTTAAACACAGATTTGTAAAGAGCAATTTTATCTCCACCATCTGTAACTAGTTAAAATACCAATTGTTTTTCTTAAAAAGGATTTTAACAATGGATAGTAAGCATGAGGTAGATTAAAAGTAATTTAAATTATAAGTTTTTATTAAGAGTTTAGAAGAAATCTAGTCGAGACCTGGGTTATCTGCAGCCTCCAAATGGTGCTGAAAAAATGATGGTGCTTTCAGTTGTCATAGATGATTTTTTTCTTTTAATCTGTATGATATGTTTTTCTAACATTTATGCACAAACTTGCATTGGTTTATCTTCAAATAATTTAGTTAAATAAATGCCAGATCCTCAGTGGATGCCTTAATTGATCTAGAATCAACCAATTTATTTTTATTTGCCCTAAGCTGGAATAAAGAGCCATATAAACTAAGGATATAGTCAGGCTCTTGCTGCAGAAATGTGTGTACCAATTTAAAATGTAACTATCCCTCTGCAGTTTGTTACTGCTCTTCTGCTGGGGCTCCCTTTCTTTGTAGATCAGCCACTTCCACAGGCTGTTTAACCCATCTGACACTGCATTAAATCATATGGGCAGCATTTGCATGCCTTGCTATCCAGTACCATTGTGTAGGGGAACATAAGAGCCAGGTGGGTAAGAGAGGGAAGGGTTCCCAGGTAGTAAATGGCGGACCAGAGCATCGTGCAGTATAAACCGTTCCTACACTCATTGGACCCACTGAAATCGGCTCTTTCAGCTGAGACACTAGGCTTTCACAGCCACAGGCACATGTTCCTCCCACTGCCCTTTCTGCGGCTGTGGCCACCTTGCGCAGGAGATCTCAGCAGGCGGCAACTTCATGAAACGCCTCATCAGGATTCACCAGACTTATTTGTCAAAAGTTCAAGATGCTAGTGTGGCTGATACATCCTCCTTTCCTTCTGGCCGCTTTGCAACTGGGCCAGGTGAAAACAATTTTTATCCAGCACTGTTGTTTGCTAGGTGAACAGGAGCCAAAGTGCTAAAAGTGTCCAGATGGGTGCTTGCGCTGGTCTAATTAAATCAGCTTTGAAACATATCTTTAGGCTGTGGACAGATGTTCATTTTGTAGAGAGCTGTGCCAGATGAAGATTACAAGCCACACCGCTGGAGGTTGCTGCCCTCGCAGCTCTGCTGGCAGAGCCATCCCACCTCCTCTTTGGCTCAAGCAGGGTGCAGACACGCATCTCGGGTGGTGACGGCTGGAGAGGTCACCGCCTGCCCACCCACGCTGGCCTCCTCGGAGCAGCACCAGCTCTGCGGGGTGCTCCAAAGTGTCTCTCCTGGCCTCGTTCAGTCAAAATGAACCAGGTTGGTCTGTACAGTGGGAATAAGAGAGGTCTTGTTTGCTCTGGTTCGTTGTGTCTGACAAGGAGTAGGGAGCTCTAACTGGCCAGGGGACAGCAGGAGCACAGGCGACAAGCTTGGGTTGGCACAGCTGGATCTGGAGGGTGCTGTCTGTCCGCAGCCGTCCTGCACCGGGGTGGGAGCAGAAACCTGACCTACTGCCAAGGACATGAGGGGCAACCTGTGGGCGAGGAGTTTTGGAAAGTGGCAGGGGACTCAACTGCTTCGGGCTGCTCACTTCCCAAGGTCTTGGCATTGGCTTGAGCTAGGGCTGCGGGGTTGACAAAGGATTGTCAAAGGCAATCCAATCCAAACAAGGAAGCTTTTCTCATCAAGCTGTTATGTTTTTACCAAATGTGTTAATGTGTGTACAGACAAAGTATGACACAATGTTGACCAAGTCTGGTGAGCTGCTAGCTTCACTTGGCCAAAACTATCATAGCAGATGGTATTAAACTTTCATTGTAACACTAAAGTCAACTGCGACAAATTAACATGCTTTTCCATGTCTTAAACCCTATCTGCATGAGGAACTATCATATTTGTTCTCGTGACAATTCTCAGTTAAAATGTATTAGCTTAAAAGCACCTTACAAATATATCTATGTGGCCATGACCTTAAGCTGTTGAGCTAACCTATTTTCAAGCACGCTAAATTTATGGTTTCTCCTCATTGTTCAATGGTTGCTTATTATTAAAGAAGGTAGGTAATGCTGTTTCCATTGAAAAGCAGGCAAAATGTCACTGTAGCTGATCGTGCTGTCTGGCTTTCCTTAACTCTCCAAGCAACTTTTTAATTAAGCATACATAATGCAGCCCTTCCTTACTGCCCTTGCTAGGGGAGTATTTCTTTTGATTGCACTTTTAGAGATCATGGTTACATGCAGAAATAAGTCCTTATCTGCGTTTTTTGAGAAGTGAACCAAAAAGTGGCTGAAAATAACCCCAAGCCCAAGCCCAAGGCCCCTCCGCGAGGTCCTGCGTTGCTTGTCCTCCCCGCGGGGACCAGGGCCAGCCCAGCGGAGCAGCCAGCGCCGCTCTCGCTCAGCCAGTACGTCAGGTCGCGGGGCAGAGCCTGCCACGGCCGTGCACAGCGTTAAGGTACAACGGGAAGAAATCATTAATTCGTGGGTCTGTCTGCAGAAAACAGAGGTTTCTGTGCCCATTTGTTTCTCATGAGAGTAAGAAGGAAATCTCAGCCACTGGGGTCATCCCTGTTCTCCAAGGAGGTGGTTGTGTCCATCTCCTCGGGAAACAAATGACTAATCTTTTGTGTATATAAACTACTTTATTTATCGTTTTTTTCATCTGTCCCCACAGTTTCCTTCACACTCTCCAAGCAGTGAAGAAACCACATTCCCTATTCCACGGAAACATGGCATTTATGTAAGTTGAGAGCACTCTTGAGAGCATCCATTTACTTAACTCTGTTTTCAGGCCACTTCTTACTGCAGCTTTCCAGAGTTTTAGCAGCACAGCTCGCAGCTATCCAAGCGAAAGACTGACAACAGTAGCAGCAGAAGAAAGGAGGCACAAGCAACCCTAATCGAGGCAGGGATCGTCAGAGCAGGAGCTAGATTTGCTGTGGCACCTTTGCTGGGTGGAACGCTGGGTTTGAGCTTGGCGTTTGATTTTCCATGACCACTAGATGGCATAAAAAATGCTGTTGTAGGCATCAGCTTGTTCCTGAAAAATTACCAAGTGCTGGGGTCACGCTGCAGTCAAAGGGGATTCTTACGTCGCTTTTAATCAAAGGCATATTTTAATGTTTCCCTTAAATGCAAAAATGTATCGGTAGGAGTCATCCTATTGAGTGGAAATTAACCTTAGCAGCAAAATTCAACTTCAAATAGCAAGAACTGCCGAAGTCAGTGCCATTCTCAGGTGGAGGATAACAGCAGAAGATGAGGGGAACGGAGGTTGCTCTGCTAATTGCATTACAGGACCAGGCGCTAAGAAAAATCATCAGTTCTGATCTTGATCCTGATAATGATTCTCTTTGTAGCTTTGGGCAAATCACATAATCCGCTTAATTTCTCTATTTCCGTATGAAGGGCAATGATTTCCTGCCTTGCAGTGGTGCCAGAGGAGTTAATTAATACTTGTAAGCACAAATGGAGAGAAGAAAAATACTAATGACTTCCGAACGGTACTTGTAAGGAAGAGGTCTCCTGGACTGTCCATCCTGCACCAGCCAGCTATTGCTGTGCCGCTGTGATGGTTATAATAAGGTGATGGAGTATGGATGAATTTAAAATATTGCTGAACACTACTGAAAGAAAGGAAAACCACTGAAAGAAAAGGACTAACTTTTTTTTGTTCTGTTTGCAATATAATTAATTATGGAAATTTCATGGCGAGTGAAAACCTTCTGCCTGCTGCTCTCCAAACCCCCTCTGAGTTAAAGAAACAGCCTGACGGATGGTGGCTTGCGTGGCCTGACCCCCACCCACAGCCCAGCTTCCCTCCAGCTGAGGGCAGCTTTCCGTTTGAATCTGAAGCTTTGGTGCAGTCTCCAGTTTGGTTGTTTATTAGTAGTTAAAACTGCTAGTTAACTTGGAGTGCTTTGCAGCTGCTGTGAAAGTAAAGTCTCTTGTACATCCTCAGGATCAAGATCCTTGGTGATTTTACCACTGAAATATGCAATCTGATTATAATGGCATCTGATATCGACGGACCATAAACAAAGACATTTCTGAACGCTATTAGAAAAGAATAGGGAATCCATTGTAAATTATTAGTGAGTGGGAAAATCTCGCCGCAGAAATTGCTATGACTGCTGTGGTCACATGATGACATACTTCTTTTTTCTCTTATCTTTATTGAGTGTAGTGGATATGAATACCCTAAGGAGAGCCAGAGGATTTTACAGGGCGTACCAGGAACTACTTTTCATCATTTAGGAAGAAAGGGTTTAAAGGTTCAGATAAGGACAGTACTGGAAAAAGAGAATTTGGCATGATGTCCCTGAGAAAACAATATTGCAACAATGAACAATGATATTCAAGCATGCTTTATACGCTGATTTCACTGCCAATGAAAAGAGACTGACTGTATGTCTTCCCATAATCACAGAGGGTATTAATGGCATAAATGTAATTTTTGGTTTATCTGAAACTGAGTTTTATCATCTGTCCTTTAGCAAACTGAGGAATCAGACTGTGAATGAGAGAGACATGAAAACTGTTAGAGCAAAACACACCCAGCAAAACAAATGATTACTGATTGGCCTTGAAGAAAACTGAGAAAAACAATTTTCATAACAAAAATAAGACACTGAAGTGCTGTAGCTGCAGTGCCAAACTGATTTCCAACCACTCACAAGAGTATGGGCTTTGTTTTTCCAGTGATAAATTTAGTTTTTCCGCTTGTCCCCACTGCACATTTCAGTGGTGATGTTGGAGACTTTTCAGTTTCCATTTAAGATTTGAAACAGCAAATAAAGTGATCTTGGCAGCCTGTGGGAGAGCTAATGCGGTAGATAGAAGATGTGTAGAAAATGGTTTATACAAATGTTGAGTTCAGGTTCAACACTGAGTATCCGCTACTCTCTCCGAAGCCATGCCACGGCCAAGCGACAGCAAGCACTGTGCAGCCCCAGGAGCAACCAGGAGTCCTTCACATGGACCAGAAATTCAGTGAGATATTTTATCAGCTTGTTTCCTTGTTCTACTACGGCTGTGGTGCCCCTGTGCCTGTGCCTCACCAGCTGCGATGCCTTACCCTCCACAGAGGAGAGGCCGTATGGCAGCACCCGTCCCCTGTAGCCACGTGCCTGCTGTGTATGCACGGGATGAGCAGACCCAGCACGTGCTGTAAAACCTGCAAACCCGAGCAAGGCCAGCCCTGCTGTGTTCATACACCAGCTGGGTGCCGAGAAGGCCCTTGGGTCTTCTGCAGTAGCCTGCCGTGATAGAGGAGATGGGGCGGGAGGAAGGTGATGAACAAGAACAGGCTGCTGCCACACCGAGGGGTATCGCACAGTCCTTCCAGGAGCAGGCGGTGAGCCCGGCTGATGTGGGTGTGCTGCTGTTTAGTTATCCCTAGTGCTGAATATGCTGCTATGGAAAACAGTCTCGGTTTCTAGCTTGGGATGCTAGCGTCATGATCATGATCCTTTGGAACCCATGACTTATCCTCTCTCATAGCCAGGGCTTGCCCAAGTTCACTAAGCGAGTACAGTGCTCCCCTCCTGCCCAGAGACTGTGTGAGGCAGAGTTACCTATCATGGCAACCTGCAGAAAGTGTTTTCTGATCCTGAAAACAAACCCTTTATATAGGAAATATAGTAACATGCCCAGCAACAGAACTAACTCTTAGCCCTTAGCATTGTTTTGCTCCAAATAATTAGCCTTCTGATACTGTTTTTTTCTAGATACTGAAATCTTGGTATGCTGTTACTCCTCTAAATGGATCAACATGAATCTTAAACCGTAATAAAGCAATAGCAAATTAGAGATGATTTTTGTTTGCAAAAAAAATGATCAAGCTGAGATTGAAAGTTGGAGAATTAAATGAAAGGGAAGAAAAACACCATAAAGAAGTACAAGCATTTGACAAATAGCTAATAAACTGAAGAGATTCCCTTAATCTTACTGCTCAGGGAATTTACTTATTTTCCCCATGTAGGACGTGCACAATACCTTATTTAGTAATATTTCAAGAAGCTTTTTTAGCATCTGGCATTGAGCGTAATTGTTGCAATGCTCTGGCAGCATGCTACACTGTAAAGCTAACACATTAGCATGCCACAGAAATGAAAATAAATGGAAAAGGCTGAAGAAATTTTCAATGCGAGGTGCGGCTCCTGTTGCCTCCAGTGCCGCGGAGGATTCCTGCTCTGATGTCATTCTCCTGCTTTCTACTCCTCTGACTGAAAGTACAGGCGTTTTTTCCCTCCTTCTCATTTTTTTTGGTCAAAGGGTTGTCAACTTCAAGTATGTTGCACTTGTTGCAACACATCGATGTGTGGGAGTAGTGATGTGAATCAAGTCAGGCATGTGCACTGGGTTTATGGGATTCTGCAAGCTATAAGCAGAGAGGCTGACTTGGCTCAGGCGTGCAGTATTTTCTGAAGCATCTTTAATGGCATGAGTAGAATTGGATAGGGCCTAATAATAGACCTAGAACATATTTCTATTTGAGTTTGCTGCAAAAGTTGCTATGCAACTGATCTTTAAGTAAAACAGTTTTCATTAACAGTTGTTAAATGCCACACTGAATGGTATTAACAAGGTCAATGCAGAGATCAAAGAATTATTATCAACATTTCTTATAACAGGCTAAAATTTTGCGGATATCCTTTTCATAGAGGAGATAAAATAAATTTTAGTTCATGACGTAATTGTTGGATGTTATGGATTCTTTTTCTTTCAAAACTCTACATGAAATATTTCCAAACATAGTAGTGTATTTAGGGTTAAAAAGACAAGACTAAGAAAATCTCAGCTGACAACAAAATACTATGACAAATAAAACGAGAAGTGCAGAATACTTCACAAAGTTCACTAAAGACTTTGCAATTGCTGTTCATTTTTATGGCCAAGGTTATGTCACCTCAGCAACTGTGGTGACAATAGCAGAAGACCAAAAGAGAGAGAAGTAGAAGTCGTGAAGGAAGAAATAATTTTGCATTTTAAATCATCCTCAGTAAGTAACATTATTATTGGGCTCTTAATAAGCATTCAGATAGGTTTTAACACACTGCATGAATTGTCCATGTCCACTGGGATGTGATGTAAAATCAGTGGACTAAATTATGTTCTCATTGGCACTGGTGTAAATCCAGGGTAAGTCATTGGACTACATTGTGGTTATTTCCAGTTTTCCAATGAGTAACCAAATAGAAATTGGTCCAATGTTCCTCTACTCTCTCTTCCACTCCCTTGAATAGGAACTACTCATAAATAAATCAATGAGAATATCCTTCTGACTGCATGTTCTCCATGTATTAATAGGAGGAAAAATAACACCACCATGTTTTTCCCATGTGCCTTGTTAGCAGACCACCTCTCAGTACGCAAATAGAGGAACTGCAAAGTACTGCCAGCCTCGAGGATCCTGTATTCTATGAAAATCCAAGCAAAAAAGGCAGTACTGAAAATACAGAGGCAATCCTAGGTGTGAGAGCATGGAGAGAAGGGGGTAAGAGAGAGCTGAGAGGAGCCAGGAAGAGCAGGCAAAAACCCAGAGATTAAGGAAAAACATTTTGGCAGTTGGAGCTGGTGGCTCTGGGGAGCAGAAGCAGCGTGATGCTGAAATTGGGAGCCACTTGCCACCCAAAGGACTGCCTGGGCATGCGGGAAGTGACGCGGGAGTCTCTGGTCGTGGTCAGCTGGAAAGTAAGGAGGGTGATAGAGAAAGATGTGAAATGAGCAGAAACTCCCACCGGAGGCCTCCGAGCACCGGGAACTGGGGTAAACAAAGATTTCAGTGGCAGAAGCAGGAACTATGGTTATTCAAAAATACAAAGGCCAGTCCTATTCTAGCCAATACAGGAAAAAAAAACCCAGAGTGGCTGCCTGCCTGGGAGTGCTGTCATCCAGCTTGCACCTTGGTGCGCTTTAGTCTGACACTGCATACAGACTGAACTGGCTGGGGACAACTAAACTGTCCTTCCACCCCACCAACTAAATACACAGGAATTTGATGTGCAGGCTGTTCTTTTATCTTATTTCCCAGCAAAACCTCAGCCTCTGTGGGACATACTCACCATTGCCCTGCCATGTAAGTGGACATGCAGTGGTGCCTGGAGAGAGCATGGTGGGTACGACACACAGGAATGAAAGCATTTTGTCCTCAGTCTTTAAAAAATGATGCTACAGCACAGTCCAGAGATTAATCAGACCCTATAGAAATAGCATGACTGAGTGTCTGCAGGCAGACATGGACCTTTGTAACTTCGTTACCACGGACCTGCTCCACCTTTGGTGACAGTCTGGTGATGGCAAAGCAAAGGCACTGATAGAGCCCAGACCTGCTAGAAGGGCTTTGCATTCCTAAATGACTGAATCAAAAACCAAGAGCATAAACCCCACAGGCAACACGCCTTGCACGAGGTTTATTTTTACTGTGTGAATTCAAGCGCTGGAATGTCCTGTACTGATTCCAGAAGGGTTAACGCTTTCATGCCTCGCAGCCTGGCCAGGCGGGACACTCAGTGCTGTGGGTACGGGCTGTATCTTCATTTTCTTTATACCTCAGTGACCGAAACAGCTGTGCCCTCCCTGCCTTTCTCGGCTCACCATTCCTTTGGGGGCTTCTTGAACTATTGCTCCCACACATCTTGCTTCTCTTCCCCCTTCCTTGTCCACTCCTGTTCCAAGAAACCTTCAGAAATGCCAGCCAACAGAAGTGTTTACTCTTACTTCTCCAGCTGCAGCTTATCTGGCATAGCTCTGAAAAGGGCATGTAAGAGGTGCACGGTATAGTTGCTAAAATATGGTATGGTTGCTAATGCCAGCCATTGTGCCGTCTTTGTGAGCCTGGCTCCCTGGTTTAAAAGTAATGCCACGCTGAAGAGGAAGATCCTTCACTACCAGTTCCAGGACGTGGCTGGAAACAACACATAGAGGAAGATGCTCTGCCATTTCATAAGGGGAAATGCTGTTCCCTTCTCCCCTTCAACCTGGTGACACCACTGCAACAGGCAAGGGCAGGAGGGGACTGTAGCCAGGCTGGCAGAGGGCAAGATGCTCAAATCCACCGTGGCTGACACCCACTGCTGCCCAGCTCACAGCACCGACGAGGCTCCCCAGCCTGCTGCTAGCAGGCCTGTGTGAGCCCAGATGGACAATTTCTTCTTCCTAACCTTGGCAAATCAACAGTCTTGTGTTCACAGTTTGGTTTTTCGCTTAGGGAAGCATTGCCTTGCATTACCTTAATGAGACAGAGACACGGGTTTAGTTGCTCAGAGCAGGGCTAAGCAGTTAACAGAAATGCAAGAAGCTACTCGTACTGACAAATGTGAGTATTTGTCCCCACTTATGTGCTTCCTGGAAGAATTCAGAGAAAGTGGGAAACATTAGTAGAAACAGCATTTGTTTGCTACAATCTGCTTTTGGCTGATCTTCTAAAAAAATGTGCTCTTTAACCAGGGCTCTAGGATTCTACTGCTGAGCAACCACGATCACCTCTTCTAATGCAACTTTTAAAGCTTTTGAAACATGGTATCCAAGATGGTATCCATGGTCTATCCAGACCATGTTGTGTTTCATCCTGGGCTTTCTTATGTTCCTTTCTGATGGAAAAACTAAGAGGCCAGTACTGGAAAACTCCTTAAGCAATATGACTTTTCCAAGGTCTGCTGTCATGTCATTTAGTTGGCTTTCAGTTTTCTCCAGTCAACATCACTTTGGCAAGCGAGCAGATGAAGACAGTCCTGGTGCCGTGTAGACTTCCACATTGTGTCTACATGTATAGGGTTCTTTTCTCCAAAATGTTCCAGTTCTCTTTCTAAAATCATTTTTGCATCTCCAGCCTAGGCAGGAACTTTGCACAACTTTTATTTGAAGAGACAAGACAGTTAAAATGCAGAAGAATTGTTTGTTCAGAAACCGAGACAAAGACCGAAACATCTTGCTCAAGCGTACAGAGGAGCTTTCCAGCAATGAAAGGCTTGAACCCAGCTACCCGCTCTGTAGCTTTACTGTAAAACACTTCCCTTGTCTAAAGAAGCAATAAAGCACCACAACTGTGAACTCATCATAACCTCAGTTTGATTTTTAAACAGATGTCTTTTAAAGGAAAAAAACCAACAAAAGTATCTTCTTCAACCACTCACTATCCATGGGCTCTGTTTCCCTCACATATGTGAGTGAGAATTAACATTTCTGTAGTTCTAATGAGAGCCCATTACTCAGTGGCGTAACCCCATCTCAGCCACCACCACAGATCTATACTGAGCACAGCAAATTTATTCATTAGATTTATCCTATGTTTATTAACAGCCCAGCTCAGAAAAAGAGTCAGTGACAAAAACCATCTGGAATAAACATAATGGAAAACAAACAATGTAATATATTCCGTCACTCCAGCCTAATTACACTGTTTGGTGCAAATACTATCAATCCAAGTGACAATTTACAAGCTGAACTCTTATTAAGGGGAAAAATGAGCTGTGCAGGGAAGCACAAATCAAAGTAACTAATCAACATAGACAACACATTCAGGGATTTAAGAGCCAAGGTATGGTAGTCTTTTATTCCTCCCTGTTTTCAATTTGGGAGACCTGCTGTGATGTTGCAGTACATTATACCTTATATCTACTTATGCAACATTGGGGAGAAGCATGTCTCTGGCTGTTGTCTTATCTTTCATCAGCTACAGCCTGTGACTTTTAGGTTTAAATGCTTTTCTTGTCCTATCATTTAAGCTGGGAGCAAGGTATGCTGTCCCATGCACCAGTTTTCTTTTAAGACAAGACATTGCCTTTCTTTCATATTCTTTTAGGATCTAGTAAAAGCTTGGAATTCAGGAGAAAGTTAGAAGAGGTTGGAGTTAGCTAAAAGCAATGCCAACATGATCTAAACCAAGTTCTTATTGAGTGAATTGGTTCAGCAAGAGAAAAAGGAAAAAGATCTCTCCCTCCCATGCAAACATCTGAACAACACATGGCTGCTGTCCATGATCTGTTTCAGCTTGGAAGCTGGAACTGGACTCATTAAATGCATCTGGTGTCCCCAGGGAAGCAAAACACTGGCAGCACTGAAGGAAAGATGGTAGAAGCCATCTGAAGTAGAAATTAGCCAACCACCCTGTCTACATTAGAGCATGAACTTCAAGAACAGCATTAGGCACCTGCATGAAAGCTGAGCCCTCAAGACATAGCAAAGAGATACAGTGCTACAACATGTAACACACTGTCAGTTTAGGGAAAATAAACCCATAATCTGGAAAATACTACCTCAGGCCAACAGGGAAAACTTAAGACCTCATCGCAACAAGGGGCAACAAGCTATCATTACAGTGAAATCAATATGTACAAATATGCACACAGCCCTGACCACAGAAGTGTGGTCAGAATTTCCATAAATATTAGTAAAATATGACTTATATAATCCTACACTGAAAAATTCCATGTTAGTGAGGAGATGCTGGAGGACGTTTTTTAATTCTTTCTGTGGGAAAAAAACAGAGTGAGAAAGGGCCACACCGAGGGGGACAAAGACGTCAAAAGACCTACATATGGCTTTATCTGCCATAAGGAGGGCGATCACCAGTCACCACCACCCCATGTGCAGAAGTGCCTCTCTGGACCTTCACGTTCCTTCCTTGCCTGCAAGATAAAATGAAGCCAGGGTCCTTGTCCTTTCACACTTTGCAAATGACCATGTAGCTCAAAGACTTTCTATCATGCGATTGTCTTGGAAACAGCATTCATCTCAAGAAAAGGCATTTCGTATTTCTCCCTGAACTGATTTATTCTGGAGTAGGGTCTAGTGCTCTGTAGGCCCTTAAACATAGCTTATTCTCAACCATAACGTAGGCTTATTCTCAACCAGAAGGCTGATAATGAGCAAGCTTTTGTCATAGCTCATGTGTATGAAAAACGTCCAAAATTCTGTTTCTGCACCTGCTGTTTTCAGATAGAAATAACCAGTGTGACATCCTTTTCTCCTTGAAGAGGTGATGTCATAGATGTGGCCACAACGGGATGTTTCTTCATTTAAGAGCCAAGGTGCAAAGTTAGAGAAATACACCCCTGAGAATTTTGAAATTTCAGTGATTCATAAAAGCCCAACATTTTATTGCCAGTTAACTGTGGATCCTCTCCAGAGCCTTACTGCATCATTTGTATTAGCATGCAAATCAAGATGATATAGCTGTTGCTGGATAATTTCAAATGTGATATTCATAGCATAGATGCACTGTTGGGATGGTCTTTGGCAACACCTTCATCCAAGCATCTCTGCACGCTCTCTGCCTGATGCCATCATTCTCTTCAGGAAGAAGAACACGAGGATGACTCTTTCCCTCACGTGCTGAGTCCATGCCTATGCTTAAAAATCAGTGTATTTAAGTCATCTGTCAAACCCCACAGGTATTGTGTTAATTTATGCCTCTTTTCTTGGCCTTAACTATTTTGCTTCAAGCAGAACCCTCCAAAAGTTGTTTTTTTCTCTGATTCCCACCTGGGCTATAGGAATTTAAATAATGTTCAAAAGCAGGTATAGCTAAAAGAAGGATGACTCCCCATTTGTAGATTACAAACATGTAGGAGTATGTGATGTCTATCAGTAATTAAAATTATAAAATACCTTAATTTTCAGTTTATATGGATTCTAACCCTCTTGTTCTATGACCATTGGTGCTCAATCTGACTAGGGAATCTGAACGTTTTCATTCCTGAACAAGGAATGGCCATGAATACAGAGCATTTTCTTTAAGGAGCAGAACATAGCAGCCATGATATGGTCAACCCAACATGGTCACATACTGTCCAAATCTTCAGCTTTGTAACTGGGAATTACTCTGCTCTTTTGGGATGCTTAGACACTTGTGCTGTTGCTCTCTGGAACCCTGAAGATTTTCTGTAATCCTCCAGGATTCCCTAGTCTGGATTTTTTCCTCCGAGGGAGGAGATTCAGGGGACATGCTAATGACACTGTGCAGGTAGGTGGGAGGTTGTTCATGCACTGAGGCAATGATCAGGGTGTGCTGGCAGTGCCCTTGCTCTTGCGACCACGTGATGCTGAATCTGGTTCCTCGTTGCCACAAAAGCACCCAACAAACAGTCCCAATGCTTTCTTGTGACTCCCTGCGCTGTCACCTTTTCCCACACGCTCCACTAAAGGCTTTCAGTGCTGTCAAGGATCTAAACTACTGATAACTGCCAAAGTCAATTTGTGGTGAACACTGAATTTTTTTCCCAGTGTTATCAAGGACCTTGCAGGGACAAGGTAGCTGAGATACTGAGCTATCTCAGTGAACTATCTATCAACAGCCCCTCAAGGCAGAAACTACTTGCTAGAGCATCAGCTGATAAACCAAAAGGGAGATGAAGTTCAGAGAAAGAATTGTTTTAATTACCAGGTAGTCTGCTTCACTGTTATTTTAGAAAAAGCTGGACACAGATGTTACATGAATGTAATTGCAGATTTCGGGAAACATCTTAAAAGCCACAGATGAAACCTTAAAACTATAACAAAAATAATTCCCTCTGGAATATGAACACAGGCAGATTTCCCCCCCCCGACAACTACATCTAAGATATCAAGCATGTTAGTTACTTCACTGAACTTCAGAAATGGGCAGTGACTCAAAGATATGTTGCATTAGCTAACAGCTA
Organism: Mycteria americana; assembly: GCF_035582795.1. NCBI lineage: Eukaryota > Metazoa > Chordata > Aves > Ciconiiformes > Ciconiidae > Mycteria > Mycteria americana. The sequence continues at coordinate 17,633,612 of NC_134368.1, read as the reverse complement.
TTGATAACTAAGGATGACAGTACCTGGTCCAGAAGGCTGATTTTCCTACAAGCAAAAAGGCCATGTTCCCATTGCAACCCTCCATTGCAGTGGCTTGCTTAGAGCAGCTTCCAGACTAGATTCCATCTGCAAACTGGGATGCCACTGCACTGCTTCCTTGCCTGCCAAGAACTTTTCCATTACTGGAACCTCAGTAATGGTAACTGGTCTGGGCTCTCCATACTGGTCACCTCTGGATGTTTTGCTACTTATGGTCCTTCGCTGCCTGTTTTGCTGAATGTCTTGTACAACATTTAGACTGGGAGCTTTCTGTCAGGCTTGGAGGGTTTGTTTCTGCTTCTGACCCTATGGGAAGACTATAGGCACACAGCAGCATGGCAAGGATTAAAAGCTGTTTTCTTTCCAGCTTTACAAAGAACCTGTTTATTTCTGGATGACGTTGAATGGACACGTATTTCCAGAATTCAGGAAAACTACCTGCAGTTTTCTGTATCTTCACAGACTTCCCAGTATGATCTCAATTCAGCAGTCATTGAGTCTTGTCTCAGTCCTCACATCTGTAAGCCCAAGAGGTGGTATTCAGGGAAATAAATACATACGTGCTGAGGTGTTGCACCAGACCGGTAATGGATAGTCGGGCTCCACAGAGAGAGAGAGAGATCTTGAGATAGATGCAAGAGAAGCCTGGCATGCATCAGAATGTAATCTCTTCATATCATTGCAAGGATTTATTTCGGACAGCCTCTCTCTGAGTTACGTTGCAGAGTAGGTAGCAGAGTACTGCCTGCAGTTTTCGAAGTATTTGGACATTTGCAGCCTTTAAACAATTAGAATTGTCAGAAAGAAAGGCAGTCCATCAATCAGAAGCTTTCACAACTCCTCATTTGTATGTAGATTTCTAAACCTCATATTGTCAAATAATAGACTATAAAATAGAACCCTTCAAGAATTTCCTTTTTTTTCTTTTCTTTTTTTTTTCTTTTAAAACCTCCAGAATTGGATACAGAAGAGATCTTAAAACTTTCAAAGTGGAACTGAAGGAACTGCTCTCTTTGGTCAAACTAATGGTTCTGTTAGTCCACTGTTGTCTTGGGTAGTGACCAGTCCCAGAAGACATCTGGGTGAGGAAACCACCAGGAAATGCACAGCTAGTCAAGGCAGTAATTAAAGTAGCCATTAGCCTTGGGCAACAGACTACAAGGGTCAGCAGACTGCATGCTTTGCTTACATGCGGGCTACTTTGCTTGTACCTGCAGAGATGGGGATTAGCCACTGCAGTCCAAACAGTGGACTTCAGACCCTTTCTCCACCCCAAGCCATCCCCAGCAGGCCCTTTCTCCATCCCAAGCCTTCTCTTCTCCAGGAAGGCTGAACACCAGCCCTGGTGCTGTGGAGTAAAGAGAGGTGCAAAAAGAGGAAGACCTGTATTCTGGGACAGCCTGGCATTAGGGGTTACTGTACCCTGGAGAAGTGAGAAAGGAAAAGGTTCCCGGAGGGAATGGAGAAAGAGAAAAAAGGGAGGGAAAGAGCATATCCTGCATCACCGCTGAGCCCTTCTAGCACCCCTTGAGCACCATGAACCCTTCAACAGCCCCATACCTTCTCAAAGGTGGAAGCAAAAACTCCACAGCTTGGCTGAAATGAGGCATTTCTCTTCTTTCAAGTCAGGCTGGTGCCTTGTGTAAGCCCTGAATCCATGCAATAGCATATCTTATGTCATTATAATTAACAAAGCCTTCGACAATCTGTGCAATAATCCATTCTTAAGATCAACTAATTCAAGTTTAAACAGTTCTCACATGTCACAGGCTGTCTGAAGACATTTCTTTAAAAAACAAACTCTTCAAGTCTGAAAGTCAGGTGGAGAGGGAGAAAAGAACTAAAACTTTTAGAGCAGTAAATGAATATCCAATAGCAAAACATTTGGATCAAATCTGTTTATCTGGCTTCTTTTCCTTGAAAGAAAATGAGAGTTATATTCTTGTTTGAGATTTATTCTTTCCATTTACCTTCCCAAATTTATTCCTGGTCTAAGATCTTATGTTCTTAGATTCCCTGCTCATTGAATTTCATAGCTGTACCTCCTGAAAAATGAGATTTTAGAATAAGAAAGATCAAAAGATTTTTTCTCAGTTATTTCCATAGGCACTGCATTATTTCCTCTGGGAAATTTTGCAAGAGGGAGATTTCAGCCTGCTCACAGTATACATTAGATGAGAATGCAATTCACAACTGGGGCAGCTCTTTTGACTCTTTTTGTTGCTTGTTTGCTTTGACTGAGCTCAGACTAGCACATTTCGCAGTTGGTTTGCAACTTGAAAACACAAGTTGAGTAATGGGGTGAAAATATCTCACAACAAATAATCCTGAAAAACATGTGGTTTATTGGTTTGCAAGCTAGGAAGTGACATCAAGCATCCAGACATGGATACTTTTCATTTAATGCATCAGTTCTGCATAGTAAGACAGAGTACATTCCTCCCCATAAAATATACACATTAAAGTATTTAAAGATGTTCAAATTCAAAGCCATAACCATCTGCTTATCACAGACATCTGTTGCTTCAAAGCAAAGGACTATATGAAAGGTTCAGAAAGCTTTAGAGCTCAAAAGGTGCGTTTGCCAAGAGACTAATGGAACACATGAATATACATAAATTCCAAAAATATAACAAACTGCTGTTTTCTCCCTGGGGTGCAGTTACACCAGCTAGGTATGTGAGAGCTGAGTTGCAAAGAAAAAAGTAATAAAAGAGCTACCTCAGCTCTTACCCATCTCTGTACTGAAAATTAAACTTTTTGTCACTCTCTAAATACTCTTGAAAAGGAACATCTTCTTCCTCCACCAGCAGAGGAGTTGACTTTCACACTGACCCCCTACATCTCTGAGCAGCTTCTGCCAATGAACCTTCAAAACACGATTGTTTCCACCCTGCAACCTTCTTTCTACAGAGCCTTTCCCCATTCTCACTCAGGGAGGTGACACCCCAGCTTCACTGGGAACAACACGCTGCAGCTCCACAGACCTGCATGTCTATTGATTTCCTTGCTATTTTGGCACCCAGGTCTGACCGACTGGCTGAAGTCAAGGAGAGCCTTCCATTGACTTCAATGAACCGTCGGCATCTCCCTTAATGGACAGTGCCCCTTTCCCCACGTGGCTCTTGCGTTGCCATGAAAATGAAGGTCAACAGGAGGGGTGGGAGCAGTAACAAGCTCTTTGGGACAGTGACTGTGTTCCTCTGAGCACCTGACACAAGAGGCAATTGCGGTAGCATATCTGCAATAAATAAAGTTGGCATTGCCCTGTGGGTATGTGCCAGATTTCCACTGTGAGGGTTGGAGGGCAGAGTTTGCACCTTGCAGACCTGTGGGTCTGGAGGGAAGGACCTGCTAAAAGTTACTGGGAGCTGGGAAAAAGTGTGAGCCAACTAGAAGGTGCAAAGTCAGAGGGATTATGTACTTTTGGAAAGGTTACAAGGAATGCAAAGGGGCTAGAGGCTGTCTGGACAGGAAGATACTGGGAACCCCAAGTACATTAAATTTCTGTCTCAGGTTAATACCACCTGTACCTGGTCAGTGGAGCTAATCAAGCTTCCTGGCACAACAGCCAGTTTCCATTCACTTATTACCCTTTCTGCATGTGCACAGCCATCAAAGGGGCAGGGAGGATCTCACACATAGCAAGAGAAATTTGGGGTTCCAGTGCCTGTCTGCCAGGCCTTTCGATGCCAATACGTACATGAAATGCATAGAGAACAAGGAAATATTTCATGACTTTAAATTACATTGTCAAGCTCAGAGAAAGTTGATCCATCCCCTGCAACAAACTCCAAATAACCATACAGAAAGTGATTAACTTAAACATGAGCATGAACATCAAGATACATTTTATAAAACAACCAAAATTTTTCTTCCGTCATTTAATGTTCCTCTTAGTCACATAATCTGTGACCTCTTAACCCTTATTATAAAGCATATAAAATCCCACAAGACCAGAAGTTCAATGTGGGGGTTACACACCATTTTTGGGCTCACTGACCCTGCTTTATAAACTACCCTTCTGCTCTTTGTTTTCCTTTGCACAGGTTTTGCATTTTCCTGCCAGCTTCTCATTGTCCTTGAAATCAGAGTAACAAGAAATTGAAGAAATCAGACAGTTCTCCAGGCCAATCACAAACAGAAAATAGAAATTGTTGGTGATCAGAAAAGCAAGCAGAGCCTTCCCGAGCTGTGTACAGATTCTGCTCCTCACACTACTCACAAGCAAAACATTTCTAGAAAGGTAAGTTATTTATTGTGCCAACATACGCGCATTATTCAAAGCAGCAGCAAGACAACAACATTACTAGTATTAGGAAATTCATCTCAAGTTGAGAATATCTCAGAGTTTTTATGAGGAAAGAGAATATAAAAGGTTTCCTTCAGCGAAATAAAGCCCTTTACTTACATGGCTTGCAAGAGCTTCCAGCAGCTGGAGTCTCTGAACTGCAGTGCATGCAGATATTGTGCTTTGCTGAAAGCCCCCGAACTTTGGCACTGGAGATGGTACATAACTCACTGGTGCTTCAGATTGATAAATAATTTCCTTTAAAGATACCCTCACATGTTTCTTTATCAGTGGTGCACACTGACAGCAGGCTGCAAAGCAGAAAGCCTGTCTGGTGTTATGAGGAAAGAGTTCCCTCTCAGCTGAATCCAGAAAAAAAAGGAGTCCTTGACCTCGACAACTAGAATAATACTACTATATCTGCTGGCTCTTTTCTGAACGCATACTTGAGCAGTAACATAAGAGTGAGCGATCGGAGCGCAGAAACTGTGGCATGTCATGCTCTGTACCGGTAGGGTATGTGAGCAATGCTTCTAGCGCAGGCACAGCAAAAGGAAAACACAATGCGTGTTTTCAGCTTTTATTTTGTTGACAGATTTTAAAAATAAAACAAAGATGACAGGCTTCTCTGTTTCAGTTCACAGCTCCCAAGTGGCAGTGCTCTCAGCTCTGTCCCCTCTGCTGAGGTTCCTTTTGTTCCAGATGAGGATACTGCTGACTTTCTATTTCAAACCTCGATTTTCTGAGAATCTCTGTATCTCAGCCAGGAAATGTAACCCAAGCTGAAGTTTAGCATTTCGGACATCATAAATGCAATGAATCGCCTGCAAGCAAAAGGAGTGGTTTTCAGAGATTTTTTTTTTCTCCTTCAAAAGATCTATTTGCTTCTTTTTTCTCTCTCTTTCCTTTGGTCTACTTAAACTTACTAAACTTCATAAAAACAAGCATAGCTTTTGGAACAAGTCCTCAGTAGAACAAATAGTGAGGTGAATATGAAAAGCAAGATAATGATGTAGCTTAAAATAAGTAAATGTAAGGTTTCAGCAAAAAAGAAGTTCCCTGCTCATTGTAAATATTTAAGAATAAAGACATTACTTTAAACATAGTCATTCAATTCCCAGACAATGAGGACAGAGGTTTTATGGAGAGGATGAACCCCCCCCCCCATATTTTAGGCGTAATAAAAGGAGTAGCAGAGAGATAAGAAAGAAAATCAGAGTCCTAATTCATTCCATTGTATTCAGTTGCAAAAGAGGGAAAAAGGGAAACAAACTTACAGTCTAAAATCAAACTTTAAAATATTGTAAATGCAATATTCCTGGCTTTATGAAACATAAAGATAAAAGAAAAAGCCCTCAAAACTTTTAATAAGCATTTCTAGCTTAAGGAAATAATAGTTTTTAATGAAGAATGATCAAATGATCTCCTTTGTCTAGTGTACTATTCGCTTGTGTGACAATGGGCTTAAAAAATCCCCTACACATTTCATATGTGTGTTATCTAGGTTTTTCTTGAACCTCAGACTTGGGTTCAGCTTTTGTTGTTGCTTCTTTTTTTTTGCAACTTTATTAAGACACTAAAACACATGTACAACTTCAAAGTTGTTTATTGGCAATTAAATTGTCTCTCCCAGTTGTAGCTGACTAGTAGCAGTGATATATTGTGTTGAATGAGAGAAGTCTCAGTTTCAATTTAGTTTCCATTTATATCCACTTCCTTTGTCAAATACTGAAACTCTACGTCTGCAATAAATTAATTTTGACTCTTTTCAGCTCTTCCTGCTGTTTTCCCCTTCCCTTTCTCCACTACCGTTTTCAAAATATGAGGCATTATCAAACCATATATGTGTATCTTGAATTTCAAAGTATTGGCATTGATTTTTTTTTTTTAAATTAAAATTCATGTTTGAAAGCTGTTACTTTAAAAGTAGTGGGGGTGCAAGTATTGTTCTTCAGATACCAAAACACCTTTTCTCCGCAGTGGGCTCAAGTCTTATACCTAGGCCTTATTTACAGAGGTCGATGCTGAACTCCCCTGCGCTGGCTCCTGCTCAGCCACGCAGGGCTGAGCCTGTTGTCACCTGCCTGCCAGACCTCTTCCTTCTCTAAGCCGTCAGCAAGCACATGCTTTCTCCCTCTCTCCCAGTTCAACTTTTCTATTTTTAGAAAATAGCTGGGATTTTTTACTTTTAATCTGGTTTTAGGATGTGGAGGCCTCGTGACCTGGTTTGTGGGAACAAGGCTGGGCACACAGGACTACTTGCACACGCCCAGGGTTCAGACAGCAGCCCCATGAGTGGGGTGTATCAGGATCCCATCCAGCTTTCTGTCCATAAATACAAGAGGCTAAACTTCAAAACCTGCTTGGGAGCTATTACCTGCTTCTTTGTGAAGTGTTTTGAGACAAGCAGAATATATACCTAACTTCTGAGAACCAATTCTTGTTTTCAGTACAGACGTCTGAAACACACCACTAATTTGAGCGCCAGCTAATTTCCCCCAGGCGCGACCGACTGGGTTTCTGCCCCAGGGACCTGGCTTTCGCCTGTGGAAGCAACAAGCCATCGGGCAGCTCACTTGCAGCCCCCCGTGCATGGACAGTGTCATTTCTGCCCCAGCCCGTTTCAGCCACAGCACAGCTGTGTAAGCCCTGCAAGCCCTGGGGCACTGCTTTTTACTGTGGCCACATGCAACCATGTCTCACAACTGGAGGCAGCGGTAGTCTCTGAAAATATCAGCTGCTTTACTGAGTATTGTATATGCATTCGCAGACTTTTATATAGGAGTTAAGAAAACAGTTCACAAACTAAGGGTCACAGTTGCAATTGCAGTTGTGAATGTGAAAGTGGAAGCTTGGCCAGGACCCCAGAAGCTGTAAAGCATGCAGAAATATATGAGACTTGTCTATGTCATGATGTACCACATCAAAAACTTTAAAATTTTTTTTTTTTTTTTCCTGGTAGACTTGTAGACCCTTATATGTAAATTAAGTCTTATGTTTCTCATTTATCTTTCAAACACCAGCCAGAAGATTGGTTGGGTTGTGCTGCCCATGGGCTGGGAGCTCTGCTCGACTGGCATGATGCTGTACGGTTACCTCAGAGACCCTGACAAAGTAGGTCCCTATGTCTGATGTGACACAGTCCATTAAACTACCTTCATCAGACTTTGTTTTGAAATTGTCTGATTTTACACACAGCTTTAAAAAATTTGGGCATCACAGAGATATACATCCCAGTAGCTGTTATTTCCGACGTCAGCTCACAGGGCTTTTACAAAGCCCACGTTTAGTTACTTAGGGAGAGATGCAACATACACAGAGTCAGTAGGAACCACAAGGCTCGGTTTCACCATTGCGTCTAAAGGCTGGGCCAGAAGGACTGGAACACTGATTCGGTGGCAATGTAAGATGACATGGCAGGTAAATGTGAACTAGAGAGCACATTTCCCAATATAGTAAAGTTTCATTACCTTTAGATGGTCATCTGGAAATAAACCATGCCATTGATTGGCTCCATGGAGGTACAATGCTACCTAAAGGCACTTACACTGTTTCTAGGATCAGGGACCACGAATACTTTTGGCAGAGGCATTGAGCTGCCCTGAATCAGTTCAGTCCATCATGACTTAGTTGGTCTGTCCCTGATGGAGGCAAGCTATCTCCTGCAGCACTGCCTCAGGGGTGTGCACCATGGTCTCCAGTGCTCCAAGAGGACGTATTTGTGGAGGTGCAGCATTAGAACAGAATCACAGGAGTAATTTGGGTTGGAAGGGACCTTTGGAGTTCATCTCATCCAACATCTGCTCAAAGCAGGTCTAATCAGCTAGCAGCTGTCTCTGCAGTACGTGTTCTGATCACTCTTATTCAGGGTTTTCCACTCCATACAGCACACCTGACCTCCATTACCCCCAAGAACAAAGAGCTGACTCAATGATTATGATCCAGAGGGATTTTGCTCACCTTACCCCAGGTAATTACAAACTTTCTTGGTTATTGCAGCATCTGATCACCCAATCATTTGATTATACTGATCTGGCATGGAAGCCAAAAAATAATATCTCATTTTACAGATGTGGACCTAAGGCACAGGATGACATTATTTGTCAGAGTTCGCATAGTCTGTGCAGAGTAAGAAATTGAGGTGACATCATATGTCACCATCCTACCTGCTGTCACCTCTCTGTGCATTCCTGCTATTAGTTAGCTATTAGTTATTAATAGCCACCCTGCTATTACAGATCATTTTTTGAGGCAAGGGGCAAAGTAACACAGCACTTGTGAGACACCAGCTACGTAATGGGTTCCAGTGCTGAAGCTGAAAGTGGGGGAAAATTAAAAAGTGCTAACGCTGCTGCTGTACATGTGGTGGGCAGCTGTACTAGCGATCATCAGATGAATGATTCTCCTTAAAATACAGCCCTTCTGACAATCTGGAATGGGATCCAAATTAGTAAAAGCTGGTCTTGAAAACCAGGAAAGGTCCCCATGATCTTCACTGCTGTCAGTGAGAATTCATATTATAGTGATCAAAAACTATATGAAGGTGAGTATTGCTGTAACTTGTTTAAATTGCAGGCCTGGAAAAATATACTTAAGATATCTGGAATCAATTTTGGTTTTGAAATTCAGTTCATACATAAGGAGGGCTTGGGAAGAATTGAAAGACAAGATAGTCTTGTCTTGAAAGACAAGAACGAAAATGAAAATGTTTAAAGAAGTGGCTTATATGCATGGCCCTCACACTTCAATCTCACATTTAGCTTTTGGTGAGTAATGCTGTTTTATGCATGGTCCCACCAGTATATATATAAATGACATGTAGCTAGGCAACAATATATTATTTCTGGGAAAAACAAAAAGAATATAGCGTGGGTCACAGCTCTGTCCTAGACCTGTTCTGCTTCCTGGAGTGATCCAGTTAAGCTTCTTTGCAACCCGTATGTGGATGGCCCATACTGCCAACCCCTGTCTTGGAAACCGTGCTGCATACCTGCTCAGACTTGCCAAGCCAGCCAAATCAGGACTGCAGCGATATCTCGCTTAAGGTGAGATGCTAACGGCACTCGTTCACGTGGTCTCAGCTAGTATATGAGCTATGAATAACGGACAAGAACTCAGGAGCTGCAAATTCCTGTTGATGCTTCAAATTGCACATCAAAAACAAAGAATGCTGTCTTTTAAATGTGTAATTTAATTTTAATGTGTCATTAATGTATAAAAAGAAAATCTCCTTTTTAAACCTGTAGTGTGTAATATCTTGTCCATATGACTTCTCAGTCTTGAAATCTGAATGGCCAGATCTTGAGCTGACATAAATCAGTACTGCTGCATTGATTGCAAAGGCAGCATAATTAATTTACACCAGCTGAAGGTCTGGCTCAAAAAATGTGCAGAAGCATATACATTTCCTTCCTGGTCATGTGGGTGCCACTGGAAGACGACTCAGGACCTCACAGCTACCATGGCTTTATATCCACATCAAAGCTTATCCTTAGGCTTTTTACCATACCCCATGGGGGCTGAACATTTGTTTTTGAATGCTTCACTGAGCTATATAATTTAGGAACATCAACACCACATACCATTAAAACCCATCAAAAGCAAATCTTAAGCTCAGATACAAATGTCCTGAGCCTGCACTTGAGGAGCTGTGGGATCTTCCATTTGAGGGTCAGAAAGGATTTTTTAATAAACTTGCCTTGCCTCTTAGAGGTCAGGCAACATGGGTGAAGCCTGGAGATGCTCTAAGGCAAGGACATTTCTCTCTTCCATTGTGGGGTGAGTCTTTAGCCAAAAGCAAAACTTATTTCAACTACTGGCTACTTCACCAGAGGTAGGAGGGCAAAATAAACTCCCTGGGAATTAGAAAGCATGCTTTCTATCAGTAACTTATGTCACTTTCCCATCAAAAGTCTGCTGCTCATGTACCTTCAACATGATAGTAAAACATTATGTTTAATTTTTTGACAGTTTAAGAAAATAATCCTTTTTGCAACAGATCAAATCCCCCATAAGTTAAATCTGTAGCCCTTTCTTCTCCACAACCTTGGAAAAAACAGTCAGAAACAAAAATCAGTGTCCCAAAATATCATGTTTAAGACATATCTGGAAATTTGAGACAGGTTTCCTCCTTCAAATTCATCAGTCTTTTCATCAGGTCTGGAGTGAGGCTGAGGCTGTTTCAGACCAAGCTGTTGAAAATATCAAAGAGAAATCTTCCTTTCTTGCAATGAGCTGCAACCAGTCTCCTTCCTGCAAGTACAAGGCTTTCTGACACAAGGGTATACTTGATAATCCCTCATGAGTACAGCGTGAGGAAAGGCACCTCCTTAACTAGGTAGAGAAGAAGCCGTTTAAAGTGTGTATCACCATTTGCAGTGCAGTCCAGTTTGCAAGAAGTAAAGGGCTACACCACTGATACAAAGTAATGTAATGGCATATGGTTTCTTCATTTGGGAAAAGGCTTCAAAACTGAAAAGCAGGTTGCAGCTTTGCAGAATAAACTGGTGCTGGTGCTCTCATTGCATGTAGCTTAAAAGTGCTTAAGCAGTACAGGCTTGTCTGGATTGAGTTAAATTTTTGTTGTTGTTTAGTCCAAAAATAAATTGTTTCAGCTCTGTTCAAAGCTCAGTGTTGTTCCAGTTGTCTTCAGTTTTCTTCTCAAACCCACTGTTTTCCCAGATCGCTTTATGGATATTGTCTATGGGAGGGACGGGAGTGTAGTAGCTGGAGAAGAGCACTGAGGGCTCTGATTCCTGCTCTTAGTGCTGCTGTTGACTCTAATCCTACTTTCCTTCTGTTTTTCTTCTGTTTTTCTATTCTCCTTCTCACTCTTTCCTTCAGCCTACCTGACGTTCACACTTGATGAGAAGTTATTTGCAATCCTGGTAGGAGCGCTGGTCATCATAACAGCAACCCACAGCCTTATCACCATTCCTGTGTAAGATTTGATTTCCCATGCCCCTAGCAAAAAGCTGCATACGAGGCTATTTTACATTTTCTTACAACCTGCTCAGCCGCTGCAATTAAACCTGAAAGCCCAACCTTCCAAAAGCAGCATGGTATGCCACGGCTGCAGTAGGTGCACCCACACGCCTGGGGTTGCAGGGGCTTATTTTTGTGTGTGAGAGCCCCAGGGGAGCACAGCCTGCATTGTCGGGTCCCTTTCTGCAGCAGGGCCACGGGCATACAAGGAATGGCGAGCACTGCAGCATCTGCTAGGAGAGGACACCTAATTGAACCCTATTTTTAAAGGTGTAATTGAAGAAATGGGTTCAGCCATCCATTTCCTATGAAACAGGGCTAGGTTTTGCACAGCAGTTTGCAGATCAAGCTCAGTATTCTTCCTGTTTTACCTCTTAGGCAATAAACCCGTAAACCCCCGGGGTTCAGGTAACACCATGCTAACGAGCCCTGCCTCCCTGAGCGCCCTATTCCTGGCTGCACAGCGACCCGCAGCAGCAGGACCAGCCCTGCTGAGCCCCGGTGTCCCCATCCCGTCACCCCCGCAGGCAGGGGTCCGCGGGCTGCTGAGGCCCACCCTGACCCCCGCCCATTCCCGCACCAGATACTTTCTGTTTTGTGGATGGCCAAGCATTTCGGCTGTCCTAGTGCTGGTAGGACTTGCCTTTTCCCATCACCTTTCACAGACGCCCAAGGCGCAGAGACCTCCTCTGGCAGCCCCAAATTCTGCCCTTCTGCAGAACTGGGCTGGCATTGCTGCTGTGTCTCCAGGAGCTATTAAGATCTTTTTAAGGCTACTGCATTGCTGTTACTTCAGTGCTGCCTGTGCATGGCAGACGTGCTGTGGCTAGGTGCCAAGCTGCCTGGAGAAGAGCCTTTTTTAATGAATAATAACACAAGCTGTAAGCAGCAGGAACTGGTGGTCTGAAGTAGGTGTCAGCAGAAGCAGGGTACATACGTTGTTTGTAGGCTGGACTGCTCGGTATATGTGCACGTGCTGAAATACAGGTGCTCCGAGGTTAGCTGTGGCCTCCAGCTCTCATACAACATAGGTCAAACCAATAATTTCCGCAGTCTTATCTGGAATGGGTTTGGACTCGGGCCCCTTCCCATCAACGCCTTCGGCCGTTTGGTTGGGCGAAGCGACCGCTGTTTCTGTGGAGGCTCTCGGCGCGGCCCTGCCCGGGGGCCGGGCGCCCGGCCGCGCTGCCCTTCGCTCTCAGGGGCCGGGGTGAAATACCACCTTCACAGGCGAGAAGGGGCCTGCGCTGGAGCTGCCGCCGAGGCCTGCCTTTGGCACCCGTGCAGCAGAGGGCTGCGGCGTCTGTTACGCATAAATAATGTTCTGAAGGCCTAAATAGATAAATATTAGAGTTGTTGATGAAAGGAAGCAGTGCCAGCCAGTTTTGGCCAGTGGAACAGGAACGTGTCCCGTTGCCTCAGGTTGAAAAGGCTTTGGATGGTTAGGGCTTGCAAAAATTAGAGGGAGGAAGCACTGGTAACGATATCTGACACATATTTGCTGCATTCATGGACAAATTAACCTTAATTATCCAATTTATAAATCAGCTTTAAGTGGAAGGGCCCCTCCTCACCCCCCACTGCTGCATATTTGGGGGATTAAGTTGTTTGTTTTTAGTGATAAATTAGAAACATCTGCTTCCGCTGACACGCTGGAAAGGAGGCCCGTACAGCAGAGCGGCTGGCGGGGCTGCTCCGACACTGGGGGGGATTCGTACCAGGGCACGGTCCTGCCTGCCTCTGGCCCGGGGGTCCGAAAGGATCAGGCCCTTTCCCCTCTGCATGGGGGCTCGGCGGGGCAGGGGAGGTGCATGGCTGCTGCTGGGCTTGCTCAGAATGGTTTCTGGGGAGGTCGGGGCAGTGGTGAGCGTCTCCAGCAGCGTGTGCTTGGCAGAGCCTTCCTTTTAAGGGTGTCTTGGCAGTTCTTCCGTGCAAGCAAAACTGTTTCTGCTATGGGATCATCAAGTCTTAATGTCAAGGAATCCAAACCTCGTGCCAGAGTCGCTGTAGAGGTCGCTCAAGCATGAGCAACGATGGCAGTAAGCAGTCCGGCCACCCCTTCCGATGAAGAAAATGGTGGTATTTGAGGGAACAGAGATGTTTTACAACCCTGGTGTGTCTCCCCAGTGGTGATACAACTTCCCAATTGCCGAGGCAGGTTGGAAGCGGCCAAGTGACACATCACGTCAAAGCACTTCACATGGGCTTTCACCTCATGCAGGAGGTATGAAAACAACCCTTCTGGCTACAAGCCATTATCTGCAGGAAGGAAAGCTGGGGATAAATCTTGCCAGGTGCAGCAACCCAAATATACTCTGGGCATCCATGGAGCTGCACCCATGACGGGCCCAGTCCGTGCATCCTCTTACGCCACCCCGCCGAAGGGAACCGCGAGGCTTGTTTTGACTTCGGTGTGGCCTGGATCTCGTCGTGGGGTTTTAATACATGCCCTATTGGGCTGCAGAAACAGATGGTTTACACACACCAGTCAGACCTTTTTTTCAGCCTTTGGCAATCAAAACTCTCAGATGGCAGCACTGGTCCACAAGGACAGAGCACGCCTGCAGAAAGGGAGAAACCGAGATGCTGGGCGGTTTCTGACAACTCCTGTTCCCGAGATGCCCTCTTTTTCTGCCTGGATATTTTCTTCAGGTGGATTTGAGGATTATGTGCATTTAACCAAGATTTTACAATAATCTATCAAATCTGTCAGAGCAAGAAACCCCAGGCAGGTGCAGTGCACGCTCTCAGACTGGCTGTACAATACAGGTCCTACGAGTTGGACGCCTGGCAGGGCAGGAGGCACCGTTCAGGTGCGATGCAGTGCAATGTAAATGTATTTCTGTTTGAGAAATTTCAGGCACAGAAAATTTGAATTGCAGTTCTGCCCGAAGCAGGCTGCAAAATCAGGACTGAGGTGCGTGGCCTATCGTCATGCAGAGGAAACTCAGTTCTCCTTACAAAGCTGAAGGCAACCTCCAATGCAGCCTCCAAAACCCCATTCCCATGTAAAGCATCGTAATCCAGCTGTAAAGCTTAAAATACAGTGAAAGGCAGCCCCTCCTCTAGAGAAACCAAAAAATACCCACTGCACACCCATGGACGTGGGTGTGCAGCAGAGCCCTCCTGAGACCCAGGGGCCAGCCCTGGGCAGAGAGGACCTGCTCTCTCTGGGCATGCAGGAGGGAGGGGAGAGGTAGCAGGACAACCCGTTTCACAGCTAGCCAGGACCACCGACCCTGCTTGTCCTGCCTCAGCTGTTTTCTTCTGCCTGACTGCCCGTGTTACTTGATCTTTGCATTCCCATGAGGGACATTTGGATACATGATGAAGTTGATGATGAAGTTGATGATGATGAAGTTGAATCAGGAAAGGGACCTTTTTTTCCTTTCTTTTCTCTTTACCCAAACTGGGGAGAGAAGTGAAAATTTCCTTCCTCCAGGAAATGAGTGGGGCCTGTGACCTGGACTCCAGGCCTTTATGGGAATTGCTTTGCCAGAGCATAGACCATCTTGTTCCCACCCCAAAAATCACTACATCTTTCTGGAATGATTTCTTGCTGCCCCACCACAAAGCTGTCGCTCAGAGGTCATCTGCAGGCTTGTATCGCCACTTTCTAGCAGGAATGTCTACACTGAATAACAGAAGCAGTAACTCAAGAGAGGCCAAAGCAGTCTCAGTCTTCCTCCAGCCACTGGGAAATCACCTAGAGGAAAAGGGTAGAGGAACTGAGGGGAAGCTGGAGACAAGTAAAGACATGTGGGACTGGGAGAGCTGCTAAAGCAGGGCTGTGATGATCAAAGCCTGTTCTCAGGTTTTGGGACCAAAAAAGGACAGGCTCTGGAAGATAACCTTCAGAGCATATCTGTGCAGAGCTGGAGCTCGTCAAGACTCAAAGGACCCAATTGCTCTGTAAAAAAAATACCAAGATGGTGTCTGGAATAAGCAAGGGATGCAAAAAGCAGCCTAGGTGTTTCTCTGTTACGTCCCAAAAAAGTCACTTCCACTGTTTAGTGACAGTGAAAAAGGACTCGAAAGCAGCATTCTGGGATGTGTCAGGGAGGTGGGCTCAGTCCCCAGGTGCATTAAAGAGCAGCAGACCGGCGCTGTGCAGGAACATCGGTGCAGGGCTAGCAGGGCTGGCATAACATCAAGTTTTTATAGACTGCTGAAAAGGGAAAAGACTTTTGGTCCTGAGTTGTAACTGCTAGCGAGAATAGCAGACGCGTGTTCCAGCACAGGGAGCGTCTCCCTCCAAGAAAAGGGAGAGTTTTCCTGGAGAAATCCAGAAAAAGTTTAGAGGGTTTTTTTCCAAATAGTAAAAAAAGAGAAGGGAGGTCCCTCTCTCAGTAGCTCACATATCAGGTCCCCCTGTGCTGCGGTGATGGGATGCCCATGCTGGCCTGGACCCAGCTACGAGGCCCACTGGACCAGCGGAAAGATGGTGGGGCAAGTAGGCTGGACACACACCTCTTCAGCTCTGCCCTTCAAGCCCTCCTTGTTTTTATAGCACCGTCACTCCCTGTTTTCATTGCACATTTTTTAAACTGTATTTCAGGTCCCACCTCTGTTATTAATACCCTCTCCGCTCTCATTTTTCCTGAAAGAAAAATAACTTTATTGAAAGAATGTAGCAAAAACTGGGAGAAATAAAACAGAGCACATGAATTACAATACATCCGAAAAAAACATCCCCTTACTGAACAGTTCCCTTCCTTCCCCAGCTTTAACCTCAGACTCTTGCCAGATGTTCCTGTTTGTTGCAGGGTGTCTGATTTGGGGTTTGGGGTCTCTCCAAAGGGGGAGGGCAGAGCATAAGCTGAAAATAGGATGGGTGGCCTAATGGCATCCAAACAGAGTCAACTATCTCCGTTAAATCTTGTTCGAGATTTGGCCTCCACTTCTGTAGGCCCCATTTGGGTCTGAGGGACACGATACTCACACAGATGAGGAAGACAAATCCAGTAGATAGACTGAAGACGAGCCAATCGATACATTTAAGCCAGCACAACATATGGACTCTCACATCTCTCAGCTTAGGAAAGATTGCTTCCCACAGATTTATTCTGGGTTTGCCCAGACGAAGTGAAACATCCCAGCCAGGGAGACTTTTCCCCTCTTTCCCTCTGGATTATTTTATAACCGTATACCTCTCACTGCCAGGATCTTTTTCCCATTATGCACAGCCTATTCTTCCCCTTTAAAAATGGTCTCCATTATCCTCTGGGATAAGAATTGGCTTTACACTAAACAGGTCTGCCCTTCCCAACACACACTCCTCACACAGAAATGTGTAGACTGTTTGATCATACTGTCATATCCTCCCCCACCCCAAGGTTTAGTGAAACCGTAAAGTGTCTTTGAAGACTTGAGTCAGGTCCTCTGCAGCTCTGCCTTCGTTGCTTTGAGCTTTCTCGTCTGCATCCGACATCAGGTGAGGCTTCAGGCTAGACACCCAGGAACAGGTTCACACTGCTTTTCCAAAATGAAAACTGAATCCTAATTTATGAATAACCTAACAATTTACTTCAGCGTTGCAAAATTGGAGTAGTCTGGATTTCTTCTTCATCCCAACACAGAAACTACCCTACTGATCCACACCTCTAACTTTAGAGAGACTGTGAGCAGAAATGAATACCTTTTGCTGACAGTTGCAGCCTGATGCCTGTAACTAAAATGTAAATCTGGCCAGTAATTATCTCACTTTTAGCCTTTATTTTCCGGGTATGATCACAAAGACAAGCCTGCAAAGCCTCTAGATTTCTCTGCCAAAGCAATTGCATAATTGCTTTGCTGTCCTTTTGACTAACAAAGAATCCACTTCAGCAGATAACATGAAGTTTGACCTGTCTTGTATCTGTGACAAGCAACCTCTAGGAATCAGAAACACTGTATTTTTTTAATGCCTCTTATTTGTGTAAAAGGTTGCAGCCTTAGGATTTTCACTCCCCTGTGAGATTACGTTTTTCTGGCCAGTCTAAATTGGCCTTTTATCATCTGCAGTGTGTCTCTCTGGGATCACGGATGTTGTTTGATCACGCAATGACAGTATGTGTAATGTTGCTGTAGCATCTGTTTAAGAACCCTGGAAATTAGGTTTACCAGCGCATGGGACAGACCTGTGAATGGACATGTCATGGAGAATTAAGGGTATGTCAGCTCTATCACAGTGAATGGGACAGAGGATCTTCTCCTGCAGATACTCAAACCCAGCCCTCGGGACACTGCTCATATGTGGATTTCCATCCACCTTCTCGCCTTGCCACCGTGACTAAACCATAGATAAGTGCAATATTAAAGTGTGGAGATGACAGAGGAGATGAAGTAATATGAATACTGTGTTCTTTGTTTGCATTATTCCTTGTTATTGCTGCTGAGCCAGCTGGGCAATATCCCTGCAGCTGAGATACTCCGTTTCAGAAACCATCTTGTCTCCTGTGTCACTAAGCAGTATGGAGTGGGACCAGCCTTCACCACCCATCACCTCTCACCTACCCGTCAGATTGGTGCTGCGTGGTATTGTAGAGGAAGGACAAGGAATAGGCAACCACTAAGTGAGGGGAATATACTTCCCAACCCCCTGCCAGGTAGTCCTTGCCCAGGTGACACCTGGTGGAGATGTCCCTTGGCCCTACCTTTCCAGAGCTTGGTGAGGATGGTGATGGTGGGCTTCCCACTCCGCACAAAACTTAAGCCAGGGGCAGCTTCACAGGGAGCCAGGCTTTCAGGATTTCCTCCGTGCCAGTGGACAGGTACATCAGCTCCTCCGCTTCCAGTTTTGCTTTTCCGCAGTCCTTCCCCTGCCCACTCTGCTCCGTGTTTCTCTACTCTTAAATGCATTTCTTAGGCAGAGCGTGGCCCATGGGGACACAGCATCAGGGGGACCGACAGCCCTGCATTCCCACCAGGGAAAATCTGCTCCAGTAGCACAGCTGAAGTTGTCCCAGGCCAGGGAAAACAGGGAGCAGGCACTGTAGGAAGACGGGATTTTCTGCCTCTTTAATGCACCATGCTATATACCACTGTACTTGTGTGATTTCTGAAGCAGGTTGCTGTTTCTCTAGCTGTCGGTGTTAGCAAATTTCCATAGCTTGCACAGCTCCAAGGGCTGTGGGTAATGCTGCGCTCACACCCATATTTTCCTAAAACTTCAGCCTAAAAAGCTTCATCATTTCCTTGAAAGTGAGTGGGTTAGAGAAATTAACCACCATTGTGAGTATCAGGTTTTGGGCAGCTGGCATGCAGGCAAGCCTTGCCTCAGCCTCGCCTGGATAATGGTAACCAGAGACCCAGGGGAAAAAAGGCAGCAAGGAACTGCTAATCCATTTACACTCTCACCTACCCAGACCAAGGCTGTGTTTAATCACTTAAGCTCAGCATTTCATTTATATTTAACAACACACATTCTCTCCCCAGTCTGCACATAGGCACGAAGCATACTGCCAGTAGCAGTGGAAGCACAGAAAGTTAAATGATCTTGAAAAAAACAGCCAAATGGAAGAAACACCCCAACAAAATAACAAATGGATATATTTGTGCGAGTTTAATAAGTTAATTGCAGGAGCTTAACTTTGCAAGAGCACAACCCTGAAGCAAAATGATTTATTTGGTATTTACAGATTTTTTTTTGCAAAACAAGTTTCTATGAAACCATAGCAACAAAGGTTAAAGTGAAGATTTGGAACGATGTTGGAATCATTCACGAGGGAAAAACCCAATAATCTCTGTTTTGGGTTGATGGAATGTAAGATTAAAGCTAAATAGAAATATTTAAAAAGATTTTAGGCAATTAAATCACCCTAAACCCTGTGAAAAGTAGACATTTAAAAATATTTTTTTGCCAGAAAATTATGTCCTTGATTTTTAAAAAAAATCTGTCTGGTAACTTTCTGATGGTAATGTTATGTGCATAAATGTCCAAGTTTATTACTCTTCTCTTACAAGACAAGATACATAAACAGATTTCAGTGAAGCCATACTACAGTCGATTTCTAATGGAATCACATGTATCCCAGCAAAAATCTGCATTTTTCTGAAAGGTCTCTCTATTGCAGTCCCTTCTTCAAATGCATTTCAGAGAAGTCAGAATAGGAAAGCAGAAGCAGTTACAACTTACCTTTATGCTTGAGTAGATGACATCAGATTTTTCAGGGAAAGCAATGCTCTTCTTTTGGGTAGCGTCGTAAGACTTGTAAATTCAAGCCAACAGGTAATTGTTGGTGATTCAAAATCCTTTAAAACAAATTTAAATGCTGCGATGACAAATAATGTACTTCGTGAAAACTTATTTGAAGCTTGATGCTCTTGTATTGAGTTTTGTAACTGTCTGTCTCAGCTAAATAAGCTCCCACTCCTTTCCTCGGATACTTGCCAGCTTTTCTAATTTAAAGCAACTGTGAGCTTGCTGTAAAACTCCTGTTGGAAGGAGCTCAATGTATACCATGGAGCAAGGAGCAAGCATGTGCTCCAGACTGAAGCGGTATGACAGAGTCCTAAGAGGACCTGGGGCATAGCCTCCCCGAGGTAACGTTATATCATCTTTGGAAAGCATGATAGGCTAAGTTGTCTCCTTCTCGGTAAAGACACAGAGAACAGGAAAAAATCATGCTTCTTCTGGCATGTAGTCCCCTCAGCATGGGATTTGGGAGGAGCAGCATCTGCCTCAAAGCGGAGGAAGAAGCAACAGCCTCAAATGCACAAAGTGCTCAGAGCTCCCAAAGGAGCCTGGTCCCCGAATTGGTCAAAAGACTCCCAGTATTTTTAGAGGTGTTGGTCCTTGGTTTGAAGCTTTGGGGACAGGTTTGAAGCTTTGGGGACAGGTCTCCTGGGCTTCCTCTGCTAATGCAATGTGGGGTGTCCCTCTCACAGGGGGTGGGACACCCACGCTGAGGTTCATGGCTGAGCACAACCCGAAACTGCTCTCTCATGTGATTTTGGAGAGTTTCAAAAGAAACTCATGGCACTGATCCTATCTTCTGAGACACTGTCAAGCTTTAAATAACAGAGGTTTGATTTTCAAAGGCATCCACTTACTGGGGATGGCTCTGTTCTGCTTTGCTCAAATTAAGATAGTGGAGCATGTGAAATGTTGTTCATGCAGGAGAGTTGCCTGTGCCCGTGTTGAATTCCTCGTTTTTGCAAGAAATTTATTTCAACCAGCTATGGTTGACACACATGGTGTGCATTTATGAATTGACAGAAAAGGTGCCCTTTTGCAAATATGAGTTCCCTCTGCAAAGTAGCTAAAAGAAAGCAAACAAAAAAACAAATTATAAAACATTATTGTGATTTGGGAAATTTCAGTATCTGAGCTTCTACATTAGTACTTATGCTGGTTTTGGCTGGGATAGAGTTAATTTTCTTGACAGTAGCTAGTATGGGGCTATGTTTTGGATTTGTGCTGGAAACAGTGTTGATAACACGGGGATATTTTAGTTACTGCTGAGCAGTGCTTACACAGAGTCAAGGTCTTTTCTGCTCCTCACCCCACCCCACCAGCGAGGAGGCTGGGGGGGCACAAGAAGCTGGGAGGGGACACGGATGGGACAGCTGACCCCAACTGCCCAAAGGGCTATTCCATACCATATGGCGTCATGCTCAGCATATAAAGCTGGGGGAAGAAGAAGGAAGGGGGGACATTCGGAGTGATGGCATTTGTCTTCCCAAGTAACCATTAGGCGTGATGGAGCCCTGCTTTCCTGGAGATGGCTGAACACCTGCCTGCCCATGGGAAGCAGTGAATAAATTCCTTTTTTGCTTTGCTTGCGTGTGCGGTTTTTGCTTTCCCTATTAACCTGTCTTTATCCCAACCCACGAATTTTCTCTCTTTTACTCTTCTGATTCTCTCCCCCATCCCACTGGGGGGGAGCGAGCGAGCGAGCGAGCGGCTGCGTGGGGCTTAGTTGCCGGCTGGGGTTAAACCACAACAGTACCATAACAAACTTTTGTTTAAAAATGAGGGTCCTGAAAAGCCTATCTCAGACTATGCCCCAAATCACTGAGCACTTTTGGAAATGCATCCAACCAGCCTACTGATGCTAGGGTGACATAAGGTTTATCATGGTTGTTATTAAGTGACTTTGGCTTTGTGAGCCATATTTTCTTGCAAAACTAATGTAAGTAAAGATGGAATCATTAGACTGAAATTTTCAAAGGTGTTTGATGCTCCTGAAAGAGGAAATTAATCTTCTGTGACAAAACAAACCAGTGTCAAAATGCCACCTTTGAAGGGGCTATAAAAGATCTTGTTCGTTTGAATGTTCTAATTTACATGACACTGAAATATTAAGTATTCCATATTTTAAATTGAGAATTAAAAACCAAGGTCCTGTGCATTCAATCAACATAGATAAAATACTGCTGCCAATAATGGGAGGAAAGTTTTAAGGAAAATCAAATATTTTTTTTTTCTTTTCTAGTGGAGTTTCATTCCAGTACTAAATGACAATAACCAGGATATAGAATACTCTGTTACAAAGTCATATGGTACTGTGAAAACTTCAGTATATGATTTGACAAGTCTCAATTTTTCCCCAAAGTATAGCTATCAGAGTATTTTTATTTTGCTCTGTGGATCTGCTGGTGGACTTGGATGCAGGTGGGCAACAGTGAAAGTACAAATACCATCCTATCATGTCACTTAAATGTACTGTAGAAACTACCTAAATGATTTCTGTATCTTAATTTTAATTTTGTGATCAGACATTAGGCATATCCTCTTAGGTACTGGCACTTCTGAAAACTGGTATTTGCATGGTTGTGGGAATTGCCTAGAACTTTTAAAGATCATCCAGAGAGCATTGCCTGCAATTGGCCTCTTTCTACTCCTGTTCAGGGAAGCATGAGATGCTGCTTTCTCTTCCTGATAAGTCTTTCTTGGGGAAGCAGGGGATGTTCCCTCTGTCCCATGGGAAAAAAGCATGTTTTCTAACAGTCTGTGGAGAAGAAGACTGGCAGGAATTACGAACCTGGGCTCTGCCATCGATTCATATCTACCTCTGGACTGAGTCTTCCTCACTTCCGTTCACTAACCTGCCTCATAGGAATATGGCTAAGGACTAAGTAGCCATTAGTGAAGTAGCAAATAATATTAATCCCAGTAATTTTACAGCAGCGATAATAAAAATCAAACATTTCTTCAGAGCTGTTAATGTTTTATGCTCTCTGAGACTACCTGAATAGTTTTCTGTGGTCCACAACACAAAGTTAAAGCACCAGCTGGCAGTTCATCTCTTATGTTATAGAGAAGGAGGCTTAAGGAGGAAGATGCAGCTAAAGCTTTGTCAGAGGGAAAGGGATGTAAGCTCCAACATAACTGGAGTCTTAAAAGGAAGGAGTAGAACCCATTTCTTTTGCCTGCTGGGCTTTCCAGATTGGAGGTGGGAGGCAAGAGTAGAAGTGGAGGAGAAACTGCAAAGCGCTCTGCAAGCCTTGGAGGTTTAAGTGTTCAACAGAAAACACAGGTTCAATTTTTTTGGAAGAAAAATTATATTTTTATAGGGTTGCTCACTGGTACCTGTGATAGGCTCGCTTTTAATCCCTTGAAAGTTACAATTCTAGGCAACTATTTCATATTTCCGCACTTCACCAGAACACTGAGTTTCTTGCTTTTGGCTTTGTCTAGACGCAGCTGTGGTAGGATGGAGCTGCTAGCTGCAGCAGCTGAACCAGGAACTGATATTTGGCATTCCTGTCCTCACAGGTACAAGACAGCAACTGTCATAGGGGTTAGGAAAAAAGGAATCATTCCTCTCGGAGAAATTTCAAAGGCGAAGAAAATGCCTCTTGCCTCACCTGTGAGTGCAAGTCTTCATATGGTCCTGTACATGTGGGCATTTGTTGCATAGCACATTATTGCATCTTGAAGACAAAAGACATGAATCCATGTAATAGATGCATGAGTAAATGTGCTCTAAGGAATACAGTTGTCACACCCTTGACAAATTGTCGTCTTTAATCCTCTCATGTGGCAAGCGGCTGGGGCTTTTTCCTGGTGACATCTTTAAGTCCTTTCTCTGACCAAAGTGTTTTAAGATTCAGCAGGTTCTAGTAAGTATCAAGGATGTTTCCAACACAAGTATCTGAACCAGGGATCAAACAAAATCCTTCATCTGCAGTCAACCACTAAGAAGTTGATTTGCTGGAAGGAAGGAATTAGGACTTTGTGGCATTAAAAAGAGAAGTATCCTTTGATGCTGGGATTTGGGATTTTCTTGAGTTATGGCTGAGTGCATTTACATCCAGATAATACTCAGTTCAGTTGCCAAGATGTCAGTGTAACTGCTCAGGATTCACCTTGCTTCAATACTGAGAGAATGAGCGGGTTTATATGGCACAGTGCACTCTAGGAGGTCACAAAGCTGCTAAAAGCCAGAAGCCTAATCTCCCCTCATACAGCGTGGTGTGAATGAAGACTGGCTTCATCCAGGTGAACAGAAATATGTCATTGTCCAGTGGCCCTAAATGAGAAGAAAAATCAGTTGTTACATGGAAATATTATGTCAAAACACATGGAAGTTTTTGCTTAGTTTGGTTGTTTGGGGTTTTTTGTGGTTTTCTTTTTTTTTCTTTTTTTTAATAGCTAGCTCTTGGCATTTAGAGCTTGGTCAGTAGAAGAGCTCATAAGGTATTCCCAGGGTGATAACACAGAAATAGCTAAGAAAGAGACCAGTGTGAAAACTTCAGTAAATTCAGGTATCACTATCAAGAAAACAGAAGCAGGAGGGATGGGTGGTCTGCTTTTAAGGGGTGCTGCTTTCGTGACTCCCAGATGGTGCACCCATCTGGAGATGCCCAACAAGTGAATGGCTGCAGGATGGGGACACATCGATGATGAGCAGCTCATGTCCAGATGACTGTGCAGGTGCTGGGGCTGCACAGCTCAGGGAGGTATCTGGGTACCAATGGATTAACTCCACATGCATTTTTTATCTATATGAGATACAAAGTGCAGGGCCTGTGGCTTTTCGAATAAGTATAATTTATTCTAAGCCTAAATTTGCTAGGAAACAGGGTTCAAATCTTATTTACCCAATGAGATTACCTAACTAAAGACTCCTCTGCTCTGCACCTCCATTCAATCATTAGTCACCAATGTAAAACTAACATGCAGGGTTTAAATCTTATCTGCTTGGAACAGCTTGGAGCAACTCTGCTATACGTACCGTTTTGAAATCGAATGCTATTTATTGCAAGCGGTACAGCACGTTACATTTCTCACCCTCCAGTGAGTCAGATCACCCCAGTGTTGGGGCTTGGAGTCTTAATGGGGCAGAGCATTGCAGCTCCGTTGCCTCCACTATACATCTGCAGTTAAAATTTTAGTTGGAGTTTCACTTTGCCTGCCTATGCCTCCACACAATGAGGGGGGCTTTTTTCCTGCTGTTTTTTTCCCCTCTAAATAATAAATAATAAAGAACCCAGACTTGCAAAGATGTTTTGATGCCTCAGGCCATCACTAGGAACCTAGTGAGAATTACAGGGCTCCTGAAATGAGTGGGGGCTGTTGTAAGCTGACAACATCTGCAAAAAGCAATGCTTTGTCTAAATCTTCTATCTTGTTTTCTCTCACTTAGTCTGTTTTCTCAAAGCACAGAGAATGACCATTGTGCCGAATGCAGACCAAAGTATCTGTTCTCCAAACGCTGGACATTTGTGTTACTCAGAAAGTGTCAGGTTAATATCACTGGCTACAGGTCCTTTCTTAAGTTAACAAAACAAGGTCTACCTTCACATTACCTTGAGTGGGAGTTAGGACCTCACATAGGCCAAGGTGAAGCCCCTTCACAGGTTATAGAGATGTTTCACTAAATAACCAGGTTTTTATTTCTTGCAAATCCACACAAACAGTCTGTGATGGAAATAGAAATAAAGTCCACATCTGTCAGTTAACATCCCTTTCAGAGCAAGGTTATTGTCTTCGTGTCATGGGTGGCTGTACAGATGTACCCTCCAGAGGCACCACAGCTTCCTCGCCATGAGGTCTCAGCTTATCACTCTCCTTTATTTTGGAAGAGGAAATAAGCCACCAGTTTATCTTCTACTCGTATTAGCTAGATGGAATGAAAACATGCTTGGTATTCAAGATAGTATAATAAGAACGGCTTATATTTATTTCTCTTCTGCCAAGTGCAGTCAAGCAGCAACTAAAGATAAGTCTGAAAGTAATGGAGACCCATTTAAAATTAGCACACATGCTGATTTGGGAGGATTGGGAAACCAAATACTTCCTCTGAGCATTATTCAGAGTTTCCCTTTCCTGGGTGCATTGAGTTTGTATGCGTGAGAAAGCAAGCTCTGCTGGCCCCTCATCAGTGCTCTGCTGACACCGGTGAAGTTCCCGCAGCCCTGCTGCTGCTGCCATGTCGTGGGCAGGAGTCCCCCAGCACTACCCACCAAAACATTAAATGCTAGGCATTCGTACAGTTATTACAATGAAGGCCTATTGGCATTGGAGACCACAAAGAGAGACCATGGCAGCAGCAGTGCACAAGCACTCCTGCCCTCCTGCGTTCATTGCCCAGGACTAAAGGGTACATTAGAGAGGTCATGTTTCTACAAGCCCCTCATTCAAAACCCCTATGAAGAAGAATGCTATAGCTATTCACAAAGGCTAACGACATTTCGCTGCTTGCACCCATCAATCTTAATTTACTTTAGATGTCGACACAAACCTATTCAGCATCACAGATGCAAACTACTTATTTTTGTTCTCTTCTGTTTCAACAGGATAGTGCAGGAAAGGACTTTTATCCTGTTTTATATTCCACAGGGCTATGCATGTAGCACTTCAAGTCATAAAGAAAACATCAGCTTGAACTACTTTCTAGTTTCCTTATTTTGTTTGTTCAAAGAGAAAGTTATCCGATTTATTATGCTTGGTTTATCTGGAAGCAGTCCGCAATGTGCTAGCTGAGTGCTTTGACCTTTTGCATATTCTGTAGTTGATTCGTCTGGCCATCCATCTTCTCCACTTGTTGAAACCCTCACTTAGCAAAGAAAGGCCAACAGCCAAGCCTGCATGAAAAATGTGGCGCAAAAGGAATCAATTAAGAACAGGGTATATTTCATTGTATTTCCCATAGATGTTGAAGATTATGCAGAATTTGAAAAGTTGCCTGAGGTGCCTGGACTTCACAACCGCTGACAAATTATGACTATATTATAGTATTTTGATAAATCTTTTTGGGAAAAATAATAATTTTATGTGATCCCATCACCCCGGTACAAAGTAGTTAATATTCCTATTTCTCACAGTGATCTAACTTCTGCTGTTGGTCTCTCCAGTTTCTTTCTGACTGTCTTGCCAACTCCTTTGATTTAACATAGCTAAACCCAAACTCCATATTTTCCTTGTTTAATTCCCTGTAACCTATTACTTTTGACTATTCCATCCTCACATTTGCCTAGGAATGTGAAGAGGGGGGAAAAAAAAAAAGAGAGAGATGAACAAGCTGATATGGAGTTAGGAGTTTAATCACAGCTTTCAGGCAAGGTTCTCCAGAGTAAGCCCACTTTGCTGTGCCCACGCACATGTTCAGATTTGCCTTCCTACTAGTTATGTCAAGCAACTGTCTCTCTGCCTGCCTCTCATGAAAGGCTCATCCCCATGATTGTTCGGGGTATGCCCTCATTCCCAGCCCCAAACTCCCAAACAAATACAGGGGTGAGTGCTATATTCATTTTAACACTAGCATTGCTAGTGCTAGGAATGGGTACCAAAGAAGCCCTAGAAGCACAGGTGGGAAAGAAGATCCAGCATCTCCAGAGGAGGGCCCTAATCACAGGGCTAAAGAGCAAATAAAGCTTCCATTTGCTCCGTGACCCTTGGATTCACAACTTCTCCTCTGCAGTGTGGCACAGCTTCAGCAGAGGGGGTAGAGGATGTCCTTTGGGCAGAGGAGCCCATAGCCTGGCGGTCAGGGCACTCTCCTGAGCAGGAAGAGGTCTAGACTGGAGCTCCCTCAGGCTCAGGGTAGCTCTCAACCTGTATATGAAACTCCCCTGGACAAATGCTGTTTGTAAAAGGCTATCGAGCCCTTGGATGTGGAGGGCTGCATCTATTCTAATCGTGTTTTACAAGGAGTGAGTTCTTCAAAATAAAGGAGGTGAGGAGAACATCACAAACTCAAAAGCGTGGTTTATGAAAGTGTTTCAAGCACTATTGGCCTTGAGCATAGGTGAAAAAACTCACTGTAAAAGAAATTCGAACACCAAAAAATTTTTAAGTGTACACGCAAGACAATTTGCGCTGAAATGTTGGCAGAAATACAGCATTTGGATGAGTCTCAGCCCAGTTACCCAGCCTCAAAACTCATTATTAAGTTCTAGCAATCAGTCACTACGGTAAAAGAGAATTGGAAAAGAAAAGGCTGTATGCCTCCAATAAAGATAGGAATTGTACTGAGTTCATGCAATGCATAACCAGGAAGACAAAAGCATTAAAAAAATACTCATTTTCTTTATCTGATGAGAGTGGTTTGTACGAATGGAGAAACTGAAAAAGTCCCTTACCTGAAGAGCAGCAGTTTTTCTACATAATTCAGAAAATGTCCTGCCTTCCAACCTACCTAATGTGGCCCTTGCTCCGTGCATCTCAGGCAGAAAGGGAAGCTGCTGAGTGCAGCTCAGTGTTCATGCCATGAGACAGTCAGCCAGACAGTCTTTAGAGCTATCTTCATAACGCAGCAAATATCAGCCTCGCACACGAGGCACCATATGGTTCTCCCTGACTGCACATACAGCTGGCTTGGGTTTGAAGAAAGCATTATCTGACACCCTCCTGCAAATGATTTGAGGGTTACTCCAGGATAAAATGGCAATTGCTCAAGAAAACCAAACAGTACATATGGATACGCATGCATATTCATTTCTGCTGTTCCTTCTCTGGCTGGTTGATAGACTGTCCTTCCGGCTGCTAAACTGCTATCACAGGGTGGCATTTCTTTTTTTAAATGCTCTTTAATTTAATGGAAAGAGGATTCTTTTAATTGTTAATTGACACCATCCCCCCCACAAATGCAGGGAGGCTGAAGCTCAATTAATTACAGATGGCACCATTGTGCAGCAGTGGAGCAGGATGCAGCCTGTGTTACCAGCAGATACCTAACTACAAAGACTCAGCATCAAAAATAGTCACTTAAGCTCAGCCTCTTTGGAAAGACTGGAAAGATCCATGCCATTAAATTTCTGTTCATAAAACTTTATTGTCTGTGGATGCCTTTCCAAGTGAGTAGGCTGTTGGCTATATGCATTTCCTGACCTATGCAAGTTCTCTGACACTAATGGTAACAAAATATAGCTGGTAACTTTCTGAAATGAAACATCTGATTCAGAACAAACAAATTACTGCTGTCACAATTAGCTGGACTACTTAAACCTTCTGAGGTAGCGTAACAGCACTGACCAGAATGGGCGATTTATCTTAAAAAGCTGGAACATTTATTTTCGTTAGCAGAAAAGCCTTTCCTTCATGCATTCAGAGATGTATCAGAAAGGCCAGAAGTTTAAGTTAGGGACTTCAGCAGACACAGCTGAAGGTTTTAATGCTTATCCTAAATCTCCAAGGTGTGCTGCCATGGTGGAGATCCACCTTTGCGCAATTGAGTGTTGTTACTAACAGAAGACTGGGGATCAGGTCATTGGGACCCATGAATATCTGGTGTCAAATATACGGGCGTTGGGGAATCGGCTGTCACAGGGTGCAATCCAAAAGACAGGCTGAGCTTATCTAGGAGTTCCCTGCTGCCAAAATGGGGGGGTGGTGGTGGTGGTGTTTGCACCCCAGAACCCTGCCCTGCTAAGCTGTGCACTCCTGCTGCTGGTCCTCCCACTCATCGGACATCTCCATGGGCAGATTCAGCTCATTAACCTGGCATAAACTCACTCAGCAAGAACTTGCATCTTTCTTCTGCCAAATTAACAAGCTGAAAGAGTCACTGAAGGGCTCAGGATGCAATAAAGGCAGTGCAAAGGAGCTCAGCGGGGAGCAGGCAGGGAGGGACTCCCTGCAGCAGGAGGGACATGTCATGTGTGGGGCTGTGGCCACTGGCCCTGGAGGTGCCCACCCATGCCAGGCGGCAGGTCAGACCTGGACGGCTGAATGTGTTACCACCCACTGGCATCACCACCCTCTTCTCTGCGGGCTGCAAGCCCACAGCAAGTGGCAGTGGCGTATGCTGGGCTGCACAAGACGCTGCAGTTCATGTCATGGTCCAGTCTTCAAGAACGTGGCCGGAGGCAGTGATATTGTAATCGCTTGCTGAGACAGGGAGTGCACAAGCTTGCCTGGATAGCAGGATTTGATTTAGGTTTGCAGGACATTTTTCATTGAATTAAAGAAACAGAGACCAGAGTCCATGAGTCTTCATTCTAGGTTTTTATTGGAGTGCCTCAAGCAGAAGATGCTTACGGCCTTCCCATGGTGTCATGGCTCTCTGCATCCCTCTCTGTGGGAAGGACGGAGGCTGCCCAGCCTGGCTGCTGGGGCATTGCACCAGGAGGAAGGACTTGGAAACTCTGCTTCTTCCTACCCCACTGCTCTCATAGCAAAGCTTGGCGCTGGGGTGAAGGTGCAGTGCGGATGGAGAGAAGGTGCTGAAGCAGTGGCAGGGAGCAGTCCAGAACTGGCTGGTGGGACGGTGTGGTTTCAGCCAGGCCACGGGGACAACAGCTGGCACGCTTGGCCGGATGGCGTCAGTGGAAAAAGGAGCGGGAAGGGGAGGAGAGGAGCGCTAACACTTTCCTTGCCGCTGCCAGGAACGAGCACCTCTGCAGCTCCGCCGCCCAGGGATGGGAGACAGCCCCCTGCCAGAGGCTCGGTCCCCCCTCTCCGTCCTCACCCCGCCCTCTGGCTCAGCCTTCACCACTTGGAAATGAAGATACAAATGTAATATGAAGAGCAGCAAGGAATTTGGAAAATCCTGTGACGCGGCAGAAGTTGGAGTGGTAACAAGCACAGAAAGCTGCAAAGACCATCCCCGCCGTCTCTGTTCCCAGCAAAGGCAGGGGACTGTTTAACTAGCTCACCGCAGCAAAGACGAGAGCGTGCAGTCTTAGACGAAAAGGCGTGTGTATTTGGATATGGAAGTCTAAAAGGAAAAATACAGTCTTCTATACCCTTATTTTTTTATCCTTTTGTGTGTGTGTGATTCCTAACCAATTGCTAATTCAGTCCATCTATAGTGAATAAACAGACCGGTATTCTGGAATCTGTTTTTAATTACAGTGTTGTTTCTTTTTAATGATGAAAAATGAGGATATCCTTTCTCTGTCCCATGTGACCTGTTTTCTATAGGGTTTCTATTTTAAAATTTTCCAAATATCTTTCTTTTCTGGTTCCAAAATGTCCCTGTTCTCCACCCTTTATATTTCCTGGACAGCATTTTAACTCCACAGTAACTAATTGCGCTGTGAATATATTTATCCTCGCAGATATGAGAGAGACCTCTAATTTCCGTAGTGCTGTTTTCCAAAATTTCTTGAGGCTTCCCAAGTGACTCCAGCCAAACAACCCAGGAGTAATAGCGCTGGAAGGCAAAAGAATTACATCATTAGGAATTGCTAAGAAACGGTGGACTCAATCTCTTTTTGCACTAATCTCTCCTTGTGCCTCTTCGTGGCGTTTAAGAGGGCTCATTAAGGGTTGCTCTGCCAGGGCAGAAGTACCGGAGTGAACTCACACGCATAAGGCTCATCTTTGAGGGACAGAATTACTTTGGTTCCCAAACGACCCCGAATGCAGAGAGCGCGACCTCGGCTTTGATTGTCATTCTTTGATACCCTCTCTGCAGCTAAAAGCCTGTGCTTAGTGTGAGGATGGAGCACCTGAAAACTGGAACCATTTTTATAGGGTATTTTTTCTATTTTAAAGCAGATATTTCTTTCTACTTTCTAAATCTCCTTCAAAGAACCTTCAGAATCACTTCTCCCAAGCAGTGAAGGTAAAATGCTTTTCTCTCCCAGCACCCACAGGTTAAACCTCTGAAGATGTGAAACTCCGAGATGTCCTTTGGGATTTTAGGGAAACTCCCTCCCTGGCCACTGAAAGCTATCCCTGCAGAGGGAGGCCCTCGCATGCTGTAAAGGACACACATTTGAGGACACGGGGTATCACAAAACTCACAGAACTGTAGAAGGAGAGCCAGCCAAAATGGCTGAGGGAAGCAGGGAGGGATCCATGTGCGTCAGAGCCGCTTTTGTGCTGCAGGAGCCCAAGAAGGAGCAGAAGCAGCAAACCCCGCCCGGGCGGGAGGTTCCCCCGCCCGCGTCCAGCTGCCGGTGAAGCCAGCGGGGAGGCTCCCCCGGCACCAGGGGATGTGGGCTGGGGGAGAAGGGCAGCCCGCGCGCAGGTGTGCGCTCCCCCGCTGTTGCACACTCACCCAGAGCCGGCACCGCAGCAGCGTGCAGTACCCGGTGCCGCTTTCCCAAAGCCCGAGGCCGTCACGCTGAGGGACAGGCCATCCTCCACCCCAGGTCCCCTCCTGATGTCAGTGTCGAGTGCAAGGAGAAAGGGCAATTTTTAGAGGGGATGAGGTATCAAAGGGGTTTGAGCATCACTTGTTAAGAAAGAGGTAATGTTTTTCTCATAACTGCCAGGTTAAATTTAGGATTTTTTCCCTCCAACATGCCATAAGGCCATGATTCTAGTTTAATGCACAGAGGAACTCTATACATTTTGCTAGTCATGCCAAGAAAGGGAGCGCGGCTTGACCTTTCCCCTTGCATACCAGCATATACACAAGGAGATAACTCTCTGACCACTTCCCTCTATTTTCCACATGAGCTAAACTGCTCTTTCCCTCTCTACGTTAGAATTTGTGTGTGTGTGTATGGTTGTTACCCACAAACAAGGAATATGCTATTTTCAAACATCTGCATTTGGCACTTTTCAATATTGGGTTAAAAAGTCTAGATAATGGTTTTGCAGCTCATGGATTTTTTTGATTCAGCTGCCAATTGGGAGAAGAATTGGGCTAGGCTGCTTTGAAATACTTAATGTTGCTTCTCCCTTTTTTCCAAGCAAAAACAAAAGGAAAAATGGAGGAGAAGGGAAGACCTGCTTTGAGTTGGAAAAAATATTTAATTTTTTGAACATGGATATTAAAAAACAATGAAGCAAAAAAATTTGACTCTCATGAAGTGTAGGAGACCAACTCCTTCCTCTGCTTCAGGGGATCTGAGTCCATCCCTCCCTCCAGGAAAATATCCTGATGTCCAGCCACAAGGATATTCTTGGGTGGATCCTCTGAGTCTCTCTGACGTAAGTTCAGCTTTACACAGGCTACGTAAATGTTTTCTGCACTGAAGAGAAGATTATTTTATCATTGAGAGGGTGAGGGCACTCCCCAGTGATGGGGGAGGCTCCAGTTCCCAGTCACTCTTCCTGTGATTCAAAGCAAAATCTCAGCGTGAGTTCACAAATTCTCATCTGCTGCTTCAGAATTATTTTATTTCAAGAATACATGATGTGTTTCCCTGCCCCTCCCCAAAGGCAAAGGAAACAGAATACTCTGCTTAGCTGTAGTCCAGATAATGTCTGTTAGCTTAGTGGCTACTTTTAATCTTTTAGGAAAAAAAGGTGACATAAAAGCAACATTTGCTATTGTCACCGTTGAATTCCATGGGCATAAATGATCGAATCAGTGCTCCCGAGCCACTCTCTGAGGGGAATGTCTGCTGCTGAGCAATTGAGGAAAGTCCCCCCTTGCGCAGATGTGTTGCATCAGAGAGGGAAGATCTGCCGTGCTGAGGGCAGAGGGGCTGGGGGGATACAGGGATGCGGGGATGTTGGCATATGGGGAAGAAGGGACATGGGGATGTGGAGATGCAGAGATGTTGGGACGTGGGGAAGAAGAAATGTGGGGATGCGGGGATGTTGGGAAGAAGGCATGCCGGGATGTAGGGAAGCATGGGTGTGGGGATACAGGGATGTAGGGATGTGAGAAGGTGAGAGCCTCCTTCCCAACATGGAAAATCCTCACAGCTCCACAGACACATCTGCACTGTGTGCCTGAGAATGAATCCCGTTCCCTCTGCAGCGTCAGTCTCCACAACAGCCATCTAACCAAATTTCCCTTCAAATGACTTAAAGCCAACACCGTTAGGAAAAAAACCCAAACAGCAGAAAACTGGCTGTGCTTGTAGCAGCTTGTTTGCTGCCCCGGATGAGAAGGGTTAGGAACATGGCTGGACTCGGTCCTTAAGGAAGCTGGCAGAGTTGCCCGAGGCACGCTGCAGGCACAGCCCTGCCTGCCCAGCGCAGGGGCCAGGGTGGCCGGGCTGCAGCCCCGCTGCCAGCCCCAGCCAGGCTTGGCCATGGGGCTGGGGGCTCTGGGTGCCCGGGGAAAGAATGCGCTCCGTTTGCTGCCCAGAGGCAAAGGAGCCTTTACAAAGGCTTGAAACGTAAAGTCCTCTCGCGTTCCCATGCAGGGCGAGCAAGGCAAACCGGCGGAAAATTTTTCTTCCCTAAGACAAGTCAAAGGCCTTTCCATCACCCGGAGACGAGATGCCAGAAGCACCCAGTCCCAAAAAGCCCAAGGTTAGCTCGTTTTCTGCCTGTTATTGCCCTCTGGTGGCACTTTTGAAAATACCATCATCATTTTATTTGTTACTGGGACTGACATTTAGTCCCCCCATTGCTTTTATTCTTTATACTCTTCTTTTACGGTTTGCCACTAATGTGTTTGACTGCAGTGCCAGCTTGAGCAACCTCAAACTGGTGACGCTAAAACATAATTGTGTGGTTGCCAAGCTCGCCTAAAAGCTCCTCCTTCATCCGTAGGGATTTTGGTACTGATGTTTCACCCACTCAGGGTGGAAACTCCTGCAACTACACCAAATTGAACCAGCTCAGGACATGCCCGTCTTGGTTTTGCAGACCCTTTAGTGCACTCTTTGAGCAGCATATCCCAGTGGACAGGCTTCAGTGTCCCCTCGCCCTGTGTACAAGCTAAGAGCATCAGTTGGTTTATATTCCAAAGACAAGTTTTTGTCCAAGAAAGGTTTTTTTCTGAAGCCAGGATAATAACAAACTGGTTGCTCCAGCGCATGGGTGAAAATGGATGGAGCTGATCTGCCCTACAACAAGCTTAGCATTACAGTTCCTTGGCGTAACTTTTGTGCCTTTGAAAGGACCAAGACCAGGAGTCAGCTCCACCAAAAAAAGAGGCAAGCACCTTTTTTTAGGGGTGTAACTTAAAGCTTAGAGATCTTTCATCTAAAATAAATGAATGACACCCCCACACACACACACACACACTTCACGTGAATTTGGAAAACATTCACATTTTTTTAGTTAACTTGACTAAACTTGGGAAATATCCCCCCAAAGACCAGACTGCCCACAGCTTTTGCTGGTGTGAGGGTTTGCTGTAGAGAAGCTGGATGCAGGGTGTCAGGGTGAGGCTGCAGACCCACCATGTGGGACTGTGCTGGCTGGCTGCAAAAGAGGAGGAGAGCTACAGCTTCCCGGTCTCATAGCCCACCTGCCTGTCATGCAGGGTATGAGCTCTTTTGCCTCCTGTTAAAAAAGGTATCATCTTGGCTGTCAAATATTCATCTCACCAGTCCTCCCCCGAGGCAGTGGCTTGGCCAGCTGAAATCTGAGGATAGTGATGCCTTTGCCCCCCCTGCACATAGCATTGCTCCTGCTGGAGAGGGTGCAAAGCCTCCAGCAAGTCATTTTGATGAGACCTTGTCTCTACAGCATCGGAAATCTTAGTGCTAACTGCACAAAAGGTCCTGAAAAACAGTAACCCAAGTAAACCAGCTGGCATGGGGTCCTCTCTTTCTGCAAGCAGACAGCAGCTAGCAGCTAAGCGACAGCGATGCACCAACACGATCCTCTGCTTTCGTGGCTGAGTCGCAGATCTGCCCTGTAAATAACACAAGATGGAAGAACATAAAAAGGATGATTTACACCTGGGATTTGAGTCTGAACCATTCAACCCAGCTATTCCCAAACTCCGTGAAGCTCTCTCACAGAGGTCTAAAAATAATTGTTGCATTCCCTGAATGAGGGTTCAGACCTAACAACCCCCCCCGCCCAAAACAACAGAAATGCGGAGCTCAGATCTGAGCCCTGCTTTATGCCAGCCCAGAGGTGAGACAGGAGCAAAGCCAACCTGGCATTTCAGAGTCTCCTGCTGTTGGCAATATCTTCTACACTTACAGGCCTTTGGGACTCCCTCGGGTCAGAGCGAGAAAAGCACATTACAGTGCCTTTCTGGTGGGAAGCCTTCAAGCCCTGGGGCTGTGCAGAGGAGAGAGAAAATACCAGGGAGCTCACAAATGCCTGCAAGGATCAAGAGGCATCTGCTGGGCTGAGAGAAGGAAGCAAGGCAAAGTTGCAGAGGAAGGAAAAGAGAGACCTTAAAAGGGATTTAACGTGCAGGGAAAGCAGCAGAGCTGAACCCAGGTGCTGAATCCTCTGCTGCAGTAAGAAACCAGAGAATACATGCATCCGTAGTCCTTAACATTGCAAACTAGTCTGAGAAATTAATTCCTCATTATGGAAATGAATATGCCAACGGAATGAGCTTCGACTATTAGGGATAAAGACTTGGTCTTAGCGAGAATGCCGCAGCGGAGGGATGGTGCTGAGCGTGCCCCGGGATGCTCAGGCACCAGCTGGCCACGTTGTGGTTCCTCGCACGTGGGTAAAAGGATGAGGTCTTCATCTTTTGGGCTTCTTCCTGCAGCTTCGATGGCAGTTTTATCTGATGAACCGCAGGCTGGGTTCGAAGTTTGGAACTGGGAAATTTTATACAGTGTCATCTAGAAGACGCATTTTTTTAGAAAAACAAGGTAGGAAGAAAGCCAGGGTCTTCTGTCTGTTTTCAAAGCCCTCACGCTCAAAGGAGTACATTCTTCTCTCATTTTGTTAACATGTCCAATTTAGTTTTTGGAGATCTGAGATGTTAATCCCCCCTGGTATTTTCAATAGCAGCTGTGTGGCACACCTCTCTCCTGCTGATGAAGGCTAAGATGTAATTTGGCTTGTCGTTTCACTCCAAGAATGGTCTCAGTGTATCACAGAGTTTTCTCTTTATTTTTGGATATATGGCTATGTGAATTCAGTACCTGTTCAAGGTCCCTGCCAGCACCTGTAAGTCTCCTGAGTGGGATCAAATACACATTTTACTTCAGCAATATCCAGCTCCCAGCACTCTGTTGCAGTTTCTTCTTACAAAAATTTGAATTAGTAACATAATACAGAAAATTCAATAATAAACTTATTTGTGGAAGTGGAATTTCAGGTTGCTATTATAGCTAATCACTGAAAAACCCCAGCAATTTGATCTCAAGATACATAACTGAAAAAAAAAAAATCTCTCTAAATGCAGAACAAGAATGTTATCTGCTTTTTGGGATAAAAGCAGTAAGATGGAAGAAGCAATGTGGATATCAGTTTACTGCCCGTTTGCAATAACCGAAAAGCCATTTTTAAGCTACAAAATGCCACCGCTATGAAGCTGGGTAGCACTTTCCTCGCACTATAAATGGGGTGAATTATGTGCCGGTGAGGTTATTCCCATGTAGAAATAGCTCATGGGCAGGCGTGGGGAAAGGGGACACAAAGGCTCGGGGAGAAAAACCAGGGTCAGGCTGCAGAGGAAGAGGATGGACAGCAGATGCAAAGGAGACTCGCTTTTACTGGTGTGCAGGACTGAAGCAGCCGTATGCAGGCTGGGGGATAACTGTTTGGGTGCTGACCTGCCCATCGCAGCACCCAAACACTTAATGGCCTTTAATCTGTTTTTCCTCAGGACATCTCCTGTGGGAGCGCGGTGCTGTTATCCTTATTTCATGAATGAGCAGCGGAGGCAAAAGGTTTCACCTGCGCGGTCCCCATCCCTCCCCCATGGCCACTTTGGTGCAGGTCTGCTGTGGGATGGCTGGTGTGGTGTCCTACCACCCTCGGGAAGAGGCCGAGGAGGTGAGGGGGGCTGAGCACACGACCTGATGGGCACGGCAGCCCTCTAACAGCCTGGAGCATCCAGCCAACACTTCGGGATTTAGTAGGACTGCAGTTCTTCTGAGGTGTTGAGCCACCCTGTGCTGCTGGGAGATCTTTAGGACCACCAAGTGGGCGACGTGAATCTTGTAGCACTTGGTCTGAGCTGTGATTATGGCCAGATTTACACCAGTTTCTTCCTTTCTTTACTTTGGCCTGGCGGTGGGCTTTTCTGAAGTGTTCCTTGTTGACCAAGTTCCCCTGTTCATTTGAGTCTCAGTCATGGCTCATCACTTCCAAGCCAGCTGAGGAGCTGGAGGTCACAAGTCCTTGAGGATGCACTGGAGAAAGCAGTGGCGATAGCTTTCTGGTGGATTTGGCAGGTTTGTGCTAACACAATGGGTGAAAAATACAATCGTTGTAGAACTACTGTATGCTCTTTAGCTGGGACAATGGTGAAAAAATGTAGAATTTGTGACAATACAGCTACTTTAGCATTTAGCTTAAAATAGTGGTGGAATTAATTAGTACATGTAAAAGTCATTCTGTTAAGAGGTATAAAAAATATACCCCAAACACATCCTCTATACATCCCTGAAGGATTTTTTAATTATAGTGAAAGCAGTGTTCCAATACCTTTAATTTCTGCAGCTAACAGGCTATTTTATGTTCAAAATAAGTAAATCAAAACTAGAACAGCGTTGTGCAGAGGCAAGAGCTCAGATTTTACAGCAGCCGCCCAAGCTGAATGGCATGATTGCAGAGACCCTGCATCTGCAGAGATAAACACAGCTCAAAGCCTCAGAAAATGTAAGGATGTTGTTTTTATTGTGAATCATTCTTTTGTTTAGCCTTTGAAGTGAACATTACTCCAGCAAAAAGGCAGACATTTGTCAAATGAGGTGTCTGATTTTCAGCAGTAGATGTGCAGACCTGTGCTGTGCGTTTCATTTTTGTATCGAGGGTTTATAGTAACTGCTTTGGTTGGACATGCCTGGAATATATGATCAAACTGTTTGCAGTCCCAATTTAAATGTATTTTGTGTCATTCTTTTGTCTCCCTCACTCATCTGGTCATTTGGAAAGCTTTCATTTGCACATTTACAAGTAATTTAAGTTTTTTTTCCTTGTCTACGAGCTCCCGAAAACAGATCTGATTATTGCTGCTTGCATTTGATTTGGGCTATGATTATAACAAGAGCACTTCCAAACATTCAAAATTCATGAATTCAGCTATTCCCAACCCCAAATGATAAAATGTTAAATGCAATAAATGTGGGAGTCTTCATTTTCCTTCTGGCTTTTGAATCTTTCGGATGAAATCAGCCCATATTTTCAACCTTTTCTGTATAGCCAGGAGAGTTAAAGGTTTTCTATCCCCCAGCCCAATTTTTCCTCAGTTTTTCAAGCACAAATGCGCACGGTAAAGAACAGGCCAGTCAAAAAGTTGCTAAAAATTCTTTGTGAACCATCTGCAATCTCCAAGTAGTGCAGGAAAATAACCCTGTAAAAACTGTTACTAAATAACAGCAGATTAGAAGCTGTATAAAAATATTCACATCCCAAAGCCAAACACACTAAACTCACTGTTTGGGCAGAGAAATTTTTGGCATCTTTACTGAAAAGCAGCTTTGCTACACCAAAAAAAGAAAGAGAAAAAAAGGAAACTCATTTCCCTATTGGATTCTTTCCTGCTTGTTGGAAAATTATATGAGGATGTGCCTTGCAGGTGTTACAGCTACAGCTTCGGTAAATTAAACAAACTATGGGGTTAAAGCAAATTCATTCTGCAAAAACAGGAACTGCAGTGGTTTCTGTTTCTGTCTCACAAACCCAAAATGGGAGCACAAAAAATATTGTCTCAGAAACCCGAAATAGGAGCACAACATATTCTCACATGAAAGCTTGGAAATGCTGCATCCCACTGAAAGATGTGAGTGCAGTGTCGGGCTGGATGATGGCACAAGGATGGGGGGGACATGAAATACCCCAATTTATTCTTGCTGCGCCAAGCTGGCTTTTAATATGAACATAATTTATGGGGACTAAGGATGATCTTTAAAACAGACAGGCTGTTGAATCCTGAGACATTTCCACCCACTCTGTTTTCACTGCATAAATCAAAGCCTGCCTTTGTTCGGCAGCGGTATTGTAGCAACGTCTAGGAGTTCAGATCAGTGATTGAGTTGTCTTTGAGCTAGCCGCCCTGCAAAAAATAAAGAGTAAAATCCTCCGGAGTGGAAAGTTCATGTGCCGTGTGCCTGGTTCGATGGGTGCCATCCAGAGCTGCAGGCATGGCCGGAGCCCCCGTTATACCAAAACAAAACCAGTCCTCGAGCAGCTCGAGCGAGGGAGGGACCAGGCAACAAACAGCACACTCATCAGCAAGTTATAGTGGTTCTGCGCAATCTGTAGATAAAAAAATCTATGGGAAAAAGTGTGCGTCTATGTACAGCACAGAATAACACTAAAATGAGGGCTCTCTGCAAAATATGAAGCAAGTCTGTTGGCTTGTAACTGGCCAGTTGGACAGCTGGCACCTCTCAGGGAGCATCGCAGCAGCATCAAGTTTTTGTGGAGGAGGCGAAGTATCAGCCATGCAGTTACAGTGGGGGGCTGTTCCCCCCTTCCTTCCCGAACAGAAGAGGCTGCCTGGGGAAAAGATGAAGGTGTTTGAGAGAGCAAAGTGAACAAGTGGTACGGAAGGTCAGCATTGCTGCAGGACCAACAGCTAGGCTCAGCGCTGCGGGGAGGGCATTGCAGGGAGAGCATCCGAGGCTGCCTGCACTGCAAGGGATGCAGCGGCTCTTTGGGGCCCCTCCTGCCGCTCTGGTTTATCTCTGTGGGAAGAAGCCCTACCTACGCTGGCCTGGAAAGCCACGCAGAGGCAGCGTGTCCCGGCCATGCACTTGGGCACGTGGGTGATCAACAAGGCAGCATCGTGCTCGGTCACACCTTGACAATGCGCTCTGTGGTCTGTGGGCTGGTATGGAGCCTCCACCTTCATCCAAAGTCCTCACACAAGAGGTGCCTCCTCTGTAGTATTTTTCATACACCTGTGCTCCCACATTTTCCTCCCATCTTCCCCTAACTCTCCACCCCCCGGGTTTACTGAGCATCTTACAAAGCATAAACCAAGGAGCTGTCTTTCCTTCCCAGGTTGACAGTCTCATTTCAACCCTCATTGGAAGCCATGAAACAGCAGCCGTTGAGGAAAAAAATGGCAATGGAAGAGCATGAGGATGGTATACAAAATAATGAACAATATAAAGTAGCTGTTTCTTTTTACTCAGTCATCATAAACAGAGAAGGGGAGCTCTAATAATACTTTCCTAGAGGGCTTTTGACCACAAGATACCACTGAGGATAAACGTTTGGGAGATCAGAGCTTACTGATCCCACATCGATATGGGCGGAAATGATATGTACGATTACATCCCTATAGGAATAAGGATTGAGACTACCGACCTTCTTAGTTGAGCACATACATCCTATGAACTAACAGGAGAGCAAAAATATTATCTCCGTATGCAACAAATACCATTCTGCCCACTATGAAATAACCAGTATTGCCTTCCGGAGCACCTCGTCTTGGCTCTTTGTCGAAGCAAGACGCCCAAGCACCCCTCGCGCTGCACTGGTGTGATACCTTCTTGTTCTGACCCCAACTCAGTCTTCAGAGGAAAACTTTGTCTACAAGTCCGTATTTCTTCAAATAGATTAATTGCTCTGGATACCTGTAACATAACCCAGAGACATCTTTCTCTCAGTAGCCTACAAGATGTATATTTCTGGCTGAACACAAGATCAAAGCCTTCTGTAAAACAGAAGGAACAACAAACTACAGCACAGCCAACAGAAATGAGCTTAGACTTCTGAAATATTTATGAATAGCTAAACAAATGAGTGCAAGAAAGTATTTTCTTTGCAAGGGCAAGTCACCCAGGAACTGTAAGATGAATTACATGATGAACTATGACAGTTAGTATATTTGTAGTATCCATACTTGTGTTGTAGCTAAATTAATTGAGGTAGCTGTATGATATGAGCAGGGGTCTCGGGAATTAACCTAATCATTCAGATGTGACCTCTCTATCTAATGCTCAGAAATTAGCAATACATCACTTATTCTTTTAAGATCTGTGGTATCTTCATCTCTGCCCAGTGCTTACAAAAGCAAGTGTAATTGTGCAAAATAAGCAAAAGGGATGGTAAACACTAATCAGATCAGAACTGTGGTGGCATCACTTGACTCTAAAGAGACTTTGGTGTAGCTGAAGAGCTGAAAGGCTCGTCTCTTCTCCTTTTCTTTCCTCCTTCCTAAAATTCATCAGCTTCTCAGACCTGCCAGCACAACTGCATGTGCTAGCTCTCAAAATGACATGCGTTAGAAAAGCTCTAGTGCTAAAAGTCACCCACCCAGATCCTCTTGCTGGGAGCAGATCAGTGTGCTGGAAGATCTGCAGATGAACAGTCACACTGCAGCCAGCCTCGGCTCCAGCCTGGGCACCGTGCCTTGGCTTTCTGAGGCACGGATACTCCTCTGCTGCTTTACGTGGTGCGGGGCCCGGCACAGGTCCCTCACTGGCCGCCTTGCTGGGACCAACCCGTGTCTCAACCGGGAGCGCATATGCCTCGTGCAGGCACAGCCGCGCCTGGGAGGTGGTTAGATGCAGTTAGTGGGTAGCAAACCCACTAACTAGTTAGCAAACCCACTAACTAGTTAGTGGGTAGCAAACCCACGCTGGTCTGGGGACATCAGCTGGTGACAGCCAGCAGGGAGGACAGTGAAGGTCAGGTGTTTTAGTGCCACGACAACACAACAAATTGCATTTCCTCTCTAGGGAAGCTGGTGTGGTCGAAAAAAGAGATTTCCTAAATAGCCTGCTCATTAGCGGGGCTCTTGGAGCAGTGCTCTGAGAAACCCAGGCTGATGCACGTCTCAAGCCAGCGTGTGAGGGAAGAGTCACTACAGGGTGCACATCAGGCGTGAGGTGGTGGTGTGTGTGTGTGGCTCGCGCTCGCGCGAGCTCGGGAGCCACGTGCCCAAGCCCAGCTCCGTGCGAGGGCTCGGTGTGGGATGCTGGGGGACCCCGCCAGCCTTGCCTGTACAAACCTCTTCATGGTGGTGTTGGGCTGACAGTGCCCCAGCGCTGGGGCAGGCTCTCCTGCTGCAAAAAGGAGAGGCTGAAATACTGGGGTTCCTGACGAATGGTCCTGTCCCGTGGAGGTATGGAGATGCAACCCAACCTACAGCAGCAAATCAAAGGAAATCTGCTTTTCTCTCTGCTGGAATTTTCCTGAGCTAGAGGTCTCAGTTTGGTTTTATAACCAGACAGATATCAATAGCCTACATCTCTGAAGAAAGGATTTATCTTCTCTTTTAAAAGGTTCTCTATATTTTTATCTGGGGGCTGAAGTAG
This sequence comes from Mycteria americana, assembly GCF_035582795.1. Taxonomy (NCBI): domain Eukaryota; kingdom Metazoa; phylum Chordata; class Aves; order Ciconiiformes; family Ciconiidae; genus Mycteria; species Mycteria americana. Next base: position 17,590,921 of record NC_134368.1, on the reverse strand, counting down.
GTGGAAGGGAAACATTGAAAACAGCAAGAGAGAGAGAAGGCAATTCTGGATAAGTGCTACAAGAGCTTTCCCTCAGCTCAAATCTGCTTTTTTCCTGCCCTTTTGCTTCTGCACCCAGTTGCCTGACTCCGTCTCTCTTTGGTGTATTTCACCAGAAATAGAAGCTGTCACAATATTTCCTCTCCGAGTGCCACTGTGCGTTAGGTTTCAGCTCCTGACAGGTGTATGAGCTACCAGCTCCATCAGCTGCACGTGAACATCGAAGCTTTAGAATGGCTCCGTGTGCCACAGGCCCGCTTCACCATGCTGCATCACTGAAGAGGTCTCTTTTCAAAGGTTCAGTTTTAAAAAGAGAGACTGATCCTGGTGGTGACATACTTAAAACTGCTGAGTGATGCTTTCAGGAGCCTGGCAGGGAACGCTGCCTGCAACCTGCCTCTGCAGGGCAGGGGAAGGGACCGAAGCTCCTCCTTCTTAAACTGTGTCAAATCACTGGTATCTTGGCTGAACTCTGTTTTCAGATTCTTTTCCTTTACTTACTTTAATCCCTTTCCTGGGGGCAAAGTCAAATCTTCCCTCCCTGGCTTTGATCTCAGCTCCTGATGCTGTGTTTCCGGAGTTTAGCTGGGAAACAGGAGCAAAGGCATGGAGAGATGCTGACCCTGCAGCAGGGAGCTGGGGCAATCCGGGTTTGTGCCCTGCAGCACTGCACTGCTTTCCTGCATATGTTGCTTTCTGCATCTATAAAATCTTTTTACTCTTACAAGAAATGTAATGTGAAAAAGAGTGATTCATTTTGATTAGTACAAACCCACAGAACCTGCTCTTCTGCTGGAAATGGTGGTATGCCGATCTACAGGTAACACATTTTATTCATCTTGGCCCATTTCATTTTCTGTTTTAACATTTCCTCGGGCTTTGATTGCACTTGAGGATTTTTCTAAACAACGAATTATATGTAAAGGCTGAAAAACTTACTGACAGGTCTGTAATTCTGTCTGATACACCGTTCCTGCCGCAGAGGAGCTGCGGCAGAGGTGTCATAAATGTTGATGGCCAACACTGATGGTCCCTGCTCCCACCGCAGGATGGGGGATTTTGTCCTTGGTTTCAGCAAACCCTAGCTGGCCTGATGCTCTTCTGCTTTTAGCATGTAGTGCACTTCCAAAATGCATATAGTGCCTTTTCCTAACATTGCCATTTGAGTCTGTGGTTCTACAGTGACTGAAGAAATGGAAATGCTATCATATACGGGCAGCTGGCGGGGCAGGGTGGGATAGGGCTATTTCTCTGTCCGCCAGGAGATGGCAGTGAATATGCTGAGTATGGGTTTTTTTCCCCCTTTCTTTCACTTGGACATACTCCCTGAAAGATAACGGGTCCTTTGAAGACAGCTGAGCTGTAACGCTTTCATTTCTGTTTAATTTTCTTTTTCTGTTGCTTGCATTTACATCCTTCCCATACCTTCTTCTTCAGCACAATGCCTTGCACCCAACATCTACTATTTACCTTTTCAACGCCAGTGGCTCACCCCTACAGATAAGCGCAAAGCAGTGTTGCGGACGCTGAACAACAATATTTGGGGATGAAGAAGAAGAGGGGGTGACACGTCTTGGAGCTGGCAGGCAGTGCGTGTGCAGGCTGCTGCACTGAGTGCACAGCCTTGATCGGGTGGTTTTCTGCCCGTGCTTCCTTCAAAGAAAAATATGCCCTTGTGGCAAAATTGAATTGACATTTAGCTTCTAGATTTCATCCCTGACGTTCTCAGCTGGCCAGATAATGGCAGGAGACACATCTCCTTGTCTGCATCAAGCTTGTGTGCCTCTGGGCCATATAACTCATAGCGCTGCGAGTCTCCTGCTAAGGACTCTGACATTTTCTGCCGTGATGTCTTCCATCAGAGGGCTTCCCAAAAGGGTACATTAACATATGAAGTCCCATAGATTTTGGGAGGACAGAAGGAGACAATAGCTCAGAAAGGGACACTTTTCTGGACCTGCCCTGCCGGCAATGCTCATGGAGCAGAGTCCTTGTGTTCTCCCTTCCCTCACCATTTTGGAGTGCACCCTCAGGAGTTTTGTGCCTTCTGCACTTGGAGATGACAGGCAGATGGGGCTGTTCAATGAATTGCAAATAGATTCAAATGCCACAGCTGAAAAGGTGGACTTTTTTTTTTGGGTAGTGCCATAAATAAAGAGACTATGTCCCCGTTTCATGTAGTGCTCCGAGAACTTTCTCAGGGACACCTGAAATGCCCCAGTTTTTCATTGCTCCTATCAAAACATTTTTCTACATAATTACAGAGTGTTAAAAATGGATTGCTGTACCCAGGGGAATTTGCTCTTTGTTTGCCAGGAACAAATAGGCCAAGAGAATGAGTGCTCAGCATCACAAGTGGTGTTTGAAGGAAAGAGCAAAGTCAAAAGCCTGTAGACATCACCAGAGATGCTCTTTTTTCAAAGTGAATTTTTATTACACATTGTCAGGGTTGCAGGAGAAATCCCTGCACGTTGTCCTTCTAGGGGCTGGGGGTAAGGAGGAATCTCCTCCTTAGTAATGAATCTCTACTGCCTGAATCAGCCCCTGAAAAAAACCACAACTAGTAGGAATCTCCTCCTAGAGTAATGCACGTGCTGCTGTTGACCCAGAGGAATTTTTATTATTCTTTTTGGAAGTGACCTCTTCAAAACTATTCCTTTGCTTCTTAAGATGTTGCTTCCAAACAAGCACTGGGTTTTGTTTACAACAGTCACCTTCATAGTGGTTTGCACTTCAGTGGCATTACTGTGTCTCCTCTGAGAATCCCCAAGCCCTGAGCAAACACAAACCTGGAAATGTTCAAAGCATCCTGCTGCCATCAGTACCTCCGCAAATTGTTTTTAACTTCTAGAGTATGCTTCTTGAGTTACGTGTGCCTGAATAATCCGTTTCCTACTGTAACTGTGGTGCCAGGTGGCAGGAAGGTGAGAGATGGCTCAGTGCACCTAGTTTCCCTTAGGAAAAGGGAAAAACTGGCCTAAAACCACCCCCCCACACACCTCTCCCCCCCCACACCCCAGGAGAGGACAGGGACGTGCTGATTCCCCTGTGGGCTTGCCAGGCTGAACCTCCTCACCCACACGCATGGGTAAGGCTTGCTGGAGCCAGGAACTGGCTGGGGACTCTACAAGAAGTGAGGCAATGCAGCAGTTGTTCAGCAAGAGTTAAAAGAAACATTACATTTTTAAACAATACACAAACAAACAGATCCCTTTGGGGCGAATTTTGCTGTCGTCCGGTTTGCTTCGCGGCTCGGTTGCAGTCATGCCCCAGGCAGCAAAGAGCACGTGGCTGCGAGACAACGCCCTCACACTTTGTTCCAGCTGGAAGTCCACTTACCACCTTAATGGTTTCCCTCTCCTCCCAAGGGCGTTCCCCACCAGGCCCTGCCGAGGAGGGTTTGCCGAGGGCCTGAGGACCCCTGTGTGGCTGGCAGGACGATGCACGTCCCTCTCAGTGGCATTGCAGTGGGCTCCGTGCCCGGCTTTCATGTGCCGCTCACCTGAAGCCCCTATCAGGGCTACTTTGCAGAGTCCTCTTATTTCTCCTGCTCCCCAGACCAAGGCCATGAGGTCAAATGTATATACTATGTATACTGAGAAACAAGAGAGTTTTCGCTCAGGTGCGTGGCTTGGTAAGACAACTGCCTACAGACCCCAAAGCTGCGCACGGTATGAAAAAAAGCCGAGTCAAACCCACCCGTGTATGTTGCTTCCTCGGCAGGGAGCAAGGCAGGTGTCTCCCATCCTCTAGCCCTCCACCCCATGCGTGCGTTTCTTTTATCAATTATTTCTGGATGTCTTATATTCAGGTTAAGGGGCTTCTGAAATCTCTGTGCACACATTAATCTGTATGTAGTATGTATGTGTACACATACAGGGACTCCAGGGACAAGTGCTTTCCACCATTTCCATCAGCCCTCTCCCTTCTAGTCTCTCTGGTTGTTTGTTACTTCCACTTGCTATGCCTTGTCTTAAATTAAACCGTAAGCCTGTCCTCGCAGGAGATGTCTTTTATTGAGGGTTGTTGGGAGGGGTTTTGCAGAGAAACTGGAGCAGCAGATAGAGCTCTCCAGGCACTACTGAAATAATAATGAAGTAGTTTCACCAAGGTGGGACTGCAGAGCATTGTCGGCTGGGTCTGAATTCTGCTTGTCCCTGAAAATTGCTTAGGTAATAAGATAGCTGCTTTAAAATTGCTGGGAGTATCCCACAGGATTCTGCTTTGACTCTGATTGCCATTTGCAGCACGTGTTCTGCCATTTGGCCAGCACCATCCACCCGTGTGAGCTAATTTAAGGTTGCTAAACAGATGACACAGAACATACATCTTTTATATTTGATCTCTGCACTGGTGAGTTATCTGACTGATGGTTAATCTCAACTTGTAATAGGATTTGCCTACACTCATCCAAGAGTGAGATATTGGTCTTCTGTAAAATGGCAGCTCTGGGGGAAGTGTGCCCGGGGGAAAGGTGAGAGAGTTAATTCGGGGTTTTTTTGGCTTCTTGTTTTCGTAGATTGGATCTGGTGCCGTGTGCCTCTATGGGGAACAATGGGGTCATCGACCCGAGGAGCTCGGCTGTCGGAGGGGACGGCAGCCAGCTCCACGGTCATCCCCGCATGCCAGCAGGGTGAAGACCTGGCTGCCCGCAGCCGGCTCGGCACCCGGCCGGGTCTGTGGGTGCTCTGCGCCTGTCCTGAGCACGGGGCTGAGCTCAGCGGCTGGCCAGCCCTGTGCTTCACTTTCTGCTTTTGTTTGTACGCATCAGAGTGTTGACTTGCAGACCGTGTCTAGTTTGGGGTTTTTTTTCAGCCTGTACCCACTTCGTCAAGGACGGTGCTCAGAAAGCCAACTATCAGGCATTGCCGATGTTCTGCCCTCAGGGCAAGACCCTGATTTCCAAAACGATGTGCCCGCTTCCATGCCCCAGTCTGCCGACTGTTGGTCTGCCGGCCATCCTGCTGCATTTTTTCCGCTTAGTCCCCTGGTGCCAGCTTGGCCTCTCCCAGAGGTACAGCCGGGACAGCCCAGGGACCACGCTCTGCGAGGAGCACACTCAGAGCGTCCCACCTTTACCTGCCTTGAGGTGGGAAAGGTGTCCGCCAGCCCCCGCAGAGGAAGACAAGGCTCCTGGCATTGGCAGGCGGCGTAGCTTGGTCCTGGCAGAGCGGGCAGAGGAGGGAGCTGTCAAGACCTGGCTGCACCCCCGGAGCTCCTCCCAATACGCCCAGAGGGAGGCAAGGGCACTGCAAAACCATGGAGACCATCAAAACTCAATGCTTGTGATTGTATGACAATTTGTATTGACACTGTAATTGCTATGGTCACATAGTGCTTGACCCACATTTGCAAGTGAAGGACTACAAAAAGAAGCCATGAACATGGATGTCCCCAGTAAAAATGTCACTCATGCGGGCAAAACCTTCTCCTCGTCCTGCAACAACAGCAAATAAGGGCAGCAAAGCTCACAGGTGGCACTGGAGAGTGCCCTGGAAGGATGCTGTGTTTTCTAGTTGATGTGGGTTTGAGGTAGGTGTTAATTGCACGGTTTGGAAGGTTTGTCCAAGTTTTTAACAGTGTAATACCATGCCAGCATAAAATTTGAGATTTGTTGCTCTTTTCTTGTGCAGGTCAGCAAGTAACTTGTGACGTGTTAGACGAGAGCCAGACGGTGCCAGTAACAGGACAGTGAGGTCTGTGTCCCATCCCACCTCTCCTGAAGTGCACCCTGCTTTGGTCAAAGGGTAGGGTGCCAGGCATGGTTGGGCTTAGGTCCTGACTCATTGTCGTGGCAGTTCCCCGGGGCTGGATGCCTGTTGTACATTAACCAACCTGTACTATGGAAGAAAGGTCATGTTTGCAGCCTGGAGGAAAAAAAACACCAAAAAAACACCAAGTCATCCGTGCTACATGTTTCAGACCTGAGCTGACCCAGTTTTACGTGGAATTGTGTTTCTGCACCGGGCAGGGTCACCCCACAGGGTGAAATGTTGGTACCAATGATGCCGTTGTGCTACATGCAGGAGATTTATGAGCAAGATCCACGTTACAAGGCCTGGATCTGGCCGTCATCTGATCCTTTCTGAATATACTGTCAAGGCAGTTGATCTCAAACGTAGTGCTGTGCGTTTTGGGTTTGCTTTGGTGTAGTATGACATTCAGGATTCCTTTACAGGCAACTGTGCAGAGCAGGAAAATCTACGTGAAATGCTTCCTACTGGAGTCACCATCTGGCCAATATTCATCTTGTTTAGTGAAATACCAAGATATCCATAGAACGCAGGTGTTAATGCAGATCATAAGGCACAAGTGACCGCAGTAATAAACCAACATGCAATGAAATGTAATTAACGCACCTGGTGCTTGGGTTTGAAAAGAATTTCAGTGCCTTTTTATTTTCCCTGCACACTGGTGTGTATTTTAATAGTTGGAACTTCAATCATCGCTTTGCAACCAACCCTTTAATCATATTAATTCCCTTAAAAAGTGAACTATAATGTTTGCTAGTAAATAGTATTTCATAATTTAATCGGGGTGGGGGGAAGCGGAAGCACACATGAAACTATATGCTGCTTAGTAGCATTTTTGTGGCATGAAAGACTATTGTCCTGTTTCTGTCGGTCTCGTTCTGCTGCTGGCAAAGGTTTGTTTTCAGTCGTGGAGTCTTTGTTGATACGTTCCAAGTGCTTTTGAACCAGCTGGAACAAGTGAAAAGATCCCAGGCAAGGAAATAAATGATTAAGCTTTCTATCACTGGATTTCACAGTGTGTTTTTCATCTCACCTCTGACCTGCATCAGTAACGAATGCGTTTTTGTAAGGTTAAAAACCCCCAGGACGACATTTGTTCCAAGTGGACCAAAAAAAACAACCCAACACGGGAAATGTAGGGTTTGTGTGTATGTTTGTGGGTTCCGGAAAATCACATTATTTTCAAATGTCCTTTCAGAGCAGAGATCTCACCCGATCTCGTTAGTCAGCTGGCAAATCCCGAGCAGACAGGGCATGTGCGGGGGAAAGGGGGAGGTCGAAAAGTCAAAGACAGGGGTCACGGGTAATTTTTATTTTTGCATGGGTATTTCTCAAGGGTGGTCTGAAGGGTGTGAGGAACATAAATCTGCGCAGGGGTACTTGTATGCTGACGGAGAGGGACGGTCCCATCAAGTGACTTCCCAATTCGGTGCTATTTAATAGGGATTCAGAGCATGTTTAGCTCCCCAGAGAGACGTCTGCTGCAGACACTTGCATTGCTCAATCCCTTTCCCCAGCCTCGACACGGGTGCAGCCCACTCTGTGTTTTGCCACCAGCGGTCAGTGCTCAGCCACCCGCAAATGAGCTGCCAACAAGCTGGGGCCATGGGTAAGGGGCAACCACCACCGGCCAGGCACGGAGGGCTGCTCTACCACGTTATGGACGCTGGCTACATTTTCACCTTCAGCAACGGAACATTCCTGTAAAACAGACCTTGGCTCCCAGTCAGCGAGGACAGGCTGCCGAGGGTCACTGCCAAGTGACAAAATACGCTGCGTCACGCAGCTGAGGGTGCATCAAGGACCTCTGCAGCGTCCCCATCCTCCACGAGCCAAAGGAAACCGGGAGAGGGATGGTCCACGTTGCTGCATGCCGCTGCATTTTATTGTGTTCAGACACAGACAAAGAAATTACGGAACGCTTGCTGACCCCAGCTTCTCTTGCCGGCCTCCTTGCAACGCTGCTTTCTTGGCAAGCCCTGGGAGGAGGGCGCAGTCAGCGGTGGGGTGGCACCATGGGGAGCGACGATGAGCGAGGCCGTCCACCAGCCTGGGCAAGGCAGCGGAAGGGCTGACGGGGGTGTCCCCTCCCATCCTCATTTGGCCCAACATCCCTGCAATTCCTTCAATGACCTGGCTCGATTTTAGGAGAGAAACTACTTACGGCCGTCCTTGATGCTTCCTGACTTCTCCTACAGCCACCGTATTCTACTAACAAGTCTCCTCAGGCACCTGACTTTATTCTTGAATTAGTGACCTTGTACTAGAGCACCAGCAGCAGACAAGACACATGCAACCCTCAAAGCAAACCCTCGCTGAGAGAGCTGGGTGCTGCGAGCAGTACTAACCAGGCTCTCCTGAACCCCAGCACTCATAACAACTAAGACAAAATCACCAGTCTAATTTTTTACATCTTGACCTAAGTCAGCTTTTGAACCCAGGCCCACAGAGGTGAAAGGTTAATGTATTAAGCTGTCTGCTCTTCAGTTAATCCCTAAATCCTGGGCAGATTTACAAACTACTGGAAGAAGATTTTAAATCGCACCTGATTTATGAGACGCCCTTTTTAAGTTCAGATTGCCTTTACAGATGGTCACCATACAGGGCAATAAGGATAATTACTATACAGATTTATTGTCAGGATGGAAATTTTAATTTCCAAAATAATGTACACCTGCCTATCCTGATACTGTGGCCAGGCTGAGCATCTGACATGTTAAACCCTGAGATCCCTTTGTTTCTTACATGCCTCGGAGAAGAAATCAGTTGTATTGAGGACAGGCTACAAGCCTGACAAACTGAGGCAAAGAAATCCTTCCGCCGATGCAGCAATGCAAACAACTTGTTGAAAATAAAGCAATACACCATTGCGGCATCGAGCATTTCTTTCAGATAATACTGTATAAATATACCCCTGGGAGGAAGCTCATGGTCTTTAAGGAAGACCTGGACGCTGGAGAGCTGTGAGGATGTGTGGAGGGGTATCAGAAGCTATGGGAGTAAGCAGGCTGGTCTATTTGCAAGCAGACTTTCTGTGTCGATGAGAAAGGAAACCTGAAGCCTCAGGTACACAGATGGTTTTAGTTGCATTTTAGTGCATTAAAGAGTCCTCTGGTGCCCTAGGAAGCCCCCTGAAGCCCCCACTTCTGTCAGGCAGAGCATAACTAACAGTCAGGCCCTATAGTCCCGGAGAAGCCACAGTGCCATCACCACACACACTGAAGAAAAGGCCAGGGAAGCTCTTCTTTCCCAGGGTGAGTCATCAATCTGCTCAGCTAACAGCAAGGGCTGGGCTGTAGGCTGAAGGCTGACACCCCAGTCAATAAAGTGAACCCATGCACGTTATCCCATGAAGAAGAGGGACACTTGCCAATGAAAGACTCAATCTCCAAGAGACTTTACTGGTACAAAGCCATTTACCTGGCTGTCAGACAATGGACATGAATCACGCCCGGCACTCATGATTCATCATTGCTCACTAGGCTGAGCCTCCCCAGGTATTTCAAGCTTGATATCAAACAGAGGTAGCAATTTTCAGTGGCTTCCCACCCAAGTGGGTTTAAACCAGCAATGCAGAAGGGAAGAGTCTGTGTGCAGCCCCAAGCCCCGGCTCCTCAGAGCAGCTGCACACCGTTATGGAGGAGACCCGGCCCAAAAGATGCAGGACCAACTTTGCTCACGTTGCCTTTGCATCTATCGGCTCAGTCGTTGTCGCTGAACGTGCTCTTTGTTTAAAAAGTGTAATGCCTAGAAAGGACTTTCATCCGTCACAATTTGAAGAACAAGGCGTACCTCGTTCCTTTTTTTTCTCAGAAGATCCAGTCCTTTATGCAGAAATATTGCATTATAGGTATTTGGAAGAGAGAGGGTGAGGAGCGGGAAGGAGAAATTGCCAGTATCCCGGCACCATCAATTGCTGTCAGCTCTGCTCTGGGAATAGCATGTAGCTGTTAATTGCTGCTGCAGATCCAGCAGATGGTGCGTGAGACATTGTATTTAATGGAGCCCCTCAAAAAGAGTGGCATCTGTTTGTTTAATTTCTTGGCAACGGAACGGCAGATTTAAAAAACAAACAAACCAAATTGGACATTTAGCTATGGATGTCCCCCTAACAGATTATAAATGTTTTAAGATAAATAAATAGGTCAAATGAAGGAAAATATCAGTTGACACATTTGAGAAGTAAGCCAAACTTTTAGACATTGGCTCTTTTAAAGATTAGATTTTCAACACACAACAATGAAACTCCTTAAAGAGGGTTTTAAATGAAACATTGACACTATCCTTTTGACTATGAATTTGTCTAAGTGTTTGTAGGACTGTTACAAACACTAATTCAGAAACTAATCCATTCTGCCTGTCTCTCTCTCTTTCACACACCCCCTGAGGTTAAAATATGACACTTGAAATATGAACACAGGTTCTAGACACTTCAATCATGTGCATCTCCTACATTTAAAAACAGCAACAGAAAACGAGGCAGAAAGCATCTTCAGTCCCTCTCTTTAACAGCTGGGACAAGCAACTCGGAGGAGCTATTGCCATGGCTATTGCTGCCATAGCTCCAATATTAACACAACTCCCCATCTTCCTGGAAATTCTTCGTAGCAGAAATTGCCATAGCAGAGTGTGCCACAGGCGCACAGCCGTAGTAGGGCATTATATTGTCTCTAACAATGGTCAAACCTGGATGCTTTGCACAAGAATGTAAATGCCCTCTTGATCTTTACTGTATATGCAGTGCTGCACCATGAGAAATCCTTCCTAGACCAACTCAGTGGGCACACAGCCTCCCAAAGCATGAGAGTGGATGACTCTATGAATATCTCCTCCCTGTATACTTATTTTGGGAAGTCTTCTGCACCATTTGGCAGATTTTAGGCATGCTTCATATTTTCCCTGTTTTAAAGCAGAGTTCAGATAGGATGCTCAAGCTGAGAAACAGCCCACGTGGCCTCTCTGTTTCCAGCTACTGATCCAAAAAAGTGCTGCTGCTCACTTTTTCCTACCAGCTAACTCCCATGTTCATTGCTGCAGGCTAGACAGAGTCTGCCCGTCCATGCCAGAAAGTTTTTCCCTTGGACTTTTTGCCGGATCACAGCTGCTGCGAGGCCGCACCACCCGGGCACACGTCTACTTGGCCGCGCTGGGACCACACGTTGGCAGGAGCCACGGGCAGCAGCCCACAGCCCACAGCTGCCGGCATCGCTGCGTTGCTCAAGTGTGTCCACTCTGGCATGTTCTGCTGTACGTTGGCTGAAGTTACGTTGTGGTTTTTTTCAGGGGCTGATTCAGGCAGTAGAGATGCACGTGTTGTTCACCCGACATCAGGTCTGGGGGTAGACGGGCACAAATCTGTGCATCCCTCAGAAGAGCTTTCTCAGGTAAGTGCCAGTTGACTTCCACTGCAATTTCTCCAGGTGAAAAAGCCCAGTGAAAAGATTTAGTTTAACCTGTGTGGCTCTCTACTGCTGGTGCGGGCTGACCTGGGGCCACAGGGGGTGAGTGACTTCTCCCAAAGTTTCCTTGAGCAGGGAGAGTGGGTTACACCCCTCACTGAGCCCCTGCCCTGGTACCTACCTGGACACAGAGTCCTCTCCTGAGCCTGTCCCCAACCCTCCTCGCCCAGATGCTTGTTTGCTCTACTCTGCATGCACATGAATGAGGAAGTAAAAGGGAAATAGCACTGCCATAAACCAACCATTAATATTTTACCCTGGTGATTGCATTCTTCAGGGAGACATATATCTAGGTTGTAGTCTAGCAATCATTTTTACAGCTCTTTATTGAGGATGCCTCAGATATATCTTTCACTTTTTTTTACCATTCAAGGCATACCTTTGCAAACAATACAGCTGTTAAAATAAAGAAGGGCTGAGTTGTTCACATAGTGTATACACCTTGATAATCTCTAGTCAGTTATGATGGAGCAAAACTTCTCCCTCTGTTTCACTATCTGTGAATAGGGAATAGTAACATGCAGATAATAGTAACATCCGTTTTTTTTCTCACTCATGGAGATAATAACAAGAGCTATCCAGTCTTACTATTACAATTTCAGCACCTTGTATTCTCACATCGACAGAAGCCTAAGACTGTTAAAAATACGATAGTGCTCTTATTTCAGATGAGAGTTTTTTCAGATTAAAATTTTAATCAGGTGAATGGAAGACCAAATGTCTATGTGATAGGACATTACATAAGGTTTGGGTTTTTTTCCTGGCTTACTTTTAATAGAACCTGTATAAAACTGTTCTTTTTAAAGGTTTTTTGTTAGAAGCTGTGCTGGGCACCATACACTGAGTTGATACTTGATTTCACAAATGAGGTCAGTACCATCTTGATCAAACAGAGCCACTCCTCCGACAAGAAAAGCATCCTGTAGTGAATCAGGACATATGGAACAGACCCAATTCTATTGAAACTAAAATAAGCATAAAAAGGCCTCAAAAGAGGTAATTGAAATGCCTCTCATGGCTCTCACCACATTATCACATGCCTGGCCTATAAAAGGTTAGACTGGAAAAATCTACTACTCTACTTACCTTGCAAAAGAAAAAAAAAACCCATCTGTAACATTCTTAATTAAAGATAAGGAAATGTTCCTCCTAAATACTCATACCTTGCACGTATTTATGACATTTCTGCTAAGGAGCTGAAAAAAGCCGATGAAAAAAGCGACTGTTATCTACACTGGTCCAGCGAGCCTGTGCCAGGGTGAGAAACGTAACCCAGCTGCCTGCTGTAAAGCTTTTAACCACCCCTCGGCATCCAGCATGGCGTAGCGGGACGGGCTGCTTCTGCACGGGTCCTGCGGCAGCTTCACCTCTGCCTGCGGGTGCCGTCTTCCCTCCTGGCTATTTTCATGATTGCAGGAAAATGTTAAACACTGAAAATCCTCCTATCACCTTTTATTTTCCATAGGTCTTCTGCGTAAAGAATACGGCCAATGGAATCTGGATTTTAAGGTTAGCTTAGAAAATACCAACAGTGAGTATTTAAAGAAAGACTTGAACATGTCAGCCACTTCATCTCCATTCTGTAGCACTGCTTTCCAGCATGACCGATTAACCTTGCGATTCAAATACAGGTTCTCACAGGCAAATACTTAGTGGAGTGTGAATGACAAAATTTCAAGTACCAAATATAACCTGTGCATCACCACAGAGATGGGAACAGGTAGGCAATTTTGCCCGACAAACTGTCTAAGATCTGCACTTTCCCAGTTAGCCTTCCTTCTATTTTCTACCTCAGCTTCAGGAGACTCGTCTTCTAATTTTTCCCTGAAGATGTCCTCCGCAGCATTTGTGCCTTTCCTGTGCTGGCAGCCGTCCCTTTATAGAGCTCTCTGCGCTCATTCACAAAAGTCGACTGGGTAGAGAGGCCCCGTTTCCTATTTTAGGGCACATTCCTGTTTTAATGCTTTTGGTGAAGCTTGTGCTTTCAGCCAGAATGAGTCACCGTTGCTTTATGCTTTTTTATTTTAGTTGTCCTTCATTGTCTTATTGAAAGGGAAAGCCAAGCCCCAAGACCTTCTATCGTTCTTGATGATGTTTTTAATATCTGGTCATTTATTGCCGCCTGTCAGGTGATTCTTTCCTTTTACAGACTGGGCATTTTTGATATTTCATTCTTCTTAAGGGAAGACGATTAGATAAATAATATTACTGCATTTACTTCCTTTTTTTTTAAAGACAGTTGATTTTCTCCAAACTGACTTGAGTTTTTTTCAGCGCCGGTTGAAATTAATAGCGAATGCTAGGTTCTTTTTTTGTATCCCTCTGAGATTATTTTCTCCCATGATTTCTCACTTACTTTTCTGCTTTTGAAGTGCTCCATACAGGAGAACAACGCGGTGCAGCGGCAGCATAAGAGCGAAGAGCAGCATCACACTTTTCCCCGAGGAGGACAAGGCTGTGCCATGATGGAGCAGGCTGCTGGGCTCCAGGGCTGGGCTCCTGTACCAGCGGCAGCACCACTTGGAGATGTTTTAGACAAAAGCGATCTGCTTCCTAAAACATTCGGCCTGATCTGCACCTCAGGAGCTGTAACTTCGGGTTCTGTGGCTGCAGTGGGAGGGATGTAGCAAAGAACTGCAGCCAGAGGTAAGGCTGCAAGTGTCACACATGATGGCAGAGATCACTGGCAAGGCTTTAGCAATGGTGTCTGCAACAGCAGAGGAAAAAAATGGTTAAAATGTTGTATAAATGTGTCTGTGTTATGGGGAAGAACAACAGGAATTTAGATAGGGGATCAAAGCAGGTGTTTGGTCATATGCAGAAAAATACAAGTAACTTCCAAGGGGATTAGTGTTTCTGTACACACAAAGCCTCAGACCCATTGAAATCAATATCCTCAATATCCATTTCTGAAGTCTAAGTCTTCAAACTTGTTTGACACATTTTGTCAGAGAGTAAAAAACCCCAACCAACCAAAGAAACCCCAAGCTCCTGAGCCCACTATTTGGAGTAGTTTGTCAGCACTTCACACAAGCACTACTGATATGAGGTTCAGCAGTCTCAAGCTTTGCAATCTTTTTAAAAAATATGGTTTTATTGCACTTGAAATAAAGAGGAGTTGGTATATGAAAATCAAAGTACCGCACGCCTCAAAAGATAACAGAAGTTTATTACACTATAAAGGCTTTCAGCATATGTGAATGCTTATTTTATCTGAACACATTAGCATAGTTATTAGTCATTCTAAATGATTAAATTTCCCTCTCATCCACCTAATCTGCATTATAAATGAATATACTGAAGAGAAATGCACTTTGTTGATAAAGCACTGACTTGGCAGGCAGGAGACAGGGTTTGTTTCTGGGCCTGACTTTGACCTCTCGAGTTGGCCCAGGCTGGTCACTTTGCCTTGAAATGCCTCGGCATCTCAGACGGACCAATAACATTGACCCATCTTAACAAATGCATCAATATCCAATCAATATCAATATCAATGTCAATATCCTATCAGCATCGATATCAATATCCAGTCTATATCCATCAATATCCTATCAATCTTCTAATCTGTTTCACAGTCTTTCAGTAGCATCTTCCAAGTTTTAAAGTGTTTATTTTCAGAGGAAACCCTGTTAATGTTGTTTAAAGAAAAGGGGGAAATTGTCAGGCTGTGGATATTGATGTGCTTTGGTACCCATGGAGTGACAGTAAATTATAGCAGCTTAAAAGCTGCCACTCTCGAACTGGTGGTATTAACATGCCTTTTTTTTTCTTCTGAGTGAAGAAGGGCAGAGATCCCACTTGCAGCAGTGGGAGCTCCTGTGACTTTGGACACAGTCTCCTCCACCTGGCTGGCTGTCCATTTCTCTTCAGCAGCAATGGCTAGGGAGGAAATAGCTCATAGTATGTTTGAATGGAAACTGAATAAAATTTAGTTTTGAGCTGTTCAAAGTTTATTTGGTTACGGTCTTGAAAAAAGACCATGTTCTGCTCCTCAGTCCTCTCCTTCCCATCTTTTAAGCATCGTGTCCTGCTGCTGTGGTGATCTGTCAGAGCTTGGAGGTGAGTGTGGCTGCACAAAGGTAACGTGATTTTCCTTTTCCCAGAAGTGATGGGATGGTATCTAGATCTGCTTGTACTCCTCAGGAAGTCCGTATGCCTTTGTCACAAACCACCCGTGAAGGATGAAGAGTAGTCAAGTGTTCCCACGGCTCCTCGGGCGGAGGGGCTGGTGCTGGGAGCTCCGCATGCCCTCCCCAGGAGAGCAGGTAAAACTGCCTGCTAATAAAATTTCGCCTTCATTTTGCTTTTGGTTTTTCTGAGCCTCAGAAAGTTGATTCTTGGTCTCTTTTGCATGTTACTTATTGCTTGGGACCGTACATAGGATTCATCTTGATTCATCAGCCAAACCAAACCTGTTCTACTACGTACAACAGAAAATGAAGCCCTTCTTGACCTTGATAGGAAGGGCTAAAAAAGGACTGTGGCAGTTTGCTTAAGGAGGGTGGGGCTGGTACCAAGAAATAGTTGAATTCCCCTGGGGGTCAATAGCATAGAGAATGAAAAAAATCTCACTGGAAGATTGTGTAAGGATCACCTCTGATTTAGTCATATTTACATGAAGCCTTTCTCCAGTGAAGTAATGCTCCAGGACTTCTTCAGGCATTGAACAGAGATTTGTGTTTTACTGAGATAAAGCGGGATGTCATCTGTGAAAAGAGCAATTTATGTCCTTTGTCATGGATTGTGGTGCCTTGAATCTCTGGAGGCTTTCTGATAGCTATTGCTAGCGGTTCAGTGGACAGAGCAATCAGAGGAGGTGACAAAAGACACAGTTGCCTTCTGCCTCTCTAAGGAAAAAGTCATTCAAATAAAGGAGTCTCCAAGAGTCATTCAAACAAATGAATGCACACCCTCTAGCTTTCTGTGGGCTTAATGAACCTTATTCACCAGAAGCAGAGCCTTGTTGTCAAGCCTCTGTCTTCACAGGGAGAAGGAGAGCACGGAAGGAGGCTGGTCCGTCAGATTTCTTTTCTCTGAAGGAGTGGAAAGACAATTTTCTGCCCTTGCCTGGGACTGTGGGAGCCGCACGCTGCTGGGGGTGCAGC
Source organism: Mycteria americana (assembly GCF_035582795.1). NCBI lineage: Eukaryota > Metazoa > Chordata > Aves > Ciconiiformes > Ciconiidae > Mycteria > Mycteria americana. Next base: position 17,574,565 of record NC_134368.1, on the reverse strand, counting down.
GACCTACTTGCTTTGCTGGCTCAGGCTTTCCTTTTCTTCCTGGGATTCTGCTGTGATTTCAAACAAACATTTACTTCTCTGCTGAAAAATGGGTTTCACGCAGTCCTGAGGCAACCATGATTTTAGGAGAGCCTCTTTGCTTCTTCCTAGCATCTCTGCCTTGTATTTTACATGAGGACAGCAATTTTGTGCACATAATATTTTCAAGAGCTAGCAAGTTCTAGGAGTGTCTAAATCGTTACGTGCACACGAAGCCATATTGCACACTTGTGGGGGGTTTTTTGAAGTTTACATTCCACCCCCTAGGATAAGACACAGGGAAGCAAAGCGGCTACTCAGTTTCAGGCCCACAGCACCTTTGATATACAGCCCCCTTGCCCGTATGTGCAGTCACGTGCTCACATAACTCTCCCTAACTGTGGGAAATGAAAAAGAAAATGTTAAATTTGGTAATATTTATCACAATCTTTTTTCAAGAGCAAGAGAGAAACTACCGGCTGATTGAGAAATGTGGCCTTTTAATAGTCAACTAGGATTATCCATTTTTGTGAATAACAAAAATCTTTCAGGCAGATAGAGAAAGTAGGGTAGAACTTTATAATGGGGTATATATTCTCCAGCACAGACGATGACTGAAGGCCTTGGAGTTTGAAGAAATGCCGATTCATCAAGTTTTGTCTTTTTTTTTTTTTTTTTAGCTCTCCATTTTGGGGATTGCATGGAAATAATTTAGTTTTCTACTATTGGACCAAGAGTCTGATATATGCATGACTTAAAAGAAAGAGATTATTAAATATCTCACCATTTAACATCTAGATAATTTTGTCCTATAAAATCCTGTGCAGCAAGTAATTTAAATTGGTACCCTACTTACGGCAGACAAAACTGCTCACTACCATCTGCTTCACAGTTTTAATAGATGAAGTGTTAACTGCGTGCTGCATGAAATTCATTGCGACTAGGTTAATTAAATGGCTGTGCTTCACTTCCTGCACTCTGGTAATAAGATGACAACCTCATCTGAATTTATTAACCCTTGCCACTTTCAGTACTGTTATCACCCATTCAACCACCTTTGGTCAACAAAAATTAAATAAATCACAATAACAGCAGACATAACCATATTGGCTAACAAAATAGATATTGATTAGCATCTTCTAAAGCAAATACGTCAATCTAGTCTGATTTTATTTTCGCAAAGGTCATTGAGATCTGTTGGAGTATTAATAATGGGAGTAAATGATGATGCAGTAGGTTATTGGAGAACACCCCAAATCTAATCTTTGCCACTAAGCAGCCTAAACGACGGCTTCACCATGGGAAGCTGGAGAGGCCTTCAAAGTCTTCAGCTTTTTATTCTAGAAAGCAGACATTAAATACCCTTCTGCAGCAAAGGCCCTTACAGAGGGCTCAAAGCCAAACCTCTGAGTGTCTCTCCAGCCAGAGGCGTTTCTGTCCTCTCCAAAGACAGAGCATGGGGTAAATTGCTCCATCTGCGTCCATGCCCCGGCCAACCCAGCATTGGGTCAAGCCTTAGTGATAGCAGATGCAAACACACGTCTCAGCTACGGCCATGGCAATGCAAGCTATTCGCAGGTGGGACTGGGCTGGCGCATGGTGAGGAAGGACGTGACAGAGGCATCTCCACGTGCCAGTTCCTGGAGCCAGCCTCTCCTCCACCACTTACCCTCTTCAGATATTTAGAAAAGTTGATTTTAGGCAAGTACACACAAAGTGCTCTTGTTGCCTCTACTGAGATTTGCCAGGAGGGATCAATGCTGTGCATCAAAGCCATAGTCATTCTTCTCCCTCTTGCCCATCAAATACAGGCATTGAAGACTTTCTGGATACCAGTACTAAAGCTCCTTCAAACTTCGCTGCCTTCCGGTCATCCCTACTGATCCCATCGTTGTACCATGGCTGTAGGTTTTCTTCTCTGCCTTGTCACCCGGCTACTGCTTCTGGAAACAGCTCCTCTGTCATGTTCAGCCCCGCAGGCATAAGCAGGCTCCAGACACTGTCTTTGAGGGTGTTTTTATGTGGTCTAGTGGGGAAAGTCAGGTGGCTACCTCCTTCTACACTTCAAAGTGCTGGGATGTGACCCAGCTCCGGTTCAGAAGTTCAGCTGCACCAAACTGGTTCAACCTGTCTGCGTGATATCATGCCGGCATTGGGCTTTGCCTTCCAGGGATGTAGATATGACTTGGTTTTTAAACACAACAGGAAAGTTTTCATTTATACTGAGGCTTGTATTTAGAAATAATTTCATAGAATAAATCAGAATTTATAACATTATACACAAGAAAAATATATCTTTCTCAACTTGTCCCAGTAGTCAAGAGGCTGCCAAACTTCTCCCTTTCTGCCCCCTACACCCAGCTCCCAAAGCCTGGCCCTGCCCCAGCCACAAAGTAAAACAGCAGAATCAAAGCAACCTGCCCTGTACGGTCTCACCCATGCTGGGGACCAGAAGACCAATGGGTCAAATGATTCACTTCCCAGATGCTCTAAGTCTGAGCCAACGTCAGCAGGCTGTGCAATCAGATTTACCAAAAAGCCCCTGCCCCTGCCCAGGCTGGGTGCCTTCAGTTCCCAGAGCAGACTGGAAGAGGAGCTATGGCAAAGCTCCGGCAGGCAAAGGGCAGGACGGATGGGGTAGCTGGAATTAAATGAAACCGGTACTGCGAACGTGATCTACCTGTGACTAGCAATGGAGACGACATAGTTAACCATGGGATACTATCTCTGAATTTTCAGACTTCCAACCATTTATTTTGCCTGATTATTCTTAACATTGGATGTTAAATTATTTAAAAATAGTGAATGACAGCCTATTTATCAATCTTTGTCTTTCAATATTCATTTAGACTCCAATTTTTACCAAGATACCTTTATAGACATGAAGTTGCCTGAAAGTATTATTGCAATGTTGTTTGATTTTGAATTCTGCTTAAAGAAAATCTTACCTTGTACAAGGAAGTAACATTTCAGGCAAGTACTATTCACGTGCTTTAAAGAACATGGAATAAAACTGCTGTAGTTCCCAGAATCACTTTTCTCTCATGGGTCTCCCTATACAGTCACTCTACACAGCGCTCAAAATGTTGGCAAACGTGCACCGTGTTCTCATGAAAAATGGGTATGTTAGACAGACGGTGTCATGCTAACCCAGATTTAACCTTAAAGGGTGAAATTCAGTTCTCGGTGGAAGGCCCACACACTAGCTGAAGTTGCTGTAAGCCCTATTTCGAGAATGTATGTAGCAAATGGCCTCTCTGGGGTTTGTGTGATTCTCCTGCATGAGAGGTGGACGGTGTTCACCGTGATTGTTTCCTCACACAACTGTGAAACACAGACGAAATGTCACGTTTGACTCATCTACGGGTGCTCTTTGTTCATTACAGCAGATAATGCGCATCTTCCCGGTTAAATGTTAACATCTCTGCACATTTTCAAAGCAAAGTACTGAAATATTTTCCATCCCAGAGGCAAGCAGTCAGTTTGCTGGGGTACAGGCTCACATCTTCACCCGGCTGTGGATGGGGGCTTGTTTTGACAGTCCGGCACTCTGCTATTGCTAAAACATTGCCAACACAACAGTTAAACTATAATACCTTTTTTTTTTCCTTCTCAGACCACAAAATATTCTAGACGATCTGTGTTTTGCATCTCCCAACATTGGTGGCAAGTTCCATACAGCAGGATGAAACTTTTTAGTGGAAAGAAAGTAGAAAATGAGATGCTTGATCTGAAGCCAGGAACTAGATCTTGAGGGTTCCTGCTCTAGAAACGACATTCATGGGATGGGAACTGATCCAGAGCACATGGAAGCTGTGTGTACCCTAGTAATGTCTTGTCCCTATAATTTCATGTCCTGGAGACAACGGGGCATTTACCAAACTCTCCCCTTTGTGGCGTCATGTCCACAGGAGGGCACCCAGGGCAGGGAGATTAGACGTTGGCCAGACCCTCTGGCTGGGTGAGTGAAGGGCAGCTCCCCACTTCCCTGTGCTGCAAACTTGCCATGGAGACAAGAAATTGAGTGAACCGAGCAGTCTTAATTCAGATAGAAAGGAATAACTAAGGAATTACTATCTTTGAAGAGCAAACGGTGGGCGATCAGACCATTCATCAAAACCTCAACAGACTGGTTCAAGTCCCTGGTCTGAATCAGGCTAGCAGAAAATATACTTACGTAAAATTCCTATTAGCTCTTTACCTGTCCACAAGCTCTGGGTAAATTGCAACACCAGGGTGTCATGAACCTGAAGCTAAAGCAGATGGAAAGGAGATGAAACTCGGAGACATCTGAACCTGTTAAAATGAGGGATGTGGAGAGACCATGCAGCCAGTCCTACCTCTGCCTGCATTATCCGCCCAGCCAGTCCCCACTGCCTTCTGCAGCGATGCAGTGGCACTCGACTGTACGAAGCCCTTTAGGTATGGAGGGTAAAATCTCAGGCAAGGTACCCGTGAGCGATCCAGTGAGCCACAGCAGAAGCAAGCTGTGGCCAGAACATTGACCTAGACCTCTTCTCTATGATGATTTCTATTTAAAGAAAACG